>NC_132924.1:48052438-48696861 GCF_047675955.1 Chlorocebus sabaeus | reverse complement strand
TTTAAGAAAAGCCATTATGGAGTCTCACTGATGTATTTGATCCTTCTTTTACCCTACCATATTATTTCTTTATTTAATATTTTAAAATATAATTTTAATTTTCATTATAAAATACTTCAAATATATAAAAAAGTACAGAGAAGAATATGACACATTTCCTTTTTATCTCGACTTAATGAATATTATTATTTTGGCATGCTTGCTTATTTTGCTATTACTTTTTAAAGAAATTAAATGTTTTAGACAGACCCAAGACACCAGGCCCTCTCCCATTCCCCTGTTTTCTGCCAGGTAGCACACATCTTGAGATGGCAGCTATACTTTTTCCTGCATGTTTTCTGGAAAACATATTGCATTTTATTAAATGCACTTCATTTTATTTAATATGTATACCATAGTAATATATCTTATTGTCTATGTCTTTAATATTTACACGTGTTATTTGCATCTCCTATAATCTGTTTTATTCATTCACTTTTTTCAAGAAGTATTTGTGTTGATATATACAGATCTAGTCACTCATTGTTACTGTCATTTCTGAAATGGAATACTGCAGAGTATGATCTCATTATCTAAATACACTACTGTTTATTCATCTAGTCTCCTATTGATAGACATTTATTTTTGTTTCAACTCTTTTGTTTTTGCTATTACAAACAAATCCTTGAAAAAAATACTTGTATTTGTTTCCTTGAGTATTTCTGGCGTGTGTAGGATTTATGCTTGAAAGTGGAATTATTTTCATTACAGACTTTCCTCAACTTATGATGGGGTTACAGCCCGATAAACCCATTGTAAATTGAAAATATCATAAATTGAAAATACATTTAATACATTTGATCATCATAGCTTAGCTTAGTCTACTGTAAACATGTATGAAACACTTACATTAATGCACATTTGGGCAAAATTGTATCCAAAAAATGCTGGCAACATAGTACACTGTAGAGTATAGGTTGTTATACTAGTAGAGATCATGTGGCCCAGTGGGAGCTGTAGCTCACTGCTATTGCCTAGAATCTCATGAGTGTATCAAACTACATACCTCTAGCCTTAGAAAATATCATAATTTGAAATTTGAAATATGGTTTATGCTGAATGTGCATCACTTTTGTACTATTGTCAAATCAAAAAATCATGAGTCAAATCATCATAAGTCATAGACCATCTGTGTTACTCTTAAAACTCTGCTATTTCAAGCTACAGCCTAGATAAGAACACATCATTCTTTAAAGTCTAAGGGACGAAAGTCAGAGTCTCATTGAATCTTATCCTTGAGTGTTGTACTCAACATTGAGTACTATCAAAACTTCAAGTTTCAGCCTGGCGCAGTGGCTCATGCCTGTAATCTCAGCACTTTGGGAGGCCAAGGCAGGCAGATCACGGGGTCAGGAGATTGAGGCCATCCTGGCTAACACAGTGAAACCTCGTCTCTACTAAAAATACAAAAAAATTAGCTGGGCTTGGTGGCGAGCACCTGTAGTCCCAGTTACTTGGGAGGCTGAGGCAGGAGAATGGTATGAACCTGGGAGGCAGAGCTTGCAGTGAGCCGAGATCGCACCACTGCACTCCAGCCTGGGTGACACAGCGAGATTCCATCTCAAAAAAACAAAAAAACTTCAAGTTTCTTGCTAATTAGATATGAAATGGCATCATATTTGCTTCAAATTGCATGTTCTTGAATACTAGTAAAGTGAATTATTTTAACATGTTTATTGGTCTTTTGGATTTTCTTCTTTGTAAATTGCCTGTTTTTAATATTCTGCCCATTTAAGAAATAGGTTTTTATCTTCTTCTTATTGGTTTCTAGGAGTTCTTTATAGTTGAGATGGTAATTTTTTTGCAGAATATTTGCGTTGTAGACATCCCACATCAGTTGCTTGTGTTTAATTTTGTTTATGGTGAATTTTGTCATGCTGAACATCTAAATACTTACACAGGCAATTTAAAATCTTTTCAATTCTTTGATTTTGTGCACATTTTATTTTTAAATTTAATGTTTTTTCATATTCTGAATTCTAATCCTTCTGAAACTTATTTCTTTAAGTAACATAGTATCTGACTTTTTTCTATATTAGACAATATTTAATCTCTCTTCAATTCACATTTGTCATTTCTCAATTTCATTTATATCTATAATTTGATTTCATTGCCTGCTGCTTTCTTCCAGTGAACTGTATATTCCCTTGTTTTAATACTATACTCTATTTTAAACAAAATTTATGTGAGATTGCAGGAGGAAGAGAGTAGTTATTAATTACTATGTTTCTGTAGTTGAAGTCCAGTCATTCGCATTTCTTAAACAAATGTTGTTATTATTTCTAATTGTGAAGCAAAGGAGATTTTAAAGGAAGGATCTAGAAATCAGTTGTGTTACGGGGAGAGGAGTATCGTGTTCTTGAAAATTACCCCTAGAATGTAATTTGATAATGTATTTTGAGTAGAAGAATCATATGCCACTGATGTTTTTATAACTTTTCTTGTCTTTAGGTAAATCCTTTTAGGTAAATTCTATGTTTCTCCACTGAGCAACCATGTACAGTCATTAGGTTTACAGGGACACCCCTGTGTTCTTCACAGAAACCATTTCAATATAGTCTTGTGTTTTCTGTGTCTCATTTATGTGTTTCCCTGCATGTATTCTTTTCCTGTTTCTCTTATATAAAACTACCTTGAATATGAATAGAAAGCCCCAAGATTTTGCACACCCTTGATTTTTTTCTTTAAAAAAATGACAGACTCATGGATGACAATCTCTAACTGCTCCTACAAAACTTAGATTGTTACCTGGTGAACGAAAAAATAAGTGATGGCCCTTTTCTAAGTGTTCTTTGTTTGTTTGTTTAGTTTTTGAGACAGAATCTTGCTTTGTTGCCCAGACTGAAGTACAGTGGTGCTATCTCGGTTCACTGCAACCTCCACCTCCCGGGTTCAGGTGATTCTCTTGCCTCAGCTCCTGAGGAGCTGGGACTACAGGTGTGTGCCACCACACCTGGCTAATTTTTGTTATTTTTAGTAGAGATGGAGTTTCGCCATATCAGCCAGGCTGGTCTTGAACTTCTGACTTCAGGTGATCACCTGCCTCAGCCTCCCAAAGTGCTAGGATAACTAGTGTGAGTCACTGTACCCAGCCACACTATATGTTCTTGAAGTTAAATCACCAACTAACTACCATGAAAACCTGGGGCTTGAAAAAAAAATTATTAGAATTTAACAAAATAATGCACATATGAAAAATCTCCATCTTAGAGACATCTTTAATTTTGTCCTTTATGGTAACTTAGATCTCATTTACCTGTGTCACAGTAAATGCATTAGAGCCTGTAATAAAACTTTAAACCAGTGTTTTTGTCTGTCTGTTATTCTTTATTTCTTTATTTTTACTATTTTTTTCTAATGAGAAAAAGTGTTACAAAAGTTAAAATGCACCGTCCTAGTATTTGCAAGTGATATTATCAGTAAGTTATCTATGATTTGTGATCTGGGTGTTCCTTCTGTTGTAGTTGTTGTTTAAAGGTAAGAGAAGCTACAAAACTTATCTTGATTTTAAGAAAAATTTACCCACCTGCCCACTACACTATTCAAATTTTTCAATTTTAAATAATAGAAAACAAGAAAAGCAGCAAGAGTAAAGTGTTCCTGGTTACATTACCTTCTTCTTTCCCAAATATTCACATTGTACATGGCTTCAATACAGTCATCCAAACCAGGATAATAGTTTCCTGACTGTAGTAGTTGCCTAAAGCTACCTTACTAGGTCTTGCAAAAATCCACATATACCTATCTTAGGACTCAGCAATTCTACCTTTAGTATTTACCCCAAAATAATAAAAACTTATAAGTACACAGATACTGAATAATGGATGTTCACAGAAGTCATATTCATAATAGCTGAGATCTGGAAATAACCCAAAGTACCTCAATAGGTGACCTTGAAAAATTGTGGTATATTCATCAATGGAATTCTATTCAAAATAAATAGGAGTAAACTACTGGTATTTACAACAGAGAGGAAGCATGAAGTATGATGTGTGAATGGAATTCTTTTTTCAGTGTGATCCTCTGATAGTGTCTTCTCCTTCTGTTGTCAGATATTCCCATGATAGGAAAACTGGTACACTTTAAAGGGTACTGACATTATAGAGGCAGAACCGTATTTTTCCCGTTATTCTTCTGTAATGTTTATATATAACTCCTGCTTTCAGAGCAAGACCAGTATTAAATATAGTGTTGCTCTGCTTTGGTGTGTGTCAAAACTGCGTTCATTACCACGTTCATTACCATGACACAGTACCCTACATCTGTGTTTAAATGCCTTTTCTCCTTTCGGGAGTAGCAATTTGGATAGTTGCACTGCCAGCCAAATGCCTATTACCTCTACCTACTTTGAAAAACAAAAAACAAACAAACAAACAAACAAAAACAAAACAAACAGGAAAAACAGACTCTAAATAGAAGTATATATCAATATTATAAAAAGTGCAATGGAGCATTCTCTGGGATTGTGAACAAATGCTTGATTTATATAAAAATACAATGCTCTAGTTAGTTTCCAACTTACTATGCAAAACTCCTATTAGTTGTTCTTTTCCCTCTTCGCTGTTGCTTCAGATTTCTGCTTCCTATTCTTTCTCATTTATGCCTGCTGCTTCCTAAGACTATTCCTTTTCCACCTTCCTGATCCATAATCATGATCTCAGGGATCATTGTTTGCTACATTCTTACCCCAAGTCAGCTATCGAAGAACTGGATTACCATTGTGTACTAAAAAATATTAACAAATACTTGTGAGTGTTAAGCCATATGTAGTTTTCTCTACCTATGATAGGGGCCATTAAATTTCCACAGAGCCCTGTTCTGATCCGTAGAATCAAGCCTAATTTTAGGCGGGAGAGAACCACTAGGCTAGAACTTACAAACTCACAGTATGCTAATCTGCTAGCAGTACTACTGTTGCTTTTAGTGTTGCTACTGGAACCTTATTGATGTTACTAAATTAAATCTTAGCCTCCTGATGCAGCTGAATCAGCAAAAATTCTAAAGCCAACAGTCACCTGCAGTTGTTACTAGACCCACATTTGCCCACAAGAGTCCACAGTCATCTGTCATTGCTGTTGCTTGTGCTGCAAGGGCTATGAAAAACGAACAAAAATCTCCCTTCTGACCATCTTCCTACTTCCTGTCAGAGTGGCCACTTGTAGAACCTAGCTAAGAGTTACCCAGCAAATGAGAAATGTAGTGTATACCCTTCTATCCTCCTGAGACACAGAGGAAGCATAGGATAGAAATAAAGCTGAGAATCAAGGGGCAGCTAACCCATACAGTACATAACTGTGTCAATCCAACAGTTTCCTATATTTAGGTTCATTTTGATAGGAATATTTTTTCATTTCCGTTTTTCCTTATACAATATGGATCCTGGATATTACTTAGAAGATAGGCTGTTTATTGAGATGCTGTTGAGTAGGCAAAATACTAAACTCAGTAGGCCTAATCAATACAATAATCAGATACTAAATGCAATAAATAATTCCAGATACCTAACCTTGAGTGGGAAGGCTAAAACTGGCTTTTGCAATATTTATGTATAGTAATTTGGTCATCCAAGGGATTTTCAGGTAGTTTGTAGTTTCAGCTCTGTTGTGTAAACTGGAATTATCTAGAATAACAATTTGAAACAAAACATTGAAAGCATCCATCAAATTTGCTGATGTCTAGGCTTATGTGTGAAAAATAATTGTGTGTGTATGTGTGTGTGTATTAAAAAGAGAGAGATTAAAACAAAAGAAAAACAAAGGACCTGTAATTGACAATATGTTCAAACTCTAATCAAGATAATAAATAAAAGAAGTTTATATTACAGCTAAGATACAATTTAGCTAGAATATCAGGTCATTGTTTCTTTCATGTGAATTTTGGGAAGCTGTCAGTGAGAAGCCATGATCAAACCCTGCTCAATAACCAGGTAATCCCAGTGCAACAGTAGCAGAGAATGTGGTCAAGCAGTTTTATCTTGTTTCTATAACCAAAATGCGTCACTGGAATTGAGATTGTTAGAGTCTGCCAGCAGGCTATTTTCAGTCTTTTCCAAATTATTCTTTCTTCTGAGGAGGGGGGGAAAAAGACCATTTTATAAAATCTTTAATGTCATTACCATTGTGATAAGTATTGCTTCAACTATTGTATCAGTTTCCTCCAAAATAATATCCAGGATTTTAATGCATCCCTTATTATTCATAAAGACTTGAACCTGTTAGATTATTCGCTTGTCAGTTTAGTAAACATAAATATAGCATGGAAATTGACATCAAAATTTGCACTGGCCTCAACAGTCATGAAATCTGTCCCAGTTAAACCTGAACAGGGCTTGATTAAATGAAAGTGAGGTTCATTAGAACCAAGAAGGACAATTATCATTAGCTTCCAAGAAACTAACTTGGTTATTGTCTTCATTTCCAGGGAGTTTCCTAGTCTGGTTTTTGGACAGGATTTGATTTTTCCGCTTATAGATGAAAGCTTGTTAGTCACTGAAAAGGAAGAACTACAAGCGTGGAAAGATGGACAGGCTTATGAGATGTGAAAAGGGAAGGAGTTTGAGCAGAGGCAAGCTGCTTCCAGTCCAAGAAAACAAAAAAACCTTCATATTTTGTCTCACTTCCTTTTTCTTCATCCCCTTGCTTCTTGTAGTATGACATTATTGGTTAAAAACACAGAAATCCAATGACCTGAATTTAAATCTTCTATATATAATGGTGTATAAACTTAGAAAGTGAATTCTTCTCTCCATGCGTGAGAACTTTATAAAATGCAGACATCATAGCACCTACCTCATAGATTTTTTATGAAAGTTAAGGCAAAATGTAAGCATTGTATGAATATCAACTCTTATTTCGTTTTTTGTCCTTTTGCTTTGTTTCACTTTGTTCAGCTGTTATTGTTTCCCTATCAATTTGTGCTCCCTAGTTTTACTCATTGTCGTTTTCTTCCATTTCTTTCTCTGTTGTCTCTCCTCCTCCTTTCTGCCTCTCCTCATGTGGGTCTTTCAGTCAACACAGTTTCCACTTTTTGAAATCCCTTTCCTTCTGCTTCTCTTCAAGTCTTTTTCTCTTTCTTGCTTTTCTTTAATTCTCATCTTTACTTCTCTCTCCCATGTGCTCTCTTTTCTCCACTCGCACAATAACTTGTCTCATTTGCCACAGCAGTACTTAATCTTTAAAAGAACTTGACAGTGTTATTTGTCTATCTTGTTTATTATCTCGTTAATTTGCCTTTGTAAAACAAATGATGTGGGCCAGCCACAGTGGCTCACGCCTGTAATCCCAGCACTTTGGGAGGCTGAGGTGGGTGGATCACGAGGTCAGGAGTTTGAGACCAGCCTGGGCAATATGGTGAAACCCCATCTCTATTAAAAATACAAAAATTAGTTGGGCATGGTGGCGCGTGCCTGTAGTCCCAGCTCCTTGGGAGGCTGAGGCGCAAGAATTGCTTGAACCTGGGAGGCAGAGGTTACAGTGAGCCAAGATTGCACCACTACACTCCAGCCTGGGCGAAAGAGCGAGACTCCACCTCAGACAAACAAACAAAAGAACAGATGATGTTTTTCCTTGCCTGGTGATAAGAAAAATCAGAAAAATCAATATAGATATTGTAAGTGTGCAGTCTAATGATTTTACAGAGCTAATCGTTTAAGGATACTTTTCTTCTGAGCCTAGTCAACAGCCTCACAGGATATTGATCACTTACATCAGTGTCTGGGATCACCATTACTTACTTACCAAGAAAAAATTGGCTCCATCAAACCATAGTTTCTGCTTTTTCACAGAATGACTTTCCTGTTTATCTACATAATGAGAAGATTGAGACTACAAACCTTAAACTACACCTCATTTAGTTCTGTTTATTTCTACTTTCATATCTTTCTTCCATATCTTTTTCTTTCCTTTCATTTTAGAGAAAGTTTTCTTCACCCTTATTTCCAAGCTTTGTCTTGCCATATTTTTATATTCATCTCATCCATTACTTTCTTGTCAGTCTTTCCTTTACTTTTCATTATCCTCAAAAATCTCCCCTCTAGGATTCTTCCTTCAATTTTGAAATATACCACCCTCTTAAAAGGTCAATTGGTTTTATCGTCTTTATCAATCATCAGGTTATCCTTTCATGAATAGTTATTTGTACATGAATGACCTCTACATGCTGCTTTCAGCTCCTCTCAGCATATTCTAACACTACAATCATATCTCTTCCATTCCATTGAATCACCAAGTCCAGTGATGTTTTCTTAGGCCAGATCCTCCTGGACTTTATATTTTTCTAGATTTCAGTTCTTAAAAGAATATTTTATATTCAAGAAGTAAAAGGTACACAAAATGGAAGCTAAAATTGTTCTGCATTATGTCACTGTTTGTAGTTTGTAATATGGAAATAGGTAAAAGTCCTCTTCCTTTCATCTTTCAAACTAACCTCCCAGAAATAATCTTCTAACATTTTAATGTTAATTCCAGTAACTGTAGTAATTTAGTTTCTTTAGTTTCTAGTAATTCAGTTTTTTAAAAAAGCTGGAATAAATATATTTTAAAATCTTTATTTGAGTCTTTGTATTTATCATGTGTACAAATATATATGCTATTTTAACTGTAATATATAATTTATAATATATACATATTGTATTACATGTATACTTAATTAACTCTCCTCTTTTGCTGATTATATTTTCAAACTTTTATTTCTTCAGACATATAAATCATACCTATATGTCTAACAATATGTCTAAATGATGAGAGTCTGTATCATTGGCTTTTTGTTTTAGTTGTTTTTTTCTTATGGTGCTTAGTTTCCTGTTGTGTTTGTAAATTTTCAAAACTCTGAGTTCTCATTTTCCTTGAAAATTTGTGTGTAAAGATACTTTAAGACTTTATTTACAGATAGTTTCTCCAGAAAAGAAATTGTGTCAGAGGCTGGGGAAAGCTGTCAAATAAAGGCCACTTTATTTCAATATTTTTGACATTTAAAAATGTTATTGGAAATATAAGTTACTTGTAGAAAAGTGTGTTAAGTCAAAAATTGACCTTATGAATTATTACAAGCTAAAGACACTAATCATTCAAGTAAAATAATGGGACTTTGTCAGGAACCTCCCAGTGCCCATTTTTTCACTTCTTCCCAAAAGTAACCATCACCTTAATATCCAGTCTGCCTCTGTGTGAACTTTTCTCTACAACTTTTTGGTTTTTTTAATGTTTCAACCTAGAGAAAAGTTGAAACAATAGTAACTTGAATACCCAATGTTTGTTTCTTAGATCACTGACATGTCAACATTTTGCAGGTCCAGGGCTTTATCTTCTGTAAGTTATCAAAATCCACTCCACAGGGTCTAGCAGAAACTTTAAGGGTGAAAGAGTATTTGATGCTAGGTTACATCTCAGCATTCTGGGTTTACTTCATTGTGAAGCTCTATGTTTTTCATACTTTGGTGTCAGTTCAGAATTGCATTTAAAATGACTTTTTAAATATATATTTTATACTGCATTATTGTTTCATTGGAGGATTGTGCAGGATATCTAATCTACTATATTGTTGAAGGAGAAGTTTGCTAGATTTTAGTTGTAATTGTATAGGCGTTGGTTTAGAGAATTAGGAGAAAAACATGTGAATGGAAATCATAATGGGTGTCAATACTTCTGAAATAAAAAAAGAATAAACCACTTTGAGTTCTTATTTATTATAAAGAGTGCTCATAGATCAGGCTGTGGAGAATAAATAACCCCTATTGGTATGATGAGCCTATCTAATGTGTTGTCTAAATGAGACCATTTTGAAAGTGAAGTGAAACTGGCGATAATTACTCTGGTGGGGAAAAAAAAAAGACATAACTTATTCTTGTCTGGGGCAAATTGAGATGCAGTTGCCCTAAGTATAGGTTACTATACTTTTTAAGAAATGACTTTGAAAGTAAAAATAAAACCAGATATGTGCGTGAGCCTCTTCTTAATGTCAAAAGTCTTTATTGAAGGCATATGCTAAGTGTGTCAATGCCAGCATTCACAGAGTTTCATAACACTAGTGTAAGTATGATGGGATTAAAAGTCTTGTTTTCGTCTGAACATAATTTAGAAAAAAAATCCTTATGTCTTACGAAAGAAGATTAAAAGATAGAAGTAGTTTCTCCATTAAAGGCATTCAAATATAGACTTGAACAACTACTTTAAGTGTTGTTTTGGTGGAAATTGAAATATTAGTCACGTTCTTGAATTACCTGAAAGGTCACTTTCAACTTGGAGGTTTTGTAATTCTATTTACTCTCTATGCATTCTTATGTTTAGGCAAAAGAGCCTCTCCATTTTTAGAAATGTGAAAGATTATGAAAGAGAAAGATATGGAAAATTATCAAGAAACACTTATTAACGATGTAAAAGCTTGTCATTCTTTCATTGCTTCAGAATGTCAGAAAATCATATTTATTTTGGCTTACACTGTTAATTGATATGAAAAGTAAACAATTTCTCTGTGGTTTACTTAGAGTAACAGGAAAAATATCAAATACTGGTCTTTGCCACCTTCCCTGTGTGTCCTTTTACTTGGTATGGAATCCTTTAATTATTTAGTAGAGAGATTGTCACAATTATAAGCACAGAGATATCTTTGATTTTACATTGCAGTTGTCTCAGCTACGTTATGAGGGGCTAAGCTCAAGGGGCTCCAGGTCCCATTATCTGGGCAATGGAAAAGTCCATTCTCTTTTAGCCATGGTGCACTTAGGATCCTTAAGAGAAACTGTGATGTGTTCAAGGTCAAAAAGTCTTTTTTCGTCATCCTAATCAGCAGTTTTATCATAATACAACCTTGAGAGACTTATTTTGAAGGTCTTTCAGCACTTTATGGAAACCTCTTACAAAAATCTCTGTTATATTTTAAGTGTTATTATCTTTTTATTTTTTGACCACTCATGTTTCCAAAGTTTAGAATGTAACTTTTTAAAGCTCCATTACTTTGGCTAAAAGAAGAGATAAGTTTAATTTAGAAACTTGCTCATCTTCAGTTATGGCATAATATATAATTTCTTGATTTATTTTTAAAAGAAACAGCAATTTTTTTTCTTTCTTCCTGTAGAGAATATCCTTAAAGAAAAAAATCTGTTGGCAAAATTGCCAGTGTTTTGGAAAAATAAAATAAGGAAGGATGAAGTACCTGACTGTGTATCGTTTTTGTAAAGTTTTGGATTATGGAATTTTCCTGGTAAAAATCTCTTCTCCCTGACACCTGCCCACACAGGTAATTGGATGACACTTAAACATATCGGCTTCTAAAGATTGGTAAGCAAAAAATTAAAGATATCCCTGTCCCTTCCTGCTTACGAAGAAATAACCACTCTGTCTTCTACTTTCAATACTTTATTATTTCCTATTATAAAATGAATAAGCGCAGTGCAAATAAATCAATGAATACATATATATTCATTGACTCAAAAAACGTTGAATAGTTTTTTGTTTTCTAAATTACTTCTTGAATCTACCAATTTTATGAATGCTCTGTCAGTGGTTTTTATTTGACCTTTTTATTCCAAGCATCTAATAAACCATTCTTTGTATGTTGTGCCTTGTATTAGTGAGAATCTGTTGCTTATATAGAACAGAAACACTCTCAGGAATCTCCAGAGTTAATGATTTATTATAAGGATGCAAATGCGAAAGTAGTAATAAAGATAAGTCAGGCCTTGAGATCCAAAGAATAAAGCATTGTGAGAGAGCAGGAACCAAAGTATCAAAATGGGAAATCGAAGTTAGGTAGAGATGTTGGCATCAATAGGTTGTATATCTTCACTCTAACACTCCTGTTGTTGATGAGCTCCAGCTACTCTTCTCATCTCTGTTGCCCCAGACACTGTAGAGCATGTAGCTTATTTTTCCCTAGAACTGGATGCCTTATCTTCTGTCCCAAATAGCTTGCCTTATAAGTTATAGCTTAGGCATATTCATGACTTCAGTTGCTTCAGGACTCATCAAAGCTCTTGTCCCAAGGCCTTGCTCTGGGTATCTGAATAACTTCAGCTCCCACTGCTTATATCCTTGCACTTCGAAGTCAGACCTGAAAGAGAGAATGCAGTTGATCTGGCCTCTTATCACTGCACTTGACTATAAGGTGGGCTAAACCACCTCAGAGACTTCATACAGTCAGCTCTCATTGTGGAGGATAGGAACACAATTGTTAATTACACAATATAGTTGCTTTAAACTTCTTTACAAAGTTCTGATGTGCAGCCATTTCCCTTGGAAAGAGCTTGTTTCTGCAGTAACGTGATGATGATTCCAGCCTCCTCTCAACTTAGTTCATTTGGGTGTCCCCTCCACCGCCCCTGTACACTTTGTAGAAACTACACTTGCCAAGGTTATCAATGATCTCCGTTTTGCCAGATAAAATTGTCATGTTTTGGCTGGGTGCAGTCGCTCACACCTGTAATCCCAGCACTTTGGGAGGCCAAGGCAGGCGGATCATGAGGTCAGGAGTTCGAGACCATCCTGGCCAATGTGGCGAAACCCCATCTCTACTAAAGATACAAAAAATTAGCTGGGTGTGGTGGCAGCACCCATAATCCCAGCTACTCAAGAGGCTGAGGCAGGAGAATCTCTTGAACCCGGGAGGCAGAAGTTGCAGTGAGCTGAGATTGCTCCATTGCGCTCCAGCCTGGGCGACAGGGCGAGACTGCATCTCAAAGGAAAAAAAAAAAAAAAACAAAACCAAAAAATTGTCATGTTTCATCATTCTTCATCTTATTTGTTCTTTCTGTAACAGATTAGTTGACCATTTTATTCTGATTGAATTTTTTTCTCCTTTTCAGAACTCTGCACTACCTTGGTTTTCTCCTATCTACTAAGTAGTTTAGCTCAGTCTCCTCTGCTAGATTCTCCTCCTCTGCTGACCCTTGAATTCTAGGACCCTAGGCTTAGTCTTAAGTCTTCTACTCTTCTTGACCTATATTCTCTCTTGAAAAAAAGTCTTTTCTAATCCTCTAAACATCACCTATATTTAAAGACTCACAGATGTATATCTCTAGTTCTAAGTCTTTCCTCAGTGACAAACTCCTACTTGACATAGTCACTTGAATTCCAATAGGCCGGCTCACATTAAATATGATCAAAACTGTATTCTTAATATTATGACCAAACCTGTTCCTACTTGATTCTCTGTTCCACCCAGATGCTCAAGCTCAAAAGAAGCAAAGAAAAAGAAATAATAATAATAAAACACACTTAAAAGGCAAAAAAATAAAAAAAAATTATTCTCATCTCCCATATGAAATCAATCAACAAGTACTATCAGCTGTGCTTCCGAAATAATTATTTTTCTTTCAACCTCCAGTGTTGCCCCTTAGCCCAAACAACTATCATTATCCACCTTACTTTCTTCAATGGATTTTTAAACTAATCATTCCTTTTTTTCCCCCCATAATCTATGCTCTGCAGCCAGAGTAATAAATTTAAAATGTGATTAAAACCGTGTCACTCCCTGAATAAAAATCCCCCAATGGCTTTCACCTGTACTTAGTGAGAAAAGGAAAGCACACAAACTCCAGTATATTCTAAAAGACCCTACATTATTTGTCTTCTGCCTCTGTCTCCTGCACCTCATATCTATCCAACCATGCTTTTCCTTCCTTCACCTTCCTTTTCTGCTTTTCAGTTGTAGCAAGCTTGTTCTTCCTCCAAAGACCCTTTAACTTTCAAATCTGTTAGACCACCCATCATGTCTTCAAATGCTTGGCTCCTTTTTCCAACCAGGTTCAGCTCAGGTGTTACCTCCTGTGAGAATTTCTCAGCACATCCAAATAAAATTACAAAATTACTTACCCTAGAACTATTACTTATTTTTGGTTTTTATTGACTTCATATTATTTAATGTGTTCTTGTTAATTTATTGGTTTACTATTTATTGTCTGTCTCTCCTACTGGAATGTAGGCTTCACAATAGAAAAAGCCTAATCCTTCATTATCATTTTATTCTTCATTTTCATTGTCTAGAGCAATGCTTAGTATATGATAACAATTTAATGAATATTAGTTGAGTGAATAATGAATCATTTGCTACATATTGAAAATACAATGAGCATTTGAGTATCAACTAATAGTTTATACACAACTAGAGTTGATTATCAACTATTTGAGTATAAACTTTGCTTTAGGTGCTAAACATATGTTATCTCATTCATTAATTATTATTCATCTATTCAATACATATTTATTAATTACCTAAATAAAGGTCTACCCAGAGGAAAAACTATCATCTCTACTCATAGGTGACTTGTTCTCTAATGAGGACACAAGTAGGCCAACAATCAAGCATAATGATGCAATTTCCATGATGGAACAAGTTAAAAACTGGCATAAACATAAATACATGATGGCATAGACTCATACATTTATCTGCCTGTGGTCGGTAGCAAAGATACCAAATAGACATTTTTACTTCACATTGACAGCCATAGAAATTAGTAGGCAACCCATCTTGGAAAGGACATTCCTTTTAGGTAGAGAAGGCAACTGAAAGGGCTTTGGATGTATGACTGTAAAGTGCAGTTAGTGAACTATAAATAGTTCAGTACATTTTGGAATATTAAAAGAGGAAACAGTGTAAGTAGATAATTCTGAAAGAGTAGGCAGAAACCAGCTTCTAAAATGTTTGAGAATCTAACCTAAGGAGTTAAAATATTCCCAGACAGGCATTTCTATAATTCACTATTTGCCAAGCCTTTTAAAAAAACAATCCTGTCTGGGCGCGGTGGCTCACACCTGTATTCCCAGCACTTTGGGAGGCCGAGGCTGGCGGATCACGAGGTCAGGAGATCGAGACCATCCTGGCTAACACAGTGAAACCCTATATCTACTAAAAATACAAACAAAAAATTAGCCGGGTGTGATGGCAGGCGCCTGTAGTCCCAACTACTCAGAAGACCAAGGCAGGAGAATGGTGTGAACTCGGGAGGCAGAGCTTACAGTGAGCTGAGATTGCACCACTGCACTCTAGCCTGGGCAACAGAGCCAAGACTCTGTCTCAGGAAGAAAAAAAAATTCCTAACCATTGTTTTATTGAATCTGGAAAATTATCCTGAAATTATTTGTCATATAGCTTAAGAAAAAAAAAAGTGAGCAACAATTAGTTTATTTTGAAAAATTCCATGAAAGCTTTTGATATTTTGATGACAATACTGGTGAAATTAGCTCTTCAAATTTGTAAGAAACAGCTTTGAACCAAAAACTATACAAGTTTCTACATGGTTAACATTCCAGTTCTTTAATGTTTAGTAATATCTGTGCTGAGGAAATGCTGAGGCAGTGCTGGGGATTCCTTAAACACTGTAGAGTATGATTAGTAATCTGTTTTTTTGGGACAGCCAATTAATGCACTTTGGAATAATAAGTGTCATTGTTCTGTTTATATTATTAAAACAATCAGATATTTACTGAGTTTATGTTATTTCTATAAACAGATGTTTCAGTAAATAATATATTTCTCAGTAATAAATGAGGCACTGGCAGATGTCAACATTTATGTTTAGTAACTTTATTAAAACTAGAAAACCATAGAATGTGAAGAGAAAATAAAATATATTATGTATTAGAGCCGTGAAGGTTTTTTCCCATTTCCCATTTTTAAGGGAGCATCCCCTTTTGGGAAATTAAAGCAAAAGTGAAATTTTGTAAAAAGCAATTTTTTTTTACACTTTTAGCAACGTTTTAGAAAATACTACAATAAATACATAATAAATATCTATGCAATAAATATACCATATATATCAAATAGAATTCAAGACTAGGAATACCTACATTCATTGTCGCTTATGGTTATCAGTGGCTCACATGTTTCAGCTGTTAGGATCATGGCAGGAATTTCCTATTGAAGAAAATAATTTTTTAAAAATTGTGAAGGAAAAGGAAAAAAATATAATAGAGGATCAAGAGACAAATTTTAAAATTTGACTTAGGAATAGTTCTTGTTCTTGTTTGATCATCCTGAGAGGGCTTACACTTATCAGTCTCCACAGGGCCACAAAAGTAAATGTTTCCTGTGCATTAAAAAACAAACTACCAAACTTGTTTATGCTTTTCTGAGCTCCAAAGTGACTGAGATAGGAGATGACACTGAGCTGGCCTGTAAAGCTTGAGAGGGCAGCGCTGTGAGTGGCTGAGCAGGCAGGAGACAACAGATGCCTGAAGCAGTGGTGCGCTCGCTGAAGCCACAGAACTGCAGTGACGGCAAGGACAGTGCCGCATTTTCTGCCATTTCTTAATGGAGAAAAGGGGGCAGATCACTTTATTTTATACAAAAGCTCCCAGCACTTTGGGAAGCCAAAGCAGGCAGATCACCTGAGGTCAGGGGTTTGAGACCAGCCTGGCCAACATGGTGAAACCTCGTCTCTATTAAAAATACAAAAATTAGCCAGGTGTAGTGGCAGGCACCTGTAAGCCCAGCTACCCGGGAGGCTGAGGCAGGGAGAATTGCTTGAACCCAGGAGGCAGAGGTTGCAATGAGCTGAAATCGCACCATTACACTCCAGCCTGGGCAACAGAGCAAGATTTCATCTCAAAAAAACAAAACAAAACAAAACAAAAGCTGCCCTCCTCATCTATAAACCCAGAAATGGGAAAGACCTTTTTCCCCACAGTATCTTACTATTGAAACCAAGTTAAAAAACAAAACATAAATGTAACAAACTCTCATCCTCACAGTCCTGAACTTACCTGCAGCTGAGTTTTTACTCTGTCATGCTGGGAGCAAAGATATTGGGTGGTAACATAGGCTGCAGAGAAGCTACATTTTGGAGGTCAGTGGACACTAAAGATTGCATACCATCTGTCTATGTATTTAGTGTATAAAAGCTGCTTAAAATTTCAGAGATTTAGTTTCTTCATATGAAAAATCTATATTTTGACTTATATTTGGGGTTTTGAAATAGTGAATTTAACTGTCTAGGAGAGTACAGAGCATATAAAAACTCTCAGCGATAGCTGTCTTTATTTCAGAGTCTATAAACTAAACATTTCAGCTCATAGCCCAAATTACTCCAGCTCTATTTCTAAAAGCCAGGAAAATCTCTTCTGAAGACTTCTATTTCAATGTGTCATGAATTTTCAAGGCTCAACTGTGATATTAAATGTGAACATGTTTAATAAATGGTAGAATGTTGTATCAGCAAATCTCAGAATGATTTTCATGCCATTCTGATGAGAGATGTTAATAGATGTTTCTCAAAGAAGGTTTTGTGATTAGATAAACCAGGACACACAGAATTTAGGATGTTTTAGACATTTTCATATACCACGGTAATTTCTAAATTTCCTGGTATAGGGTGGGTAGAACACATAGCATTTCCGAAATTTTTTTGGTTGTGAAACTTTTGTTTTCATGAGACTTCTCCGTGATTACTCTCCACAGGAAAAGATTTTGAAGTGAAATATATTTACAATTATTTTGTAAGTAAACTGAAAAACACAGTTCTTTCCAAGTGAGTTTCAATCACGTTTCTCCTGCTGGAAGCACTTTAATCCATTAGATAGTGGAAATCAGACTTTAACATATTATTGGAAATATATTAAGCAACATAATGTTGCAAATAGAGATTCTATTATTATTTAAACATTAGTTTAAAAGTAATATGGAAATGCTATATATAATTATTAAGGCAGAGTAAAACAAATGGTTTTAAATAGGCTTGCAAAGTTCTGATGGAATTAGATTGCATTGCATGGTGTTCTAGGTAAGAATGTGCTGTCCTGCAAACCACCATGGCACACATTTACCTATGTAACAAACCTGCACATCCTGCACATGTACTCCGGAACTTAAAATAAAGGTTGGGGAAAAAAGAATGTGCCTACTGATTACAGGGAAAAACAAAAAACAAAAGATGATTGAAACATAGTCCTAAATAACAAGAAGGGAAATTTTCTTAAACTGATCATCTTTCTCATCGTCATGACAAAGGGTAACATTTTATTTTCAGTCCTTCAGTGCTTTTTTAATAATTCACCATACATATTTTACTTATATCCCATTGACTGTGGGACTTAGCAGTTTACATTTACAGTCATGTGAATATAATTATCTGTATTCCCTATTGGAGTGATGGGGGAAATTGGATCATTATATAATTTAAAAGAACCTCCCCAGGCACTCATTGTGTTCTTAGGAAGTCAGGAACCGAATTTAAGATTATTAATTTCACACACAATGTTTTATCCATTAAATTAGTATATTGGATTTGACACTTTATAGATTGTATAGACACTTATGTGTGACTCCAGAGAGCAACAGAAATATTATTAAGAGTTCTTCAAATAATTTTGATAATCAAAATCATGTATAATGGTAGTGCCAGGCCTCTAGGGGTCATTCTGATATGTTAGGCATGATAATCAGTGAAGGAGAACAGCATCAAGACATAAACAAATAGGGACATTGGTAATTTCAGGATTAGAGCCTACTGAATTTATACCAGTCAGCAGAATAGCCCAGATAGATCTATTTTTTTTCACACAGTCTCTCTCAATAAGTAGCCTTTCCTATCCTGAAATTGATATTTTATTTTAATAATAATCCATTCTATCAGAATTGTTATGTTACTCTTTACAATAATCACTGTATTGGCATGAAACAATAGTCTGGCAAAAGAGAAATTATGAAAACTTGTAGGTGAGGGTATACATACTTGCATTAAATCCTAATTTTGTCAACATCGCATACAGCCCTGAATCAAAACCAAGCCTCTAAAAATCTTCCCCAGTTGGTTTCCTTTGATGTCTGACTTATCATATAGTCGTACAGCTGTAACACTCTTCTCTTGGTAGCAAGGGTAGTTCATTACATATGTTTAGAAAGTTATTATCGTTATTTTGAAGATGTAGAATATAAAGTTGGGACTGGGACAAAATCAAAGGATAACAGATGTTTCAGAAGACATCGTTTATTTTTCTTAAGATTTTAACCTTACTAAATGAGCTAACAGAACAAAGCCAGGATAGAAACAGGCTGTCTGTGGGATTTAGTTGCAATAGAGCTCTGTTTGTAGTTTCTGGCAACTGGCAACTACCATAACAGGAGAGCACAGTAACAGGCTAAGCCAGATGCCCTTCAGCATCCGCATCAATTCATCAAATTACAACAGAGAAGCAAGGGTCAAAGCTGCCAGTCTTCAGGGAATAAATCTATGAATACCTTAAGACCAATGGCCATTTAATAAACGTAGAGACACAGAAGCTGCTCTCTCTCTATATATATGTGTATATATGTGTATATATGTGTATATATGTATATATGTATACGTATATACATATATATGTATTATTTCTTTTTTTGACATGGAGTCTCACTTTGTCACCAGGCTGGAATGCAGTGGTGCGATCTTGGCTCATTGCAACCTCCGCCTCATGGGTTCAAGTGATTCTCCTGCATCAGCCTCCCAAGTAAGCTGGGACTACAGGCGCGTGCCACCATGCCTGGCTAATTTTTGTATTTTTAGTATAGACAGGGTTTCACCATGTTGGCCAGGCTGGTCTCGAATTCCTGACCTCAGATGATCCACCCTCATCGGCCTCCCAAAGTGCTGGGATTACAGGCTTGAGCCACTGCGTGAGGCCAGAAGCAACTAAATTAAATCATTTTCATATCAATATATGAAATTTAAGCTAAGCAGGAGTCTTTGAAAGAAAATTAATGTGGTAGAATGATTTCCCATAGATACAGTGTTGGAAGAACTCTCTATAATCCTGAATATCTGATAAATGTTAATTCTTCTCTAGGTACCAAGGTAATAACTTGTGAAAATTACTTGGATTTCTACAGTTCTGGTTTACAAACATTTAAAGAAAGTCTTTGAGGCCTAAACAAAACAAAGAGAAGAATTTATGGGAAAGAAACAAACCAATATATGACTTTATTAAGTTAGCTTTATTGTGTAAGCTTGAGCATTTTGATAAATATATAAATCTTGGGTTTATACCAACTTATATCAATGCCGACATTTTGCTATAACTATTGACTTGTTATAAATAAATTTTACTTCTGGAACTTTACACGTTTGCATCAAACACACAGGACAAACCCATATCCTCTTGCTTGCCTGAGCCATCTTTATAGCATTCTGGTATTATGGTATCCCATTTTACTCAGTGCTAAAACTTGGTGGGGTAATAGTGGAGTAGATCGTCTCAATATCCTATACTAAGAAAGAAGGCAATCTGCCATCCTTATAGAACAAAATTAATAATCTTAAAACTTTGAACCTTTGATAGAAATAGGCCTAGGGAATGCTTAGGGGTAAGGGAAAATGAATGAATTAGAATTTGTATCACAAATTTGTCACAGTTAACAGGGAAATGAACGAATTGGAATTTGTAACACAGTTTTGCCACAGTTAACTTCGGGCTGCCTCCAACAGGGGAACTTCCTTCTCCTTTAGCCCTTGGCCATGTGTGGACTAAAACTCCTACTCTTGGTTTTCCTTATTGCCGCTGAGAAAGGCTAGAAGTTCCCATAAGACATTGTTAAATTCCTAGGAAAACAAAATAAAACTGAACTTGAAGAATCTGAAAAAACATGAGATGTTTCATTTTACAGAGTAGAGATTTATGAGTTTACTAAGCCAGTTATTTTCAGATAACTGCATAAATTTGTTCATACCTTGACTGAGAACTGTACTGTTATTATTAACTGTCTTCTCCTGGAAAGTCAGCATATTTTGACTCAAAATATGGGAATAACATTTCAGTCATCTAAACACTTTTGCTCAAAGCAGAGAGTGGCTTACTTGGCTGCCTATCAAAAATATTCTCAGTTTCTATTCAAATTTCCCTCAGGCACATCTAATTGAGAACAATTATGTAATAGCATTGGAAATACATTGGTTAAACCACACACACACACACACACACACACACACACACACACACAAGTTTACCAATTCAAGACTTAGATTCTAATAAGAGGGGGTAAAAAGGAATTGGGCTTTCTTATGTGTGTGTTATTGAAGGAGAAGCGTAAAACAGTGGAAGACAGCAGGGAGATCAGTAGATCTAATATAGGTCCATTCTCCTTCTAATATTGATAATTTGTGTTTTTGCTCTTTTTCTTTACTAGTCTGCCCAGGGGTTTATCAATTTTATTGATCTTTACAGAAACCCAAATTCTAGGCTTCATTGGTCTTCTCTATTGCTTTTGTACATTTTATTTCACTAATTTTAGCTTTTTAAATTTTTTTAAAACATAGGACAACATATTTGAATGTATTTCCATTGATCCCTGATATTTTTGGTTTTTGGTCCTTTCTGCAGCAATTGAAGTGCTCAATCTATATTTGCTTGTCAATTACTAAAATTTTTTTATTATTATTTTTTACTTCTGCTTGCTTTGAGTTTAATTTGCTATTCTTCATTTAATTCTTAAGGTGCCTGCTTAGTCCCTTTATTTAAAACATTTTTGGGGGGCCAGGTGCGGTGACTGATGCCTGTAATCACAGCACTTTGGGAGGCAGAGGTGGTGGATCACCTGAGGTCAGGAGTTTGAGACCAGCCTCACCAACATGAAGAACCCCCATCTCTACTAAAAATACAAAATTAGCTGGACGTGGTGGCACATGCCTATAATTCCAGCTACTCGAGAGGCTGAGGCAGGAGAATCGCTTGAACCTGGGAGGCGGAGGTTGCAGTGAGCCGAGATCATGCCATTGCACTCTAGCCTGAGTGACAAGAGCAAAACTCTGTCTCAAAAAAAAATTTTTTTTTTAATCTAACATACTATAATCATTTATTTTTTGTTACCTAACAGTATAATCATTTATCCTGCTATAAACTTTTTTGGTAAGTGCTTCTCTACTTGCATCCCACAAATTATGACATATTGGCTTATCATTATCATTTAGTTCAAAATATTTTCTAATTTCTTTTGTGATTCATTCCTTAGCTCATGGGTTATTTAGAAGGGTGTTGCTTCATTCTCAAATACTTAGCCATTTTCTAGTTGTATGTTACTGTTACTGCTTTCTAATTTATTTTTGCTCTCATTTTTAAAATGATGTTTTCACTTATATTAGAATTCTAGGATGCAGGTTTTTTGTGGTTTTGTTGTTGTGGTGGTTTTTTGTTTTTTTAGTCAAAAGTTACTGTTTTCTTCTAGCCTCTGCTATTTTTCTTTAGAAATTGACAGTCATTATTGCTCTTCATCCGTATATCTGTATTTAGGTGCTGATTATCTCGGAATTTTTTCTGTGTTTTTGACTGTATGCGTATTTATTGTGATGTTTTATTACTCTGCTTAGATATTTTTTCTGTTTTTATTCCTTTTTTGAAAGTTAAATTTGGAAAATTTTTGTCTAATATTTCTTCACAGTTTTGCTGCTCCAGTGTTTCTATTTTCTCTCTTTAGAGTCCAATTACAATTATGTTAGAGAGTATGATATTATCCAACATTATGTGGTTTTTTTCCTATTTTTTTCTCTGTACTTAAGTTTGGATTATTTATTTCTATCTGCAACAAAGTTCACTGACTACTGCTTTTGTTGTCTCAAATTTGCATTAGTGATATTTGTTTTAAAATATAGTTTTGTTCCATGATTTCCATTTGAGTCTTTTTTAAGTTTTCATTTCTGTACTAAGATTCCCCTGTATATCCATTGTGATCATATTTATTCATGTTTTTAAACATTTAAAAAATAGCTGCTGTATACTGTTTGCTTATTATTAACATCTCATTTATATCAGTATATGTTCCTATTGTCTGTTTATAACTTTGAACATGGTTCATGCTCTCCTCTTTCTTCACATCTTGTGTTTTTTATTGAATTATTGACATTGTAGATAATGTGTTCTAGGTCCTCTGGATTCTGTCTCCTTCTGCAGAGTGTTCTGTTGTTTTCTAGTACCCAGTTATGTTACTGGCTGATCACTGTGAATCTATGTTTTGTTTTTATACTTTCTTAAGGCAGATACACTTCAATATTGCCATGAATGCAAAGAAAAACAAGTATCTCTACTACATAGCCTTTACTTGAAAGGTATGACCCTTTGGGAATTTTAGTGGAAAACTTCAGGTATTTAAGACCCTCTAAGTTAGTGTGATTCAAAATCTTAATTCTGCCTTCTCTGCAGCGGTCAGCATCTGAGATAACTGCTCACTTTTTCAGTCTTCTTATAGACTACTTTCTCCTGGGTTCCTTGGAGTCTTCACTATACATGTGCATTTCAAGGATCAAATAATTGTAAGAGGGGCATACATATTTGAGAGGGGGGCAACCCCTGAATCTTCTCCCTTTATTTTATTTTAGACAGGGTCTCACTGTATCCCAGGCTAGAGTGCAGCAGCACTGTCATAGCACTGCAGCCTCCATCTCCTGAGTAGCTGGCTATACAGTACATACCACCATGCCTGACTAATTTATTTTTACTTTTTTGTAGAAATGAGGTCTCGCTATGTTGCCCACGCTGGGCTTGAACTCCTGGCCTCAAGTGATCCTCCCACCTCAGCCTCTCAAAGTGCTGGTTTTACACACATGAGCCACTGTCCCCAGCCCCTTTATTATATTTTTGGTGTCAGTTGCCATTGTTCTGGCAGCCTCACGTTTCTTCTATGATGTTCAAGTTAGTAAAATTTCTTATTTTTGCTTTAATTCTCTATGTTCCATGTTGAAAGATGTTGGAAAAAGTTGAATGTCAAATTCCCTACAGTTTCTGTCTATTTTGTTTCTTTCTGTTTTATTTATTTTTTTGAGATGGAGTCTCACTTTGTTTCTGGAGTGCAGTGGCACAATCTTGGCTCACTGCAATCTCCGCCTCTCGGGTTCAAGTGATTCTCCTGCCTAAACCTCCTGAGTAGCTGGGACTACAGGTGTGTGCCACCACGCCTGGCTAACTTTTGTATTTTTAGTAGAGACGAGGTTTCACCATGTTGGTCAGGCTAGTCTTGAACTGCTGACCTTATGATCCACCTGCCCTGGCCTCCTAAAATGCTGAGATTACAGGCATGAGCCACCGTGCCTGGCCTGTTTCTATTTAAAAGTGCTTTTAGGTCATAAAACATTCCCTTCCTTCCTCCAAGGTTTTAATAATTAGTATTACTAGTGGGAATCTTATTCTGATTGAAACTGTTTTGCAATTACTGGAGCCAAAAGACACTTGAGCAATACACTTTTGTATTTGAGGCTCTTCAATATGACAATATATCCCAGTAGCCTATATTTTAATCAAAGGCTTAACTTTTTCTTCACATTTGTTTACATCCTCTTAGTAAATGGTAGGCCTTTTCCTTCTCCAGCCTGCTCCAGGACTGGGCAGCTGATTCTAGGTATGGAAATTGTATACTGTCTGCTTGGTTATGAAGGGCTTATTTTGTTTAATATGTATCTCATTAAATCTTCCTTGCATTCACCACTTATAATAGCCCCAAAGAGAAGCTTGATGTAGATTTCATACATTTTTGCTTGTAATTAATACAGGAGTGAAGTTAATTTACATTGTTCTACATCCTAACTAGAAAGGGAGATGATCTACTTTCATTTTAAAAAATTATTTTTACTGGATATGGAAATAAAGGTTGGCAGTTATATTCATTTAGCATCTTAAAGATATCATTACATTGTTGTCAGGTTTCCATGAATTTAATGAAGTCAGTTGTTATGCTCACTGTCATTTCGTGGCGGGAAATATATCATTTTATTATTTCCTTCTTCTTGCTGTTTTTCAGACTGGTTTCTTCCTTTCTGGTTTTCAGAAGTTTTATCATAGTGCTTAGGTGTGATTTTCTCTATTTTTGTTATATGTGGGGTTTGTATAACCATTGGAATTCATGGCTCAGTATCTCCTATGGCTATGAAAATTCTTTACACTTATCTCATTATATACTGCTCCGACACATTCTCAATTATAAAAATTACACATTTATTATATTTTTTCCCATGATGGTACTATATCTCTCACACTCTCGTCTGTGTTTCCCATCCCCCTTTTTCTCTTTATGCTACAGTCTGGATATTTTTAATTGATATTTTATCCAGGTGAATAATCTTCTGGGTCTTTTCTGGTCAAATCTCTAACAGTTTATTAAAGGAAGTTTAGAGGTTCAGAAACTATTTTCTTGGTCCTTAAATAATTTTTTTGTGATTAGATGATTCCACAAAGGACCTAAGCACAAACCGTTTTTGTAATCTTTATTCCCTTCACCAAAGTCAATGCTTGATACACCTTTTCTCCTGGTACCTACCTTTATTGATCTTTGTGATTTCTACTTCTATCACTTTATTAAATATCCTAATTTTAGTTACTTATTACTAGTTATTATTAGTCAGTTATTACTAATTATTCAGACCAATCATTCTACCCTTCCATTCCACTCTACAAAGGCTAACAGATTGATTTTCGAAATAGATGTTACTTACCTGCTCAAAAGATTTTAAATTTTCTCCAAGCAGTCAATCCATATTTTTAAAATATTTTTTTCTCTTATGAATCTTGTTGTTAAAAAACCAGCCTTTGGATCAAGACAACATGTAAAACACATAAAATAAACTTGCTATGTTGAGGTTGGGATGCCAGCAGTTCTTTTCTCCTTCAGGGATCTTTACAGCACAAGTTGAAATCACCTGGCGTCAGTGGTAGAGGATGAATTTCTTGACATGATTTTTAGCACTGTCTACAGTCAGTTTAGAAGCTATCTTGTATCTCACTATTTTTCTGTAGGAGCAGAATTGATGTCATCTGGGAGCTCTTTGAAATATAAAATCTAAGGTTTTACCTTATACCTACTGAATAATATTCTACATTTTAACATTCATGTGTAGGAAGCATTGCATAGGACCTCTATAGTGTAAGTAATAAGGTTTTCTTTTGTTTCTTAAGTATTTATCATGTTTTTATTCTTTGCTTTTCATAATTTGTTTATATACTTTTATCTGTCTTCATTCTGTGTACTTTATCCTGAATTCAAACTTGTCATCTCCCCTAATTATATTCTGACACAGAGTGATCTAATCATTCCTCGGCCTGTCTACAGTCCTTAGTTTATTCAACTTGTATAATATTCATTAAAAGTTACATTTTGATGATATGTACTTACAACTACTATGTTGTGATCTTCTTCAGTTAGGAATCATATCCTTTAAAAACTTTTCACCCACAGTGTCCGACACAAAACCTCCTAAAAAGGTTTATTCAATAGTTGTTGAATGAATGAGACATCAGTCATGTTCAGAGTTTGATATTGAATTTAAAGGGATGCAAATTATTTATAGCACAGTTGTATATTAGGTCAACAGTCTTTCTGCCCTGTATGAGTCTTAAAATAAGAAGTGTTTATCTTAATTTCAGTGCTATTGAAGGAAACAATCTATACTAGGAAGCTGAACTATAGCACGCTAAATATGCCTGCCTAGCATTACCTATACCAGTCTCATATCGTTCAGTGTAGGATAAGTAGTAATATTGGATTTCTTTTAGGAATGGCTATTTTCTCACCTGCTGATTTCAATACGTGGTATACTGAAATGGGGGGTGATTGTGAGTATTAATATCATGGGAGGTTTTAATAATTTGAGAAAATGAGCATGTTAGCAACAAATCAGTAAATGAAATAGATTAATTCTTTCAAAATTAATCCTAAGGTCTCAAGCCTAGTTACCTCTCTGGTAAAAGAAAAATTAGTGTGAGGCATGAGCAAATTTGTCAGGAAAAAGTTATTAAATAAAATATTACCTTCAATAAAATGCATCCAGTTATTGTTCTATTGCTAAGGAGGTTCATAAAATTGCTCCCAGAGAAAAAGCAGCAGGAGCAGGCATAAAAAGTGATGAGTGTGATAGATAGTTTATGGCTTTTTCTGTATGAATCGAGTGCCTGGGAGATGGTAGGATGTTATGTGGAGAGTAAATATGTACTGGAAGAGTGTTTAAATTTTGAATTTCTACTGACACATTGTCAGGTTGTCAGTTAGCTAACCTCACTACTATCTGTAATTTTTAAATTTATTTTTTCTTCCTTATGCAGCTCTTCAAAAATGATCACTACTGTTCTGAAACATAAACTTTCAAAAACTTGTATTATTTTTATTTCCATAAGAAGGTAAAGCTACTGAAACTCAGCTTTCCTCTATCACAGTTCAAGGTTTCTCTGCATCTTCAGCGATGTTCCTGTCTTTTGATTCCAAGTGATAACAAAAAGCTTGACTTAATTGGCTTTAAAAGTTAAGATTTTGGCTGGGCGTGGTGGCTCATGCTTGTAATCCCAACACTTTGAGAGGCCGACGCTGGCAGATAAGCTGAGGTCAGGAGTTTGGACCAGACTGACCAACGTGGTGAAACTCCGTCTCTTTTAAAAACACAAAAATTAGCCAGGTGAGGTGGCAGGCGCCTGTAATCCCAGCTTTTCAGGAGGCCGAGGCAGGAGAGTCGCTTGAACCTGGCAGGGGGAGGTTGCAGTGAGTAAAGATTGTGCCATCACGCTCCAGCCTGGGCGACAGAGCAAAACTCCTTCTTTAAAAAAAAAAAAAAAAAAAAAAAAAAAAGTTAAAATTTCATTATTTCACATAAAAATAGGTTTAATAACATTACCAAGGCCCCAAAAGTATTTTATTTTTATGTTCTCAAATCTCTACATTGTACTTTGTTATTAGATTTTGACCATAAGAATGTAAGTTGACTACAACAGCAACAAGCTGCAAACTTTCACACTAAGGAATCAAAAATGTAAGAGATGATTGAATTTCTTCATTTTGTCTCATTTTGAAAATTCACATTTTTTCTGAGAAGGCTCCCTCACCCTGCTCTTCACATTTCCTGCCCACTCACTTTTCACTGCAGTTTATCTTTCTTGCTTGCCTCATTTTTCTTTTTAGCACTTCTCACTATTTGACATGCTATGTGTTTTACTTATTTATTTATTGTCTTCAAATTCTTAATAGACTCTAATCCTCATGAGGACAGAGATTTTTTTTTCACTTTTTCCATGAATATGCTCTTTCATGTGTGCTTTAGACATCCCATTTCCTCACAAGTATACTATCCCCTCTGTGATACAGAAAGTTTTATGGGATTTTTTTTTGTTGTCATTGTTGGAATTTGCCTCCTCACTTGGCGTGTAAGAGTGACAAAAAACTCACTTCAGTTTGTTCTTACGTCTGTGGTCACCTTCCAACTTCTCTATTTATTCTCAACCTTCTTCAAGGAAAATAAAACCGGAGCTGAATTTTTTAAAATGGAGCTTTTACAATCTGTTGTAATTTACTTAACTGGGCCAATTGAATTGAATGCCAAAACATTGGCAATTGTAAATAAATATTTGTCTACATATTAGGTGTAGTAAATGAAGAAAGGAAAGAAAATATGGAAGATACCTATGGCCTCATTTTTTCCTAAATCTGATTCCAAGATGGTATGTGTTCACAGTCTAATAGCAGATCTACTTTCATCTGTATCTGGTTATTGTTAGCTGTAAATTCTCAATCTTCACGACTTAACTGCATTTAGCCCTCAACTTTGGGTGCTGTGTATTAGTCAACATATGATGGGTTATCCATGCCAACAAATGACCCAAAATTCTTGGCTTAAAACAATCATGCTACATCTTAACTGCAGAGAAGGCAGGCTTTACTTATTATAGTCATCCAATGTAATAGTCATGAAATCAGACATATCTAAAGGGTCTTTTGTAGGCAATTAAGTGTTCTGGCCAGAATTTGATATAAAGTCCCTCCTAACTACAGATAAATTAGGAAGTATAATTCCATTGTAAGCCCAGAAATAGAACAGAACTGGAACTCTGTTCTGTTTTTAAACAGAAATAATGACTACAACATTGTTGTTCACACAGTGAGTCAGAGTCATGTCAAATATTAAAATCATTACCTGAACAAGCAAGATAGGTCTAACTCCAGATGAGCACTCTTGATCATCCACTTAGGGTTGAAAGATAAAATACAGGATGCTCAGTTAAATTATTTTTGTCTTTGTTTTTTGAGATGGAGTCTCGCTCTGTCACCCAGGCTGGAGTGCAGTGGCACAATCTCGGCTCACTGCAAGGTCTGAAGTAGAGTAGTGAAAGAAATTTTCTAAAGAATGTTGTGATAATGTTCTCATCTTGAAACACACTGAATATATTTTGATACACAATGTGCTTCACTTTAAAAAGTTGTTAACAGATCAAACAGAGTGTCCATATTCAAAAAAGAAAGAAACTAACCAAACAATTAATTCAACCCTATGGTTCTCTGGACTAGTCTTAGGAGTAAATCAACAAAAAATGAATATCATAATAATAACTTGGGCAGAGGTATGGTTGCTAGATTTAGAAGAACAAAAACCAGGATGCTAAGTAATTTTAATTTCAGATAAACAATGAATATGTTTTAATGTAAGTATGACCCTATTCAATATTATAAAATAATTACAATTTTAATTATTTATCATTTAAAAGTTAATTGAAAGGCCGGGCGTTGAGGCTCATGTGTGTAATCCTAGCACTTTGGGAGGCCAAGGAGGGCAGATCACGAGGTCAGGAGATTGAGACTATCCTGGCTAAAACATTGAAACCCCGTCTCTACTAAAAATACAAAAAATTAATGGGGCGTGGTGGCAGGTGCTTGTAGTCCCAGATACTCAGGAGGCTGAGGCAGGAGAAGGGTGGGAACCCGGGAGGCAGAGCCAGCCTGGGTGACATAGCGAGACTTCATCTCAAAAAAAAAAAAAAAAAAGTCTGTTAATAGGAACAATGAAATTATTGCAGTCATTGTTCAATAATTTCATTATTAAGTGATTGAATTCAAACAATTACAAGTTACAATCTAATTTGTAATTGTTACCTAGAAAATACTCTTTCAAATTCATTTTTTATAATAAGAGGTTTAACAATAAAATAATATGTGTCAACTGCTTCATACGTATATTCATTAGAAATTGTCTCAACATTTCAAGGCAGACACATTTGTCTTTTTTGTATATTCTTCTTTCATTCATTGAACCATTGATTACTTTATCTGCACAGATTTCACTGTATAATTGTGAATGTAATGTAATGTAATATACATTCCACATTGTACGTTGTGGAAGGTCTACATTATGGGTAGATCAGAAAGTTAACAGTATGATCTACATTGCCAAATTGAGTTCATCTGCTTAATAAATTCAGGGCAGAGAAGCACTATAAAAACCAGAAAAACTTTGAAACTATTTCTTATATCATGTTATAGGGACTAGAGTTGGTACACATTACTGAAAAAGCATGCACTGAGGACAGGGTGTCAGGCCTAGTCTTCTGACATTCATCAGGGTGTTGCCCTGTTTGCTGTACTTGGGTGATTACTACTCTATTTTAAGTTAATATACACATTTTAAATCTTTCTTAATAATGAGATATTCTCAGTAAGTGCAAATGTTTATCCTGAAACTGTAGAAAAAGTATTTATTATGTAGTTTTCATAAAACAGGCTAAGCTGGCAGTATAAATTAATATATTACTTTACCCAATATGTTAAAATTTTATAATAACCTGCTTAAGTATATGTTTTAATACAGATTTTTAACTTAACTAAACTATAGAATTTCTCTATGCATGTCTAATACCATTCCATGGTTTCAACTGCTATTTGGTGGAAATAATTTCTAAATCTATGTGTAAAACTCACAGCCCCATAATTTCCACATCCATTATTTTCAACTATCTGCCCTGTTGTAATCTCTCCTGGGAAAGAAGAAGAGTTACCTCTTGCTTCTTTAACAATTCCCAACCTCTTTTGCCCCTACAGGCAAACAGTAAACCAGGAAAGTCTTTAAATGAAAACCATCAAAAGCTCATTTGTATTAAAACTGTAGCCCCAGTTTTGAGAGTGGGTTTATTTATCTTGTTTTTTAAATGTATCCATTAAAAAATACTGTACAGTTATATAAGCCTGAGATTCTTTCTTAATATTAAGAAGTGGTACCAAATTTTTACCCTGAAGTGCCTTAAAGTTCCTTTTCCAAAAACTTGTCATTTGTGGATTATTTGAAGTTGTTTAAATGGCAAAGAAAGAGCTGGAATTTTGTGAAGGTAGGCACGTACCAATTTTAGAGTGCATGAATTTAGATACATACTCTCTGAACATAAGTTTCAGAGATCATTATGTAAGTTTGAAAATCCAAGGCAGACTGGACGTATCTAATTCAAATAACCTCCAGGCCTCTATAATGGTATATGAACTCTAATTTGATAATTCTGTTTCTCAATCGTTCAGTTGCTTCACCAGATACTCAAGCTAGGGTCTTAACGTTATTTGAGTTCTTGTTTTTCATCCACTTGATCATAACCATTTGATCATGAAGGCCTTTTAATTTTAAATATAAAATGTGTCATACATCTGTTTTCTCATTTTCATTTCTAATGGTAATTCACTTTTTCAGACCTTCACATCTGGGTTGTGATTGCCAAATTCCCAGTTTTTCTTCTTCTAATATATTGAACATAGAACCTCAGGTTTTGTCTTTTAAAAATACAAAATTCAAGTGACTTTGTTCAGAAACGTGTGAAGTCTCTTTATTTTCTTTAGAAAGCTCTCATAATATCTTCATTTCCCTTTACGATCTGACACATAATTACATGATTTCTCCCCAAACTCTTCACACCTACCTCCATCAAACACCCGCAACGGACACAACCCATAGACTAACCAATCATACCAAAACTAAGAGCCATTTTTACACTGCACCATTCACTTTCAAGTCTCTGGTCCTTAGTAATTTCTGTTTACCAAAAACTTTCTTTCCTAAAAGTCTTCTCTATTACCATCCTTCTCATTTGAAAACCTTCAGGATATGGTTCAAATGCTTTGTGAAACTTCATTCAGTTTCTCAAGTTGGAAGTAATTTCTCCTTCATATATGTTATTTTAAAAAGCTTTATGACATTGCCAATTAGAATGCTAATTAGCAACAATATCACGATGTTTTATAGTTATTTTTGAACATGTATGTCTCACTTGCCCCATTCCACTCCCTCACCTTAAAACTCCTTAATAGAAGTTATATTTTTCACATTTTATTCAATTTAGGCTCTGAATAAATATTTTCTGATGTATAAATGAATGAACAAATGGATAAACATGAATGATTAAAAATGCAGGATTAAAGAATACCCACAAGTAAAAAGCCCAAAGAATAGATGAACCAGCATGAATAGTTTTCTTGTTGAATTACCAAATAGAAATAACGTTAGACCCAGAAGATATGGAACTGAATGAATGGCTTGGAGGCCTTGCATGCTATGTGCTCTCTCTACCTTTTCATTTGAGCTAGTCACCAGTACCTCTGGTCTAAATGCAAACTCTTCTACCTGCCAGGCAGAAAGTGAAGGGGTTTTGACAGTAACAACTATGGAAATCTTATGATGATAATTATTACTGAAGACTTTGAAGTCAGTCACGAACATGTTGTCAACATTTATTTAGGCTAAAGACTATGGCTCTTGGCTGGGCACGGTGACTCACACCTGTAATCCCAGCACTTTGGGAGACCAAGGTGGGCAGATCACCTGAGGTCAGGAGTTCGAGACCAGCCTGGCCAACGTTGTAAAACCCTGTCTCTACTAAAAATACAAAAATTAGCCAGGCAGGATGGCGTATGCTGTAATCCTAGCTACTCAGGAGGCTGAGACAGGAGAATCTCTTGAACCTGGAAGGCGGAGGTTGCAGGGAGCCGAGATGGTGCCATTGCACTCCAGCCTGGGCAACAGAGCGGGACTCCATCTCTTGGGGGTCAGAAAAAAAGATTATGGCTCTCAAAACAAACAAACAAACAAACAAACAAACAGTTGGACCTGGGAAGTAAAACATCTATATGTAAATGATGTCAATGAAAAAGTATATTCCATTTACTAGAGCATTCTCGCTACCAAGTTTATGTACTGCAAGGATAGGCTACAAATTATATACCTTTACTGATGTTTGAAGAACAATTACCTGATAGTTGGGATTTAATTGTGCCCAAGAAAGGATAACTTATTTTGGTGATAATTTATAATAGTCTTAGCTGAGAACTACTTGGAGTTTATAGGGCTTACCTCAAGAATAGTGGGTAGGTACATTGAATTATCTCTCTAATTGGTGTCTTTGTGGAGATAGAAACTAACATTATTAAGGGCCCACCAGGTAAAGTAGATTGTAGGTGTTTTACATTTATTATAAAACGTTTATTCTTGTAATAACACCATGAAGCAAATCCATACTTTTCATATGAGAATGCTGAAGACCTGAGAAGCTTTATCAGTATGTTTTAAGTTATTAAGCAACCAATGTGTTGAGTCACAGTTTCTGTTTATTTATTGGTCTGTAGTAAACCATACTTCTAGTTAAATATAAAGCCATGTTAATACCAGTCAAGTATTTCCTTAAATTACCAGAAGTAAAAGTAGTTTAATAAATTGTGGTGTCAGAGTAAAAATTAAAACCAATTCCACCTGATGCCATGGCCTGTCTTTATCGTTTGATAAAATCATACTATCTATGGTGAACTGGTTCATAAATATGGAGACGTTTACAAGTTTCCATGGTAAATGAGCTCTGTGCTTCCATTTGTCATCAATGTTCTCAAAATTCCATTTTATTCTTCTTTACCATGGAGCTTTATTTAATTCACTATTAAAACTTTGAGTTTCTTTTTGAGAATATTATTTTATGTCTATCAGTTTTCATAATCATACATTTATCCTGCTTCTCCAAGTTCCATTTCTGATTCTCTCTAATATTTTTGCTCTTGTAAGTGAATACTACTCTACTTTCTCCTCATTTTCTGCTTTCCCTCATACAAATATAGATTGCATGTATATTTTTTAATGAGCAAGGATTAAAATAAAATTAAATAAGGCTTCTTTCCTTGAAGAGGTCATAGTCAAGCTAGGAGAAATGCATATGAACAGATTGCTGTTTGTGGGTCTCCAACATCACGCTCTGATCAATAATTAGAATAAATAGCAAAGACCACCATTCAGAGCTTGCTATAGCAAGCCAGCCAGCCAGCTTAAATTGAGTTTGGCTAATAATTAAGGGCAGGGAGGATCATGAAAACAATTTCTAGTGGAGTACAGGGAAGGCTTCACGTATATCCTGATTGGAGGCTGTTGGAATGGGAAGTGGAAGGCAGGCTAACTAGAAGCAGGCATCTTATGTGATTGGTTGGTGGAGTATATTTCGCTTCTCTAATTCATTCTGATAAGAAAATAGAGGCAAAATTAGGGGAATCAGATGGTTATTGTTTAAGTCTTAAACATTTTGTGCTAGTTGCTACAGAGGTTACGGTCTGACTGCACCAGACTGGCATCTTCAGTCTGTAAATTAGAGTACTATTTTTCGTTATGGTTTGGCCATTGTCTATTTGTGTATTCAGTCTCTGAGCTTTATCAAAAAGTTCATGGAATGACTAATCTATTAACCTTTTCAGTACAAACAAAAGTGTGTCAGAGCAACAAACATGTTTTGTGACAATGGAAATGTGACAGTGAGTCCATGTCCGTAAGATGCACATCTTATTAATATGTCCCCATCTCCAGAGGCAGCCCTCTGAGTGGTTTGTCTCAATTAAGGTGCCAGGTTGGGGACAATCCCCAGTGAAATTATGTAAAAAACTGACAGATAATATATAACATTCTGTCTGCAACAGCTAAAGTACTCAGATCTGGGAATCAAGGAGTAGACTTAGAAGTGATTCTCACCATCACTCCAGTGACTCAAGAGCTAACTTTGTGTTTCTCAGCCCTGCAAAATTAGTCTCAGCTTGGTTAGAGGTTTAGTGTTTTTGACTCATGGAAAATTAGATGTGAATAAATTCTTCTTTTTTCCTTTTGCATGAACTCTCTTGAAATGCAGTTTATATGGTTACTAGTGAGAGTTGTCTGGGAGATGAAGCAATTAATGCATTCTCGTATTGGTTCTCCATTCTTTCTCCATCTCTTTCCCTTTCTTTAATTGCAGCTCCATGTGATTGTCCTTGCTGATGAAGCAGTAACATATACACCATTGCTCTAGGCTCTGCATTCTAGAGCGGAGGGTGAGATAATAAGGTCCCAAGAATAACTCTTAGCTTTGTAGTTTATGAAGTGCATTCACTGCCCTGAGATAGCTGAAAAAAGATTAGGTTTAGGGCTAAAAGATCATTCATTCAGTTGTACTTAATAACTAATTTAGACATGCAGCAGAAAATACTAGGGAGGAATTTGGATATATGCATATGCAGCTCAGGAGAAGTCAAGATTGGATGCATAATATGATGGGAGTAATCAGTGTGTGGATTGCAACTGAAGCTCTGATAGGGATGGATTATCTAGGGAGAGAGTGTGGAGCAGTAAGCAGAACTATGAACAATCTTGGGAAATATTACATGTATTACTCGAGATGAAGAAAATGCAATTACATAGAAGTAGAGAAGCAGCTGATATGGAACATAAAACAACAAAGCAGGAGACTATGGAAACTAAGAAAGGATAGTAGCCCCAACTTCAGGTGATTCACAACAGCATAGACTGCTACTGCAGAGTCAAGTAACATAAGGAGCCAAAAGACACTTATTAAATGTGGGATCATGAAGATTATTGGTGATAGTGGGAGAGGAGAGTAAAGGGGGCAGAAGACACATTGAGCATTAGGAAATGGCACAAAGGTAAGAAAGAGAATGGAATATCCTGTAAACTTCCTTCAGTCTAATGGTGTTAAAATATAGCAGTAAGACTGAGTGAGAGATGATAGGTGGAGGGGAGTCATTTCTAAAAAGACACTTTTTATTGCTATGAAAATTCTCATAATGGGAGGACAGGTGAGAGTGTTTGCTTTTTCTACTTGGAAAACATCTAATGCAGTAGATTTTGTAATAGTCTGTGGTCCCTAGATGAAATAAGGAAAGACTTCAGGGGATAAGTAAACACTCTAAATTTGTATGAAAATTGTGTGTGTGTGTGTGTGTGTGTGTGTGTGTGTGTGTGTTTTACTAGGGAAAACAGGCATTTATCCAATTTTCAAAGAGGTTCAAAAATTCCAAAAGATAGTCACTTATATAGGGTATGTTCCAGAAGCTCTGTTTACAGAAGATTCATTGATTTAAAAGCAAGAAGGTTTTAAAATTGCTGAACAAAAATACAAGACTGTAATTATGATCACAAGTATGCTTGTATGGATCTGAAGTGTGGGAAACCACGTAGACTCAAGATAGCAGCAAGATAATTACAAGCAGCATGCAGAATATAATTGCAGGTGTGAATGCCAAGAACTAAGAGAAGCATGAACATGTAAGGAATATAAAATAAAAGTTAAAGAAATCAAGGTGCTCGAAATAGCAGGTAAGGTAATTTAGGTTTCCATGGGGCAATTTCTAGAACAGTGGTAAAACATCAATCTGTTGAATTATTAATTATATTTGAAAACCAAAGATCTAAAATATTAATTAAAAAGGAGGCTGTTTCCATTCGCTGGAGTGGTCTATGTTTTCTTCAATTTATCACCTGTGGTTAACATAAAAAGTAACATAAAATGATAATTTCAGAATTATCATAATATAACATTGTTACAATTTATATATTAATGAATTTATAACATCCACTTTTAGTTCAAAAACCTTTTTTCTGTGTAAGCTCAGGTTTGCAAATATTATGAAATAGAAAAAAACTGCCAAATACTAGACATACATTTTCCTATTTTATGTAATTTTTAATAATAGTTATTATTTCTCCAAATAGTAAATATCAGTGAACTGTTAATACTAGGAAATTCACAGAGAGAAGGACTCCATATTTGATTTTTGACTCTTTGTCATTATATTTCACATATTTATGTGAAATAGAATAATTTTTACGAGATTGGAGTTTCTAGAGTAGAAGTTGGAATCAAATGCAAAATGCAGACTTAGCTCTAAATCTGTTGCTTTTCTCTGTTCGGATCTCTATCAGTTCTATTTTAATGTTTCCCATTTGCTGATCAAACCCTCTCCAGTGTGCCTTCACTTTTGCACTATTTGTGTTTCTTTAAGTCTTTTGGCTCCTTTTCATTCCTTCCATTATCAGGCTTGGAGTTGCTCCTGTTAAACCTTCAGCTCTAATGTTCCTCTCCACTATGAGTGGAGACGCCCGTGGTTCAGCTACCTTCTCGTACTCATTACATACCTAAAATAACAACTCTAGTTATTATATCTTATGTTCTTTTCAAGTTTCCTTTTTCAGTAACCGCCAAATAATATTTATTGTTAGTTCCTTTTCTGCCTAAATTAATATGTTGGTATTGAACTCATAATTTCCTCCCACTTACTGCTTCCTGTTGTTTCTTGTTACAATTCACTTACTAGTTATAAAATATTGAAGTTATTTTTTGTTCTGTCTCCCATTCTATCGTTTTCCTTAATATCTGTTATTGATACATTATTTGTTTACCAACTATGTCTCAGAATTCAAATCTAGTTCCTTTAAGAATTAGAAGTGTCTGCAGCTTTCCTAGTCTCTCTTTTGTTTTCACTAAAAGCGCTCTGCAAGTGTGTAGGGGGCTCAATCAATAAGGCATCCATCATTTATACCAACTCATTCTTAGATCTTATTTTCTAATGCTTTGATTTTGACTTCAAGAAGTACTTTTAGGTTTATAATTTTATAGAAAGGCAAGAATAATGGCTTCTAAACTAAATTATATCTTTTGCTGATATGTTAAGCTGAATTATTAATTGGAAATTGTTACAGTCAGAAATTACAGAAAGTGCAACAGCAATTTGAATAGATGTTTGTAAGAAATAAATGGGGGAAGAGACAACATGGATAAACCTGGAAGACATTATGTTAAGTGAAATAAGCCAGACACAGAAAGACAAATACTGCATAATCTCACTTATATGTGGAATCTTAAAAAGTCCAAATCATAGAAACAGAGAGTAGAATGGTAGTGACCAAGGGATGTGATAGAGAGGGGTTTCAGGAGATACTGGTTGGAGGATACAAAATTTCAGTTAGAAGGAATAAGTTCAGTAGATCTGTCGTACAATATAGTGATCATAGTTAATAATGCATTGCATACTTAAGAATTGCTAAGATAATAGATTTGAAATCTTTTCACACATTGAGAACACATGGACACAGAGAGGGGAACAACACACACCAGGGCCTATTGGGGGATGGAGGGTGAGGGGAGGTTACTTAGAGGATGGATCAATAGGCACAGTAAACCACCATGGCACATGTATACCTATGTAACAAACCTGCACATCTGCACATGTACCCCCCGCCTTTTTTTTAGAAGAAATAATATTTTTAATTTTTTTTTTAAACAAGAATAGTTAAACTAAGCTCTCTTCCAGCCAATCCTTAACCCATCTGAAATGCCAATGTGGTCAATAAAGATTGTTTCATTAGAGAAAAAAATATTCTCACTATAAAAAATAAGTATATAAGGTAATGAATATGTTAATTACCTTGATATAGTCATTCCACAATGTATACATATATTGAAAAAGTATAATTTACAGTGCAGTTATATGGAATTTTTGTTAATTTTTTTTTAAACCGTGGGGCTGGGCACAGTGGCCATTGCACTCCAGCCTGGGTGACAGAGCAAGACTCTGTCTCAAAAAAAAAAAAAAAAAAAAAGGTAGTATACCCTTTCTCTCACACACACATTTTCACCTTCTCCCTTGTTGTTCAGAAATGTCCCTTCCAAAACAATTAAATAAATAATGTACAGTCTAACTCATGCCTAATTCTGAGGGATCCTAAAACAAAAGCAGCAAATGACCTGTGGATTATTTTGCTCAACATTAAAAAAGTAACTTAAAAAGTGTTTTTACCCTTCAGCTAAAATGTTTGTGTAAACAGAGTGTTAAGTCCAAGGGTTAGTGAATTACATAAAGGTATTAAACACATTATCCAATCTGTCAATAACTGTTATGTGTTGTGTGATATGTTATGGTGCCATACATTATTCATCAGTGTGATCTTTGTGATACGTTTTTAGCCAACTGTCCCTTTTTTTTTCTTTCTATTTTTCTGTAGGATGTTTCAAACACCAGACAGAACAGATCGCAGTAGAATGTAAGTCAGCAAGACTGGCAAGAATAATTGCAATAAAGCTAAGCTCAAGTAGGGACTTTTGCAATCTAAAGGCCATTCTCTTTCATTTACTTTTATGGAGCCCTGTGTTAACAGATAAGCCCCAAAACTTTCCTTAGGCCTGTAGACTTGGCACTGAAAGCTTATGAGGAAGTGGGAATGGACATGGTTAGGCCAGTTGACCACGGTCACAGCATGGTGCCAGTCTCCTACGTAGTTACGCAGGTACTAAGGGAATCTTGGTTTAGGGGTTGCAATTTTTTGAGGGTCATCTGCCTGCTGTACCTTGAGCAGCAGCTAATGGGAAAAGGAAATGGACTTCCCTGTCACCAGCCAGGGCACAGCGCTTTGGTTTGGCCCCTAGTGAGAAAGGGTAGGCTCTGTGCACACATGAACTGAGTTGCAAGATGGAGCCCCAAGTGTGCCTGTGAGGATCTACACTCTCCCAGCAACAAATAGAAAACACCATGAAAGCTTGAGAGGCAGAAGAAGAAAAGAACATGTTTGATATTTCAGTACCCTTAATGGCACTTTTTCTTGCTTTCTGAACAAGAACCCAAGCATTTCCATTTTTTATTGGGAGCCACCAATTATATAGCTGGCCGTGGACTTGGATGTCAAGTTTCAAGTAGGATTTTACGTTTAATATTTTTTCTTGTCTGTTAGGTAGTTATAGTGTCAATATTTACTCAAACTTTTAACACTTTCTTTCTACCTCGCTCATCCAGAGTATAAAATAAAGTACAGTTCATGGGACAAGAAAAGGCAATCAAACCGGAGAAAGAGCCTCTAAGTATTCACTATCCCTAAGTGTCCACTGAGGGACAACTATAACTGGTCTACCATGAAGTTTATCTATTTGGCTAATATTTGAGGGGCATTGATAAAGTGAAGGTAAAAAGCTGATGACAAAGTCTCCTCCAGACAGATTCTCAATGGTATACCATGATATACATGATGGTCCTGTGACAGGTGGTCTTGCTCTGCAAAGATATTCTTTGGATATTTGTCCACTATAGGAAAAAAGTGAGTGTGGGTCATTATTAATGAAAACGCCTGAAATCAAAAGTGCAGTTTGTGTAAAGATGGAGGTATTTGGGGAAGAATATATAATAATGTTAGTAAAAAGTCTGGGATTGGAAAAAGAAATAATTACTTCTTTTGGCTAGTGATATTTTGATTTTTGTTAGACCATCACTTGGAGTGAAACTTCACATTTAGAATGAAACTTCTTCTGTGGTAAAGAATTATAGACTTGAGAAACAAATCGATGGTTGGGTTATGTTGATTTGGTTTGCACAGTGGGACACTGTAAAATGTCTTCCCTAAAACCTTAATTTTGTTTTGTAATGCTGAATGTAATGAGCACCTTGAAAGGGAAAGAATTGTGTTAGATTCATTATAGTGTTGCCCAACACAAATGCAAGGAGCTTGGTTTTGAAATCTAAAAAGAGCTTGATAATCCCCAAGGCTGAGAGTTTTGTTTGTTTGTTTCAGAAGAGGACTTCTTGGCCTCCTCCCTGACCTGCTTGCACATTGAATATATCTTTCTCGTCTTTGTGTCATAGGAGAGACTTGGATAACCATATTTTTAAGCGACATTGAATAATTCTGTTTATAGTTTGAATACAGTTCTGCCTTTTTAATGCTTTATGTTTGTTTTTGAGTGAGTTATAGTCTAGAATTTGCTTAGAATTTGGAGTATTTTAATATTTTAAGATCCTACAGATAATAGGCCTTCAGAAATATTTGTTGAGTTTAAATACATATGTAGAAAATTCCATGCTTTTAATCTAAATAGCACAGGAGATATAAAATTAAATTTCTATTGCTGAGAAAAAGAAGACAATAATTTTAAAACATATAAAGTCTATACATAGCACATTGAATAGATATTAATAAAATAATTGTTTTAACTGATTTATCTTAGCTAAGATAAAATGTGATCAGTCTATATAGATGATATTGTAAAATTTAACCTGTGTTGAAAGTTGTATAAAATATTTTTTGAATCAATATGTCTTTGGCAAACCCATTATTGTATGCTGTTAGACTACATAGCCTAAGAATCTCTTGTTCCCTAAATATTTATTCACCTTGTTTTTTGTTTGTTTGCTTTTCTTAGAGTTCTAGCTCTGTTGCCCAGGCTGAATTGCAGTGGCATGATCATAGCTCACTGAAGCCTCAAACTTCTGGGCTCTAGCAATCCTACCACCTTAGCCTCCCAAGTAGCTGGAACTACAGGCATGTGCCAACTCACCCAGCTTCACTCTGTTCTTTAGGCTTAAAACATTTAATAGTGGAAAAATAGAAACAACTTCCATTCCATGAATTTTTTTTTTTTTAACCTTTGAACAATGTGTACTGAGAAAAGTACATATTGGTTGAATTCATGGTCTCTATATATAACTGACACATTTTGATCAAGAAAGAATGAGGAAACTGGGCAGAGGGAATTTTGACTCCAAAGGAAAGAAGTGATACATAAAAAGGCTATAAAAGTTACTGAAGACAAACTACCTATTTCATAATTTCCTCTTGACTCTTAAATTCAGAAAGTCAGGTGACTTTAATGGAGTATTCATTCTCATTCTTATGTGATAAAATATTATAATCCACTAGGGGCTCTCTTAATCACTACCTGATATACTTTATGAAACAAATCCTCTAATCTCTCTCAAAAGGGCTAGAGGAAATAAAATAACCCACAAATTCCACTTTGAGATTAGTGGCCTTTTTTATAATTAAAAATATCTTGTGGAGTGAGATTAAATGAACCGCTTCTCAATTAGAATGTGCAAATATTGCTTTACTAGGTTATGAATGACTTTAATATCCCACAAAGTGTTGATGCATTCACATTATTGGCTGCATATGAACTTCTGACTTTCTAGTTTAATAACAGGAGTCCCAGAACATGTCTTCTAGTGATTGACTTCTCTGAGGGGCTGTAAAAACAAAGCCAATTCAATGGAAGTCTTTGGGACCTATTGTTTGCTTCACTCTGTAGATCCAGTGTTCTCACCCTATGATCTATGAATATGTTTCAGCAAGTCAGTAAACACTGTAAAAGAGTGTGCAATATTTGGTGTGTATGTGCTGGTGCTGGGGTGACAGCACAGGTTTCATGAGCAACTTAGAATGATTCATGACTAAAACAAGTAGATGTACAACAGCATGGTTTCTTAATCTTAGCTCTGTTGACATTTGGTGTCGGGCAATTTTTGTAGTGGGAGTTGCCTCGTGTGTTGTAAGATGGTAGGATGTTTACTAGTATCCCAGACCCTTAACAATTAGGTGTCAGCAGCCGCTCTTCCCCATACTCACCAGTTTGGGCCAAAAACAGGCTCCACATATGGCCAAACCTTTCCCAAGAGAAATCATCCCAGGTTGAGACCCACTACACTACAGTATGGATATTATAATACATAGAGGTATATATTTTTTACTAGCATATAACATTTTATTTTATTCTTACTACATCTTGTGACACATATAATTCCAGCAGGCAGCTGTATTTATCTCTAAATAAGCATAGTAAAAATGCAGCCATTTATTGTTGTTTGCCTTAGAGTAGAAGAGAAGGTAGACACAATCATATGGCTTACCACTAAACCTTGGATTATAAAGTAGTCAATTTTGAAGCAAAAGAGATTTCAGTCTTAGTTTCCCCATTTTTACACAAATACCTTTGAAAACATCCTGGATAGGTCTTAGTATCTTCATCTATGAAAGGTTATTCATATTCATTAAGCCTATGCCATAGGGTGTTTGAGCATCAGATAAGATCCTGGATACAAAAATGTTCTGTAAACTGTAAAGTGCTTTTTAAATATAAAGTGGCATAAATAAAAGACGGTGGAGAGTGGCAGGGAAAGCAAACTCTCTCAATATGTTCCCTCTCAATAAATATATGTGGAGGGAACCCCAAAGTGGAAGGTACCCACTTTTCAATGTGGTCAAAATGACCCATACCCTGTTGAGTTAATTCATTTTATCTCACTCCTAAATTTCCCCTTCCAGTATGGTTTTATTTTTTATTTTATTTTTATTTTTTTGATAGAGTCTCACTCTGTGGCCTGGCTGGAGTGCAGTGGTGTGATCTCAGCTCATTGCAACCTATGCCTCCTGGATCCAAGTGATTCTCCTGCCTCAGCCTCCTGAGTAGGTGGAACTACAGGTGCACATCACCACACCGAGTTAATTTTTGTATTTTTAGTAGAAACAGAATTTCCCCATATTGGCTAGGCTGGTCTCGAACTCCTGACCTCAAGTGCTCCACCCACCTCGGCCTCCCAAATTTCTGGGGTTACAGGCATGGATCACCGTGCCCGGCCCCTTCCTGTATATTCTATAATACTAAGTTGTGTGTATAGAGTATTACAACTATGTTATTTATGAATAAGCCAAATCACATTTTTTTTTCAGTTTATATTCAAAGGTGCTTTAACAATAGAATCATGAGCAAAAATTTTAGAGACCTCTGTCCTAGAAAACAGTGTTCTGGAGAACAGCGTGAGTCTTGTGGCTTGAGGGAGTACTTTTTTATTTACATGACTTCAAATTATTGCATTAGCTGCTAAAAAAAATAAACTAGGGCTTCTCAAGTTGGATGAGCATCAAGATCACCTGCAGAAGTCTTTTAAAATTTGACAGTCTACGCACAACCCTAGATCTGCTAAATGAATTCCAGGATCTCCATGAAACCCAGCATCCATGCAAACATGATGAGAACTGACTTAAACCCTTAGCAGCTAATAAGCTAGCTACTAATTATTGTCTTTACAAATTTAACAAATACAGGCAGGAGTATTTAGGAAGATTTCCAGAACAGAGGAAAGAGATACGGATAGAAATGTAGAAAGAAAAGGTTATATTTCTGGTAGCATTTTTTAAGAACAATCTCTGACCTTTGTATTTATCTTTGTATATAACTTTAGACTCTGTACTGTAAAAAATTAGCACCTTATGTCTTTTTTGCCCCTATGCTATGGATTTTCAAATATGGGAGAATTAGAAAATGCTATGAATTATCATTTCTATTATTCCTTGTAGTCTTTTATCTTTGGTGAGAACAATTTTGTAGATACTGCAGAGATTTTATAGCTTGTCACGGTTTCTACTATATTAAGAATCAAGTCTAACAAAATCAGAATAGATGCTAAGCCTGGAAACCCACAGGAAACATGTTATTCTTCAGTGTTTGCAAAGCACTGATCAAAAACGTCTCTTCTCTCAATCTCGCTTTCTTCTTTTCATTTACTAACTAGGCTTTTGAGCCTCACAAGACTTTGAGATTTTATGGATATGAAACCTGCTATCGTTTAGCTTCCTGCCTCTGGGAATAGGTGAGTAGTGTTACCTTTGATAGAAGAGCTAGGTCATTCTGTAATGATGAATAAAGACTTTCTGGGTAATTGGAATTCAAGGACAGGATTTTCATATATGTGGCTGTATGTCACAGCCGGAAAAGCTGTATGTCAGTGGGTTCTTATCTATTTGTGTTATTTTATAGATGAAAACATTTGGCCCAATGGTGTTCATTTGCTGCATTATTTAAGAATATTCTATTTTATCTATTGAAAATAAGAGAAATTAATAAGGTAGGTGAAATGGATTATAGTAAGTAAGTAGCGTGTGAGATATATTGACAGAAAGAAACACATATAAATAAGAAGGAATGGAAGATATTATGGGTTGAATTGTGTCCCCCAAATTCATATATTGGGGTCCTAACCCCCAGTATCACAGAATGTGACCTTGTTTAGAATTAGTGGTGTTGCAGATGTAAATGGTTAAGATGACATCATACTGGAGTAGGGTGAGCCCCTAATCCAATATGACTTGCTGTACTTATAAAAAAAGAAATTTGGACACAGACATGCACACAGGGATAATGGCATGTGAAGATGAAGACAGAGATTTGGGTGATGTAGCAGAAGCCAAGGAATGCAAAAGATTGCAAGCAGACCACCAGGTGCTAGGAGATAGATGTGGGATAGATTCTACTTGAGAGCTCTGAGCAGGAATCAATGCTGTGGACATATTGATTTCAGACTTCTAGTCTCCAAAACGTTGAAACAGTAAACTTCTGTTGTTGAAGCCACACAGTTCGTGGTACCCAGTTATGGCAGCTCTAGCAAACTAATCCCGAAGGACTTAGGCAAAATTACTCATGAGGAATTCAGGACAAATGCACATGGCTTAAGTAGGATTCAGTAAGTACTTACACCCCATGCCAAGTGTATTAATTTGCCCATCTCTTTCCTGTTGATTTTTGTTGTGTATTTAAGTTTGACTTAATAAGCTGTGTGATGTAAGCATTTCAATTTGGTTTGTGAAACTTCCTGTTTCATGACACATGGATTAACTTGCAAGATCATATACTTAGACGCTTTCTGTCACATTAATGCCACATCCCAAGTTGACAAGACCTTTAGAACCTCAAATCTAGTTGTTTTTGCACTCCTCAAAGTACTGTGTGGATCTTTATGAAAACTGTAACATTTCCTTTTATTTAAGTTTTGTTATAATAGAAAACAGGTTTAAGGCTGAGTGAAATGGCTCATACCTGTAATCCTAGCACTTTGAGAGGCCAAGGTGGGAGGATTGCTTGAGGCCACGTGTTTGATACCAGCCTGGGTAACATAGCAGCAAGACCATGTCTCTACAAACAAAATTAAAAAAATAAATTAGCTGGGTGTGGTGGCATATGCCTCTAGTCCCAGCTACTCTGGAGGCCAAGGTGGGAGGATTGTTTGAGACCAGGAGTTCAGTCAAGGTTGCAGAGAGCCATAATCATGACACTGCGTCCTTTTTTTTTTTTTTTTTTTTTTTAGAAAAAGAAAGATAAAGATGGAAGGAAGGAAGAAAGGAAGGGAGGGAGGGAGGAAGGGAGCGAGGGAGGGAGGGAGGAAGGAAGGAAAGAAGGAAGGAAGGAAGGAAGGAAGGAAGGAAGGAAGGAAGGAAGGACGGAAGGAAGGAAGGAAGGAAGGAAGGAAGGAAAACAAGTTTAAGACCTTCTCATGACACTGCATCCTTTCTCAAAAATAAAAAAAAAAGAAAGATGAAAGAAGAAATGAAGGAGGGAAGGAAGGAAGGAAGGATGGAAGGAAGGAAAAGATGGAAAAGGAGGTAAAGAAAACAGGTTTAAGACTTTCTGGAGAATGGAGAAGTCTAGAGAAATTTTATTTGGAAATGTGAGCATCATCTACTTTAGGAAAATTCCGACTTTACTGATGATATAATTAATATTTCCCCTAGTCACAATTCTGTTTCTTGTTTTTATTTCTGGGTTGGGATTTTATTTAAGAAATATTAAAGATGTTTCTGAAAACATTGACTTATGACAACGAAGTCTGCTTTTTTCCCAAATTTATCTTATGTGATGATATAAATCTGTTCAAAATGTTCTTCATTTCATTTTTAATCTTACTGAAATATTTCTAAAATCTTAAAATAAAGTCACAAAGAAGCCCCAAAGTCCTTAGAAATAAATTTTGTAAAGAATGTTCTATATTTGCTTATAGTAAGTAACCTCCTGATTGCATTGATTTTCAAGGCTTGCTTGACATTGCTCAACTTCTGCATTTGTAGATTAGTTGTTTGTCATATGTGCAGATTCCCTTTAGAGATTTTTAGGTTTATATTTATTTCTGCTTTTTTATATGTAACTTCTCATAGAAACTAGGAGGGGTATCATTTGATGGTGTGCTTACTGTTTTATAATTGAGATTCTCTTGAGGCAGGGGTCAAATTAACTCATGAGTTGTTATCCTAGAATTTACTTTTCCTCTACCTGTTTCTTCCTATAAGCAAGGATTTGCCATTCAAACAACCTATTTCAGTAAGGGATACTGAAAGTGAACAGCCTGATTGCTAATAAAACTGAGTAAAATTAAATAGTGCAGGGCCAAGTCTATCCTTCTCTAGTGGTGAAAAGACCTTTCATTGTAAAAATAAAGCAGTGATGAATTCATCCACTTAACCAAAACAGATTTTGCTTTGGCTACTAGATATCTAGACTCATACATTTTAGTCTAGTTATTTTCAAAAAGTAATTTTGTCAATCAGCTAGTAGCATGTTGCTTGGATGCTTAAGCCCAAGAGTCAGCCTCTGTGTGAAATTCTGGCTTTGCCATAGTGCCTGTGTGACCTTTGGCCAGTTACTTAATCCCATAGGCCTCATGCTTTCCAACTGTGAAATGGGGGTCATAAGAGCAGCCACTTTCCAGAGATATTATAAAAATTCAGCAAGATAATACTATAGAAAATTCTGAGCATAATATCTGGCATGTTGGAAGGGCTTTATACCTGCTACCTGTTATTAATTTTTACTTTCTAATTTTCAGTTTGGTTTAGCATTATATTTATTTTTCTTTCTGAGTGAGGCATTTAGATTAGAAAGCTGTCAGATATTGGCCCTTCCATGGAGGCTCTCAACTATCTAATTGGGGAGAAAACACACATGAAATTATTTCACTGTATTAGAGTAAATACATGCAGTGGATACACTGTCAGTACAGAAGAGGGTACTCACCCCAGTGTGGAAAGTCAGCAAAGGTTTTCCACACAATCATGAAAGCTAAGTGAAATGTAGTCGGGGGTTAGAAGGAGAAAGCTTGAGCAATAGCTAAGGGTTATGTAACACCCTGCTATATGCAGGTAACCAAAACTTGCTGAATTCTAAATAGTAAAATACAAAGTGGGGGAAGTGGAAAGTAAATTGAGATAAATACTCTCCTAGTAATACCATACTAAGGAGCTTGGCCTTTGTTCTTTGAGTGATAGAAACCAAATAAAGTACAGTCATGCACTGCGTAACAACGTTGTGATCAATGATAGACTACATACATGGTGGTGGTCCCATGAGATTACCATGGAGCTGAAAAATGTGTAACCTAGTGGGCATAACAGCATAGCACGATGCATTACTAATGTGTTTGTGGTGATGCTGCTGTAAACAAACTTACTGCACTGCCAATCATATAAAAGCATATCACATATAATTATGTTCTTTACATAATACTTGATAATGGTAATATACAGCTATATAACTAGTTTATTTTTTGCAACACTATACTTTTTAATTATGATTTCAGAGTGTACTCCTTTTACTTATAAAAAAGAAATTAACTGTAAAGCAGCCTCAGACAGGTCCTTCAGGAAATATTCCAGAAGAAGGCATTATCATAGGAGATGACAGCTCCATGTGTGTTATTGCCCATGAAGACCTTCCAGTGGGACAAGGTGTGGAGGTGAAAGACAATCATATTGATCATACTGACCCTGTGAAAGCCTAGACTAACATGTTTGTTTATGTCTTAGATTTTAATCAATTTTAAAAAGTAAAAAATAAAAATAAAAATTTAGAATAAAATAAGGATATATATTTTGGTACATCTATACAATATGTTTGTAATTTAAGCTAAATGTTATTACAAAAGAGTCAAAAAGTTAAAACAAAATTTAAAATTTTCTAAAATGTTAACATTTATAGGATTATAAAAATGTTACAGTAAGCTAAGTTTAATTTATTTTTTGAAGAAAAAAATTTTAAGTAAAGATAGTGTAGCCTAAGTGTACAGTGTTTATAAAGTCTACAGTTGTGCATAGTAATGTCCTAGGCCTTCATAGTCACTCACCACTCACTTACTTACTCACCCAGAGCAATTTCCAGTTTTGCAAGTTTCATTTATTTTAAGTTCCCTAGGTAGGATGAGCATTTTTTGTCTTTTATGTCATATTTTTACTGTATATTTTCTATGTTTACTTACACAAATATCATTATGTTACAATTGCCTACAGTGTTCAGTACAGTAACATGCTGTACTGATTTGTAGCCTACGAGCAATAGGCTATCTTGTACAGCGGAGGTGTGTAGTAGGCCATACCATCTAGATTTGTGTAAGTGCCCTCTGCGATGTCTGCAAAACAACGAAATTGTCTAACAATGCATTTCTCAGAACATATCCCTGTTGTTAAGCAACTTATGACCATATTTAAGCAGAGCTGTGCGATGGAGCTCTCTGGCTGATGTGTGGAAGATACACTTAAAGAAGCCAAGGCAGAGAGAGAGAGAGAGAGGTAACAGAAGTGATCATGACCACTCATATTGAGGGAGCAACAGCAGAGGTAGAGAAGACAAGGTAGGGGTGAAAAATATGTAGATGGTAAAGCAGGCAGGACTTGATGATTGGCTGAAATGTAGGCATCAGAACCAGAAAAATTGGGATGAATCCAGGTTCCTGGATTGTGTAACAGTGTGGATGGGTCTGCTACTGAAACAGAGAAGACAGGAGTAGGATGAAGAGTAGGGGAGGGACAGAGGGAGAGGAGAGACCATAACGATGTGTTGACTTTGACACCTTTTCTTATGAGACATCCAGGAGAAAACAAGGATGTGAGGATGAGGGTAGTACTGAAGCCAATGAAGGAATAGTTTGTTACACCATATGTCACTTACTAGGTGCCAAGAAGAAATCACACTTGAATCCACATAAGTATTTAAAACTTTAAAGCAGGGAAAAGTGTTGAGCTTTATAGTGAAAAGAAATATCATTTATGGATAATTACGTTTGTACTAAACCTCTCTGCTAATCCTGTTAATTTTATATATCTACTTCTTTTTGAGACAGAGTGTCACTTCGTCACCCCAGGCTGGATTACAGTTGTATGATCTCAGCTCACTGCAACCTCTGCCTCCCGGTTTCAAGGGATTCTCATGCCTCAGCCTCCCAGGTAGCTGGGATTACAGGCACATAGCACCACATCCAGCTAATATTTTTTTTTTAATTTTTAGTACAGACCGGGTTCCACCATGTTGGGCGGGCTGGTCTTGAACTCCTGACCTCAGGTGATCCACCCGCCTTGACCTCCGAAAGTGCTGGGATTACAGGCGTGAGCCACCATGCCAAGCCTATCTACTATTTTATCTATAAGATTTATCTACTATATCTACTTATTTTGTTTCAAGAATCTGTTTATTATTCTTAGGTTTGTTTATAAATTTCTCATTTTTATTTTGTTAGGTTGAGAACTCATAATTTCATCTAAATACTTTTTTAAAAACAAATTACACATTCAGTTAAACCCAACATAATGTTTATGAGGTACTTACTGTCTACCAGATGCTGAAATAAATGCTATAAACAATGTAAACTATTCCTTTAAAAGAAACTCATATGTTTTTAGTTATTACCTTCAGTTAATTTAAATCTAATTTTTTCAACTTTCTGGCTACCTTTACGAAAAGTTCGATCCAGTCAATCTCAGAAATTTTAATAGCTTTGAGAGATGATGTCAGATCACACATGAAAGAAGTGGACTAAACTCTGGTTGAAGAGTGACTTATGTTGAAAACTTCATAATTGTTACAGGATCCTTGGAGTGTTGCTTTGCCAGCTGGAAACCTTTGTGGCTGATGGCACCTTTGCCCGAGTTTTGCTTGGGCCCACTGGGGTCATTCTGCCCACTTGGCCTGTCAGTCTGTGCTTGGCTCAGGCTACCTGCCCAAATTGCATTCCTGCCAAGGGCAAGCTAGGTGTGGAGTGGCAAAGGGTGCGTGAGTTAGCAAGCAAGCACAGGGTCTGGCTGCAGCGCACTGCCATGCATGCTGGGTGCAATGGGGCAGGCAGCTCCAGGCACCGGCACAGCCCCCAGCTGCCTACAAGGCTGTGGTTGGACTAGGCAGCTGCTTCCACTGCTGGCACCAGGAAATGTGGTGGCACCTTCAAGCTTGGAGACACCAGGAACTGCAGATCCCCAAAGAGTGTGTCACAGCCCTGGTTTGGGAAGCTCCTAGGTCTGGGCTTCCCAAGAGGCTGCAGCTCTTCTCTCCTCCTCTCTTCTCTCTTTCTTGTCACCCACAATGTGGCAAGCAAGGGGCATGCTTCAGCCCTGTTTATGTTATAGCTCTTTCAGTCCCACCATTCACGTTCTTGTCCTGAAACAGGAAGAATGAGGTACGGGGACAACTGGAGGGTGAGTAAGGCAAAGAGGTGCTTTTTGAGGCAGCAGTACAGCTCTGATGACCTGAAGTGGGTAGCTCCTTTCCACAAGCAGGTCATCTCGATTAGTGCAGCTCTTAGCAGAGAGGAGACCCATAGTGGGTAGCTCCTCTCTGCAGGCAGGTTGAACTGACATCTGCCCTTCTGGCTGAGTCCAGGGTTTTTATGGTCTTCAGAGGGGAGGAGGAAGTGCATGCTGACTGGTCCTTGGGCAGCCATGTGTAGGCCCAGAAGAAACACCATAAGTTCTCACTCCAGTCCACAGAACTGGCAGCACAACCCCCAGGCTTCAGGCTCTCCCAGGCATGAAGGTTGTGCCTCACCAGGCACCCACCCCTTTCTACCCATTAGCTGCCTGCCTTCTGCTGCCATCAGCCTGCAACCCTTGATGCTCAGGCTGTTCATGCCAAGGGGTGCCTGCAGGCCTGCACTGAGCCACCCTCAGCCCCACCTCGACCTCCCTCCAGTGTTCCTCAGCACCCAAAGTCAGAAGGGGCCAAGGTGGCAGGGTGATGGTGTGTCAGAGCACCCCGAGTGCATGCACACCTGGTCCAGTCATGACAATACCCGGGCTTGGCCTCAACTTGTAATTAAAAGGTTAAGAGAAATGTATTAATATTATCCCAACACTGTGTTAAAAAGAACCTGAAACTAGAAAATTATTATATCTTTTTAAAAAATGAAAGAACATAGGTGAAAATGTGACAGTCATTATCTATCCGTGGTAAGATTTGTTTTTTTTTTTTTTTTTTTTTTGTGATTTGCTTATTTTTCCTAAGATTTCTATAATAAAATATGTAACATTTTAAAACAAGCACAAAATATTTGTATTACGAGGTTATATTTTTATGACTGTTAAGTTTTTAGAAAATCAACTCAAAACAAGTAATCTGTCCTACTCAAGCAAGAAAAAGACTGGAAAAAACTTTATTCTATTCTTATAGATACACTGTATATCTTAATACTGAAATTTACAATGAAAATGTTATTACCTCATATCATAATGGCATCTCATATTTGTATAGTGATTAAGAGTTAAAAAAAAAACTCTCATAGCCATTATTTTATTTATTCTTTACATTATGTACTCTAGGGAAAGCTAATAATCCTTGGTTTGTAAATCACCACAGAAAGCCTGGGTGATTAAATAACATACGTAGAGTTATAAAACCAGGTGTCAGAGATGAGTCTTAAACATCCTCTTTTTTTTTTTTTTTTTTTGTGGGAGACTAGAGTTTTATTATTACTCAAATCAATCTTCTCAAGCATTCCAGGATCAGAGTGTTTTTTGTTTGTTTGTTTGTTTGTTTGTTTGTTTGTTTTTGACAGAGTCTCGCTCTGTCGCCCGCTGGAGTGCAGTGGCGCGATCTCAGCTCACTGCTGCAAGCTCTGCCTCCTGGGTTCATGCCATTCTCCTGCCTCAGCCTCCCGAGTAGCTGGGACTACAGGCATCGCCACCACACCCAGCTAATTTTTTGTATTTTTAATAGAGATGGGGTTTCACCGTGTTAGCCAGGATGGTCTCCATCTCCTGACCTCATGATCTGCCTGCCTAGGCCTCCCAAAGTGCTGTGATTACAGGCATGAGCCACAATTCCTGGCCCCAGGATTAGAGATTTTAAGGACAAGTTGGTGAGTGTTGGGAAGCCAGTGAGCCAGGAGTGCTGGTTAGTCAGGTCAGAGATGAAATCACAGGGAGTCAAAGCTGTCTTCTTGTGTTGAATCAATTCCTGGATTGGGGCCACAAGATTACATGAGTCAGTTTATTGATCTGGGTGGTGCCAGCTAGGTTCATTATTTATGCTAAGAAACATCTGTGTTTTTCTCCCTTTGCCTTTTTATTGTAACATTTTTCTACAACCTCATATCTTCCAAAAATAAACATAATCTAAAACATCTTTTTTAACAGTATGAAGTTTTTGTCATTAAATTCACTCATTCATTCAGTGAGACCAATATTCATTGAGCAATATTAGGTACAAGGCATTGTTCTCCCCACTGGGTATTGATCTGTGAAAAAGAGTAGCCATGTTTCATGGTTCATGCCTGTAATCCCAGCGACTGAGGAGGCGAAGTGGGAAGATTGCTTGAGGTCAGGAGTTTGAGACCAGGCTGGGCAATATAGCAAGACTCCATCCTTGAAAAAAGAAAACAGTTAGCTAGATGTTTGGCATATACCCAGCTATTCAGGAGGCTGAGGTGGGAGGATCACTTGAGCCCAGGAGTTTGAGGCTGGCTACAGGAGCTATAGTTGTGCCACTATACTTCAGCCTGAGTGACAGAGCAAGACTCCAAATCTTAAAAAAAAAGAAAGAAAGAAAGAAAAGAGACTCAAGTGTCTACCATATGGAACATCTTTCTAATGGGGAAGATATATAATACAAGAGAAAATTCAGTAATAGAAAAGAAAAGATATTTAAAAAAACTAGGTAAATACTAAGTAGAAAAATCAAGGGAGAGAGAGCTAAATAGTGCGAGTTTGCATTTTATATAGGATAACTTGAGAAAGTCTCACTAAAAATGTGAAATTTAAATCAAAGCCAGGTGTGGTGGAACAGGCTTGTAATCCCAGCCAAAGCAGGAGGATTGGTTGAACCTAAGAGTTCAAGCATAGTGAGAACCTGTCTTTAAACAAAACTGGGCAACATAGCCAGACTCGGTCTCTAAATAAATGAACACCCACGAAAAAGTTCATATTCAAAGGGGGTGTGGTGTGAGTCATGGTATAAAATTGTGTAACTGGAGGGAAGTATTTAAAAACTTTATGCCACAGATCTTTATTGAATGTTTACTGCATTTTTCTCACATGAGAAAACCCTGGTAAACTACTAAGGCTAGATCCTGTTTTCCTTGAGTTTGAAATTTAGATTTCAATAATTTAGAAATAAATCTTATCTCTCAGATTGCATAGTTGATCTAGGCAACTTATAATTAATAGTCCCATTTAGCTTTAGAACTCCCCAAGAACTGTATTTAAGAGGAAAACTAAAATTAGAATTAAATGAATAAAGATGTAACTGTTTTAACTAGAAATTATACTCCAAAACCAAGCCATTTTTGTGGGAGGGGTGGGGAGGAACAACAACAAACACTGAATGTGGAGTCAGGGACCCTGGTTACTCATACCAGCTCTACTTCCAACCAGGTGTGCTGTCAAAATGTGGACAGATCACTTTTGGAGTCTGGGTTAATTGACTCTTGTGATCAATTTCATAAACCTCGGAATCTATTATAATGAAGTGAATGATATAGAACAAGCTTGCCCGACCCATTGCCCACAGGCCACATGCAATCCAGGATGCCTTTGAATGTGGGCCAAGACACATTTGTAAACCTTCTTAATACATTATGAGGTTTTGTTGCAGTTTTTAAAAAGCTCATCAGCTAGCATTAATGTTACTGTATTTTATGTATCGCCCAAGACAATTCTTCTTCCAGTGTGGCCCAGGGAAGCCAAAAATTAAAGAATTTTTAAATGCAAAAAGTAAAACATTTTTTATTCCTGATATAGAATAACAAATGTTTTACTTTTTGCATTTAAAAATTCTTTAATCCTGTATCATTATTAGGAAAACTTACTCTTATTGGTACTATGCTACAAGTTCAATCAGTACCAATCACAATACACGTATCAATACTATAGCACCATCATCATACTTTCCCTTTGTTAATTTTTTTTTCACTTTAAAATGTTGTGGGTTCTTAACAACTGAATTTAAAAACAAACCAACAAGATTTTGGGGAAATACTTAACTTTTTCCTATTAACCATAGTGTATTTGCTCCCTATGACTAAGGAAGAGGTTGGCTGGCAGTTATTGGAGACTGGCTGGGAAGCATCTGGCTCTTGTGTATGTCAGTGAAAGTAGAAAACCAGGCTGCCCAATGTTAGCTCTCTTTAACTCTTTGCAAGTTCCTAGGAAGGCTTTAAAAATCTTTCATTTGCTCTTGATTTTACCAAGTGCAATTTTATCTTTTGTAAGACCAATTTTTGTGTACTTAGTGGATAGTAAATAAAATGTAAGATCATATTTCCATTTATCAGGAGAAAAATAATTATCATGGATTCTAAATCACTCTTCCTAAGGTTACACAATCAAAGGCAGAGGCTTGTATTTTTATATTTATTTAGGGGAAACTTTATTCAAAGCAGGGGATAGACGAGTCAACAGAACAGACACCTTGTTCCATCGGTCAGCGACAGTTCATGCAGTGGTTGCTCCTTCTGATTTGAAACTCATTCTTTCATTGTTTGGTCTCCCAGACCACAATTTGCCTAGTTGCCTTCCTAGTTGTCCTCTCCTTCCATATTGCCTTCCTTGGTTCCTTATTTCCTGCCACCTTAAACATTATATTATCTTCAATGGTCAGACTTTTTTTCTCTCCTGTCACTAATTCCCTCAGGTATCACCCTTTTCCAATGTCTGTATTTATTTATTTATTTAATTTTTATTTTTTTTTGTGACAGAGTCTCGCTTCGTCGCCGGGCTAGAGTGCTGTGGTGCGATCTCAGCTCACTGCAACCTCCGCCTCCTGGGTTCAAACAATTCTCCTGCCTCAGCCTCCCGATAAATTGGGATTACAGGCACCCACCACCACACCCAGCTAATTTTTTGTATTTTTAGTAGAGACGGGGTTTCACCATGTTGGCCAGGCTGGTCTTGAACTCTTGCCCTTAGGTGATCCACCTGCCTCAGCCTCCCAAAGTGCTGAGATTACAGGCGTGATCCAGCGCACCCAGCCTCCAATGTCTTTAAATATCTTCAATGCACTGATAACACTGAGTCCTGATCTCTCTCCTGAACTCCAGACTTACATATCCAGCTCAGCATTTCCGTGTCTAATTGGCAATTTAATCTTAACAGGTTCCAAATTCCTTGTTTTACCCCCAAGTATTGCTCCTGCCACAGCCCTTCCATCCCCATTTTAGCAAATCAAAACTCTATTCTTCCAGCTGCTCAGACCAAAAAAAAGGAATCATCCTTGGCTTCACTCTTTACCTCATAGCCCTACTTTCAGTCAGTCAGCAATTCCTATCAGCTCTAATGTCAGATATCATCTGGATTCTGATGACTTTTCTTGACTTTTATCTCTGATCAACAGCCATCAATATCTCTCCTAGGGGACCACTCAATAAAGCAGGGCTTGTATTTTAATTCAGATTTCCTGACTTCTAATTCAGGGCTCATTCCAAGCAATGGGACCAAATGAAACCTAGCTTACCTAACAAGGCTGCCCTGCACTGGACTCTTCTAGAAAAGCCAGGGATACAGTGAGGGTTTTAAAACATTCGCCACATACCCATGTTTATGTCTTTAAGCAAAGGCTTCTTAGAGATTCAAAAGGAGTTGCAACATAACAAGATAAGACACGCAAACTGCCTTCTTTTTTTTCCCCCACAGAGATAAAATCAGTATCTGTAATCCACCAATGCTGTACATAAGTAGTGTCAGAAATGAGTGCACAGACTGCATTGCTTGGAACTTTGTGTTCCCAAGAATTCATCTGAAGTACCCTCTGCTGGGGAGCCAGACTTAGGAAAACAAAGACTAAAGTAGGAATGGAGGAAAGGCTTAGCTCTGCTACATACCCACGAGTGAGAAAAGAATCCAGGCAGCTGAAGCATTTGGGGAATTCAGCTGCCTGGGATTATGGGCATTAAAACCCCCTACTCTCAGTCACTTCCATCCACACCCAAGCACAGAAAATTTTACCCGATGATGTTTGTAGCAGCTGTGAAACTGTCCAACTATTAGAAGAAAGAGTGGAGAAATGGGAGTCTCTGCATATTTTATGTCCTAGTTAACAATAATTTACTTCTTTTATGGAAATTTAAAATAATATCTTCTCAATATTCAGATTGCATAAACCCTGGAGATGTAAGACACTTTTGGATTAAAGGTTTTTATGTAGCAGTGATTCTATTCCAGTGATAAATATTTCCTCATATGGAATTTAAAATTCTTTAGCTACTCCATCATTACCTTTCTCCCAGTTATTGCTAAGTCATCAGTATGCTGGAGTGGAGGGGTGTCTGAGAGCTTCCGTATGTCACATGGAATACAGAAATAGGAGGATGGTAAGACATAGGCCACAAGTAGATTACAGTGCAGTGGATACTGCTGGAGGAAAGAAGTACTATGTAGATCAAATGTAATTAATTTTGATACTTGCAATACTACACATCCATGAGCATACTTTTTAGTTTTTTTTTTCTTGTTAACAAGTTACATAACTGTAGTCATTATGTAAAAGTGGCAACAGGTAGAAAAACCTATCTTGTACCTCTAAGTCTCTTGGTTTTGTAATTCTAATCTGAAATTGTGACCCATCGAAGGAGATGATGGAAAGAAATGGCATTTGTGGAATTTCTACTATGTGTCATTCTCTGTGTCTTATTATTTCTATAATCATAACCTAACATAATCCTAATAGAACTGTGTGAGGTAAATCTTATAACTCTCTTTTCATAGCTGAGGAAATTCAGGCTCTGAGAATCCAAAATATTACAGCTAGTGAGTGACAGCAAATACCATGCTCCTCTTCTAACACAATATCACTCAGGTAAGGAAGATGAGGTTTCCAGGGAAGCAGGGAAATCACAAGCCTCCATTTTCTATCTCTTTCTTCAGGGGAGATCTCAAAGAATTTTTCTTTTGATAGTTTTCATAGGCAAGTTTACAAGTAAGAGAAATCTAAGTTTAGTGAGGATGAAAGTTATTTTTCTTGTTATATTTATCCACATACTGCTTTTTCTTATATCTGTATATAAATGCAACACTTGCAAAATTATATATTATTTTTCTTTGTATATATTGTTTCAGTCATCTTCTCTTTTTGAATTTGAATTTGGAAAAAAATATGTATATGTATTTCTCACAAAACACAATAAATTTACTGGGTCAAGATTGTGGCAGAATGATAAATCATTGGATTTAGGTTCATCAGACTTACAAGATGCTAAATTATTTTGTACTTTTCCTCTCTCTCTTTTTTTCTAGGCTCTTCCATTGCATAAGTGATATAATGGTGTAGAGTTTCTCTTCTGTATTGCAGTTTTTGATTTATCATTTCTTTTATCCATTTGAGATAAGCTGCCAATTCATTTGAGTTATTTTGAACACAGACATAAAGTGCTGTCTTCACCACTCAGTTGTATGCAATCAACTATAATGTTTGTTAGAGTGTTCATTTACTTAAAGTACCTAGGAAGTATGATTATAGGGGATGGGGGTGTGGTATCCTCTGGGCACATCAATAATTTTGGTTATCGGCTCTATAGTTATAGTGCTACCCTCTAATGGCACACTGAAGTATGCCCCTCTCTGCAATCTTTTGGAAGAAATGTCTGAAAACAAAATTAGAAAGATTATTCCTCTGAAGTCTGACGGGTTATTCCATAAGAAAAATGTGCATCTGACTAATTCTCCAAAATTAAGATAATATTATATGAATTTATTCTTAGTCTGCTGTATATTTTCCCAACAGTCACTTGGAACTTTTTTGGCCAATATAGAGAAAAATTATTATCAAAAACAAAACAAAATAAAGAAAACTTGGCTTATTAGAATTTCAATTTCCTAATTCTTAGCTAGATGTTTTCTGATTTTAAAAATTTATTCTTTGCAGTGCTTTTATATTGAAGTGAATATGGAGATTTGAAAAATATTCACTTGAAACTGTTTTAAGTAACAACCCATATTTGAAACATTTCCCAATGTGAGTGACAAGCAATTAAATCTACTTTGCATAAACTTGAACTTGATGTGGAAACCAGCTGATTCTTTGAAGTCCTAGAAGAAAGAAAAATGAGCTATTTAATCTTTTGCTGCATGCTGTGGTTCTCTGGAGCAGCAAAGACAATTGATGGGAAATGAGGAGAACATAAATGTTTATTTCTGCAATAATGTTAATATTATCTAAATGCTAATTCTTAAGGAAGAATATCAGAAAAAAGAAATCATATGACTAATAATGTGGCTAACATATGTCATTATGGATCTGCAAATATGTATTCAGAGAGGATTCAAACAAAATATTGTGAGTATTTGAATGAGTTTTTCTGGTGTGGTGTGCTGTCTACAGGCATATTCTGTTTTGTCGTGCTTCACAGCTATTGTATTTTTTACAAATTGAAGATTTGTGGCAATCTTTTCTCGAGCAAGTGTACTGGGGCTATTTTGCCAACAGCATATGCTCACTTCATGTCTCTGTGAGCTTGATAATTCTTATAATATTTCGAACTTTATCATTATTATATCAGTCATTATTACATATTTTTAATGTTACTATTGTAATTGTTTTGGGGTGCCATGAACCATGGCCATGTTAGACAGCAAACTTAATAATGTCATTTGTGTTCTGAGTGCTCCACTGACCTGTTGTTCTGTCATCCCTCTCCTTCTCCTTGGGCCTCCCTATTTCCTGAGACACAACAATATTAAAAGTAGGCCAATTAATTGCCCTACAGTTGTCTCTTAAGTGTTCAAGTGAAAGGAAGAATTGCATGTCTCTCACTTGAAATCAAAAGCTAGAAATGATTAAGCTTATCAAGGAAGGTAATTCAAAAGCTGAGATAGGCTGAAAGCTCAGTTCCTTGAGCCAAACAGTTAGTCAAGCTGTGAAAGCAAAGAAAAAGTTCTCAAAAGAAAATAAAAGTTCTACTCCAGTGAACACACAAATGATAAGAAAGTAAAATAGCCTTATTGCTGATATGAGGAAAGTTTTAGTGCTCTAAGGCTAAGAGAGGCAAGGAAACTGCAGAAGAAAAGTTTGAAGCTAGCAGAGGTTGGTTTATGAAATGTAAGGAAAGAAGCCATCTCCATAACATGAGTGCAAGATGAAGAAGCAAATGCTCTTTGAGAAACTGCAGAAAGTTATTTAGAATATTTAAGATAATTGATGATGGTGGCTACATTTAACAACAGATTTTAGATGTAGACCAAACAGTCTTCTACTGAAAGAAGATGCCATCTAGGACTTCCACAGCTAGAGAGAGGTCAGTGCGTGGCTTCAAAGCTTTACAGGACAGGCTGACTCTGTTGTTAATGGCTAATGTAGACTGAGATTTTAAGTTGCAGCCGATACTCATTTACCATGCTGAAAATCCTAGGACATCTATTCTGCCTGTGTTCCAGAAATTAAACAAAGATTGAATGACAGCACCTCTGTTTACAGCATGGTTTGTTGAATATTTTAAGTCCACTGCTGAGACCTACTACCCAGACAAATATATTTCTTCCAAAAGGTTACTGCTCACTGACAATGTACTTCATTACCCAAGAGCTTTGATGGAGATATACGTGGGGATTAAGGTTGCTTTCATGCCTGCTAACACAACATTCATTCTACAACCCATGGACCAAGGAATAATTTGGACTTTTAAGTGTTATTATTTAATAAATGCATTTTATAAGGCTATGTCTGCCATATATAGTGATTCCTCTGATGGATCTGGGCAAAGTGCATTGAAAAACTTCTGGAAGAGATTCGCCATTCTAGATGCCATTAAGAACATTTGTGATTTATGAAGGGAGGTCAAAATATCAATATTAACAAGGGCTTGGAGAAAGTTAATTCCAACCCTCTTGGATGTCTTTGAGGGATTTAAGACTTCAGTAGAAGAAGTACCTGAGATGTGGAAGAAACAGCAAGGGAACTAGGATTAGAACTGGAGCCTGAAGATGTGACTAAGTTGCTACAATGTTATGATAAAACTTGAATGGATGAGGACTTGCTTTTGAAGGATGAGCAAAGAGTACATTTTTACAATAGAAACCACTCCTGGTGAAAATGCTGTGAACATGTTGAAATGAAAACAAAGGATTTAGTGTTACATAAACTTAGTTGATAATGCAGCAGCAGAATTTGAGAGGATTGACTCTAATTTTGAGAGTATACTATGGGTAAAATGCTATCAGACAACATCAGACACCACAGTAAAATCTTCTGTGAAAGGAAGAGTCCATTGATGCAGCAAATTTTATTGGTGTTCTATTTTATGAAATTGTCATGGCCATGCCAACCTTCAACAACCACTACCCTCATCTTTCAGCTCCCATCAACATCGATGCAAGACCCTCCAGCAGCAGAAAAGATTATAACTCGTTAAGGGCTCAGATGATTATTAGCATTTTTAGTGATAAAGTATTTTTAATTGAGGTATGTGCTTTTTTGTATTTTTAATTAAAGTATGTACATTTTTTTGACAAAATGTTATTGCACACTTAATAGTCTACAATAGAGTGTAAATATACTTTTCTATGCAAAAATGAAAAAAAACTTTTTATGATTCACTTTGCTGTGATATTCACTTTATTGCAGTTGTCCAGAACTGAACTCACAATATCTCCAAGATATGCCTGTATTTATGTAAATACTTGTATAAATTCTACAAAATATAATATGATAGGGCCTTGTACTTTATGTCTATTACAGTCTGACACAGAAAATCACAAATTGAAGCAACTTTTCCTTTCTATAGATACTAGAATGAAGTCTAAGAGGATCTATTTTATTGGCACCAGACATCTAAATCCCTTCCTTAGTAATGATGTCAGGATTCACCAAGAGTTCCTTCTAACTATTTGGATTTTGGAATCTAATATTCCACTGTCAAGCTTTCACCTTTACATACATTACTCTTCTGAAGACATTTTATGCCAAACACATTACTTTTATAAGGGAAGAAAAGGAGTGCCCAGGGCTGAAAAAGCTAATGTGGTATACTAAGTTTTTTTTAAAAAATATTTTAACTACCAAGATCTTCTCAGTTTTATTTTTGTATTTTTCATTATACCTTAAGTTCTAGGGCACATGTGCACAACAGGCAGGTTTGTTCCATAGGTGTACATGTGCCATGGTGGTTTGCTGCACCCATCAACTCGTCATTTACATTAGGTTTTTCTCCTAATGCTATCCCTTCCCCAGACCCCCCACCCCCCAATAGGCCCTGGTGTGTGATGTTTCTCACCCTGTGTCCATGTGTTCTCATTGTTCATCTCCCACCTATGAGTGAGAACATGCAGTGTTTGGTTTTCTGTCCCTGTGATAGTTTGCTTAGAATGGTGGCTTCCAGCTTCATTCACGTCCCTGCAAAGGACATGAACTCATCCTTTTTATGGCTGCGTAGTATTCCACAGTGTATATGTGCCACATTTTTTAAATCCAGTCTATCATTGATGGACTTTTGGGTTCACTCCAACTCTTGCTATTGTGAATAATGCCACAATAAACATACGTATGCATGTGCCCTTATAGTAGCATGATTTATAATCCTTTGGGTATATACCCAGTAATGGGATGGCTGGGTCTAATGGTATTTCTAGTTCTAGATCCTTGAGGAATTGCTACACTGTCTTCCACAATGGTTGAACTAATTTACACTCCCACCAACAGTGTAAAACCTTTCCTATTTCTCCACATCCTCTCCAGCATGTGTTGTTTCCTGAACTTTTTAATGATTGCCATTCTAACTGGCATGAGATGGTATCTCATTGTAGTTTTGATTTGCATTTCTCTGATGACCAGTGATGATAAGCATTGTTTCATGTGTCTGTTGGCTGCATAAATGTCTTCTTTTGAGAAGTGTCTTTTCATATCTTTCACCCACTTTTTGATGGGGTTGTTTGTTTTTTTCTGTAAATTTGTTTAAGTTCTTTGTATATCTTGGGTATTATCCATTTGTCAGATGGGTAGACTGCAAAAATTTTCTCCCATTCTGCAGGGAAATGATAGTTTCACTCTGATGATAGTTTCTTTTGCCATGCAGAAGCTCTTTAGTTTAATTAGATCCCATTTGTCTACTTTGGCTTTTGTTGCCATTGCTTTTGGCATTTTAGTCATGAAGTCTTTGCCCATGCCTGTGTCCTGAATGGTATTGCCTAAGTTTTCTTCTAGGGTTTTTGTAGTGTTAGATCGTACATTTAAGTCTTTAATCCATCTTCAGTTAGTTTTTATAAACAGTGTAAGGAAAGGATCCGGTTTCAGTTTTCTACATATGGCTAGTCAACTTTCCCAGCACCATTTATTAATAATTTATTAAATAGGGAATCCTTTCCCCATTGCTTGTTTTTCTCAGGTTTGTCAAAGATCAGATGGTTGTAGATGTGTGGTGTTATTTCTGAGGGCTCCGTTCTGTTCCATTGGTCTATATCTCTGTTTTGGTTACTGTAGCCTTGTAGTATAGTTTGAAATCAGGTAGTGTTATGCCTCCAGGTTTGTTCTTTTTGCTTAGGATTGTCTTGGCTCTGCGGGCTCTTTTTGGTTCCATATGAACTTTAAAGTAGTTTTTTCTGGTTCTGTGAAGAAAGTCAGTGGTAGCTGGATGGGGATTGCATTGAATCTATAAATTACCTTGGGCAGTATGATCATTTTCATGATATTGATTCTTCCTATCCATGAGCATGGAATATTCTTCCATTTGTTTATGTCCTCTTTTATTTCATTGAGTAGTGATTTGTGGTTCTCCTTGAAGAGATCCTTCACATCCCTTGTAAGCTGGATTCCTAGGAATTTTATTCTCTTTGTAGCAATTGTGAATGGGAGTTCACTCATGATTTGGCTCTCTGTTATTGATGTATAGGAATGCTTGTGATTTTTGCACACTGATTTTGCACACTGATTTTGCACACTGAGACTTTGCTGAAGTTGCTTATCAGCTTAAGGAGATTTGGGGCTGAGATAATGGGGTTTTCTAAATATACAATCATGTCATCTGCAAACAGGGACAATTTGGCTTCCTCTTTTCTTAATTGAATGCCTTTAATTTTTTTTTTTTCTCTTGCCTGATTGCTCTGGCCAGCACTTCTAACACTGTGTTGAATAGGAGTGGTGAGAGACGGCATCCTTGTCTTGTGCCAGTTTTCAAAGGGAATGCTTTCAGTTTTTGCCCATTCAGTATGATATTGGCTGTGTGTTTGTCATAAGTAGGCCTTATTTTGAGATATATTCCATCAATACTTAGTTTATTGAGAGTTTTTAGCATGAAGAGCTGTTGAATTTTGTTGAAGGCCCTTTCTGCATCTATTGAGATAATCATGTGGTTTTTTGTCATTGGTTCTATTTATGTGATGGATTATGTTTATTGATTTGCATATGTTGAACCAGCCTTGCATCCCAGAGATGAAGCTGACTTGATTGTGGTGGATAAGTTTTTTGATGTGCTGCTGGATTCGGTTTGCCAGCATTTTATTGAGGATTTTCGCATCGATGTTCATCAAGGATATTCATCTAAAGTTCTTTTTTTGTTGTTGTTGTGTTTCTGCCAGGCTTTGATATCAGGATGATGGTGGCCTCATAAAATGAGTTAGGGTGGATTCTCTCTTTTTCTATGATTGGAATAGTGTCAGAAGGAAGAGTGCCAGGTCCTCTTTGTACCTCTGGTAGAATTTGGTTGTAAATCCGTCTGGTCCTAGACTTTTTTTGGTTCATAAGCTATTAATTATTGCCTCAATTTCAGAAGCTGTTATTGTCTATTCAGACATTCAACTTCTTCCTGGTTTAGTCTTGGGAGGGTGTATGTGTCCAGGAATTTATCCATTTCTTCTAGATTTTCTAGTTTATTTGTGTAGAGGTGTTTATAGTATTCTCTAATAGTAGTTTGTATTTCTGTGGGATCGGTGGTGATATCCCCTTTATCATTTTTTATTGTATCTGTTTGATTCTTCTCTCTTTTATTTTTTTATTAGTCTTGCTGGTGATCTGTTTTGTTGATCTTTTCATAAAACCAGCTCCTGGATTCATTGATTTTTTGAAGGGAATTTTTGTCTCTATCTCCTTGAGTTCTGCTCTGATCTTAGTGATTTCTTGCCTTCTGCTAGCTTTTGAATTTGTTTACTCTTGCTTGTGCTATATATTTCTGTCTACACACTGCTTTAAATATGTCCCAGAGATTCTGGTACATTATGTCTTTGTTCTCATTGGTTTCAAAGAATGTCTTTATTTCTGTCTTCATTTCATTATTTACCTAGTAGTCACTCAGGAGCAGGTTGTTCAGTTTTTTTGTAATTGTATGGCTTTGAGTGAGTTTATTAATCCCAAGTTCTAATTTCATTACACTGTGGTCTGAGAGACATTTTGTTCTGATTTCTGTTTTTTTACATTTGCTGAGGAGTGTTTTCCTTCCAATTATGTGGTCAATTTTAGAATAAGTGGGATGTGGTGCTGAGAATAATACATATTCTGTTGATTTGGGTTGGAGAGTTCTGTAGATGTCTATTAGGTCCACGGTCAAGAGCTGAGTTCAAGTCCTGGATATCCTTGTTAACCTGATGTTTCATTGATCTGTCTAATATTGACAGTGGGGTGTTAAAGTCTCCCATTATTATTATGTAGGAGTCTAATTCTCTTTGTAAGTCTCTAAGGACTTGCTTTATGAACCTGGGTGCTCCTTTATTGGGTGCATATGTATTTAGGTTAGTTAGCACTTCTTGTTGAATTGATCTCTTTATCATTATCCAGTGGCCTTCTTTGTCTCTTTTGATCTTTGTTGGTCTGTTTAAAGTCCGTTTTATTAGAGACTAGGATTGTGACCCCTGATGCTTTTTTTGCTTTCCATTTACTTGGTAAATCTTCTTCCATTCCTTTATTTTGAGCCTATGTGTGTCTTTGCACGTGAGATGGGTCTCCTGAATACAGCACACTGATGGGTCTTGACTCTTTATCCAATTTGCTAGTCTGTGTCTTTTAATTGGGGAATTTACCACATTTACATTTAAGGTTAATATTGTTATGTTTGAATTTGATCCTGTCATTATGATCTTAGCTGGTTATTTTGCCACTTATCTGATGCAGTTTCTTCATAACATCAATGGTTTTTATAATTTGGCATGTTTTTGCAGTGGCTGGTACAAGTCACTTTCCATGTTTAGTACTTCCTTCAGGAAGGAAGGAAGGCCTGGTGGTGACAAGATCTCTCAGCATTTGCTTGTCTGTAAAGGATTTTATGTTTCCTTCATGTGTTAAGTGTATTTTGGCTAGATATGAGATCCTGGGTTGAAAATTCTTTTCTTTAAGAAGGTTGAATATTGGCCACCACTCTCTTCTGGCTTACGGGGTTTCTGCAGAGAGATCCACTGTTAGTCTGATGGACTTCCCTTTGGGAGTATCCCGACCTTTCTCTCTGACTGCTCTTAACATTTTTTCCTTCATTTCAACCTTGGTGAATTTGACAATTATGTGTCTTGAGTTGCTTTTCTTGAGGAGTATCTCTGTATTTCCTGAATTTGAATGTTAGCCTGCCTCACTAGGTTGGGGAAGTTCTCCTGGATAATATCCTGAAGAGTGTTTTCCAACTTATTTCCATTAAACCAATGGAAAAACATGTCACTTTCTGATAAACTAATCAAACATGTATTTGTTCTTTTCACATAGTCCCATATTTCTTGGAGGCTTTGTTCATTTCTTTTCACTCATTTTTTTCTAACCTTTCCTTCTTGTTTTATTTCATTAATTTGATATTCAGTCACTGATATCCTTTCTTTCACTTGATTGAATCGGCTATTGGAGCTTGTGCATGCGTCTCAAGTTTCTCGTGCTGTGGTTTTCAGCTCCATCAGGTCATTTAAGGTCTTCTCTACACTGTTTATTCTAGTTAACCATTTGTCTAACCTTTTTTCAAAGGTTTTAGTTTCCTTCCAATGGGTTAGAACATGCTCCTTTAGCTTGGAGAGGTTTGTTACTACCGACCTTCTGAAGCCTACTTCTGTCAACTCGTCAAACTCATTATCTGTCCAGTTTTGTTCCCTTGCTGGCAAGGAGCTGTGATCCTTTAGAGGAGACAATCACTCTGGTTTTTGGAATTTTCAGCTTTTCTGCTCTGGTTTCTCCCCATCTTTGTGGTTTTAATCTACCTTTGGTCTTTGATTTTGATGACCTACAGATGGGGTTTTGGTGTGGATGTCCTTTTTGTTGATGTTGATGCTATTCCTTTCTGTTTGTTACTTTTCCTTCTAACAGTCAGCCCCCTCAGCTGCAGGTCTGTTGGAGTTTACTGGAGGTCCACTCCAGACCCTGTTTGCCTTGTTATCACCAGCAGAGGCTTCAGAACAGCAAATATTGCTGCCTGATCCTTTTTCTGGAAACTTCGTCCCAGAGGGGCACCCTCCTGTTTGAGGTGTTTGTCTGCCCCTACAGGGAGGTGTCTCCCAGTCAGGCTACATGGGGGTTCAGGGACCCACTTGTGGAGGCAGTCTGTCTGTTCTTGAAGCTTGAACGCCATGCTGAGAGAACCACTGTTCTCTTCAGAACTGTTAGACAGGGACGTTTAAGTCCACAGAAGCTGTCTGCTCCCTTTTGTTCAGACTGCCCCCAGAGGTGGAGTCTAGAGAGGCAGGAGTTCCTTGCTGAGCTGTGGTGGGCTCTGCCCAGTTTGAGCTTCCAGGACACTTTGTTTACACTGTGTGACTGAAGCCTCAGGAATGGCGAACGCCCCTCCCCCTGTCAAGTTGCGGTGTTGCATGTTGATCTCAGACTGCTGCACCAGCAGTGAGCAAGACTCTGTGGGTGTGGTACCTACCAAACCAGACACAGGAGGGTATCTCCTGGTCTGCAAGTTGCTAAGACTGTTGGAAAAGCATAGTATTTGGTCAGAAGTGTGCCATTTCTCCAGGTACAATCTGTCGTGGCTTTCCTTGGCTAGGAAAGGAAATTCCCAACCCTTTGCACTTCCCAGGTGAGGCAACACCCTGCCCTGCTTCAGCTCGCCCTCCGTGGGCTGCACCCACTGTCCAACCAGTCCCAATGAGATGAACCAGGTACCTCAGCTGGAAATGCAGAAATCACCCATCTGTGTTGATTTTTCTGGGAGCTGCAGACTGGAGCTGTTCCTATTCAGCCATCTTGGAAGCGACCTTTTTTCAGTTTTAAAATCTTTGTAATTCTTTGACTACAGGCAACTTATAACATAAAATCAAATTATACACCTTTTTTTGGCAAAATGTCTTTTATTTATTTACTTATTTGGCTTACAAAAACAAACATTTATTTTCCTCATTCACAGTCTGTGGGTTGGGGAGAGGGACTGTGATTCAGGTTGGGGGTTGGGTACCAATCAGTTCCATAGGTGTCTCCTGGAACCAGCACCTACCTGAGATGTACCCTTCTCATTACAGATGGAAGCAGCACAAAAAAAGGGCTAGTGGAAGCTTTTCATTACTCTTTTTTTCTCATAGGTTTTGGGGAACAGGTGGTGTTCAGTTACATGAGTAAGTTCTTTTGTGGTAATTTGTGAGATTTTGGTGCACCCATCACCTGAGCAGTATACACTGCACCCAATTTGTAGTCTTTTATTTCTCACCCCCCTGCAACCATTTTCCCCAAATCCCCAATATCTTTTAAAATGTTAAAATGTATTTATATATTAATATAGCAGGCATTTATCTAGAAACTATAGACATTGTTTATATAGATAAACAGATGCGTTCCTTTAAAGAGTTTGAAATATAGTTGATGGTGGGAGTGGGCTAAACAAACAAAATAACTGTGATATAATCTGATGACTGCTGTATTAGAGGTGAATATAAGCATCTGTATTAGTTTCTAGGGCTACCATAACAAATTACCACAGATTGGGTAGTTTAAACAACCAACAATTTTTCTCTCAATCTTTCTCTCCCTCTTCAAGAGGCCAGAAATCCAAAATAAAGATGTCAGTACTTTTGATTTCCTCTGGGAGCTCAGAGAGAGAATTGTCCATGCCGAGATTCTGGTAACTGCTGGCAATCCTTGGTGTTCCTTGGCTTACTGATGCATCAGTTGCTTCAATCTTTGCCTCTATCTTCACATCCCTTCCTCTCTGTTGTGTCTTTGTCCATATTGCTCTCTCATTTTTTTCAGGAAGACATCATTGTGTTTAGGGCCCACCCTAAGTCCAGTATGATTTTATCTCAAGATCTCTAACTAATTACCTCTATTAAGACCCTATTTATAGGTCACATTAGATCCTGGGTGGACTTGAATTTTTTGGGGACACAATTCAACCTGTTAGAGGTGTTAGAGGTAGTTAAAGACAGACACCTAATGCAGCCTGGTCTGGGTGTGGATGGGAGGTTCAGGAAAATTTCTTGAAGCAACAGATGCCTAAGTTTCGTTGGAAAATATGAGGTTAACGAGGAAGAGAGTAACCTGATTGTGGAGCATCTCATTTGCCTTCTTGAAGAGTGTGCATTTTATCCAGTAACTCAGTGATTCTCCTCTTTTGTGTTTCTAACAAGTTTGAAGAATATGAGACTCACATTAGAAGCATCAACTGTCTCTGGAAATGATACTCAAGTAATCTGGTCACACATCAGAATCTTAGAAGTTAATGTGCAGTTTGAAAAAGTCCAGTGGGTGATTCAGATTAACCTTGTGTCTTTCGAACAGATTGAATATTGATAAGGAAATAGTGAAAGGATTTAAGCAAAGGATGCATGTATATAATTACGTTACCTTTTGATACGTCAATAATGTCACATGTAAAATAATACCATCTATCCGTCGACCTATCTATTTATACATATTGCCTTGGTTCAGGATGGAAGTGAATTAAAACAGGATGACTATAGGCAGAAACCCAGTTAGCAGATGAATGAAATAGTCCATATTAGTGTTTATGCAGGTCTGACTATGGAAATGTTCAGAAAATATAAAGGTATGAATAAATTTAAGAGTTATATGAGAGGTAGAATTAGCAAGATTTTACAAAAAAAATTATAAATAAGACAGTTAGTAATAATTCTCAGTTTTCTTGCCTGTAATCATTATATCTGGAAATCAAAAGTCTTCTTGAAGAAAAGTAGTTTTGGTAATATGGGGGCAGAAGTGATATTGCGTAGACTTGAGGAATAAGGAGGAAATGAGAGGTGAAAAGCAGCATACATCTCTACATGCATGAGCGTATTTTGTATGTTCATGTGTGCATATCAGTTTCTATATCTATATAGACAGATACACAGCATGTTTGCTAGGACAATCTTGAGCATATCTGGCACTTGAGTCAATTCAGCTGTAATCTTAAAATGAGTAATTGTATTCTAAAGGATTCTTTCTGAGGAGTTTATAATCTCAATAGTAATATAAACTATCATATTTTAATTGACATCTCCTTTCCAAATCACAGTTGTTTCAATTTATACTTTATACTAAAATCTTATTATAGTATATATAAAGTACATTTTAGTGAATTTTTACATCCGTCGCCATAAGCTATTGAACAGGGACATGTTGGCACTATTTTCATTTGTCTGTTACAGAAAAGAAATATCAGAGTTTGCCCTGTGGAGTAAAACATAAAGAATACATTTAGAATGATATTGATTTCTCTGAGAGTATAACTTTTATTGAAGAGCTATCACTCCCATGCTACTGCATTATGTTTGTAAAAGGAATTGAAGTTGTTCAAGGTTCTCTATGCTTTTTATTACAATTTATTCCATCAACGAAACTGCATAATTGATGTTCCACTCAAACAAGACTTTGTGTAAAGAACATTTTTAACATTAGGACTTCCAATTTATAGTTTGTGGTTGTTTTTTGTTTTTTGTTTTTTCTCACCAATTATCGATGACTTGCCACATCTAGCTATTTCTAATCACTCTTTACAATTTGTCAGAAAGAATCCTTATAGAATTACAGAGCAGGTGCAATGAGAGATTTAGAGGTTATTTTATATTATCTTGAGCATTTTAACACATCTGTTCTCCAGGTACTGCTAATACTTTAGAATTTCAATCATATTTGTAGCTAGTCTGTTTCCCTTATGACTGGCTTTGAGGTCTTGGAGAAGAATGGTATATGAATGAGGTGACAGGGAGAACAGGTGGGAGAAAAACAGCTGTGCACATTAATTTTTGAGGGTCACCCTGAAAGAGACGAATGAATAGACAGGACCTTTTGTTGCTTGATATGTAAGTAATATGTATAAGCAGGGTTTGTAGGTGTGTAAGATTCTTCGCTTGATTTATTCATTGGATTAAATCCATCAGTATGTTTTACAAAATTCTGTGGAGACAGATCACTTTCATAGAGTGACAAAAAATTATACATGAGACTGATAATTTTATCATAACAAACACACTGACTTTTACACAGTTTTAAATGCATATGCATACTTGAAACATATTTTCATCAGTGATTTTTATTTGTCATATATATCTAATGCAATTAGCACATCTCTTCTGTCCTCCACTGATACCAACATCAGTAGATAAAGCATGAAGATTCCAGCATTTTCCATTCGGTTCAGTATTTTTTAACTTCGATTAAATACAGGCTTTTTCTACAACTTTATTCTGAAGTGCAAATCAGTGTTTTTTCATTCATTTCAAGTATTTGTACATGGCTTGAGTACATGAATGAGACATGGAAAAACATTAGGGTTAGTATATTTAGTTATTGTGCCAAAAAATTCACTAAATATCAATTGATAACTATGTAATAAGAATGTGGACAACTAAAAATTAAGAAATTGTGGACACTTTATAAACCTTGGCATAATGAATTTGCCACTGTGAAAGACAAGATAACACAGTAATTAAAATGGCAGGTTCCTGAGACTATCCTAATTATGAATCCTGAGCTCACCTCTTAAGAGCTTGTGATGGTTGGGTGTGGTGCCTCACACTTGTAATCTCAGCACTTTGGGAGGCCAAGGTGGGTGGATCACTTAAGGTCAGGAGTTCAAAACCAACCTGACCAGCATGATGAAACCTGTCTCTTCTAAAAAATACAAAAAATTAGCTGGAGGTGGTGGTGCACACCTGTAGTCCCAGGCTACCTGGAAGACTGAGGTAGGAGAATCATTTGAACCTGGGAGGCGGAGGTTGCTGTGAGCTCAGATCATACCACTATACTCCAGCCTGGGCGACCAAGTGAGACTGTGAAGAAAAAAAAAGGAAAGATAGAGGTGGGGGGAGAGAGAGAGAGAGAGAAAGAGAGAGAGAAAGTAAGAAAGAAAGAGAGAAAGAGAGAAAGAGAGAGAAAGGAAGGCAAGCTTGTGAGTAGGGGCAAATAGCAGCTGACTTCACTAGACTGGTGCATGAAAGCTTTTGATTAATCAAATATTCTGATGCTCAAAACATTTTTCTCTTAAACATTTCTTGGATTATCAATTTGAACAGAATTAGCATATAATATGGGCACTTACGACGAAACCAATGTTAAAGATGCTTTAATTGGCAAAGATTCTCAAGATAATTTATATAATAGTTCACTTTTATTGAGCAATGACTAAGTGCTTTTTAGAATGCTAAAACTTTTACTTTTATTATCTAATCCTTTAGTTTTATCCATAGTTCATTGAGTTTTATGCGAATATTATTTCAATTTTCAAATGAGGACACTGAGATATAGAATGTTTAATTAATTGACTCAAAGTTATAAGGAATTGGCAATGCCAGAATTGGAACACTTATGCTGAGTGTAAAAAGCAAGCTCTAAAAGTTTACACACTTTTTTATGTAACCAATTGAAATGACAAAATAGATAAAGTGAAAATCAGATTAGTGCTTGTTAAGGGTTTAGGGAAAATCAGATTAGTGCTTGTTGAAGTTGGGGACAGGGCAAAGGGAGGTGGGTGTGGCTATGTTAGTGAAATTGGCGAGATCTTCGCAGTGAGGAACTCCAGATTTTGACTGTGGTGATGGACAAACAAACCTTCACATGGGAATTTTAAAAATACATAGACATAAAATATTTTCAAGGCTTGGGCTTCTCAGTGAAGCTAATTGATACAAGGCAGATCCCTCCCCCGACAAAAGTGAATCAAGCTAGGTCTTTCTCAACTATTAGGGCTCTGAAAAATAAAAGGAGGTAGGAAAGAAGGGATGGTGAGAGAAGAAGATAGAGAAAGAAAAAGTAAGGATTAAAATAGGGCAGAGTTATTAATAGTAAAGATGCTGGACAAAATTAAAAGAGAACAATTTTGAAATAGAATGAATAGAACTTGGTTGGTTAATGGGTGAAGGAGAGAAACCAGAGTCTAGGATAATTTGTACATGTCTTGGCTTAGATGATATATAGACTTATGATGGTTCTTGGAAGAGTAGAAGGTTTGTATGAAAATGATAAGCAGAGATAGAGGCTTATTTATTTTGGATGTCCCCTCCAAATCTCATGTTGAGATGTAATCCCCAGCATTGGAGGTAGGACCTGGTGGGAGGTGCTTGGGTCATAGGGGCAGATCATTCATGGCTTCAAGCTGTCCTCACAGTAGTGAGTGAGTTCTCATGAGATCTGGATGTTAAAGTGTGTGGCACCTCCCCAAGTCTCTCTTTCTTGCTCTTGATTTCATCACATGACCTGTAAGCTCCTGCTTTGCCTCCTAGCATGAGTAAAAGCTAAGCTTACCTTGAATATTTATTGAGTTTCAGCCTATCCTCTGTATATTTTGAAATTTTAAAGTCTAAGTAACTTTTTTTATTTAAGTAACACATAATTATAGGCAAGTAATTTAAGTTCTAATCAGGTAATGCATAATTTGCCTAGAAAGTCACAAAAACTATATTCAATTTGAAACACATGATGACTTTTATTTCCATACAGGATGGAGTAACAGAGCTAGGATTTGCTTCCCCCCTATGAAGCGTGAAGAAACTTAACCAAAGCCTATCGTAAGAAAATTTGTCAAATCAGTGATAAAGAAAATAATCTTAGGTCAGCCAAAGCAAAGAGACATTGCTTAGACAAAGGTAAGGACAACAACAAATTTCTTACTGAAAATAATGTAAGTTGAGAAAACAGTGGGAAAGCATATGAAAAATAATAAAAGCAAGATTTTATTAAATGTAGGATTTTATAACCAGAAAAAAAAACATTACTTAAATGAAGATAAAACAAAACATTTTCCAAACTACAAAACCTGGAAGTATTCATCACTAGCAGATTCAGAATACAATAAATGTTAAAGAAAATTCTTTAGGCAGAAGGAGTTACCAGAAGTTGTAAGTACATTGGTAAATAGATGTATTATTTCTTAAGAGATAATTTCCTACTTAATGTAAATAATAAAAATGAGTTGTGAGATTATTATTATTGTGAGATATTATTATTATTTTTAAGCCACAGGCATCAAGACAGTGTACACTGGAGTAAGGTTAGACAAATGTGTCAACGGAACATAGTAGAGATTCCAGAAATTAATACACCCTAATATGGACAACTAGGTCATTTTTGACAAAGGTAAAATAGCAGTTCAGTGACAAAATGATAATCTTGTCAATAGATAATGCTAAAACAATTGGATACCCATGTGCCAAAATGTTAACTTGGATCCATACCTGATATCATATGTAAAAATTAATTCAAAACGAATCAAAAACCTAAATGTTAAACCTAAAACTCAAAAAGATTTAAAACAACATAGAAGAAAATCTTTATGTTCTTTGGCTAAACAGAAAACTCTTAGATATGATATCAATAGCACAATTCATAGAAAAGAAAACTTATAATTTGTAATTCCTCAAAGTTAAAAGTTTCTGCCTTTCCAAAGACTCTCAAGAGAAAGAAAAGACAATTCAGAGACTATCAGAAAATATTTGCAGCGCATATATCAGATAAAGTTCTTGGATCCAGAATATGTAAAAATCTTGTAAAAACTAAGGAAAAGAAAACAAATGACCCAATTTTTTTTACAGATACAATTTTGAACAGACATTTTATTAAAAAAAGATATACAGATGGTAAACAAGCACATGAAATATGCTCAAAATCTCTAGTCATTAAGAAAATTGAGAAAACAATTAGATAGTACTAACAATTCATTAGGAGAGCTAAAATTTTAAAAAGTTATATTTTATTTAATCTCTTGACCATACAAATGTTTGCAAGAATGTAGAGCAAGTAGAACTTTCATATGCTCTTAGTAGAATGTGAAATCTTCCATCCACTTGGGAAAACAGCTTGGTAGTCTCTTTATTTATGTACATATGCAAGAGAAAGAAAATCATGTGTCCAGAAAACATTGTTAATAAATAAATATTCATAGCAACTTCATTTATATTAGCCAAGAACTGGAAACAATCCAAAATCCATTACTGCATGAATAAATAAATTAGAATATTTAGACAATAGAGTACTACTCAGCAATATATACAAATGAATTTGTTAGCATTTTAACAACATGGATGAATCTCAAAATATTTAAATTCAGAGCAAGGTTAAATAAAATAATATTGTATTTATGTACATTTATGTAAAATACATGAAAATGCAAAATAATTTTTAATGCAGAGAGGAGATCAGCGGTATCTGGAGAGAGATTTGAGTGTGTAGGGGCAAAGAGAAAGATTTATAAAGGGCCATAAGGCAACTTATGAAGGTGATAGTTATGTTCCTATCTTACTTGTGGTAATGATTTTGCAGGTGTATTCAAATGTTAAACATTATCATATTGTGTAATGTTAATGTGTGTAACTCATTTTATGTCAATTATGCCTTAATAAAACTGATAACAATAACTTAACAAATTTTGAATAAATTTAACAAATTTTGAGAGAAAAACGCTAAGTTAATTATTCTGGTTTTTACCAGGTCCAAAAGACAATACCAAAAAATGATGTGTTTTAATCAATTTCACGGATTTATCTAGCATACATTTTATTGTATTACATTGTTTTATGTTTTTGAGACAGAGTCTTGCTGTGTCACACAGGCTGGAGTGCAGTGGTGTGATCTTGACTCACTGCAACTTCTACCTCCCAGGTTCAAGTAATTCTTGTGCCTCAGCCTCCCAAGTAGCTGGGATTACAGGCACATACCATCCACACCCGGCTAATTTTTGTATTTTAAGTAGAGACGAGGTTTCACTATGTTGGCCAGGCTGGTCTTGAATTCCTGACCTTCAGTGATCCCCCAGCCTCTGCCTCCCAGTGCTGGGATTACAGGCATGAGCCACTGTGCCAGGTCTAGGATACATTTTATCATTAAAGGCATATATGAATATATCTGAAGATATAACCTATGCCGAGAATAAAATATATGTCCCAATTCTTCAAATAAAGTATTATTAATATATCATAATAGGTGCTAGAAGACATGCTAAATGATTTGAGAAATTAGAACACAGTCCTCTGATTTTTTTTTTTTTTTTTTTTTTTTTTTTTTGAGAGTTTCGCTCTTGTTGCCTAGGCTGGAGTACAGTGACACGATCTCGGCTCACTGCAACCTCTGCCTCCTGGGTTCAAGCGATTCTCCTGCCTCAGCCTCGTGAGTAGCTGCAATTACAGGCATGCACCACCATGCCTGGCTAATTTTTGTATTTTTAATAGAGATGGGGTTTCACCATGTTGGTCAGGCTGGTCTTGAACTCCTGATCTCAAGTAATCCACCTGCCTCGGCCTCCCAAACTGCTGGGATTACAGACTTGGGCTAACTTGACCAGCCTGATTTTTTTTTTTAAATCTTAGTATTAGCTAAAAGGATAAAATTAAAATAAAAAAGAAGATACCAGAATTTTAATAATAAAATTTAAATATTCCCAGGTATTGCACTATAATCCTTAGAGATTATGTATTTTTACCTTATATTTTGTATTTTTTAATAATTTACAAAAATAATTCAGTTTGAGAATGATGAAAAGGGGTATGGTATAAAGGAAAAATCCTGGACTACGTCTCTGTCAGTGTAAACTACGCAACTTTGAAGAAGTTAGTTAATGTTTCAGAATTTCTTTTTCTCATGTATAAAATTAGAGGATTAAAAGTGTCTGGAAATTATGAAGTTTCATAAACAAATAGACAAATTATAATTTGTAGTTTTAAATAATCAAAGCTCTAAGATGAATATAGGTTGTGTTTTAGTGTGTGTACATATGCTTACAGGTGCTTCTTTTAGTTTGACCATGATGGTCAGGACTAAAGTAGACTCTAAGGGCCAACTATCAGTCAGCTTAGAACTAAAATGAAATAAAGATTACAAGATACATTTTCTGCCTTTCTTAAGTGCTAAAATATTCATATTTTATAGACTGCATGCTGTATGGGAAAATGTATCTTTTACATTGTTTTGTAATAGATATCAAAGTGGAATAATCTTATATAATAAAAAAAGTAACCCTTGTGTATCTAATGGTTCATAAACTTTAGTACATTGTAAGAATACTGAAGGAAACCAAAAATAGAATGTCAGACCATATTACTTTAATTTTCAAAATGATATTTCTTATAAATTTCCTTTCTGAGAAGACAATTACATTATTTCTTAAAGAGTAAACTACTATTTAGTACCTGAAGGATAATGTGTAGGTTTGTTCTTATCTTTAAAGAGCTGTACTCATCAGAAAGCACTCAACTCACAGCATGGACAGCATCAGCATGCGGTAACCTGAATCCAGAATAATAGCATTTGAATAACTCCCTCTGATGTGTTCATAATGATTTCTCAAAGAAAAAAGAATTTCGAAAATGACATGAAGCAATTTTCTTTCTGTTGAGCTTCAGTCTAATGGGTATTGGCGCTGGGCTTAGAGGGAATGTAGAGTATGCTCTTCTTTTTCTATTTTACGTTCTTAAATCTCTACTTCGGGGACTACTAAATTGATTTAATTTATTTTCTAAACAATTCTTAATTAATCACAATTATTTTGATATTTTAGAAATTCAAAATGACAAAAAAAAAAAAAGAAATTCCAAGCAACTCACATGTTTCATTTTAACAGAACTCCTTTATTTGTGGACTATGATGATTGATAATGTCCTAAGCAGCTCCCAGCCAAATCACAAAACATTCAAGCTTCTAAATTTATTCATTAAAGAATTCTGACACTATAAATTAGGCACTCCGTTCTTCATACTTACTATTATCAGCAAGTGTACCCCTTCCCATACATATACACCAGAAAATAATTATCAGTAGAGACTCAGATAAATATCTGAATTGAATAATATTGATAAACCTGATTCAACATTTATTTGCTCCTTGATCTTGTGTTGGGATATAAGATAAGTAAGTTCGCCAGCAAAACTCAGGCTTTTTGTCTTAATAAAACACATACATGATAGAAAATGTAGCCCACATAAAAATTGAATTGTGAATGTGTCCCAGTATCCTACAATAAATCAAATTTATGCTAATGAAGTAAAGATCATTACAGATTATTTCATTTTATTTTATTTCTATTTTCTATGTGTGCCTTTCCTTTCTCCATTTTTAGAGTTCTTTATGAGGGTAATAGTGAGGGGCGGAGAGATGTATCTTCACAAAATAGTGTGAGGAAAATACTTTGAAGTCTGTTAATTTATGTAGAAACTTCTCCCTCCGTCTCTTTGTAAAAGCAAATTACATTGCTAATTAATGTAAGAAACATGAGAAAGGTATAAGATTACACTAAGGAAGAGAAAAATATAACACTGTCAATTGTGGGTTTCCATAACATATACTTCAGAGGAGGCTGATGCTCACCTTTGCATATCTCACATTCAGGGACATCATCACCAAGAAGCTATGTGGAAGTCTGCGTTCTAATCTTCATAAAAATCCCATGATACTTCCCAGCAGAAGACGCTAGTTTTGAGAAAAAGTTTCTCCCTAAAGGATACTGGCAACTCACAAAAACTACATTTAGGGGTGCAGTTTTTATAACTCAAAAGAATTTCATACATATGTAACCAGCCTCTGGTGTAAGAAAAGCAACCTTTCCAGCATCCAGAATGACCTTTTGTTTTCCTTCCCATCACTGCCTTCCATCGACATCCTGACTTTCTAACAGTGTAGATTAAATTTGTCCACTCTTACACTTTATATAAATAGAATCAAATTGTGTCCTGGGTCCCCAAGAGTACCTTCCAACTTGATGGTTTTCTCAGAAAGATTCACAAGAATCAGAAGCTATTTATACACACACAGTTTACTACAGCAAGCAAATACAAATTAAAATCAGCAAAGGAAAAGAGCAGATGGGACAAAGTCCAAGAGAAATTAGACACACACTTTCAGGTGTTTCCTTTTAGTGGAGATTCATGGGGGCACATGGAATCTCACCTGAGCCTTGATGTCCAGAGTTTCTACTGGGACCAATAATGACAGCATGACTGAGAAAAAGCAGGCATTCACTATAAGTAACATTGTTAGGATAAACTTAACTGGCCACACTGGTACATCGTGGCCCAAGCCTTCAGACCTGCAGAAACACTCTTATCACACAGAATATTTTAAGGGCTCAGAGATTATTTCTCAGAAGTTAACCAAGCAACAGTCATGAAGACAAACCTTCTTAGGAATGTGCAGGGTTTGAGTAACCCAGGCCTACTGCATTAACCTTTTCCTGCTTGCTCTCATTGTTTTAGTATTCCACTCCCTGTGTATTTCACAATTTGTTTATCCATTCTTCCGTTGATGGGTATTTAGTTAGGTTCTCTTTTAATTTGTTGTGAATCTTGCTGATAGGAACATGCTCGTACAGGGGCATTTTTTGGTTAAAATGCATATATATTTCAATTGCGTGTATACCTAGCAGCAGAATTGCTATATTATAGAGTATGTATATATTAATCTTATGTAAATACTTCTAAGAGGTTTTCCGAAGTGGTTATATTGTTTTGTATTTGCACATGCAGTGGACCAGTCTTGGTTGCACCACATCCTCATCAATATTTGGAATTATCAGTCTTTCATTTTAGCCATTCTGTTAGCTATGTAATTGCCTTCACACATTTTCTATTGCTATAACAGAATACCTGAGACTGAATAATTTATAAAGAAAAGAGGTTTATTTTGCTTATGGTTCTGGAGGCAGGGAAGTGCAAGATTGGGTGGCTGCATGTGGTGAGGGCCTCCCGTTATGTCTTAACATGGTGGATTGCATCACATGGTAGAGAAGTAGAAGGGGAAATGGGCTTGCAAAAAGGGCAAAACATGACAGGGAGGTGGTTTGATAGCTTATTATGTTAAGTTTTCACTTTTCTGCCATGAGTGTCATAAAGGTTTTCATTTATGGAGGTCTTTATTTCCTCTCTGAAAATATACTTTTATACATTTTTAAAGCTTATTACTAGATTTTTAAAACTTTATGTTTGTGTAAACACTCTTTTCTTTAAATAGTATTTTCTATTATTTGTTGAAGGTATATAAAAATTCAATTACTTTTTTTTACATACTCACTGATCTTGCTAAATTTATTTATTAATTCTAGTTATATGTAGATTCTTCAGAAGGTCTTTAAATACAACTATGTCATATACAACTTTGTTTTTCCTCTCCTATTCTTATTCCTTTATTTCTTTATTTGCCTTATTACACTGGCTAGGACTTCAGTGCAATATGGAATAAAAGTGGTGTTATTAGGCATTCTTGTTTTGTTCCTAATCTCAGAGGAGTTTTTTAAATCGATCATTTGCTGTGGGGTTTTGGTGGATACTTTTCATTAGAGACTAAGAAAGCTCTCTTCTATTTCTAATTTGTTAAAGTTCGTTTTAGTCATGACTTAACTTTTTTCAAAAGCTATTTCTATATCTTAGAGACACTTGTATAATCTACTTTTCTATGGTAAATGTAGTAAATTACATTGATTTATTTAGAAATTTTTAAATCATTCTTTCATATCTAAAGTCCACTTGATTGTGATGAATTCTCCTTTTATATATTATCATATTTGATTCACTAATATGTTTTTAAATATGTTTGCCTCTATGTCTGTGAGAGATAATTATCTGTAACATTTTTTCCTTTTTGGGTCTTTGTAAGTATGAAAATCAATGTTATACTGACCTCACAAAAATAGTTAGATGGGGGCCGGGCGCGGTGGCTCATGCCTGTAATCCCAGCACTTTGGGAGGCCGAGGAGGGCAGATCACCTGAGGTCAGGAGTTCAAGACCAGCTTGGCCAACATGGCGAAACCCTGTCTCTACTAAATACAAAAAATTAGCTGGGTGTGGTGGCAGGTGCCTGTAATCCCAGCTAATCAGGAGGCTGAGGCAGGAGAATTGCTTGAACCTGGGAGGCGGAGGTTGCAGTGAGCTGAGATTGTGCCATTGCACTCCAGCCTGGGCAACAAGAGCAAAACTCGGTTTCAAAAAAAGGAAAAAAAAAAAGAGTTAGAGGGATTTTTTTTTTTTTCTATTTTGTTGATGAGTTTGTGAAAGATTGTTGTTATTTATTTTTCAAATGTTTTAAAGAAGTTCATCTGTGAAGCCATTTGGGGCTGGCTTTTTTTTTTTTTCTTTTTAAAAACAGATTCAACGTCTCTAATAGATAATGCAGTATTAAAATTTTCTATTCCTTTTTCTGACAGCTTTGGTAAATTTAATTCTTCAAGATATTTGTCTACTTTATTCAACTAATTCATGCATTTGCAAGGAAAGAAAACCTGATTAATTATAAAAATAATTAAGTATTAAAATACATCAGTGGAGAAATTGTCTTTCTAAACTTATGTGACAATCCAAAAATTGCAACCATTTTTGTTTTTTCACTGTCATCAAGTTTACAGGTGAATTTGTTCTTCAAATCTAACATCAATAGAGAACATAATCTGATTCCCAGGATGTCCCTGTCCTGAAACCAGTTGTATCTCTTCGCTTTTATATATTTTTATTTCTTATTAGTTGGAAGGTTGAACGTTCCACTACAGTTACAAAGGAACTGTCAATCTCTTGCACAGTAGCAGCCCAACATTAAACCCAGTTCACGCCAAAAAATTAATTTCACTGGAATTTTGCACAGTATCAGAACAATAAATTAGACATTTTAAACAGGAGAATCAATTGTACATCAAACAAATTTAAGAAGGTGAGAAATTCATCAAGGATATTTTAAGTTCAGACCATAATGTTTTAGAAATAAAATTCAGTTTAGCAAAACGTTTCTCTTTTGTTGCTTTAGTAGTGTGTTTTTGAGGATGGAGAGGGAGTTATATTTATGACCTTTTCATATTCTAATGGAAATATGAAGACATAATATCATCTATACTATGTGAATTCAACAGTATTGGTAAAATATATGACACATAAAAGCTAACTATTACTATACAAATTAACTGATATTATATTTGTTAGAAATCAATAGCCTTGGGTTAAGAAAGTCAGAATTGAGACAGTCATTTATATTTAAGTGCTACAGACTGTTTGTGTCACCCCAAAATTCATATGCTGAAACCTAATTCTCACTGTGATGATGTTGGGAGATGGAGCCTTTGGGAGGTGATTAGGTCATGAAGGTAGAGCCCTTGTGAGTGGGTTTAATGACCTTACTAAAGAAGCCAGAGAGAACTTCCTCCCCTCTTCCACCATATGAGGACACAGCAAGAAGATGGCTACCTATGAACTGGGAAGTGGGCCTTCCTCAGGCACTGAATCTGCCTGCATGCTGATATTGGACTTCCCAGCCTCCAAAACTGTGAGGAATAAACTTCTATGCTTATAAGCCACTCAATCTATATTACTCTGTTATAGCCACCAAACTGAGTAAAACATTAGATCATCCTCTATCTTCTTTAATGCTTCTCTGATAGTATGCATCCTGGTGAACTGTGTTGGCTATGAATGATGTGGATTGGTAAGGCAAAAGGAAAATGAGAAAAGAAAGAATGCAATGCCAAGATACCTCTATTCAAGCAGTTTTTATAAGTAAAACTCCTCTTCCAAGAAGACCAAGAATTATTTTCTTTATTAAACAGAACAAGTTGGTAGAAAATGCTTTACATATTGAAACTTCTACATCCCAGAATGTAGCTTTAATGACAATATTTTATCAAGAAGTGTTTGTGTATGAAAATAAAAAACACAAACTGCTGAAAATGTAACACAGTGTCAAAATTATTAACACACAACGAATTTCCAGGAATATAAAACCAAAAACATTAAGAGCATGTTGGAAAACTTGGCAAGGAACACGAATGGCAATTTACTAAAGTAGTAAAAGGGGAGGCGTACAAGTGATCAACAAACATAAGGAGGGCAAAAATGCAAATAATAATACATCAGGAAAGATTTAAAGAAACAAAGATTTAAACAGCAATATATCATATCTATTTAGTAAACCTTGTGCTGTTGTTTATTTTTATGGTACTATCCTCAGTGTGAAGAAAATGGCATTCTTATATACTGGTAGTAGAAATATAAGTTGTCTTACAAACCTTCAGGATGTACTTAGCCAGCAATTACTTGTATAAAGTTTTATCCAAAATGGTGAATTAGAGACTCATACACAGGTATATCTAAAAGAATAATATTTTACATTGTTATTTATGAAGTAAAGAGGAAACAGTGTAAAGTCCAATGGCAGAAGGCCAGTTAAATATGTTATGGCATGTCTACATATAGAATATTATATAGTCATTTAAATCATATAGAATTATGACAAGAATTTGAGTAAAAACTCCTATGGTGAGTGAAAAATATTTATATATTTGTGTGTATGCAAAAATATGTTAATACACACAAATCTGTATTGTGTATCACTGCACATTTATACATATACAATCCTTCTGAGGATTTCTGATTAGTTCCTGAAGATAATTATCTAGAAATGTAATTTTTGCATCATTTTGAAAGATACTCATGTTTGTTGAAAAACTAGTATCTAAAAGATTTTATCAATTGAGACCCATATCAATTTTATAGTCATAATTTTAAAAATATACTAAAATGTTGACTGATGTCAGTGGTCATCACTGAATGGATTACAGGTAATTTCAATATTCTCTTTATATTATTTCTGTACTGTAAGTCTGTTATTCCAAAGGCTTGGGAGGCAGACACATTCCTTTGACTCAGGAGCCCTTAGGTGGACTGAGTGTGGACAGATTTTATCACAGGTTTGGTCCCTGAAGATGGTCTGACCAAACTTGTTCCACACCTCTTGGCCGCTGTTGCAGATACCTGGCCTTCTCAGTTTGGCTGTATAATAAGCAAAACAACATGAAGCTCCCTTTCAGATTTAGATTTAGAATATAAATATCCCCAATTCGTTCCCAGTTCTGTCATTCTAGTAATTCTTAGCAATGATTTTAAAGAGATATTTAAACAGACACTCCTTCCCCAAGCCACTGTATATTTAGAAATTGTCCTTTATTAGAATTTACATATAATACTATCAGTGTAATGAAGTGCTATATCTGGTACTTTCATTATTTGGAGTAACTGCTCTGTTAACCTAACAGCTTATTATAAAAATATGGTAAAAAGCAATATCATTTATTGTTTCTGAAGCACCTCTTTGGCTGAATGGAATAAGAACCAGTGTGAAATATGAAGGGCAATACCAGCAGTCCTAGAGCTTATGTGTACATAAATATTGATAGAGATAAAATATTTTTAAAAATGTATATTGGATGTTGGCACATTCTCATGCCATTGAATGGTTGGGGTCTTGAGACATTATCAGTGGCACTAAATTACTTACTTCATTGCTCAATGTAGTACTCAACTGAAAGTGTGCCTTCCTCTGCTTACATTCTTTTTGCAGAGGCTAAATATTTTGCTGTAACGTGTCATTAAATGAGGATGATAAAACTAAAAATGGATGAGCTGATTCTGAGGTAATTTGGAGGGAATTTAAAACAGCAGAAGGCAATGTCAATCATGATTAATAATGAATTAAAAAAATAAAGACTTGGGGAAAATTGTGTTGTTGAATGGCATTAGAATAAAATTGTATCTACTAAATAACCTCAAAGTGCTAAAACTATAGAGAAAAATCGGAGAACTTGGAAGTTTACAAATACATAGCCACCATAATAAAATGGGAGAGGACATAAGATTGTTATACTTTTATCGTAAGAACTTGTTTATTTTTCAAAATGCAACAGGAAAAAACACAGAGAAGACCAACAGTCTTCAACAGACCCTAATTTAAATTCTGAATGTGGGACTCGTACTGGGGCAAGACACATGTGAGGTCCACAGGGAAACCCTGCGTGTAGAGGGAGTCAGAGCCGGGAGGGAATGGAGAATAACTGGGCAGATGGATAAACATTTGTGGTTGACTTTCTCTCTACTTGAATTACATTGCCAAGGTCAAAACAGAGCTGAAGTCTCTGAGAAGCAGCAGCTGTACTTTGTGTGGCCAGAATTCAACAGCTCAATCAAAGCAAGAGCCTAAGACTAGTACTAAAATACAAGCATTTGGTTATTGTCACCCGAGGAAGAAGCATGCGTATTAGAAAACTGTGGAACAAAGAGACATAAAATCTGGTCGAGAGTGTGAGTGTTACTACTTTAAAATCCTTGTGATCTTCGGAAAATCCTTAACCTTTCTGGAACTCAGTTTCTTAATGTCTTCTGTGTATATCAGGCAACTCTTGTGAGTAAGGGATGAATTAATTCATGGAAAGCTGTTCTGAAGATGACAAAATATCATACAATCTTTGGAGGTAGTTCTTTCTACAGAATGCCTGTTTGTTAATATTAGTCTTGGCTCTAGTGAGAGACTTACAGGAGGAGTTCAAAGCTTAGCTTTGTCACTTACTAGCTGTGGGAGATGTACCTTATCCTCTCTGGGTTACAGTTTCCTTAAATTTAAAATGGGCATGTTTGTGGTGTCTATCTTCTCAGTCTATTACGGTGATTCAGTGAAAGAGCCCATTTAGTTCAGTGCCTAGTGCATAGTAAACAGTAAAAATGTTAGCTACTATAAAATATGAAGCTTTTCTTAGTTGGTATGTGCCATGTTCAGAAAATCCATTAACTGTAATAATGCATCTATAGGAAATCATAGTAATAATAATGACTCTAGGCATTCAGTAGATCTATTTTTTTTTCAGAAAATTTCCCCCACACCTTTTTTTTTTTTTACCTGATTGCTTTAATTCTTGTGTAAATCATCATAATGAAATAAAAGGGAACTACCGTTTGTTAATTATGTACATAAAATTCTAAAAATATAAAAGTGACAGTCCCGTTTTAATTGTAATTATACTGTTAGTTCTATGTTGTTGTCATCCTAAGATGTATTTGTACTAACTGTGGTTAAGTGTCCTAATAATGAAAAGCATGTTCCCATTAGCATCCATTGATCACTTGTTCCTAGAAAAAGTTTAAAGGAAGTTCAAGGCAGTTTCTCCTTTCACATTAACCAGAAAGCTCCCCTAAGCACTTGTTCTCCTAATATTTGTGTGCTGGGCAGAGCAGGGGTTCTGGAGTCAGGTTACCTGGCTCTACCAGTTACTAACTGTGTCACTCTGGGCTACTTGCTAAACCTCTCTGGACTTCTACTATCCTCAGTCATAGAAAAAGTGTACAAGTGAAGTGTCTAGCATGGTGGTTAGCATATTTTAAAACTGTCAGTAAGTAAAAACTTTTAGTCATTCTTAATTATAGTCATAAAAACTCTATTAGGGTCTACAAAGTTGACCATTCTAGAAGATATTATATCACATACTATGAACAGAGATGGCCCATCTGGATCTAAGCTAATCGAAATTCATTCCTACTTGAATCTCCACATGAAATCTTTGGTAACTATGAACCCGTTGTGATTTTAAGTGGGTTTGACACTAGATTATCTCAATGAGAATTCATTGTCTATTTTATTCAGTAATGAGTTTGGAAGTGTTCTGCATTGCCTTAGAAAAATTCTATCATTGAAAAAATATTCTAATATATATTTATAAACTCAATATTTTTATTTCAATTTATCAGTTGCATATACAAAGGAAATGGTTTTCTTAATATCTAGAACATAAAAAGTAGCTGATGAAACCAGGCTGCCAACAATTGCCCTGTCCTTTGTTATTATATTTTTTTCTTTATTTAAGTAAAGCCAAACCATTATTACTCTTCTAACCTTTTTTTTTTTTTTTTTATCTTTGATCTGATAAAAATGCATGTATTGGCCGGGCGCAGTGGCTCACGCCTGTAATCCCAGCACTTTAGGAAACCAAAATGGGCAGATCACGAGGTCAGGAGATCAAGACCATCCTGGCTAACACGGTGAAACACCGTCTCTACTAAAAATGCAAAAAAATTAGCCGAGCATGGTGGCGGGCGCTTGCAGTCTCAGCTACTCGGGAGGCTGAGGCAGGAGAATGGTGTGAATCTGGGAGGCGGAGCTTGCAGTGAGCCGAGATCGCACCACTGCACTCCAGCCTGGGCGACAGAGCAAGACTCCATCAAAAAAAAAAAAAAGAAAAAAAAAAAAGTTTTTATTTTATACTGTTTTAACAAACAGTTTATACATCAAAACAGCAGGACTCACTCTGTCATCCTAGATTCCTGAAGCCACATACAATATGGAACAACACAACAGACCCTTGGGATTCATGAGGAGAATATCTCAAGATTTCTGGAATGCAGTATCTTTAAGCACAGCTATAGAATAATATTTTCCCAATAAAATATAGTGGAAAATAATTGACTATCTATGACCTTTGAGTCCTCATCGTCAGCTTTTAAGTGATAATAATAACTACTATTTATGGATAACTAACTACATACTCTGCATTACTTCATACCTTTTTTAATGCTCACAACAACCCCATTAAGTTATTATTGTTATTCTCATTTTAAATTGAGAAAACTGAGGTTCAGAGAAGTTAAGTAATTGACTCAATGTGGTTACTTAGTAAGTGGAAGGAATATAATGTGCACCAAGAGTGTGGCTCTAGGATGGAACTGGGCATTCTGCTACTCTCCCTTGATATAAATAATATGAAAGTCCTTTGTAAAGCTTTTTTTATATAGATAAGTTCTATATCTCTGTTGATGTGCAAAGTCTTATACAAAGCCTCATTATATTCAGATATTATAGTGTCAGCCACTCACTCTGGGAGAGTTTTTACACAGGATTGTAATTTATGCCTCATCAACAACAAATTATTATACTTAAGAACTATTGGGCATTTACAACATATTCCCAAATGTGAGGATTACATCTGTGAATTTCAAGACTTCATCATGTAAATAACACTGACTATGGAGCTGGTTATGATCACCGTATTTTGAAGAAAGCAAACTCTTTAGCAGTTCTGTTTTTAAAGAAAAAACTTTAAAATGTCAAATAATGAAATTCATCAATGCTTTTTTGGTTATTTCACTTTTTAGTGCACTATAGGTGAACATAAACACTTGTATGCCCTCCTTTTTTTTTTTTTTTTTCCTCTTCTCTAATCATACTTCTGAACCACGATACGAGGCTCTAGGGTCGAATAGGGCTACTCAGCTGACAGATAAACTTTTGGTGAAGAAAGACAAGTACATTTCTATTTCTCTTTCTGTTAATTTTTTTTTCCCTCAGCCCCTCTGGACCAACAGGGTGAGATTGAATGGTTTTTATCTTTGGATAATTTTTTTTTTTTTTTTTGAAATGGAGTCTCGCTCTGTCGCAAGCCTGAAGTGCAGTGGCATGATCTCGGCTCACTGCAACCTCCACCTCCTGGGTTCAAGTGATTCTCTTGCCTCAACCTCCCAAGTAGCTGGGACTACAGGTGCGAGCCACCATGCCTGGCTAATTTTTGTATTTTTAGTAGAGATGGGGTTTCACCATGTTGGCCAAGAAGGTCTTGATCTCTTGACTTCGTGATCTGCCTACCTCGGCCTCCCAAAGTGCTGGGATTACAGGTTTGAGCCACCACTCTGGGCTGTAATGAATGTATTTTAACACATCATGTGGCAATTACTACAGTGTGGTGTGGTCTTTTCTACTTCTGAGTTTTGTTATATAAACGTGATAACTATTTTAGTGGGAAGGGCATAAGGAATAGTAAGCAAATGAATAGATCAAATAACTGCAAATTATAATTTGTTGGAAGAAGAGTGAAGTGTTTTAAGGGTTGGTGAGGGTTGGTGGTGATTATTTTAGATAAAACAGGACTGCACTCACTGCTTTATCTAAAGCAGAGGATTTCAAGCAGAGAAAAGCATTTATTAAATAAGTGGGAGACCATTACCCGGAAGCTACATCTGTGCTTTGAGTTCCTACAAACAAACTGCAACCTAGCAGTACTAAATAAACCAAAACCAATTTAGAAGTATAACTACTGAGTGTTAATCAATCACAAGCAGCCAGGTTTCAGCTAATCACGGGCAGCCACTCATCACACCATACTCAAATAAGGCAGATGTCTAGCTGTGGCTGGGTAGGTAATTTCTCTACTTAGCTTCCACGCAAAAATCCATGCATTCAAAAAAATCTCCCCCCGAAAATTCATGAATGCAAAGATAATACACTCAAATATAAATTATTGACATATATCTTGGATTATATATCATCATGTCTATAAAGCTGGACTCTCTGAACTGCTTTTACTTCTGAGTGCTACCTAATTTATCGATCATTCTTTGCTTAAATAAACTCTATTACATTTAACTTTTCTACAGGTTTTCTTTGAACACAGTAGAGCAAAGACTGTGAGTCTGGTTTTTTGAAAGACAGAACTGGGGGCTTTGTGGATGGAAAACAATGAGCAAGACAGCTGAAATGGGAGAGACTAGTAAAACTGGCCAATGTAGGACATGGTAGACCATAGTGAGGGGTGGGATTATTTTCCTAAACTTTATAGCAAGTCATTAAAATGTTTTAAGGAGGGCAGTAGCCTGTTATAATTGTGCGTGTGTGTGTGTGTGTGTGTTCTTTATTTTAAACACCACACTTTTCTCCTCAGAGAATGGAAAACTAACCTCAAAAATGAGGGTTTTTTTGTTTGTTTGTTTTAATAAGAAACAGCACTCAGTAATTTGTTCTATGTTGCAGTTCCTAAACTCTTTTACATGCATTGTTTTATATGACCCCACAAACCTGATATGAATTACACACAAGTTAGACATGGGCTACAGTCTATTCATAAAGAAGCTTATTGGAGAAGGTGAGTAAATTGCCCATGATCACTTGTTAGAGTCAAATCTAGAACTTATAAGCTCTGAGCATCTACCATGGCAAGATGTAGTCACTTGTGCCTCACTATGTCCCCATCAATATTTTGTAAAGAAGATATCATAAAAGATTATTGGTAAGTCATTGAATGCTACCTTAATAACTCTTTGAAATACTTCGAAGGGAATTAATATTTTACATCCTTGCTTGATTGAATATTAGCAGTGTTCAGGTTTTCAAATTTTTGTAAATTAAATGAAAATCTACTAAAGTCTTTATCTTTTAATACTCTGTTAAAATCAATTCTAATAGGACTCATACATGGAATGCAACTAAATATACAAAAATCATGCATTCATATAAATTATTGATATATAATATTGGATATTTATAGGTGATTATTTAAACAAAATAAGCTTAATGATTAATTTTTTATTTATTATGAAAATATAAATGGATAAATAAACCAACAAGTAATGTCAACAAAAGGAAGAAATAATGAGGAAAATAAAGTATAAGAATACATATTAAGAAAAATGAATATAAACTAGAAAAAGAAAAAGATGGAAAGAGGAATGGCATGATGAACATTTCTCTGAGAGAACACTTGATGCTTCCTTAGTGGTGTGGCCATCTTCCCAAGTAGCTGTGCACCACTGATTTCTTACTATTGCTTTAAATCATGACCTCTAATTCAACTTTCAAGAAGATAAACATAGTAATGTCCATCAACCCTGTTGCTGCCTTGTTCTGTAGGCCAGTTTGTAGAATGAAAACCCCTGATCACACAATTTGCAATGCCCAAACATGGTCATGGGTTTAGGGGTTGGGGGAGAAAGTGAACAGTTCACTACCTTCATGACCTTTTCACTAACTTTGCTTATCAACTCTGGCCAACATTTTCACACACCTTTTCCCTCTCTCCTGTCTGTCCCCAGAAGCATGAAGTGACTAGAAATCATTTTGCAATGACATTTAACCCTTCTTTCCCAAAGCATGCTTGTATTATTAGGCCAAACTTACACATAACTGATACAATGTTCTGGTCATTGGGCAGCACTTACTACTCCCAACTCTCCTAAGAAAGGAGAGAGCTCTTGACAGTGTTGACTACAGGAGAGTTACAAGGTAGAAAAACATAAACAATATTCTAGCTTATTATGACATTTGCTTTTAAACTTAAGCTATACCAAATATGGCTCCTAACTGGATATAGAATGGAACACATTTTTGAAAACACTGATTTGGCATATTTCAATAAAATATGTGCCAAAAACCCTAACCCTGTAAACATCTGTGGTTTCAGAGACATTGTGTACTTCCATGCAGTATAATCACTCACTAAATAGAGGCTTTCTTTTAGATAAAGCTTCCCTTTTTAGAAAAAGAAAATTGTGCCAATTTTTATTTGCCAGTAGTTTTCAAATTCATTATTAAAGCAAATGAAAATGAACATTTTTGTTTTTACAATTTTCTGTTATACACATTGTTGTTTTTCCAAAGAGCTTCTCTCCTTTAAATAGTTATGATAAACACTATTTTAGAAATTACAAATTGTTCTACTCTGAATTGCAATGGCTTATAGATTTGTTTTTCATTCTTTTGGATTAATAAATGTTTACATTAAAATATAAATGTTTACTCTTTGACTCATGAAAAAATAATAAGGCATAGGTGTGAAGAATATATATTTGTTATTTGGTCTCCATAATGGCATATAAAAACTGGATAATAAACATTATAAAGCAATATTCATGTCAAGATGACAATACTTTCAATGAGGTATAGAGTCATGTATCTACTGTTCAGTTGGTATAATCCAGACATATGGAATGGGACAATTAGCAATAAAACATCTTCATGGCATGCCAAGCACTTGATAGGGACTTCACTGGAGCCATCTTCAATCTTTGCATATGCAGAGCCTTGTGCAGCAACTGACAAGTTGTGATTATTAATAAATGTTGGTTGAATGGGCAAGTGAATGTTCTAAACATTTAGAAGTAATAAAGTCGTGAGCTTGGATATTCTTGCCTCATGTAGACCTAGTTGGGAATACATAAGGGATTTGAAAGATGAGGTCATACTATGACTCTACTCCTCTGGGAAATACACAGTACTAAAGTAGCAAATGACATTATTAAGAAGGCATTAAAGTTATCTCTGCTGAGATTATGCCATTATGCTTAAAATTAGGAAGAGTAATGCATATAATTTAATGAGCATCTATTACATGCTAGGCATTTTACTAAGAATTCACATAAACCGTCTAACTGAATCTGTACAACATTCTATCTTAAATTTCATAAGCTTAAAATCTCCGAAGCTTAAATAACTGGCCAAAGGGTGACAACTAACAAAGTTCTGAATCAAGAATCTAAACCAAGTTTCATTTGATTTCGAAGCCTCTAACACTTCTATCCATTCTTTACTTCCGTCTAGTACTTCTATTTTGTACCACTTTAAGTGCCAAATAAAACACCAACATCTACCTTACAAAGCCAGGTTGTATCAATGCACAGCAAGGAAGTATTACATAGAATTAATTAACTAAATCTTTACAGAGAGTAGGACACTGTCTTCAGACTTACATACTTGGGTAATGCATTGTCCCTGATAAAAGGGACAAAACTGGCCTTGGCTTTAAGACAATGACAACTTGAGTAACTGTGAGTCATCCTAGGTTTCGGGCTCCATTTATTTTCAACTCTGCTCAAAATTCACAGAAGTTGCTATTGGGTAATTTAAGTTGAAAAAGACCAGGTAGATAGGGGAGCACTTCCTGGAATGAGAGACCATGTCTGTTTTTAAATACTTCTACCCTATTCATAAATATTGTAACATTATTTTAGAAAAATTATTTGAAATACATAAAAAAGCAAATGTCACACATATTCTTACTGTCCATTGGTAATACATTTTAAAATACACAATTCATTTTTATTAAAATTTGTCATTCAACTCTACTCTAAAAAAAAGTTATGAATTTTGATCCTTGAAACAGAGATTCTTGGCCTTTGAAAATCAAGTTCAGGAATCATCTGGAGTATATAAGCATATAAAATAGAACAGGGCCTAAACACAGACATTAGGCAAATATAACAAAAGTAAGTAGCTCTTGATGACATTTAATATTCTTAATAATTAATAAAATGACATGATCTGTAATTAACTATTGGCTAGTTTCATTATTAATTAAATTAATAGTTTAAACATAGCATTACATTCATTTTTGCTATATAACCATGTACTAAATTAATAAATGCTTTATTGTAATTTCAAAAAATTATGATCAGCTTTATGATTACTTTAAATTAAATTAATTGGTTAGTCATTATAAATTACTTCAATAGAACAACTTTGGAATCAACAGAAGTCTAACATTTATAACTTGCTTTTATTCTAAAGCTTTGTTTTTGCTGGAAATCTGCTGTCTTGATGATTAACATCCAAACCACTTAAAAGATTAGTCTTCAGGCATAAGGCACATTAAAGCTTCTACTTTAGTTTTCTGAATCAATTTAAATGCCAGAGAGTATAATCAAATATGAGTTTGTTTGTTTAATTTGGACCATATTGTCACCAATATAAAAATTTTAATATTTATTAAATTAGAAAAAGTATGGACCTGTTTGACTCTTTGAAGACTGATTCAATAGATTTCATGTAACTTTTAAGGTTACTATAAAAACTGTTATCTCCATGGAAAGATTTTATGAAGCTTAAGATCTAGTGCTCAAGAGTGGAGAGGATTTAGACACATACATGAGTATTTGAGATTCATTCAACAATAAGTCTTTCCTAGTGTGAAAAATCTTTGCCAAATTAAATTTAACAGAGTTTAATTCGTGAATTGGGCAGCCTCCCAAGCCAGAGTAGGTTCAGAGGGACTCCATTGCAGCCACATGGTGGAAGAAGATTTATAGATGGAAAAAGGAAAGTGAGGTACAGAAAACAGAAGTGAGGCACAGAAGCAGCAGGCTTGATTACAGCTTGGCATTTGCCTTATTTGAACATGGTTTAAACAGTTGGTCCACTTTGGCCATAACTTAGTGACTGACACAAGAGTAGGTTACAGTCCGTTTACACTTTCATTTAGGTTATAGTTTACCTATGCACAGAGAAACCTTCAGGCTGAACTTAAAATATGTAAGGAGGTAGTTTCAGGCTAAACTTAATACCGGGTAATAGAGCAACAGAATGTACATCTCTATTTTTCTTTTGGTCTAGTGAAATTCCAGTGTTCTTATATGCCCATTATACATCACATAAACCATGGCATATTGCCTTCTTAAAAGGTTGTTACCATTGTAAATTGTATGCCCTTTATTATATAACAGGAGTAAGGAGATTTACCAGATAGTATCTTAAAAGACCAGCTTTCACTTTAATGAATTAGATTTGAATACTGACAAGTGACTCAGGATAAATGCAACAACATTTAGATGAGAACTTCTCAGACTTAAATGGGCTTCAGAGTCAACTACAGGACTTGTTAAAGCTCACATTGCTGAGCGTCTCCCAGACATTCTAATTCCCTAAGACTTATAGAAGCCCCAGAATATGCCTTTCTAACAAGTTCCCAGGAGACAACTAGCAGACCACATTTTGAGAATCAGTTTTTCCAAATGATAGTTACTTCACATTTGTTCTTGTATAAATTTAAAAATTTGAGCAACAAAAAAATTAAAATGTCTAAGATAAATATTGACTGCCCAAATTTTTCTAGACATCATCAAACCCATTTCAACTGCATTTCTACCTCTGTCAAACTTTGGAGATGTTAAAAGATTTTCAATAAGTGAATGAAACCCTTAACATGTGTTTGCAACAAGGCTTATATTAGTATTTTAAGTTTTCTTCTCATTAGCAACCTTGCCAAGTACAGAAATATTTCTACCCTATTTATAAAATAGAAAATTAAAATCCATTTTTATACCAGATGCAAAATCAGCCTGCATGTTACCATGGTAAAGCTTTCTTCAAACCACTGAATAAATTCCCGGTTGGGTGCGGTGGCTCACGCCTGTAATCCCAGCACTTTGGGAGGTCGAGTTGGGCAGATCACAAGGTCAGGAGATCGAGACCATCCTGGCTAACATGGTGAAACACCGTCTCTACTAAAAATACAAAAAATAAATTAGCTGGGCGTGGTGGCACATACCTGTAGTCCTAGCTACTTGGGAGGCTGAGGCAGGAGTTTTGCTTGAACCCAGGAGGCAGAGGTTGCAATGAGCTGAGATCGCGCCACTGCACTCCAGCCTGGGTGACAGAGCAAGACTCCATCTCAGAAAAAAACAAAAAAACCTCTCTTCCTGTTTCTCAAGCATTAAACTCAATTGAGTCATATATGAGCAAATAAATTGAAGTGTTTAAATATCAGAACTAAATATGTTAAGCTAATTTTGTAAGCATCTGCAATCTGCAGCTTTAAATTTATAGTCAACGAAAGTGATAGAACTTTGTCTTTTTTTTCTTTTACAAAAGTGCCCTAATGGAGTGATTGGAAAAGATAATTTCTGCCAGTCTATAAACATAATCTGAAGTTCCTTGCTAAAGTAAATAAAGACAAATAGGCAAAATGCAGTGACATAATGTTTTTTTAAGTAAAAATTCATAAAAATTGTGCATTCAACTGTAGCTCTATAGTTTTTAATATGTACACAAATGTTTTAAACCATTTATTCGCTCAAACACATGAGTTTTTTGTATTTGTTTTTGTTTTTTCCTAAACATCTTTCAGTTTCAGTGACATGGCAAGAATTTGCCATCAATGACTCTTAAGTAAACAGCAGTTCTCATATATCGGACCTGAGAGAAGGCCTGCTGAGAAGTAGCACCAGGAACAGGGCTTGCTCTTAGGGGAATTTCTTTCACCCGGGCTATCATCTTCCTTAGAAAAGTGATACGAAGATAGTAAATTCTAGGCTTGATGCCAAACTTAGAAACCACTATGATAACCCCATGAATAGAGCAAGTTTTTATCATGCTTAGGTGTGGGTGATGGAGATGAACACTTAAAGATTATGAATTTGCTTAGATCCACTTTGTGGATTAGAGAAACTTCATTTGTTCTAGATACGTGGCATTTTGTGAGCCTCTCTTGAAGCCCACAGAACTTAGACTTCTATGGATATAAAGTTATGATTAAGGAGTACTTCTTTAAACATTCTGTATTATGTGTGAGTTTTGTGGAAGAAGAAATGTAGGAGGAGCTGAAAATTTAAAAAGACCTCACCAACAAAGTTATTATCTATCATGAAGCATATGCTGGCCTCATTCACTCAAAGAGCTAACGCCTGTGTCCTCTAGGTCTCTCTCTCAAACACAGAGGCAGACTTAGAGTATGTGGGAGTAACCATTCCAAAGATTTTTATCCTCCCTAGTTTAAAAGAGAGAGAGAGAGAGATTTAGGGCTAGAGTTAAATTTAGGGTTATGAAAAAAAGTTAGTGGTGGCTTTTATTAAGAAAACTCACTTTCTTACCTACTTTAGGTTTCTAGGTAGCAGGCATATTATCATTATTATTATTTTTAACCTTCTTTTTATTTGCTAGTGCCAGCTCGAGGGTACACAGTTTGTGTTTCATATGGGTTCACCTTTGTAGAAACTCTACCTTGACAATCGCAACATCAGTGTAGTCACTTTCTCCTTGAGAAATGCCTGAGGGCTTGGTACTATACTCATTTAAAGATGCTAAAGTTAGCTTTTATTTTTTTCTGAATTCTTTGAAATTTGTTTACTATAATTTGAACATGACATTTGAATCTGACTTTGCACAAACTCCTCATTCCTGATTATCCTTCCTGGTTTTTAAAATTCTCTAAGTTGATATCGGCATGATATCCAAGTTCATCAACTGTGCCAATTACATTACACAGTCAGGAATCATTCAAATATTTCAAACAGAGGAAAATAATTACGAGGAATTTGTTATAAAGTTGTTGGATGAACAAGAAGAGCAAAGAAAAGAACTTGTGTGGTTCTAAAAATTAGGAAGCTAATAATACCTTTGGCCTGGAGGCTACCAGCCCTTTGCCCTGCCCTCACTGCCACATGAGTACGCTGAAGAAGTCTGAACTACAATGCTTCTTTCCCTTCCCATCTTTATATTTCCCTCCAGTCTCTCCAGTTGAGATAAAGAGAAAGATAATTGGCAAGGGAGTCAGGGAAATACAATATTAAGTATATTTATATATGTAGTGTACATATATATATGTATATATATGTAAAACCCAACAGTCCAGAGTAGAATATAGAAAGACAAAACAAAGTTAGGGCACATAACAAATTCATTCCCCTTTTTTGATTAAAATTAGACATGCACTAGCCTGTTGTATCACTATCATTTTTTCATCTTCTGATAACTGTCTTCACCTGAACTCATTTATGCCACTTAATGTCTGTTGCACCCAATCATATGTTCACCACTGTTTATAATATATGCAGTGCCCCTTTGGGTGTGGCAGATCACATTGGTGCTTTTTTGTTTGTTTGTTTGCTTGTTTGTTTTGAGATGGAGTCTCGCTCTGTCACCCAATCTGGAGTACAATGGCGTGATCTTGGCTCACTGAAACCTCCGCCTCCTGGGTTGAAGCGTCCTGTCTCAGCCTCCCTAGTAGCTGGGATTACAGGCATAATCCACTATGCCCAGCTAATTTTTGTATTTTTAGTAGAGACAGGGTTTCCCCATGTTCGCCAGGCTTGTCTCGAACTCCTGACCTTAGGTGATCCGCCTGCCTCGGCCTCCCAAAGTGCTGGGATTACAAGCGTGAGCCACCATGCCTGGCTTCACATTGGTTCATTTTATGAGAACTTTTTGCTATACCAAAATATATAAAATAAAGATTGGTAAATACTGACAGCTCAAACAACATATTTAAATTTATAAATTAAGTCATATGATCTTCTGCTAAAAATATAAAATGTTGTGCTTAAGAAAAACAATAACTTTTATTGCTTGCAGGCTAATAATATTGGCTGACTTTCTCCCTACTCACAGTGTATGGTATATGCCAACAACTACCATAATAGAATGATCCTAGGATTGTCTTTCCATGGCATAGGCAAAATGTTAGTAATTAAACCCTTTCCTACAAAATGAGTCATTCAGCTGGTGTGATGCAATTGAGAACATATATGATTACAATTTTTTTATTGACATTTTAGGAGTTCGGTTGTCAGTATGTACTCTCCACTGTAAATTTTTTTTTTTTTTTTTTTTTTTTTTTTTTTTTTTTTTTTTTTTTTTTTTTGAGGCGGAGTGTAGCTCTGTCGCCCAGGCTGGAGTGCAGTGGCCGGATCTCAGCTCACTGCAAGCTCCGCCTCCCGGGTTCACGCCATTCTCCAGCCTCAGCCTCCCGAGTAGCTGGGACTACAGGCGCCCGCCACCACGCCCGGCTAGTTTTTTGTATTTTTTAGTAGAGACGGGGTTTCACCGTGTTAACCAGGATGGTCTCGATCTCTTGACCTCATGATCCGCCCGTCTCGGCCTCCCAAAGTGCTGGGATTACAGGTTTGAGCCACCGCGCCCGGCCTCACTGTAAATTTTTCAAATTTGATTACTAAACTCAAACTCGAATTCATTACACAACAAATTATCCAAATTTTAATATGTTAATAAATATCAATGTGTTTTTTAAAAATTGTAAAAGCAATGTTGGCACCTATAAATGTTAATTTTATTGACTTTTTTATTCTGGATTTTAATTTTTTATTTAAATTTTAATGTTTCTAATATTTCATTACCACTTTAATCACAAATTACAAGTGCCACATGTTCATTGTCCCTTATAGACTAGGCTACTGTATAGAAGGGTTTACATGTCATGTATTTCATTTCACTTTTTTTTTTTTTTTTTGAAACAGGATTTAGCTATGCTGCTCAGAACTCTTGAGCTCAAGTGATCTTGTCACTTTAGCTTTCTGAGTAGCTGAGACTACAGGTGTGCACCACCATGCCATGTTTATGTATCATATATTTTAAGTCAAAATATATGTAGCTTCATATTTAATCCTCATTGAAAATTTGTAAGTTGTGTTATCTCATTTTATAAATGAGTTTAAATAACTTTTCTCTGGTCACACAGGTAGTGGAATAGATTTTCAGAATCAAGTTTGCCTAACTCCAGATCCATCTTCTGGCCTCTGTATCATGCCAGATAAGAGATCAGCTACTGTTTTTTAATCAAACAGTTCCTATAATAATCTTTGTATTGATCTTCTCTCTCCTCTACTGTAAATTAACAGAGGACTACTGCTGTCTTAGGCTTCCTCATAGCTTGTTTGCACTAACTGTGGTGTTCTTTACTACATAGTAGGTACATGGCTTGAATGAATAAATAATGTTAATTCTCCAGAAAAACAACTCTCTAAGGTAACTTGATTGTTTATATCGTTTTAGTTTTATAGTTAACAAAGTTTGCTATTTTGGAAGCTGAGATATAGTCTCCCTTTGCAAAATTTCAAAAGCTGAGAGAAGAATCTGGTTGCATCATATGCTATACACAAGAATTATGGTTTTTTGTTCCTCCTTTTGCTCCCCCTTCCCTTTTTCCCCATAATATGTGGGCTCTATGCTAGTGTTGCTACAAGCATTTGCATGAATTCCTTGGACTGAAGAAGACTTTTCCTCTAAACTACATAAAAGAAATAGAATCTATTAATTAATATATTAACTTAGATACAGAACTGTAGTCATATTTTGTTTCTTTGTATTTGGTGCTTTTGGCACATTTTCAAAATAAAGTTTTTACCAAAACACATAAAAATAAAACAATGATTCTAAATCATTGGACTTACTATCTAACATCTTGCATTAGTAACTCAGACTTTTCATTCTTATGAGACCATAGGGTGCTCCGGAAGGCATCTTTTGATGTGTGACTATCCTTAAATGAAATGAGGACAGTGTTTGTGCAGCTGCTGACAGCTTTAGCAGTTCTCTGCTCTGGGAATAAAACTTTAACAGAAAACTAAAAAGCAGAGACTTCTCCTAGTTTAGCACAATTATATGGTGCCCATGTTTGATATTAATGTTTCCTTTTTCCAAGTTGTGGATTTCATGTGAAATTACATTGCTGCATTCAGTTAGCAGCAAAATCTTCACTTTTTTCCCCTGGAAGATATTAAGTGTAAAACCACCAATATTCACTTGTATGATTTTTAAGCTATCTAAATATGGACATGTGCATGTAATTACGCTCCCACACACATACATAAATAAAGGCTCTTTGCTATATTTATTCCTTGATATTGGTTATCACACATTGTAAATGAGATTCTAAGCAAACCATGTTTATTCATCTGCAGATCTCTCATCTGAGCTCACATCATCTGTTTTCTTGTTTCATTTTCTTAATTATTGATGCTGTCACTGAAGCAGGAGTTGTACATCTGGTACAATGGTGAAAGGGGGATGGGGAAACAGTATAGGAGGAGGAGTAAGATGAGGAGCAGGCAAAGAAATGTGAGGAGAAAGGTGGTGGGGAAAAGGAAAGAAAGGAAAGGGGAAGAGGGAGATGAGAAAGGAGAGCTGTAAGAGAAAGGTGAAGAAGATGATAAAAGTCACCAAAGTGTTCTCCCATGTACTTAAAAATCATCACATGAGACCAAATTTGAAAAACAAAGTACTGAAAACAAGATGAAACTGAAATCCAATACATAGAAATGTACATGCACCCAAACTCAGATCAAATTTAAAAAGTAGCTAAACAAATAAACCTTCTGTAATGAACTGACAAATGGACTTGTTTTAAGTCTGTCAGTAATGTTGTTATAGTACATTTAATTGACAGCTGGCATTTGAGGAATGACTCATATTTAAAGAGTGGGCTTTGTTCAAAAAATGATTTTACATTTTACCTTTAGTTTCTGATAGGAATATTTTCAAAGGTTAAAATGATAAGCTGAACAAAACCTAAATGACATCTATAGTCCATGGTTATAGACTATAGCCATAGTCATAGACAGGGGATGTATTACATCTTTCAGTATGGCCATAGTCATTTAACAAATTAGTCTGAAGCTAATGTAAGTTTCACGTTTGTCTCTCAAATTGAGTGAAGCTCACTTACCTAATTTAATAAGATAAAGACTTTAGAACTTGATTCTGATGACTAACAAAAGAGGAAAACAAATATTGGAACAAGCAAAAGTCTTGGTAAATTAGATAATACAACTTTTTTCTTTTTTTTTTTAGTCTTAATTTTTATTTCTAAGTTCGAAGGCAGAACATGTAATTCATCTCTTAAACATCTGTGTGTATAAATAGCTAAGCATATTTTTAAACTTTGTGAATATATGAATATTCTTTGAATGTTCCAGTTCAGCTCTCATCTGTACTCTCTTCTTGAGCAACAAATTATAAAATTTAAAAGAAATCTTGAATGCTACCTTGAAAGGTGGAGATTTGGATTGTGTTAAACCTCATTTTAATTTTGACAACCTAATTGAACTTGATGAAAGTGAGAACAAAATGAGTAGCACTTTTGTGTGCTTTTATTAGATTGGAGATTTTACAGAACTTCTTTTCATTTGTAAACCTTTTCACATCTGAACTTTTTTTCACCTGTAAACCTTCAAAGATCAAATTGGTCAGTAAATTCTGTTATTCAGATTTAGCTAATGTTCATCTTGAATAGAATTGTTTTTTTCTTTTTTCCTTGTTCTGATACAGTTATTAACAATCAGTGTACCTCTATATTTCCTATTTTAATTCTTTTCTTATAAAATACTGTAAAACAGTACTAAATAAGTTTAGGGTAAGTTTGTAGGCTTTGGTAGGCTAGATTTCTTTTCTTTATATTAATATGAAGGTAATGATGATTTCATTAACATTTGCATTGTAGATACTGTCTGGGATGTTGTGGTTTGAAAGTGGTGAGATCAAAGAGTAAGATTATTCAATCTGATCTTGAGATCTACAGTCCCAGAATCTTGATATTTTCTTTGTTTTCAGAAGGTACTAGGAGCTGACTGACTAATGCTAACTCTTAAGAGGTTGGTTTGCAATTGATTTACAGTGAGGAAGATAACTGATGAGGGAATTGGTCACTGAAGCCCATTTATCAGTCCTTTATCTCCCAGTCTGCATACCTTCTAGGCAGCAATCTGTTTGTTTGGAGTTGTCTAGATGGCTCTCCTATTCAAATCATAATGAGAAATATATGTGCATATTTGCTACAGGGTAAACTCTGGGTCTTCAAATCAGAGACTGTCCTTCTCTGGACAGAAGTAAAACCTATTGCAAATAAAGGCTCTTTGGTCCTTGTCTTTTCTATTTCTTTCCACGTTGTATATTCAGCATGGATCAGCAGGGAAACTGCCTTCTAAGACACTTAAGGACCAGGCTGCTGAAAAATTCTTCTTCATACAGCCTCCCAAAATAATTTCAGCAAGAATAAAGGATTGTCACTCTGGTAATTTAATGCCTTTTTCCAGAAGTCACATGCCACTTTCACTCATATTTTATTAGTCAAATATAATGGCAGGTAATCTTACTTAAATTTAATAAGGGCAGCATAAGGGTTAGAATAGATGTAGAAGCTGGAGAATTAGAATATTTGGGAAAATTCTTTTTATGGTTTCATTCTAAAGACATATTTTAATAAAGTTATTGACACACTTAAACACATATCTCCAATTAAAATAAATATATAAACTTTTAAATTTTTGCCTCATAAGTTATTAGGCTAAACTATTCACAAAAGAATAAAGTCTAGCAATAATCTTCATTCTTGCTGAAGACTACTTTTTGTGATCTTCACCTGAGCAAAGTTTTCATAGTCCACGGGACTGGAGGGTCAGATTTTCTGCCACTGCCAGGCACAAGGGTCACGCTGATTTATAATCCCTCCAGAAGAGATTTATTCAGGACCTGGGAAGAATTAATTCTAATTGATTTCATCAAGAGGAAAAAGGGAGAGGAATTCCTAAGGATACCCCCACACAACAGTTTGAGGAAGCTTCTGTCGCCATCTGTTTTGCACAGACCCAGGTTTGCTGAATCCAAGGTACAAACTTTTGTTCGACTCTAGAAAGGCCTAGAGGACCCTTTTCCCCACATGGAGGAAAACTGAGGCTACTCCAGTGGCCTGATAGCAGTTCCTTACGATAACAGTTTATCACCATTTAGAAACCTCCAAAATAGACTAAATTATTTACAGTACACAGATTTAGATCTTACTTTTTTATTTTGCCCCAAATAATATTCTGTGAATATTCTCACTGGCACAGAAATCAAAGTGGACCGCCAGAATGTTAGATGATCATTTGTATCTTTACCCTCATAAAACCAAAAGACTGATAGGCCTGATAAGGTAATAGTGCTATGGAGAATTCTGAACATCAACAGACCAGAGAGAATATCATTTTATCTATGTCAAGATTGCAAAAGTAAAGTAGATAAACATCTAATATTAACTTATTTATACATTTTAATTTTATTTTTTGAATAGTAATACATTCACGTAGTTAAAATACAAAAATGAGATTTAAAAAACATACATTAAGTTTCATTTTTATTTGTCTCTGTTCATGTATTCCTAACTTGGTCCCCGTTCCTAACTTAGTTTCTTTTGTATCTTTTTAGCCTGTCTTTCTGAAAATACAGGCAAATATCTTTTTATACTTTATATTTTCATCTCTTCTTTTATACAAAATTTAACATACTGTATCACTGTCTTGCACCTTCTTCTTTCCACTTCATGACATACCCTGGAGATTTTTACGTAACACTGAGGTAATCTTCATTCTCTTTTAGAGACGCAAGGCAGAGTGATTATTCCATAGAGGACGCTGGATTGTTTTCACTCTTTGATTACCACAAATAATGTGCTAACCTCAGTTCTCCTATGTGTGGAGTGTATCCGAGGGATAACTATCTTGAAGTGAGGTTGCTGTGTCAAAGAGCAAATGAATCTTATGCTTAATAGATTTTTCCAAATTACTCTCCATAAATGAGAAATTTGCCAGAAGTTTTCCATCAAAGTGTATTGAAAAATTTAAAATTTTTGCCAACATGATACATAAGAATCATCAGTCTCACCAGAAACCCATTCGTCAAAGAGCCATTGGCAAGGCAGAAGTCCAAGAAATATTCTTATACATATAAATTAAATGACTGTTCTTAAAGCGAACTAAAAATGGCCTAAGAGGGACTCTGTACTTCTATATTGGAGTCCTTGTGGATGAACAGTAATCTAACTTCATAGGTGGACAAGATTGAAAACCTGACTTAGTAGTATGTGCCCGTAACAATAGCTGAGTCTTGGTCAATCCCAGCAGCCGTATTTCAACCACATACTTCAGCCACTCATACGGCACCGAGTGTTTAGACCATGTTCAAATAAGGCAAATGCCAACCTGTAACCAATCTAGTTGTTTCTGTACCTCACTTCCATTTTCTGTGTATCACTTTTCTTTTGCTGTCCATAAATCTTCTTCCACCACATCGGTGCACCGGAGTCTCTCTGAATCCGCTGTGATTCTGGGGACTGCCCAATTTGTGAATCATTTGTTGTTCATTTAAACTCCTTTAAATTTAATTTGGCTGAAGTTTTTCTTTTAACACTGTGAAACTGGAAATTTTGGGGCAGTTTCTATCTACTCCAGCAACAATCTAATACTGAGTAATATTGAATTCTTTTTTTCCATGATTCTGCCATTGCTCTGGCAAATTTTTTATTTGAATATGTTGGAATATTATTGTCTCATCTCATGACTCCATTAAAGAATGTATATTACTGATTTCCTTGAAGTTTTAGAAGAAATCTCCATGATCTCAGAGCAACAGAGAATATGAGTTGCTGGTGCCAGTTTATCGTTGGTAGAGGGAATGTGAGAGTAGGAGGAATCCCTACATCCTTTTTTCCTCCCCTTACAAATACCACTGTTTGTTCCTGCACGAGTTTTCCAAATAAAATCCCCCTGCATTTCTCCCCCACCACCAAAGCCTCATGGGCTTTTGCAACATTCACAAACCTTGACCTTTCAGTAAAACTTTTTTTTAGCCCCTACACCCATGTTTGTCTTCATTTGGGAAACTAAAATCGTGGAAACTCATTTCCTGAAGTTCAACTCCTGCCACATTCTCTTGCAGAATAGAAAGGTTAGGAGGTTTGGTGTGTGCTTTACTTTCTGACCAGTTTTTTTCTGGTATTCAGGTAACAGTTGGAAGTTAAAGGGAAAAGTAGCAAAATAAATCATGTATAGATCACAATTTAATTGGAAAATCATTAATAGTTTGTCAGTTTAACCAAGTAGCAGGTGAAACCTACCCCTTTTCTTTACTGAGGTGAACCCTAAACAAAAACAGATTTCTGTGATCTAACACCTCCCTCAAAGAATGAAACTTTCACTCTAAGGCAATATTGTCTTCTTCGTTTGTTCCACTCCTTCAAGAAAACTGGTCCAGCACAATGGGTTTCCAAATTAGTGCATTTCTATAAATAGCTGATCTTATTGCTAATTAATCATTCACTGATTCAGTATTTTCTTTATTTATTCATTTATTCCTTTATTGAAACATGTTGAATCTATCCTTTAATATCCAGAGTCTATCACAGTTTCTGGAATACAATAAATACCTAATAAATGTTTGTGGGCTAACTGACTGAATAAATGAATTAGTGAATTGTGAACCCATGGCTCGAGCAGTATTTATTGATAGAATGTGTGTGCTTGCTTTCCTGTGTGTTAATAACTACTCTTCTACTAGCAATGGAAAAACAGTCTAAGATTTCTTCTATGAAATCAGTGAAAGGCAGGAAGGAGAAAATAAAGGAGTGAGGATTTCTAATGACCTTTTTCCCCCTGTGAATAAGGTAATCCTTTTATATGTCCTTAAGATTAACAGCAATAAAGAGATATGAGGAAGCAAGACAATTGTTCTGTTTAGAAGCAAATGGAGTAAGAAAAGCAGAAGATAAAAACATATTTAAAATGTAGGAGATACAGCAATTGTGGAAAGTTGATTAATACATTAATACTATTAATGTGAAATATTCACATCACAACCACATTACTGTATAATATTTGTGTTTGGGCAAGTTCACTGAAAAACAGAAGTTAGCTTTCAGTCAGACATTAATGGTATATTAGCTGTGCAAATCGCAGAACTGGTTGCACACTGTTTTAGACACAGTGTCATTTACTATAGTTTATTAAACCATGAATTCTTTGGAAGGGGGTTTTAAAAGTAATTTATACTATGTAACCTAGCTACATGAAACTAATCATTAGTTGATAAAACAGATTCACACGAAGGTCCTTATCTAATCAAGGAAATGTTTTTGAAATGCTATCATACAATTAAACATTTTTGCAAAAGATTTGTAGATCCCACCAAGATGTGACTTACTGTACTACCAGACTGCTGAAATCTGAATTAAGGATAGTTACACTTCTCATAATATTAAAATCTTTACTTTCAAAGTTGGCATGAGAGAAGTCCTGATAACAGCCTCAAATGCAACCATCATTTTATTATCTCCATTCTCAGATTTCCTTTTGTCATTTCCACTATTCCTTCCTCCTGGGAAATGGCAGGCTCTCAGCTTCAGCGCTGTCACGGATGAATAAGCTGAGGCACTGTCGGTGGTCCCCTGCCTCCAGCAGCCAAAGTCATTCCACCACAATTTTCCTATCAACCCTTAATAGAGCAGAGACAACTGTTTCTTATTAGCCAGTGCTGGAGGCAAAAAAAAAGACCCTTATTCTTCCTGTATCCCCCCCTCCTTTTTTTTTTTTTTTTTAAATAAAACAAGCACATTAAAAAAAGGTGTTGTTAGAGGAATTGCTGTCAAAAATGGAAGAACAAATGGAATAAACATTGTCAATATTCATTCCTTATACTTCATTGAGAACTCACTTCTTATCTCTCTTCTATTACTAAAATTCATGTTCAAAAATGACTTTGGTCTTTCTTGAACTTCTTTCAAAGCATATATTTGATTATTGGCTCTCAAAGAAAACTTTGAAAGTTAATCTGCTATCACAAAATAAGCAGATCTTCAGGCCTATCCACTAATGAAGAAAGTACTTGGACATTCTTAGTCTTATTTTCTGTCTCCAATCCTTTGAAGTAATTTTGGTCATGCAATGTCAGATGAATAGCTGATTTTTAAAAATAACCTCTCCCAAAAATACTAGTCTATATTATTTAAAATACTAAAATGTCAGATTAACTTTGTTTTAATTTTTTTCATTAAATAGTTGGCATTTTCTAAGATTTCATATCACAAAAGCTAAAAAGTATTACATAATTAAAGGAGGAACACTTAGAGTTTAATTATGATAGTTTTATCTGGAGTTTCATAAATGCAAATTAAAAATTGATTTATTTTTTCCAGTCTATGATATCTTCAAAATGTAAATATCACCCCCAACTATGAAGCCCACCTCTCCTGCCTCTTCTTTCTCTAGCCTTCCCCGGCATCTTCTCTAATGAACTCCCCTGCTCCCTCACACTACGCCCCCATCCTTTCCACTAGTACAACAGTGAACAGAAGCATTCATCATCCTGGAGTGTGGGGTTTTGGTGGAGAAGAGGCATACAAATTGGTGTGTGAGGTGGATGAGAAAATTTGCTTAAAGATATGAAAGCTGAATTCAGAAATAGGCAGTATGTAAAGATGATAACAGTAGTCTCTGATTTTTCTAATTAAGCAATTTGTCAGAAGTCTTGTGGGTATTATCTGTGGTAGTTTAGCATTTCCTTTTCGCTTTGCTTTATGAATGTAGAGAAGTTAGTATTTTCCACATAAAGGAAATTTCAATTTAGAATATTTACATTAAATATATTTGAGTCATAAAGATGCATATTTTATTGAAATAGCTATGCTGGACAATATCAAGAAATATAGAAGGTAATAATAAAAATCTCACTCTATTTAGAGAGCTGCAGTGAATTTTGTTGTTTCTCCTTCACATCATCTATGTCTTTGTGTATGTGTGTATTCATTCATTTTCATGCTGCTGATGAAGACATACCCAAGAACAGAAAGAAAAAGAAGTTTAATGGACTTACAGTTCCATATGGCTGGAAAGGCTTCACAATCATGGTGGAAGACAAGGAGGAGCAAGTTACGTCTTACATGGATGGTGGCAGGCAAAGAGAGAACTTGTGCAGGGAAACTCATTTTTAAAACAGATCTCATGAGACTTATTCACTATCATGAGAACAGCATGGGAAAGACCTGCCCCCATAATTCAATCATCTCCCACCAAGCTCCTCCCATAAGGTGGGAATTGTGGGAGTTACAATTCAAGATGAGATTTGGGTGGAAACACAGCTAAACCATATCATTCTTCCCATGGCCCCTCCCAAATCTCATGTCCTCACATTTCAAAAACAATCATGCCTTCCCAACAGTCCCCCAAAGTCTTAACTCATTTAAGCACTAACTCAAAAGTCCACAGTCCGGAGTCTTATCTGAGAAAAGGCAAGTCCCATATGCCTATAAGCCTGTAAAATCAAAAGCAAGTTAGTAACTTCCTGGATGCAGTGGAGGTACAGCTTTGGGTAATTACATCTGTTCCAAATGGGAGAAGTCGGCCAAAACAAAGGGGCTACAGGCAGTCCAAAATTGGGCCCAGGCAAGTCTGAAATCCAGCAGGGCAGTCAAATCTTAAAGCTCCAAAATGATCTCCTTTGACCCCAGGTGTCACATTTGGGTCACACTGATGCAAGAGATGGGATCCTATGGTCTTGGGTAGCTCCGCCCCTGTAGTTCTGCAGAGTACAGCCTCCTTCCCAGCTGCTTTCATGGCTGGCATTGAGTTTCTGTCACTTTTCCAGGCAAATGGTACAAGCTGTCAGTGGATCTACCATTCTGAAGTCTGGAGGACGGTGGCCCTATTCACACAGCTCCACTAGGTGGTGCCCAATTAGGGACTCTCTGTGCAGGCTCTGACTGTGTATTTCCCTTCTGCATTGCCCTAGCAGAAGTTCTCCATGAAAGCCCTGCTCCTGCAGCAAACTTCTGCCTGGACATCCAGGCATTTCCATACATCCTCTGAAATGTAGGCAGAGGTTACCAAACCTCAATTCTTGACTTCTGTGCACTTACAGGCTCAACACCATGTGGAAGCTGCCAAGGTTTGGGGCTTGTACCCTCTGAAGGCATGGCCCAAGCTCTCTCGTGGCCACTTTCACCCATGGCTGAGTGCCTGGGACACAGGGCACCAAGTCCCTAGGCTGTACACAGTATGAGGACTCTGGGCCAGGCCCGTGAAACCACTTTTTCCTTCTAGGTTTCTGGGCCTGTGATGGGAGGGGCTTCTGTGAAGACCTCTGACATGCTCTGGAGACATTTTCCCCATTGTCTTGGGGTTAACCTTTGGCTCCTCGTTACTTATGCAAATTTCTGCAGCCAGCCTGAATTTCTACTCAGAAAATCGGATTTTTCTTTTCTATCACATTGTCAGGCTGCAAATTTTCTGAACTTTTATGCTCTTCTTCCCAATTAAAATGGAATACTTTTAATAGCACCCAAGTAACCTCTTGAATGCTTTACTGCTTAGAAACTTCTTCTGCCAGATACCCTAAATCATCTCCCTCAAGGTCAAAGTTCCACAGATCTCTAGGGCAGGGGCAAAATGCTGCCAATCTCTTTACTAAAGCATAGCAAGAGCCACCTTTGCTCCAATTCCCAACAGGTTCCTCATCTCCAGCTGAGACCACCTCAACCAGGATTTCTTTGTCCATATCATTATCAGCATTTTGGTAAAAGCCATTCAACAAGTCTCTAGGAAGCTCCAAACTTTCCCACAGTTTCCTGTCTTTTTCTGAGCCCTTCAAACTATTCCAACCTCTGCCTGTTACTCAGTTCTAAAGTCACTTCCAAATTTTTGGGTATCTTTTTAGCAGCGCCCCACTCTATTGGTACAAATTTACTGTATTAGTCTGTTTTCACGCTGCTGATAAAGACATAACCGAGACTGGGAAGAGAAAGAGGTTTAATGGACTTAGAGTTCCACATGGCTGGGGAGGGCTTACAATCATTGCAGAAGGCTAGGAGGAGTAAGTTAGGTCTTACATGGATGGTGGCAGGCAAAGACAGAGCTTGTGCAGAAAAAACTCTCATTTTTAAAACCATCAGATCTTGTGAGACTCATTCAGTATGATGAGAACAGCACAGAAAAGATCTGCCCCCATAATTCAATCACCTCCCAACAGATTCCTCCCATGACGCGTAGGAATTGTGGGAGTTACGATTCAAGATGAGATTTGGTTGGGAACACAGCCAAACCATATCAATGTGTCATTTATTTAAAGTCTTATTTGTGAGAATATTCTCATGTCATTATGTTTTAACAATCACTTGAATGTGTTTAAACATTATAGTAATGAATTACAGTTTAAATAATTAAGTATTTAAAGCCATAACTGTAACAATATTAAGTAACAATTCCTTGAAAATAATCTACATTTCTGGCTATTTCCTTAAGGTGGTTTTATATGTGTGGATTATTTGGTCAAAGGATATTATATTTTGAAAGATCTTCATATCCATTACCAAATCATTCACTTAGATGGGCTTACTAAGGTAGAATATTAGTTTCTGTTTAACGCACTCTTGAGATATACACCTGATATTCAAATATCACTAACTGGTATGACAAAGACACTAGACCATGAGAACTGATATTGGGTATCCACAGCTTCAAGGGATGCATATCCTTTCTGTCTCTACCTCTCCAAATACACATCACAAAAACTTAATTTAATGTTTGTTTTCTGAGGATGTTAAACACCACCTCATGTGTATTATTCATGTTCATCCTCCATGAAAAAGCTTCACAGTAACAAAATTTTAGTGGGATAAAGAAGACAGAAAGTGACCCTTTGAAATAGTTACCAAGATTGAAAATTACGAAGTAACTATCAAAACATATTATTTTCCTCATTTGATTTGTATTTTCTCACTTTGTTTCCCTATTCACTCTTACCAACTTACTTATTAATATCCTGAGAAACCAGTAGGGATACTGTAACCTTGTTACCTGGTTTGGTGCTTAGGGAACTTTTGTACTAGGTAATCAAAACAGAAAGCATTGAATTCTGGGTTGCTAAGAGGTATACTGGAAGGTAGAATGAAAGTTAGTAAATATCCCATTTCTGACAATTATAATGTTCATTTTAAAAGAGCAGTGCTTTTTATTTCTTTTTAATCTCTATCACTATTATAGAAAATCACTACACAAAAGATTTGCAATCTCAGAATTGTGGTCAATTTGATATTTTTATTACCTCAATTAAAGTATAAAATTACTTGGATTGTTATATGAAAGATTGCTGTCTAGATAATTCTTGATAAAAAAGATTGCATTTATATGTATAAATGGCATGCACTAGATATTAATGTATTCCAAGTCATTTATTCTTGCTCATGGATAATTTTTTAAAGTGAAAAACTATCTTTTAGAAAGGCAAAGGCATCTAGAGAAGGAGATAAATGATGGAATTTTAAATAGACATGATATTTAAAAATGCAAAATCGTTTCAGACCATGCCATGGTTTATTGGAAAGTGTTAGCAGCCTTTCTGTATGCTGATTACTCATGGAAAATGCATTAAACTGTATAAGCAGTTTGTTACTTCCTAAGTTTACCTTTGTAATTGATTGTTGCTGAACAAGATTACAGGTTCATTCATGAAAACTAGTATTTGCTACTGGCAAAAATAACTGGGAAGTAATGAAACTGACAAAATAATTTCATATAACATTTTTGGGAGATCAAAAAGAAGAACACTGTACTTACTCAATTCAATGTAAACTGTGGATTTATTATGTTTGGTGGAGAGAGATTTAGAATGAGAATTGGGTCTGTCCCTTATTAGCTGTGAGGTTGTTATTACATTCTGTAAATTATTTTTAGCTTAATTTCCTGATTTTCAAAGTCAGGATGACACCTATGTCACAGGGTAGTTTTCGATTACAATGTATTACCTACCAATTTTAAATCGCATGTACTCTGAGCTTCACTAGTTAAGTGAAAGTTGTACCTACAAAACATGCCTAGGTTCTTAAATCATCTTTAAGGTCCCTTCTAACTGTGCCATTATGTGGATTCTCTCATGCAGGTGCTTCTCCTTTCTTTGCTTCTCTGATGGGTACCCTTTCCCTAACATTTAAGTCTCATCCAAGTACACACTGATCATCTCTCTTCTATTTCTACTCAAATACTACTGTGTGGACCAGATATTTTACCATTTCTCAAAGACCAGTACACTTCAAACTATCTGTGGAGAAGAACATGTTGGCTTTTGCCTCTGACACAGCATTGAACAATACTTGAATGAAATACAATAAAATTTAATTTCTAGAAAAGAAAAATTAAACAAGAAGACATTCAAATTACATCCTTAAATTGTGTATTGTTAGATATAGCAAACATGAAATAATTCTATCAAATTGTTATAAACATTTTAAAGTGCTTATGCTAAATTTATGTGATTATCTCATGCTTGCAATTCACAAACTGGCACTGTTTTATGGGCCTTAATTTAAAAAGTGCTGCTCTAGGGGCTAGACCAGCTGTCCTCAAACCAATAGCATTAGTATCACCTGGGAGCTTGCTGGAACTGCAAATTTGTAGGCCCTGTCCCAGAACTATTGAGTTAGAAACTCAGGGCCTAATTCCCATCCCAGCTGACCATGTTTAACAAATCTTCCAGGTGTTTCTGTTTCAGGCTAATGATTGAGAAACATGGCTCTTTATTTTCTCTGCTATTTGCTATCTCTTCCATTACAAGCCTTGAGATGAACTTAACTCTTGATAATGTGGTAACAGTTTGCTGCACTATTGTTGTGGATAGGGGCTATTATTGAATATTTGAGAAATAATCCCAGTCCAAGACTTGATTTTAATTTTGAGAAGTTTGGTCGTTGTGCTAGTAACAGAGACATAATAAATTTAGCGTAGGCAGTTGCTTTTGTTCTCAGCCATCATCCTTTTCTTAGGAATACTGTCTTATTCTTGTTTTAAGATTAACTTAACTTTTTAATTCAGGAAATACTGACAAAACAAGTTTATCATTAGTGATTGTACTTCCCTGGTGATAAGGTTTGGCTGTGTGGTTTGGCCCAAATCTCATCTTGAATTGTAATCTCCATAATCTTCACGTGTAGAGGGAGGAGCCAAGTGGGAGGTAATTGGATTGTGGTGGTTGTTTCCCTGCTGCTGTTCTGTGATAGTGAGTGAGTTCTCGTGAGATCTGATGGTTTTATAATTATCTGGCGTTTCCTCTGCTTCTGTCTTTTTTCCTGCTGCCATGTAGGACATGCCTCTTCCCCTTCTGCCATGACTTTAAGTTTCCTGAGTCCTCCCCAGCCATGCAGAACTGTGAGTCAATTAAACTTCTTTTCTTTATAAATTACTCAGTCTTGGATATTTCTTTATAGCACTGTGAAAAGGGGCTAATACACCTGGAAAGTGGAAATATTTATATATTGGAAAGGGAGAGGAACTGCAGTGAGGTACATTTTTCACCTATTTTCTATTTACTGTTTGCATTTTTATTTACAGTGAGATGTGTGTACTTTGCAACTAAAATAAATTTGAAGAAACCTTGTGATTTCTCTCATTTCTCCTATGCTTAGTCATTTTTTTTTCCTGAGAAAATGAGAGGAGAAGGGTGCTTCATTTTTAACAAATAGTTCTTAAAATAGCTGGATGGTATACATAATTAAAAAGACAAGCAAAAGAAAAAAAAAAAAGCCATAGATATTATCAGAAGCCATAAACAAAACCAAAAAAGAATGAATGGGAGACATGAGTGGCAAAGTCACTCAAAAGGCCAAATGTAGAATTATTCATAGAAAAATTGAAGAATATTTATTATATTGAATATACATGTTTACAAAAATTAAATTTTTACCATGATATAAATTCTAAAACATTACAAAGAATTTATATTCAATTTGGACAGAAAGCAAACTAAAAATAAATAATATATTTTTTAAATTGTATTTTATTTTCAATTGACAAGTAATAATTGTGTGTGCATATAGCATATATATAGGGTATAATGTGATGTTTTGATACACATATATTTAGTAGGATTATCAAACTTTGCTAATTAACATCCTATTACCTCACATTCTTATAATTTTTACAGTGAAAACTTTAAAATTAATCCTTTTAGCAATTTTGAAATACATAAAACATTATTGTTAAATATAGTTCTTATGCTGTACAGTAAAGCACCCAGAACTTACTGAACTTTGTACCTTTTGACGAACCCCTCCCCTTTCCCTGTCCTCCTACTGCCCTGGTCTTTGGGAGCCACCATTCTACCCTCTACTTTTATGACTTCAAAGTTTTTAGATTCTCTATATAAGTAAGATCATGTGATATTTGTATTTCTGTGCCTGGCTTATTTCACTTAGCTAAATGTTGTCACAAGTGACAGAATTTTCTTCCTCTTAGGGGCTGAATAATATTCCACTGTGTATATGTATCTCATTTAAAAACTATTATTTTACATTTTAAGCATTTCCTAAAAGAATTTTATTTTACCATAATATATTCCATTTCCACTATTCTACAATTCTTTTCTTTCTTTCTTTCATTTTCCCTTTCCTTTCCCTTTTTTCCTTTTCCTTTTTTTCTTTCTCCTGGATTCAGGAGGTACATGTGCAGGTTTGTTACTTGGTATATTACACATGGTGAGATTTGGTTTCTAGTGTAACCGTTACCCAAATAGTGAATATTGTACCCAATAGGTAATTGTTTATCCCTCATCTTTCCCCAATCTCTTCCCCCTTTGAAGTCCCTAGTGTCTGTTATTTCCATCTTTATGTCTATGTGTACCCATTGCTTAGCTCCCACTGATGAGAGAACATATGGTATGTGATTTTTCTGTTTCCGAGTTATTTCACTTGGTGTGATGGCCTCTAGCATTTGTCCTTGGACAGTTAGATACATAACATTATGAATTACATCTTTCATATTTTTTACCTACTACATATCTACTATTTATCACCTCAATCAGGATATAAGCCAATTAAGGGCAGGGGCAATATTCTGTTATTATAGATGCTCTCCAAACAGCCCAGCTTTGCAAATGACATATTTTTACAAATACTTGTTGAATACTCTAATGGTTTATATTAATTTTGTTATCCAAATTCAGTTGGCTTGCCTTTTCTTTTCCCAAGCTCATATTATTTGTGCTGAACATGAGTTAAGGTTAGCTGCAGTGAGAATTCTACTCTGTGAGTCTAATTACAGACCCTCGGGTAAACTGATTTCCATAACTCATCTGTCGTCAGATCTTGCAGTCATCAAGTATATGTGTGATTGATAAACACACATATTTGTGTGAAAGAAACAAGGAGGTGGGTTAGATGTAGTAGTGTTTCTGGAGCCTGCCCTGCTGTTTTGTAACAGCTGATTGTGCTCATCTCTTTTCAACTCCTTTCAACAACTCATGGTTGTATGAAATTATACCTTGGAAGTCAGCAAGCACTACAAATTGGGTATACCCCCACCCCTTCACGGATGCCAGTGGTTAAACATGTAAGAGCAAGCATATCATTTTCTAGATAGTACCCACAATTGCTAAAACCAACTCTGCAGTGTCCTGGGTGATAAAGAGGCAACATAAGATGTTGCTTTCCCTCATACAGATAACTTACACAAATAGCTGATGGCAACAAAGATGATGAAACTTTTATGTTAATAGGTAACATTCTGTCTTCAGCCTTTTCTAAGTGCTTTAGGTCCTTCAGTTCATTTAATCCTCATAACAACCTAATCAAGTAGATATGTAGAGGAATCTTGTTAATCCCACTTAATAAGTGGCTCAATCAATGCCTAGATGAGGAAACAGTGATAAAGAACAGTGAAACAAGGAGAGCTGCTGAAAGTTAAGAAAAATCATCTATTTGAATAGAATAAGCTACACATAGTCATTCTTTTGTTAAATATTAACAGGGATAATTAAGATAATTACCTCAAAATTCAGTTTTTAAAGTTTCTTATACAAGAAATATTTCTGAATACATTTCATATTTACAAAGAAATTTTTGTTTAGTAGCTGCATATTTTGTTATTTTGAAAATTGCAGAACTTATCTTAAATTCTCTTTACCTTTTTGGGTTTCCAAATAGCATGCATCTGCAGCTGCTGCACTGTAGCAGTTTGAGAGAACTTTGTTCCTTTGTATGCTATAATTTATGTATAATAGAAAAACATCTCTTGAGTTTCATTGCATGATGTAAATTTGTGTTCTGTTCAATTTTTTCTTTCTGTTTGACAGCCTATCAGCAATATTTATGTGTTGTACACAATATGTGATATAAATATTTCATGAGAAATTTTGATCCATAAATAATTATTTACTGTAGTACTCCTAGATGCAATATTGTCCAAGAATGGTTCTTTAATAAAATAATAGTAAGCACAAACTTGATGGAAAAGTACTCTAAATAGAATTGTTAAAATGTGAATGCCAATCTTTCTACAGAAGTGATGGTGAACTGAAGAGAAGAGGGAGATTAAAATGAGCTTGCATTTTCTGAAACATTAAAAATCTCCGGTCTAGCTTATATTTCATCAGTATTGTTATTAACTGATAACCTGAAACTCAGATTCTGTGCCTCATTCCTGTTGGTAATGGGGTGGAGCTCTATTTGAACCTCAAGAAAGGAAAATGTAGAATAGCTTCCTAAGCAAAAATCGTCCACTGTTATGAAAAGAACACTAATGCACAGTATGGCTCCTCCATAAAATCTCTCAGTAGTTCCTCAGGAAAAACTTTTTATTTTTCCTTCTAAAATTCCACAAATACTCTTCAATATGATAACTTAACCTATTAATAATTTATGGGACAGTAATGGACTGTGTATAATTTTTAAGAAATGCTATTTTTTTTTTACCTGATAGTCATTGGGTTCTTATTTTTACTACACAGAAAATATAAATTGGTATCTTCTAGAGTCATTAGTGACATGGCCAACATTTTAAAACTCAATATATATGAATTATATCTTTCAAGGAGCTGTATGTCCCAGTAGCATCCATGTAATGATGCTTTTTATAAAATTTCTAATAAAAATGTTAATGGACACAAAGCCACAATAGTCTACAATTCAAACAACTGACTAGTTATTCTAATAGATCTAACTCTGTGTAAATAAAGCAGAAATTGGTAAACTTTTGCTGTAAAGGCAAGATAGTAAATTTTCTAGGCTTTGAAGAAAAGGCAAATGTTGAAGATTTGTGGGTACTTACATCACCACTTAAAATGTAACCATATAAAAATGTACAAACTATTCTTAGTTTGCCCAAAAAAAAAAAAAAAAAAAAAAGTATCAGGCAAGATTTGACCCTTGGTTCATAGTAGTGTGCAATGACAAGAGCACTCCTAAAAATAAGGTGAAAAATAAGATTCCTCACTTAGTCCCTAGAGGGCAATGCCAGAGACCCCACTGCTCAAGAACTTCAAAAGTCCAGTCTATTCCTCTCCAAGAAGCAGATTTTCTCTTTTAAGTGCCTAGGAAGCCCGAAAAGCTTAAATGTACCCTAATGAACAGAGATGGAGACTCATTCACTCCTTTGATATGCTCCAAATAATGAAAAGGCTGTTGGTACAAATTGAGCTCTGGGGTTGGTAGAATGTTATTTAAGAATAACAGAGAGTGAAAATAAGCCCCTGGTCTAACCCATAGCAGGGACATCAGCTTTCTCTGGTACTTCTGAGGGTAAAGTGTCCAGTGTTTCTCTCAATGAAGACTCTCATCTATAGATTGCAGGGTCTTTGGGTTAATGCCCCTTTGACTCCATCCCTCTTCTACCTTCCCACAGATATTTTAATTTATACATACAATAATTTTCCCAGGTACAAGGTGGCCGTAGGAAACTGTCTGAATCATCTAAAGTTTCTGCCACAAATAGGACCAAGAAATACTTTGTTTTTGTCTCTGTACTTAGGTAAGCTGTCTGCTCACCTGTTGTCCCTCACCATTTCATTAACTCCCACTAGCTTCATCTAACACTTTATTGGCCCTAATGCCAAAAGAAATTCTAGTCTTTTCACTCTGGAAGAGGTAATCATTCCCATTTTAGAAGGTTTAGGGATTCTTATCAAATTGGTCTACTACCTGCTTGGATCATGATTTACACAGTGTATTAGTCAATTCTCATGCTGCTAATAAAGATATACCCTAGACTGAGCAATTTATAAAGAAAAGAGGTTTGACTCAGTTTCACATGACTAGAAGGTCTCAGGAAACTTACAATAATGATGAAAAGGGAAGCAAACATGTCCTTCCTCACATGGCAGCAGCAGAGAGAAGAATGAGAATGAAGCAAAGGGGGAAGCCCCTTATAAAACCATCAGATATCATGAGAACTTACTACTATAAGAATAGCGTGGGGGAAACTGCCCCCATGCTTCAGTTACTTCCCCAGCTAGGTCCCTCCCAAGACACATTTGATAGAAATGCAAAGAAAAAGGTACTTTTGCTAAATCTCTGCAAAAAGAACTATCTCTGTGCATACTTCCTCTAGGACAATGGGCCCTGATCTCCCTATATTTGTAATGTGACTATAAAAGTGATTCTTCATGACACATCTACTTTTGCAAATTTGCCATCCTTTGCCTACAGTGAAATTATTGGTCTTTGGCATCCTGTATTGCTAGATTGCTTAAACACAAATTTAATGTGTGAAAAATGTGTATATCCACAACAAAGGGTCAATGCACAGGGAGTATTGTGGAAGTGTGATGAAAAATTTTTTCTATCAAATTTTCTTTAATGGCCCAGAATGTATATTTTTGGTATTAGATTGATATGTTCTTATTATTTTCTTTGAATATTCTCTAATTAAACACATTTCAATATTTTTCCCATGCCAGGTAGGTCATAAAATGTACTTTCATAAAATGGTACTAATGGAACATGCTAATATAGTCAAATAATTGTAGCTACTGGAAATCTGTAAGCCAGTTATTGAGTAATCAGTCATTACAAAATTGAGTTCATGGTATATGGTGACTAATGCATTTTAACATTACTTCTTGTTTGGGCCTGGTTAATGTGTGAGTATAATTGGTGTCTGTGGTAGTTATCATTTTAGTATGTGGTTTTTAAAATGAGAATAAGAATCTTCCCTCAGAAAAGATTCAGGCAGGACTATTAATTAGAAAATTGTATGCTTGTCATCAGAATTTATATCTTTTACAATATTATTTCTCTCCAAATTATTCATGTTTGCTAAATGCGGTGTTTCAGGAAAAAATCAACCATATAAGAGAAGGGAATAATAATGTTTTCTTTCCTTGATAAAATTACCATTAACCTTTTGCTAGTAATGACATTATGTTATTAATCAAAAATTTATTTCTTTTCCTTCAAAGTAGTATATTTTTTCAAGACTGATACTACATAGTAATATCTTAATTTGTAACTGTATACTTATTTAATGATCACATTTTATCACATTTTATTTATAAATGTATTTTTATACACATATATTAGGTCTTGACACTTTTTCCCCAAAAATCATTTATAATAGGAAAACCCAATGTAAAACCCAGTGTCTTTCACTAAATACTTCTTGGGATTTATGCCAATAATGACTTCTCATGGTGTATTTTTAGGTCAACTTCTTTTCCCTACTGCATATTATTTGCCTGCTAAAAGGAGAAGAGCAGGTGCACATAACTCTCAATGCAATCCTGTCAGCCCACTCACTAGAATGCATGTGGTCAGAGGATTGACTTAGGCCAGCATATTTTAACGTTGCCATCTACTATAAGATCTAAGTTGCTTTGAATATCTGCTTTTCAGTAAGGCTCAGATAGGAGAGATACTAAGTCCCAGCAATCATTCCACCTGTTAAAGGGATTTAGACCATGCTTGTGAGCATGGATTTATTCTTTGTCACATTATTAATCATTCCACATAGCCTGTTGACAGTTTCACCATCAGCTGCAATGATAATAGTTGACAGTTGCAATATCAGATGACACTTGCTTGAGACACTCATCAACTATGTTAAGGTGAAATGCTGTGAAGGTCTGGGCCAATAAACAGATGTAACTGTCTTGTCTAATTAACATTTAGAGATATATTGTTCTCTAGAGACTGACTGTAAGAAAGGTAAGCATTTGATAAAGCTAATTTACTATTTTGAGTGTCCAGCATTGTGCTCAATTTATTACATTCATGATCTCATTTAATTCCATGAGGCAGGTCATATATTTATTTCCATTTTACAGATGAGGAAACAGAAAAGAGAGGTTAAATAACTAAAAAATGAGTCAGAAGTCTCTGTTGCTTGAGCCACATGTGTGCTAAGAGCCCACGTTCTGCAGTAACCAGCTCCTATTTAAACCAGGCTTCACCATTTCTCAGATGCGGGACATTACATTCTCTATGCCTCAGTTTCTGCATTGAAATGAAGAATAATAATAGTTTTAAGAGTTACTGTGACAATCACATACTCTGATACACAAAACAGCCTGAGAATAATGATGGTTGCTTTCATCCAGCTAGCAAGTGGCCAAGTTAGAATTTGCACCTATCAGATTTCATAGCATAGGTTTAACTACTGTGTCATCTTACTATGTGTAGATGTCACCTTCTGTTGTACAACTACCTCCATATGTATAATAGCTCCCTTACGGAAGCAAAATAAATCATCACTATGATCTTAACCCATAAAGATGCTATCTTTTGAGCAGCATGTTCAGATTCACGGACATACCTCTAAAGCCCACATATCATCACTCCTGGACAGTGCCTGTTTTATAAACGAGAAAGAAAGGAACCCAAAGCAGCCTGGGTTGCTGTTCAACACTTTCCTAGAAAACGTAATTGCAAAATTAATTTGTGTGAGCAGCTGTGGAGTTTCTGAAGAGGAGAGTTCACTGGAAAGGCACACTGTGAAAAGGAATTTGGGTAACTAATTCTGCTGTGGAATCTATTTTCCGCGTGTAGGCATGAGAGAGGAAGTTCAACTCATTCAGGTTTTTTTTTTTTTTTTTTTTTTTTTTTTTTTTTTTTTTTTTTTTTTTTTTTATCTGTACCCGTAAATAACAGCTCTGTTCTGTTCTTTACCCTAGAAGCTCTTTCTTGTTCTCTGAGGAGATGGAGTTGCACATTTCATTTTGTGAGTAATGGCTCTATTAGATTAAATAAATAACATTTCACACTAATGTCGTTCACAAGAGGATTTAGAAGCCATTAAGAATGTATTTAAAATCTCACAGTAGACCTTCTTGCTTAGTTCTCTGGAACAAATTATAGTTTCTGACACATTCAAATTATTCCTTAAGAGAAGACTGTGAACATTTTTCAAAAGTGGGGCATTCAGTATCTCCTTGAAGAAAAATAGAAAAAGACTATTTTTCTATGAAAATTGCAGAAGAAAGAAATATCCAGTTTTTTAGATAGCAAAGTATTTGGCTACTTCGTTAGCAAAATAACACAAGGTTAAAGTAAATTTAGTTATTTTACTTTTTGAATGTGTAATAAAAATTACCTTATTTATTTCTTTGATAAGTTCTTCTCTAGGAATATCAGAATCTAGTTTAGAAAATAAATCCATAAACCAAATAAATATATTCAAAACATCTCCAACTTCAGATCTATTAGAAAATTATGAAATAATGCTATTCCTTCATGTCTGTATTTCAATTTTTTTGTTTTCAGTGACTCCCTCTTGTGTCCCCCTACCTATCCCAGGTCACCAGTACACTCCCAAGTCACCTTGTCTATCACTGTCCTTAATTGCAACATCATTACTAGAAGTCATGAATTCTCTTTAATTTCTTTCCTAATCTAAAATTATTATTATTTTTTTATCATTCAGGATGTGGACTACGCTGAATACTAGTCAGGTGAATATGTTTTCCCACATTTGCCTTTTCAGTAAAATCTGGATCTAGTAGAGAATGCCATTGTGGTGAATAATAGGGATTTTGTTTGTTTTTTAAAATGAGAGAACCAGGAGCCAGAGGGCGCTTCTTGGATCCTTCAAATCTCAGTTGAGCAGCTGCCAGCTTAGCCTGTGCATTGGATCAGCCTGAATCTGCTGCTGAGTAAAAATGACTTTGTTCAGGCTGCTTTGATGGGGATTAATGAGCCATGGGTTTTGAAGGGGAAACGTAACCAATAATCACTAATAAGAATTTCCTCTCAAGAATGGCAGACCAGTTACACTCCAGGATCACAGAGAAGGAAAAATTTTGGCTTACTGAGAACAAATCTCAAGTTTGGATTAGCTGAATAACTGTGGGTGGAAAGATCAGGAATGGAATATTTAATTTGTGAATCTGATCCAATTAGTAAGCACCTTATTGCAAAATTGTAGAGACCGGTGTTCAAGGTACCAAGATTCAGGCTGACAATGGAAAGCACCTTGTAGGTGGCAACTTAACCTATACTGGTTATTACACATGATTGAATTCTTCCTGGATTTAACTGACTTAAGAGGTATCAAGTACTCTGAAAGAGGAATGTGGGAAAATTTTTAAAAGCTCCCAATATTATAATGTAAATGATAAACTTACCTTCTTGAGGAAAATCTACAAGACATTTATTTAATTTTTTTTTTATTATTATACTTTAAGTTCTAGGGTATATGTATACAACGTGCAGGTTTGATACATAGCTATGCATGTGCCATGTTGGTTTGCTGCGCCCATCGACTCATCATTTACATTAGGTATGTCTCCTAATGCTATCCCTGCCCCAGCCCCCAACCCCCTTCTTTTCATTTTTGCTATCATCTTATCCATATATAATTCTAAATGAATTCTTCCAATAGAATTTTGTAACTCTACAGAGCTGACTATGCTGTCTGTGTGGTGACTGAGCGCTTTACAGCTAGTCTGAATTGAAATGCACTGTTAATACAAAGTACACACTGGATTTTGAAGATTTGGTTCGAAAGAGGAAAGCATCTCAATAATTTTTTTTTTTTTTTTTTGAGACGGAGTCTTGCTTTTGTCACCCAGGCTGGAGTACAATGGCGCGATTGTGGCTCACTGCAACCTCTGCCTCCTGGATTCAAGTGATTCTCTGGCCTCAGCCTCCCAGGTAGCTGGGATTACAGATGCCTGCCACCATGCCCGGCTAATTTTTTTTGTTGTTGTTATTTTTAATACAGATGGGGTTTCCCCATGTTGGCCAGGCTGGTCTTGAACTCTTGACTTTAGGTGATCTGCCTACCTCGGCCTCCTAAAGTGCTAGGATTATAGGCATAAGCCACCACACCCGGCAATAATGTTTTATATTTATCATATGTTACTAATATAGGAATAAAACTTCATTTCTTTAAAAATATGAGAAAAAATATACTATTCACCTATAACAAGAAAATTTTCAGATTTTTATGCTAATGTCATTCCTCTAATAAAGCAAGATAGATACTAAGAATAAATTTTATCAGTAGAAAGTTTATCATTGTAATCAATAGTCAAGTCATATTAAAATCTTTTCCGACTAAGCTTAGAAATAGCGTAAGGAAAGACTCTTCATAATTACAGCAGGGGATAAAAAATCTATTATCTTGCCCTCTAAAAGAAAAAAAATACTGCACTATTCCTTGGATAATTATTTGTGAACCTATTCTCTGAATGCGAACAACATAACCTTGCTCCAAGAGTAAGCAATGTATGCAGCCCTATAGGAAAATAACATACGGATGGAGGTTGCCTGTCTTTGAGTCAGGTTGCCATACTTTTTGCCCTCTTCATAGTCTCAACATTTATACCCATGGGACAACATTTATACCCATGGGAAAATACTTATTATAGATACTTATACATCTTAATTTCTAGCTCTAAATTGGGAGGATGGGTGAGGAAAAGTGGGTCACATTCATCCTACCCTCTCTTCTTTAGAAAGCAGAAATGCATCCCTTTGATGATTTGTAAAAGTCTAGTCCTTCTATTTTCATTTTAACAGGGAATTGGGTGAAGGAGTTTCTTGGAAATAATCAGCTTTTCAATAAGTGGCCTCTTTTACTAAGTATAAGCTGTAATTTGTGTGATAGAATGTGCTAGGGGTATGTAGGCAACCAAACTTACAATAAACCAGATTCATTTCAAGAATCTCTAGTTAATGTCTATATGAACCAAGAAAAGATACTCTAGTAATACATACCTATGCCTTCCCAGTGTGTTATTCTGACACTTTCTTCAAAATTACTCTTGCTTCTATCAGTCTGCCTGATTCTGAGAAATGAAAGTGGAAAGTAGCTATAAAGAAGACATTAAAATATTTATGTCTTCACAATGGGCATTTTCTCATCTCTGATAAACATGCCCTGAGTAAACCCCTGACTTTGAATTTCTTCAGTATCTGAGTATATAGTTAGGACAAGAATTTATGGGGGATTATTAGCCCCAGCTAGGCTTTACCAGAAGTCTCTTCATTCTAGGGCTTTCAAGCTAGTGGAAAAGGGAGATTCAAGTGTACTAATAAACATGATGGACAAATATTATAGTGATACACAGTACAGCAAATAAGAAAATATTTGGTTTATAATATCTACAGGTTTATTTGATTCACGCAATGATGTCCTGGATATGAGAACTCTGATTCTTATAAGACTGCCTTAGAGACTAATTCACAGAAGTATAGACAGTTGTCTAGTGGAATAAAACTGCTGTGTTCTTGCAATATAATTACCTTTAATTCATTGAAGAACTAACATACCATTTAGATTTTGACTTTTCACAGGGTATAAGATAAGCTTGATAAAATTTTAATTTAGTTTTATTCTCATGAAGTCACAGACTAGGTAAATATATGAATTTGAGTAAATTAGCATAAATAAGAAAAGCACACGCAGAATGGCAACCATATGGAACAAGTATAGATTAATAGGTAGTGGGAAAGAAATAGGAACAACAAACAATTTGGTGAGAAGAAAAAGAACAGTTCAGAGACTAATCGGGAGAGGTATACTAACTAATTTGCACAAAAACTATTAACAGAATCATTACTAGAAGTGAAGCTAATGCAGAAATAAGTTGTATTTCTTTTATAATTTATCATTGACATTACTACTTGTTTTGGTTGTAAGTAGGATTTAATTTATAGAGGTGACCGATTGAAACCCAGTGAGGTTAATGCCACTCAAGGGAATTTTGTTACTCATACTCTCCAGGAAAAGGAGGCATGTCACACCATACAGGGCCACATGGGGAAGGCCCAGGGTCATTCAGAAGGCAGAGGAGTGAGGGTAATTATAGCTCAGAGCCTTTATTGTGATTTCGTGAGAAGACATGAATGAGGCAATGATTTGTGTTTGCTCTGTGTCCCCACACAAGGGGGATCTGATCTCAAATGCCCAATGTGTTGAGGGAGGGACCTGGTGGGATGAGATGAGATCATGGGGGCAGTTTCCCTCTTGCTGTTCTTGTGATAGTGAATTCTCAAGAGATCTGATGGTTTAAAAGTGTGTGGTGGGCCCCACATCCCCCGCTCTCTCTCTCCTGCTGCCATGTAAGACATGGCCTTGCTTCCCCTTTACCTTCCACCATGATTGTAGGTTTCTTGAGACCTCCCCAGCCATGTGGAACTGTGAGTCAATTAAATCTCTTTCTTTATAAATTACCCAGTCTCAGGTAGTTCTTTATAGCAGTGTGAAAACGAACTAATGCAGGGAAGGTAAATTTGAGTAAATATAGGATAGGATAGTTGGAATAACTTCAGTGGACTCTGGGATACAGAGACAGTTGCAGTTGTCCAGCACCTGGCCCTGGGCTGACTTAGGGCAGAGGAACTATTGGCTTGGTGTGAGAGAATTAGATGAAGGAGCTGGTTAGAATATGGACTTTGAATTTGTTGGTTTGTGTATGAAAGGCATGATCACAGGGGAGTTGTTTGCTAACTCTGGGCATTAACTAGCCCTGGGAGGAGCAGATTCTCATTGACTAACAAGGCCCCCAAGAGGTCAAAGGATCATAAAATACAGAAAACAAAGAATATGATTATTACCCTACCCTAATTTACATAGTTTTGTAAGGCCCTCTCAAGTACTTAATATGTCATTAATGTTAAATATTACCAAAGACATTTTAAAACATGTTATTATTTTCATATAATTTTTAAATTTACAGTTAGGGACTAAAATGTTCATCTAAGGCTACAAAATTTTAAAATGTTTTCTATTAGTCTTTAAATACTTCCATCTCATTCTTCATTACTACAACCCTTTGTACAACTCAGACCATCATTATTGGAGCTCCATTTTATTTTAAAATACACAAATCTAATAGATTACCATCCAGAATACACATGAGGAGCTTATATAACTTAATAGTTAACAACAACAAAAGAAAACCCAATTGAAAAATGAACAAAGGACCTAAATAGACACTTTTTCAAAGAAGACATGCAAATGGCCAACAGTTACATGAAAAGATGCTTAACATCACTTCTCATTAGAAAAATGCAAGTTAAAATCACAATGAGATCACCTCATACCTGTTAGAATGGCTATTTATCAAAAAGACGAAAGATAACAGGTGTTGGCAAGGATGTGAAGCACTTGTGCACGGTGGGTGGGAATATAAATTGGTACAGCTATTATGGAAAACAGCATGAGGAGTGCTCAAAGAATTCAAACTCTACTATATGACCCAGTAAACCCAAATGAAATCAAATTAGCACCTCAGAGAGATGACTGCTTTCATGATTGTTGCAGTGTGGTTCACAATAACCAAGGTATGGAAACAACCTAAGTGTCCATCAGTGGATGGATCAGTTTAAAATTGTGGTTTATATATAAATGAAATATTCTACTTTAAAAAAAAGATGAGGCTGGATGTGGTGCCTCACACCTATAATCCCAGCACTTGGGGGCCTGAGACAGGCAAATCACTTGAGGTCAAGAGTTCGAGACCAGCCTGGTCAACATGGTGAAACCCCATCTCTACTAAAAATACAGAAATTAACTGGGCATGGTGGTGTGCGCTTGTAATCCCAACTACTCAGGAGGCTGAGATGGGAGAAATGCTTGAACCCAGGAGGCAGAGGGTGCAGTGATCTGAGATTGCACCATTGCACTGCAGCCTGGGCAGCAAAGCAAGATTCTGTCTAAAAAGAAAAGAAAAGAAAAAGATACTGTTATTTGGGAACATGGATGAACCTGGAGGACATTATGCTAAGTGAAATAAACCACACACAAAAAAGCTACATAATCCCTCACTTATATGTGGAATCTAAAACATGTCCAATATATAGAAATAGTAGAATAACGGTTACCAGATGTAAAGAGAAGAAAATGGTGAGATGCTATAGCAAAGACATGGAATCAACCTGAATGTCCATCAGTGGTAGACTGGATAAAGAAAATGCGGTACAAATACACTGTTGAATACTACATATAAAAACGAGATTGTCATTTGCAGGAACATGGAGCTGGAAACCATTATTATAAGCAGACTGACACAGGAACATAAAACCAAATACTGCATATTCTTACAAGTGGGAGCTAAACATCAAGTACATATAGACACAAAGAAGGGAACAACAGACACCATGGCCCACCTGAAGGTGAAGGATGGGAGGAGGGTGAGGATCAAGAAACTACCTACTGGGTACTATGCTTATTACCTGGGTGACAAAATAATCTGTACCCCAAACCCCTGTAACATGCAATATACCTATATGACATACCTGCACATGTACCCCTGAACCTAAAATAAAGGTGAAAAAGAAAATGGTGAGATGTAAGACAAAAGCTACAAACTTGAAGTTATATAGGATAAAAAGTAGTGATCTAATATACAGCATGAGGACTATAAAGGAAAATAATAACATACAGGGTTTGACAATCACAAGTGTATGAAGGGGAGACAGTGATTCAGGTAGAATGTTAAATATTAAGCTGTATTTGTGGGAATATCAGTTTTGTTAATTGACTATACACTGATTTATTTTAAAAATTTATAAATCAAATCAATATAAAAGAATTAATACCATAGGCAGTTTTGGTTCAATTTTTTCTCTTAATCCTAGAGAATATTAGATAAAGACAAACTTAAGTCACTTTCACAAACCAACTTGCACATGCACACCTACAAACATGAACATACATGTCACATGATGTCAACTATATCTATTTTGAATTCAATGTTCTTAAATAGAAATTCTGCAGAATGTTTTCTAAGATTGGGGTTACTATTGAATAGGATCAAGTAAAAACATTTTTGAAAACTGTCATGGGTTTGAATTTTAAATAAAATATCACGAGACATTTATTTCATTTTCATAATACATTAATGTTTGCTAATTATATTTTAATATACATTTTTATATTTAGTTATAATTTTATAATATAGCCTACCATAGAGTTAATGTTTTGCTGGATAAAAATAATATACTTATGATAAATACAAAATTTCATTTGGATACATAATATGCTGGGATGCAATATAGAGTTTTATATTAGTGAGCCCGGGAGGTGGAGGTTGCAGTGAGCTAAGACCATGCCACTGCACTCTAGCCTGGGTGACAGTGAGAGTCCATCTCAAGAAAAAAAAAAAAAAAAAAGAGTGTTATATCAGAAGATTTGTTAGAAATCTCCATTCGATGAACTAACTCAAGAAATATGTATCTATTACCGTAAGTCATGAATCCTTTTACATGTTACTAAAAACATATATGTTTAATAGTTCAATTTGAAGCATTACTTGAGTGCTCTAGTACATTAATGTGGCTGGTCACATCCAATGCATTAAAAAAATGTGAGAAGTCATCTAAACCTATTAGGAAAATATATCATTTCTAGTGCTTTCTAAAAGCTGAACAACTTAAGTCTAGTGTTAACTGTGCTTGCATGCAAGGCTATAAATCAGACTTTTTTGGGGGGAGGTAAAGAAGGGGGGTAGTTGTGCAAGTGGTAGCTGTTCCTATTCGCGAATCTTAGTATTAATAATGATTTTGTCTCGAAATTGTCTGTAGAGTGACTGGGGAGTTTAACCACCATGCTTTCAAATTTGAGAACTATGTCTACAAATAACTGAGCTAAATTAAATTACTGTCATCTGTTGTTTTGCTTAAACTACTTCATGACTGTCTCAGATATCAAATGTGGGAATTTAAATCACAGTTGGAAAAATGAATTTTTAAATGTTTCTGCTATCTTATATTTGGGAAAAATGTGAAGGAAATGGTAAAGAATAAAATAAGTCGTGGACACCCTAACCAATAAATCATCAGTTGTCTATTTGTTAATATTAAAGATATTTGGAGACTATTGTTAACTATAACCTGGCCCAAACCAGTTCACCAGGAATGTTTCTTATGGGGATTGTTTTCCAGGCACCAACTATTGTGAAGAAGTATTTGTTTATTCTGTGTTTATAACTTCCTGTAGCGGCCACAAAGGGGATGGATGTAATGGGATAACTTCCTGTAGCAGCCACAAAGAGGATAGATGTAACGGGACAGGTTTTAGCTATTGTGCCAATTATTATCTTCACCCATTTAGCATCTGGGTGTCGTTCAAAATCCTGGACAATTCTGTCTCTCCCCAGCTTGAAGGCAGGGTTGGTGTCTGCTACTGATTGGCACATAGAATGTGAATGCAGATGGGTGTGTTTTGGTAGTGAAATCTTGTATGAAAAAAACGCCTGGTTTATTCTAAGAGTTCCTTTGCCAATTAAAGGTTTGTTGGCTAAAATTCCGTGAACGGAAGGGACTCTCAAAAGTTCGGGGCAGCCACAATTTAGTGATCAAAATCTCACAGGAAATTACTTTGCCTTCATAACTTTCTCTGGCTGGTGTGGATCTAGTTCTGAAAATTGTTTAGCAGAAAGCATGAAAAACTCCAGTGTGAAAGTTACTGGTTTTTCATTTGTTCTTTTTGTTGATGGTAAGATACTTTAAATGTTGTGGAACTGCCTACAAAAGATGACATGACTGTGGTGGTCTTTAACTGACTACTTTTTGCAATTTCATTCAGCATTGAGAGAAATGGTTGGTAGGACACACAGATTCCTAAATTTGGCTCTATCTTCAGTTTCTCTAAGATCTTCAACCACATGCTTGGCTGATACTGATGTAGGTTTATTCTTTATATAAGCAGTGATTTCTGAACTCTTATGCAAGAGCACATGTGTATGTTTCCATGTGTATATTTCTCATAATTTTGCATATGTGTATAAAGTCAAAGAGTAAAGCAAAATGACTAAGGTATTTCAGTGATGCTGTATAAGAATATTTAATAATAATGTCTTATTTTTATCTCCCTAGTTATGAAAATCCTAGGACCACAGATATAATATCTGTCCCTGTGAACACGGATGAACTTTGGATAAGTGGACTAATTTAACAGACACATGGCAAGGCTGAATTCAGGAAGATTTTTCCTTTATCTTACTTTTTCTCTTCATTTCTAAGGAAAGAAAAAAAAAAAAACACTGTCTCTGTTGTAATCAGTAACAGAGAACTACAGTGCTGCTGTAGACTAGAATCTAAACTGTATATGGAATTATGAGACAGACCAATAAAATATTAGTACACAGTGCATTTATAGTTTCTCTCATTTCATATCATTTTAAGAAAAAAGATACTAAAATGGTGTTATTCTTTAAGAAAATGCTATCTTAAGATAGACCTCGAGGCAGCCCAGATTTATGCTAACTAAAAGTAGTTTGGGGACACACTATTTTAGCTTGGAATTTTCTGTAATGGTTGATTTGGACTGTAGAGAGTCATGCTGCAGTCATCACAATTGATTCTGGAATGCGCTTGTGTTTTCTGTAATTCGTAGTATTGGACTGTGATTTTCTTGTGTTCCCTTTAATCTGTATGGAACTTTGGAAAATTGAAACACATTAGGCTTGCAGTTTGCATAATGTAACTTTGGACATGCTTAAAAGGTTAGATCAGTTCCAGATGAGGAAAGCCCTGGTTTCAAATAGTAATGAAGAAACTCATACTCCAACTGGGTGTCTTAATAAGATCCCTCTGGTTTTATTAGAATAGAATAAAAAGCTCTTCAAGGTTTGTTTCCCTATATTTTGTAAAAATTTAATTTCTCACTAGGATCAAGGGATTTATTGAGAGGGGTTAATATGCTTAAATTTTATGTGGGGTGAAAAAATGCGGAACATGTTAACCTGTGGTAATTGGACTTTACTCTTTTTATATTCTTTGTTTCTCTCTGTATATCAGTCACAATAGGCTACGTTATGCAGAGTAACAATTCTAAAATCCCAGAAGGTTTAAACAATACATGTTTATTTAATGATATTCATCAATGTGGAAGCCAGGGAATTCTCACTGTGGTCTCCATTATACATGAACATATTGTAACATGCAACATAGATTAAAGAAGATTTCTCAGCTGAGTGGAGAGTCCATATACAAAACTGAGAAAAATGTAAGAAAAGTATTTTTCTGATTTATTTCCTGATGTCTTAGAGGAAACATCAAAACACATTAATTGAAACCTCTAAGGAAGAAACATTCTCATGTTATTTATTTCCTCACAATTGATAGAAACATTTGCAAATTTTAGGAGCAGAAATTTTATATTCTTCCCTTGGTTGATGATTTAGACCAAGTTGTTATTCTGAACTACTTAACAAAATAATTACTATCAAAGCAGACGTTTTCACTGTGAAATGCTCAAATCTCTTTACTCTCAAGTAAGAGATGTGTTACTAGAGATGGGTTCAATCCAAGATCAAACATGTTAGACAAGGAAATTGTTAGTGTAACAAACAGAAGACTTAAATTCAGCATTTTTTGGCAATGGGCCATTGGATTTTTTTTTAACCTCTTCTTGAACTTCACTGTTTCTTTCAAATACTGTAATTCTCTCTTGGAATTCTGTGCAACTAGCTTAGCAAGTTGAACTGGGACCACCTTCTTTTTAAATATGAGATTCTACTGATTTTCATTTCAGTCTAGTTATATTTGCTTGGAAATTATATTGGTTTTTAGGACCAACCTCTCAGTTAATGATAAAAATATATGTACATTTGTCTCAACTTTTCCTTGCACATATATCTTTTTGGAAGACTTCATGATTGTGAGAAGGTGGGACAGAGGACCTGTAGTTACAACAAAAAACTCAACAAAGCCTCAGAACACTTAGATTCAACATCCTGACAGTCACTTTCTTCCCTTCTTTCTCTTGTTCTCCACTATGGAGACAAAACTTTATGTTTAAAGGTGAAAAGACATCTTTAAATTCTCAATATTTAATAGATATCGTGTTTTGTTTTAGTCTACTCTTAATTGGTAGAATTAACCTACTGAATTTATGACTGATTTCAAGAAAGGATTTACTCATGGAAGCTAGTAATTGCTAGCTAATATGCTTCTTAGAGCAAAGAAAAAAATAGATTCAGAATGTCTATATTACTATTTCAGAAATATTTTACAATATCTTCAGTGACATATTTGCAAACTTGGAAGTGGACTCATTTTGATATGATAAAGTTAGAATGTGGAAAAATCAATGTCTTTATATTTAGTTGTTTCCAAGGAAATTCAATAAGGGTATTATATTTAGATTTAATTTTCTGTTGAAGAAACAGTTTGTTACATTTTCAAAATTTTACAAGGGCTCACATAATAAAAAAAATATGCTTTTGCTGCTGGTATTAGAGATGTATTGGTTGAATTTAGAACCATGTGGGAGGTAAAATCCTGTCTACCTGTTATAAGCACAGTTGGAGTAAAAACTTTTTGTGTTAGTTTATATTGGCGAGGTAATAGAAAAAGAAAAATGTTACTTAAAATGTAATTCAAATAGAAAGGTATTATTTAAAATGTAAATTGGTTTTCAAATAGTAATTGAGTTTCTAAAAGTTCTATTAGTTCTTCATGTTTCAAAATGCCTTATATCTTGGCTTCATGAATCCACCTGTGCAGCCTAATCTATGTGAACTGACGAGAATCAATCATACTTCTATGTACTAACTTATAATCATGCTTCATCCTCAGAGTAACATATGTGTTTTTTTTTATTTCTGCCACATAGAAGGACAAAACAATGTTCACAAAGTTAAAGATTTATGCCTAAAGTCAAACAACAAGTAAATAAAACACCAGTATTTGAATAAATACATTTCAAGTTTTAATACACATGATCCGTATTACCTCAGAGATGACCCCAACTTAACCAATTGAGATAAATTTGTCAATTAAGTGAACCATCTCATCCTGATAATTAACCAACCTGCTAGAAAAGGCAAACAGGAGAATTCCTTTGACAACTTACTAGTAATGTCTTGTTTATGTTAAATAGTTAATATTTGTTGAATTTATTTATTACAAGTTTTTCAAATGATGATAAATTTCTAAATATCAACAGATTCTCTAAAGGTTTTCTAATCATCACCTTCTTATACTGACCTTGGCATTAATCCATCATTTGGACCAAGTGGTTGAAATTTTTAATTGAATATTCATTTTTTTTGTTTGTTTGTTTTAGACGGAGTCTTGCTCTGTCACTCAGGCTGGAGTGCAGGGGCATAATCTTGGCTCACTGCAACCTCTGCCCCCTGGGTTCAAGTGATTCTCCTGCCTCAGCCTCCCGAGTAGCTGGGACTATAGGCGTGCACCATCATGCCCAGCTAATTTTTTGTATTTTTAGTAGAGATGGGGTTTCACCGTGTTGGCAAGGATGGTCTCAATCTCCTGACCTCGTGATCCCCACGCCTTGGCCTTCCAAAGTGCTGGGATTATAGGCGTGAGCCACTGCGCCCAGCCGAATAGTTCATTTTTAGTAAGCATAACATGCTCTAAAACTTATATAGATGCTAGACTTATTAAAGCTTTTTTAATCCCTCCATATGCATGCATTAAAATATAATACCTCTGGCTAAAATTTCCCTAGATTGTTATTAGAATTGAATATATAAAAAGTAGCAAAATAAATGAAAGGCTAGTACACTAATTCAATTGAGTGTCAAAGCACATCAAAATTGTACATTTTTATAGCAGGGTGCAGTATGCCAATTTGATGCTACCCATCAGGGAGTCTTGGCAAAGTCCCAGGATAACTAGTCTGGTTAATGCTGCTCTCTGAACAAAAGGATAAATTCCATCTTTGCTTTTCAGTTTTTCTTTCACCACATGCCTTTGTAGAAAACATTCCTTCTTTTTAAGAACACCCTTTTACTGATCTGGGTAAATCTGGTGGAGTTGTCAAACAAAAGACCCTCACTTAATCTAACATTTCCTACACAATTAGAGGCTTCCATCTCCTCTCTGTCCCAGGCACAGCTACTAATCCAGAGGTGGACAGGTGACACAAGCAGCACCAAGTGAGGCATTTCCCTTTCTTGAATAGAGCTTTAAGTCCCTGGAGTAAACCTATAGAAAACCTGTCAAAGATATAAAGGGAAAACATTGGAAGTAGAGATGAAAGGAAGGAGGGGGATATTCAGAGAAAGAGAGAGAGATAGAGATTGATGAATGAACTTGTTTTGATTCTGGATCTTGTCATCTTTGAAGTCAACGATCCTCTTGACCATCAAAGTTAGATGTTTGTCATTTTGAACTAAGAAATATTATGGTTAATTTTTCTTCTGTCATAATTTTATGGAATTTATGGCATACAAAAACACTGTTGCTACTTTGGAATGGCAGTTAGATTTAATTTTAGATTAACAATATAATATTTGTGATTGTTATTATCATATGCTGTATTTATACAGCATTTTGCAGCTTTACATGTATGGTGTCACTCAATCCTTGTGACAGTCCTGTCATTGGAAGCTGTTATAATCTCCATTTTTAGTTGAGGAAGATGAGACTCAGGGAAGTCAATAAAGTCTCCCAGGATTATCAGCTGGGAAGAGTCAAAACTGGGATATAAACACAGACAGTTTGGATTTTCAAATATATTCTCTAAACCAATGACTAATGCTCTTTTTAGGACAGTCATTGTTGAGAGAGAGAGAGAGAAACACTTAGGACAGTCATTGTTGAGAGAGAGAGCGAGAGACACACAGAGAAAACCTCTATTAATATTTCACATGTATGTAATTATTACAAACTTTCTTTAGAGTACTGCTTATTCAACTAATCTTACGGTTTTGTAGATTGCGGATTTGTGCTTGGGATCAAAAAAGGCATGAAATTATGCACATTCCCTTTTCCATTATAAATACAAGTGTTTCTGGCAGACTTCAGTCCCAGTGAAACAATTTTAAAAATATATTTAGCAAGAAATACAAACTTTTAAGGGCTTTTGCTAAATAGTATGTAGTGATACTTCTCTCCGGAATAGATATTTAGCAGATTTTTTAAGCTTCATTTAGTAATGCTTTTCTTTTTTTTACATGATGAGCAACAAAACATCTGTGTGTGGGCCTAGATATTTAAAAAAAATTTTATATCTGCACCTGAATGGGGAGAGGAAGGAGAAGTAGTTGTAATCAGCACGGTATAGGAAGTTTTTCTCTGCCTGCTAGTTTTCTGTGGAATGTTGCTGGCTGAAATGCTTCATCATTATATAGTTCCACTACTCTGAGCTAATCTAGGGTCATTTTGGCAGAGATTAGTGTATTATTCTATTATCATGCTGCTATGAAGACACATCCAAAACTGGGTAAAAGAGTTCTAATTGACTCACTATTCCGCAGGGCTGGGGAGGCCTCAGGAAACTTACTATCGTGGTGAAAGGGAAAGCAAACACGTCCTTCTTCACATGGTGGCAGCAAAGACAAATGGGAGCAAAGTGAGTGAAAAGCCCATGATAAAACCATCGGATCCTGTGAGAATTCACTATCATGAGAACAGCATGAGGGTAAGCACCCCCATGATTCAATTACCTCCTACTGGGCTCCTCCCATCACACACGGGGATTATGGGAACTACAGTTCAAGGTGAGATTTGGGTGGGGACAAAGTCAAACCATATCAATTGGGGTTTAAAAAGATACATTTTTATTTGAATTTTAAAAAGGGAAGGTTTAGAAATGCATTTCTGTTATCAGAGAGAGAAGAGTCACTACTTTTATTTGCTTCTACTCAAATCCTGGAAAAGAGTATAAGACATAGAACACAGCCTCCTAGAATGGCAAATGCCATCTGGATCACGATTTATGGTTGTGCATATTGTATAAGACCCTATGAAGGGGCTATAAATATGGTGAAGCCACTCTAGAGGATTAAACTACCATTCAGGTGTCCAAGCTGGAAATTCAGGTGTCAGTCAGACATCTCTCTTTGTCTGCTCAACCCATACTGCTTTCTAGAATAAAATCCCAAGCCATTTATATTTTACCCTATCTTATTCATCTGTTTCCTCTCCATCCCTCATGTCATCACTTTTGTTCATGAACTTGGTATTTCTTCTAGATTATTGTTGTGGTCACATTACTGATATTCCTGAATCTAGCCTGCTCTCCACCTCACCAGTTCCCATCTGAAATCTGTACTGTTACTAGGATTAAGTTTTAATATGAAGTTATGATAGTGACATTCCATTTATGAAAAATTTTCATTGAATTGCCATCCACTCCAGAATAAAGTCTAAACTACTCAGGGTGATATAGAATATTCTTGATACCCTGGCTTTTGCCTACCTGTCCCAATACTTCACCCTGTGTTCTGATAGTAATGGCATGCTCTTTTTCCTCTCCTAAACTCTATCCTCTCCCATTCACCTTTGTACTGGTTTTCCTGGCTGAACTGTTGCTTCCTCCCTTTTCCTTCTCCTCACTGTCATCCAGCTGTTTAACTGTTAATATGTTCTTCAGGGTTCAACTCAAGCTTTGATTATTTTTGATGACTTTGCTATCTCATTGAATTTTCAGTAGTTGCTTCTTCCCCTTTTGTTCTTTTTCTTGTAGCATCTACCCATTATAACATTTAACATATTTTGGAAATATTATCCCTCATCTTCATATTTTGAATACATTTTCAATCAGAAATAGGTCTCAGTAAATAATTACTGAATTAGTGAATCAGTGAATAACCACTCTGCTCTAATGGAGAAAGTTTTACATATATAAAAATTAACATTCCCACATAATAAGTTAGACCCTTTAGTGAATAAGTGAATAAGTTAGACCCTTTAGTGAGAAGAGTTGTCTAAACTGAGGAGCAGTGCAGTGTAGCAGTTGGGGCAATGGCTTTGTAGTTAAACTCCTGGGGCTAAGCAAGAGATCCACTATATTCTACCAGTATATCTTGGACAACTTACTATACTTCTTGGAGAATGATTGTATTCTTTCTTCAGTGGGTTGTGAAGACATTACAATGTGATAACCCATGAAAGAGGCTTAGTAATGTCCAGAACATGGCAAATATTTACTAAATGTTATGTATTATATTAATGGTAAATCAGTAATCCAACCTTTCTTTTTTATCCTATACCCAAAGCCCAATACTGAGTAACTCATGGACTACTTCTAAGTATCTTCTATCATATTAAAGAAATGCCTGTGGTTTATACTTTGCCTGCTGAACCCTAACATGTGTATATCTATGTATGTATGAATCTGTATTTTCTGAGCACCCATACAGCTATAATTTGGTAATGTTTTATAAATCAACTTTGCATCATAATCTTAAATGATTAAATCACCTTATTTATTATAGCAATTTTTTAACTGCATAGGACAACAGTTCCTAAATTTTAAAAATTTAAAATATTAACCATAAGTAATACTAAAATTAATATAATCCATGAGGCTATGACTATCCTGCTGAGCCCCAGTGCAGATAACAAAGATGTGGATTTTCCACAAAGATTCTAAAAGCAATTATAAAACTCACAGCCAGATAAAGTTGGCTTGCTTTCCATTATCACCATGTGCTGGCAATTCTAAAAACCGCTAGTGAAAAAATATTCCTTCCCTTTGGGACAGATTGCTCTCTTTATACCCCCCATCTTTGTCCACCCCCTTAGTAAGTATTTACAAATATTTTATTATTCAAAGTATTTATGTTATGTTACTTTAAGCCCATCCACCTTCTACTTTAGTCTTCTGGCATTGTGTTAATATTTAATCATGCTAAAGATAATCCCCTCTTTTGGGAGGATGTATGTATGCATTATCTTCTTTATAAATTAAATGGGTGAATGGTGTATTACTTTAATTTATATGTCTTTCAATAATTAAACAGTTTATGTAGCTTTTCAAAGGCACAAGTAATCTACCTGATGAGAAAACTTTGCTACTGACTGTGAGTTTCACATAGATTTCAAGATAGTTATAGATAAAATGTTCTTCTCTTTTCCTCTTCAGATTGTCATTGTGCATTTTCAGAGCATTGGTAATTGCTTCTCCCTTTTAGCCAGATTATTTTCTGTGTATGACCTGAGCCCAGTGGAAATAAAAATAAACTGTAGTTGAACAGAAGAGTTTCTCCTCATAACAAACCATGGATTATCTCTTCTACCTAAAAACAAACAAACAAACAAAAACAAACCAAAAAAAACACCAGTTTTCTGACAGTATCAAACTCCCCCAAATACCACTGGATAACCTGTCCATAAGCCAAGCAGATTAGAATTCACTGAAGAAAGGGAGAACAGCACCATAGTAGAGTCTTAGTAGTGTCATAGAAGGAAGGAGTTAGAGAAGAATATTTACAGAGCTGGAGGGTCTGTGTTCCTGGAATTTAAATTGGATCTTTCAAGGTAAGAAACTGCTTGGGATTAGGCATAGATTGTGACATTATAGTTTAATATTTGTAGAGATAGTGAGCTAAGGATCTTATGGTGCCCTGTGAGCACAACCCTGACAACATTCTTGGTATAAATAGCAAGTGTTATTTTAAAAATACCTTTTTTAGCCAGGCATGGTGGCACACACCTTGTCCCAGCTACTCAGGCAGGAGGACTGCTTGAACCTGCGAGGTGGAGGTGGAAGTGGAGGTTGCATCGAGCCAAGATCATGCCACTGCACTCCAGCCTGGGCTACAGAGCGAGAGCCTGTCTCAAAAAAAATTTTTTTCAACACCATTAGGAAAAAAATAGACCCTCTCTTAACTACTTTTATGACACTGAGCTTAACGTACAATACTTTCTAACTTGTTCTGAAGGCCTATAACCTTATAATTCCCTCCGCTCTCTGTTGGTAGATCCTGGGTAGTCTGTTTCATAGATGTACAGTCTATTAATGAACAACAGTAAATAGATTTTAGAGCACGAAAGGATCTTTAGATGTTCATGTAGAAGTTTATACTGCAAAAGTAAGGCCAAAAAATTGAAATTTGGTGATTGAGCAATATGCCTGTCAGAAGATTGGGCATGGGTTTTAGAATATGAGAGTTAGGAGTTAAAATCCCAGCTCTATTACTTATTAGTTGTGTGACCCTGGCTAAGCCAGGTAACTTCTCTGGGAATCAATTTTCTCACCTTTTAATAACAGGTGAGGAAAGATAAAATGTTTTTTTTCTTTCTTTTTATCATAAATCTAAATCTCAAGTGGACTGAATAATTATATGATTAAAAAACAGTATACAGTAAAAATAGAAGAAAATATGGCTGGGCGCGGTGGCTCACACCTGTAATCCCAGCACTTTGGGAGCCTGAGGTGGGCAGATCACGAGGACAGGAGATCGAGACCATCCTGGCCAACATGGTGAAAACCCGTCTCTACTAAAAATACAAAAAATTAGCTGGGCATGGTGGTATGTGCCTGTAATCCTAGCTATTCGGGAGGCTGAGGCAGGAGAATCACTTGAACCAGGGAGTTTGGAGGTTGCAGTGAGCCAAGATCATGCCACTGCACTCCAGCCTGGCAACAGAGTGAGACTCGTCTTAAAAAAAAAAAAGAAAATACAATTGGATATTGGATTTAAGTAAGAATACATATGAAGTTTTGAAACATAAAGGAAAAAGAAATCACAAAGTAATAATTAAATGCTTTGATAAACCTGGGAGGGGACACTTCAGTATGTTAAAAACACAAAACCAATAGTAAATGATAAACTTAGAGTATAAAAATCAATATGTAAAACTGTAACATATTTGTAAACATCTGAATAAATGTACAAAAATTCACAAATATGAAAGTTGGAAAATAAAAAAATAATTCAAAATTATAGTGACAGAAGAGGAAAATGTTCTATGTCACTTATGTTTAGTAATTTAAAAATTTAAAAAGTTTAGTTTACTGATGAAATAGGCAATAGTGAAAATTATATTAGAATCCAGCATTGGAAAAAGTTTTCTGTAAAAAATTTTGGAAAAGGGGGCAACTTTTGAGTAAGCAATTTAATGGTTCATATGGAAAGTGTAAATATGTTCACATCTTCTAACCCAGGAATTTCATATTAATGTTTCATAAAAAGAAGCATTAGATATGCTATAAATCTTCGACTAACAGAGACCATATTATGGGGATATCCTTGTGTTAAATCATATATAATGACAAAGATCAAATGACATGAGAAATGCAGTATCTTAAAAAGTATATCAATCTATGGGCTGGGCGCGGTAACTCATTCCTGTAATCCCAGCACTTTGGGAGGCCAAGGCGGGTGGATCACCTGAGGTCAGGAGTTCGAGACCAGCATGACCAACATGGTGAAAGCCCATCTCTACTAAAAAAATACGAAAATTAGCTGGGCAGGGTGACACATGCCTGTAATCTCAGCTACTTGGGAGGCTGAGGCTGGAGAATCACTTGAACCCGGGAGGCGGAAGTTGAAGTGAGCCGAGATTGTGCCACTGTGCTCCAGCCTGGTGACAGAGCATGACTCCATCTAGAAAAAAAAGAAAAAAAAATATATAAAATATATATATTATATATATATATGATCATATATATATATGATCAATCCATGTAACGTGAGTTTTCTTTTTTTTTTTTTTGAGATGGAGTCTCACTCTGTCACCTAGGCTGGAGTACAGTGGCCTGATCGTTGGCTCAGTGCAACCTCCGCCTCCCGGGTTTAAGCAGTTCTCCTGTGATTCTCCTACCTCAGCCTCCCAAGTAGCTGGATTACTGGTGCCTACCACCACTCCGGGCTAATTTTTGTATTTTCAGTATAGACAAGGTCTCACCATGTTGGCCAAGCTGATCTTGAACTCTTGACCTCAAATAATCCACCTGCCTCAGGCTCCCAAAGCTTGGGATTACAGCGTGAGCCACCACGCCAGCCAATTTTTAAAAATATTTATATGCATCAAACCTTGAATGGAAAGCATTAAATACTAATAGAAGCTTTATTTCTTGGTTGTCTCCTGATCCTTTCTATGTGCCAGGCATTACAGAAACTAAAAAAATATTAAAGCAACCAATTTTGACTAAAAACCTACAAAAGGGGTATACTACTATTGTCCCAATTTAATAGACGAGGAAACTTTATATATTGATGACATTAAATTCATTATTAAAAACCTTTCTATAATTCAGACCCAGATGGGTTACTCTGGAATTCTGTCAAATATTAAGGAAATAATTTCAAGAACTCAGAAAATAGAGGAGAGGTGAATACATAGCAACTCACTTAATGAAGTCAGCATAACATTAATATTATACCTTATTAATTCCTATTTTTGGTAGGGTTCCCGGACCTTATTCAGGATCTAGTCTGGATAAGGCTGCCCTTCTGGGCCTATAAAATAATTTTTGTGTTTCCTGGAAAGTCTTTCCTGATTTAAGAGCACTGTCCTTCTGGTGAGTATTCTTTCGGTTCAATTTTTGGGTGGTCTGCACACCTAATCCAATATTTGGTTTGATCTGCATGCCTGGTTTAAAACTTGTGTAAATCACACATGCTTGTGTGTATTTTTAAACTGATGGAGAAGATACAATAAAGATAATTTAAAATTATAATTACCATTATGTAGAACATTCTACATTAATAACACTGCACTTTAAGAAGTACATTTAAAATTAGAAGGAATCTCAAATGCTTCAGAAAAAATTAGATGTATTTTTGATTGGTGTATAAAGGCTTCTAATCTCTCTATCTTTCCCTGCTTGCTTTGAATAGGCTGATTTTTTTCACTTGATTATTTGAATGCCCCAAAGGAAAAAATGAAAAAAACTTGATAAGTATTTATAAAAGTTTGACTCTCAGATTCATTTACTGTATTTTTTTTTTTTAACCACCCTTACGCCTAGGCCAAAGTCTTGAGTTCAGGGCAATAATAAAATGTATTTATTCTGAAAGTGTTTTCCTACTTGCATTGATTGCTCAAACAACCAGACCTCCTCATGAAAGAATGATGAATCTGTTACTGACTTCAAGGTTTATGGAAAGTTTCGTTTTTTTCTTATGCATTCCAGCCAAGGGGTTGGGGGAAGAAGCTTCAAATAAATGGCGTTGCGATTATAGCAGCTGCATGCCAACCAACAACCTACAATGACTGTTGGACCTTCGCCAGGGTCCTACTTTAATAAGCAACCCCTAAAATAGCAGTTTCCAGAAAACTGTTGCCATTTGTGCAAATGAACAGGACATTAAAAAGCAGGCTGCCCACCTTTTGATAGTAATCTCTGTTAACCATCAGCATTGTTGGGGGCTTGGAGGGATGTTCCAGAAAGCTTCTACTGGTTGTTTTTTTTTTTGCCCTTTTCATTAAAGGACCCCACCCTTAACTCAGATATCTAATTAAGAAACAAGCTAAGTTAAAAAGACCACTTACCCCAAAAAATCTGTCTCCAGATACACATTTCTGACATTTGACTGGTTATTTTGAGAATCTTTGTGGAAAAAAAAACTACATCTTTAAAGAAAGTCTTCATTTACAAGGGTGTCTATCTCTCTACACCAGTAAAAGAGGAAAGACTAAGTCACTAGAATCTCTTACAATGAAAAGGGCATTGGTTTAAAATGTACATAGTAAGCCTTACCTTTTTTAAGATGGTTTTTCCTAGCTATCTTAACTGGACTTTTATATCCTGTTTTTTTTGTCTCAACTAATAATGATGTTTAGATAGATCTAAGTTTTATTCTTTTGAGATGTTTTTATCTCATTTCACCTAAAGAGTTCAATACTGCGGTAAATACTGCTGTTTGTTCCGGCTGAACCTGATAAGATATTTTAAAAGAATTTAAAGATATTTTAATGATATCTCCAGAATTTGTGAAGAGCTCTTTTTAATTGACTTTAAGAAACCTACTATAAGTGTTTAAATAAAGTATTTTATCAGAAAAATATAAACTAACTGAAGTGTCATTTAGTTCATGTAATCTGAAATATTCTTTGGCAAATAAATCTAGTGTGAAAATTTGTAAACTAAGAATGCCTTCAGAATTGTTGGCATTAAACGTAGTGCAGACACTTTTGCCTGGCTTTGCTGGTTATACAGGTTTGTGTTGTCTTTATGAAATGTTTAAAGCAATAGAAACTATGTTTTAACCTTGGACTTTTTCTTTGCTTCTATCCTGGGCTTTAGGATTTTTGCTCTTTTAAAAGAAAAATATTGAAATTTGGTTGATTTATTAAACTGCAGTTACAGGACTAGATCTTAAATTATTCTAGCTTCCCACAGTATCTGGCTGCAAGTCTCCCACCAGGAATAAGAATTGCTTTGTTCCTAAAACCCTGTAAGCTGAAGCTGGATGACTTGATGCAAATTTCAAAGGAAAACATTGTGCCTCATGTGTGGGCTACGTAAAAATTCACCAAGCCCCCTGATGCCATAACCATAGACATTCAAACTGCAAACCAGAACAAGAGGTTGACAGCTTCAGGCTGTGGACAGCTTTTCCCAAAGCATTAGGACAAGACTTCTATCGTGAAACTCTTACCTCTCTTATTTTTGCCTTGCTTATGCCTACTTCCCTCCCTCCCTTCCTGCTTCTCTCCCTCTTCCTTTCTCTCTTTTTCTCTCTCATTCTTTCTTCTTTCTTTTCTTTTCTTTCTTTCTTCATACCAAAAATAATGTTGTAATTAGAATTGCACAAACAGATTCTGCAGGTAACTTGACAAAACGTCTAACCCAAATCTTTATGTATCCTAAGAGAGCCTTTAGTCTACCTAATAAGTAACTTAAACATATCCCTCACACAACTTTTGTTCAAATTGCACCAATGATCCCTTTTCATAGAGTTAGCAATATTTGCTTTAATTTAATTTAGTTATGGGGTACTAAATAATGTAATTGCTACCTACTAGCTGAAGAAAGATGTATCTGTAACCACTGCTAATACCATATGCTGTAGTTAGATCAATTCATCTGAGGAAATTGAGACCCAACTGCATAAGATAAGAAAACAGACTTGGTGACTATGATAGGTCTCACTCAGTCCCCAAAGGTCTTTTAATTTGTTGGTTGTTTGGGCTCTTGACTCAGAATCATTGTGGATTTGTTATATTCCTTTTGGTTTTGCTTGGTATTATTTTCTTTAAATTTTGTACCTTTTGCCTGTCAAATTTCTGCAGAAATACAACACCTAGCAGAATGCTAGCCCAACATGTCAAAATAATAAGCAACAACTATGAAACTGGCAAAACTGAATTTAACAATGAACCCCAGACAAATTTAACAAGGACCACTACTTGCAAACCTTCTTGCTCAAAGGTTCTTGACGTTGACTCGTAATTGCTGACTACTTCCCTAGCATATGACCAGACCAATAAGGAAGGTCTATCGTGGCGTTGAGAGACAGTAAAATCCTAACTGCAGGTTAATTGACCAGTGATACCTTCAGAGAAAGATCTTAATATAAAGGGGGAAAGGTAAAAGTCACTGATGCCAAGATGCAATGGCTTACACTAGACCCAAAGTAAGCCAGGAGTCATGAAGGAGGGGATCTCATACTCCTATGTCTAATATAAAATGTATCAAAAGAACCATCTGAAAACTAAGAAATTATCAGATGTTCTGCATGTTCTACGCATCCTGCTCATTATAAAGGTCCTACACATATGTCTGTAACAGGGCTTATCACAAGAAATCCCTCAAAATTGTAGTGTTCCAGATAAGCCACTCCTACAAATACACTTGCGTAGCAATGGTTATCTCCACCAATGAGTTAGCAATGGCTCCTTCAACAAACCTATGTGACCAGTGATTTTTGTTTCAGAATAGCTTACATGGACCTCTCCTCTTTGTCTTTAAAAGTTTCCCCTTATCCTAATAGCTCCAGATATGCCTATGATTCATCGTAGCATACATATCCTGGATTCCAATCTCCTGCATATTCCTGAATAAACTTTTTGGGGAAAGTCTGTATCTCTCTTTATTTTAGGTTGTCTCCAAATTAGTATATAAAATCAACATATTTTTAATAATTCCAACAGGTTTTGTTTTTGGTTTTTTTATAGAATTTGACAAGCTTATTCTGAAATTAATATAGAAATTCAAAGAACCTAGAATTCTTAAAAAAGAGAAAAAAACTAGAAGACTCCCATTAGCTGATTTCAGGAATTACTATTAAGCGAGAATAATCAATACAACACGGTACTGGGACAAGGAATGACAAATAGATCAGTGGAACAGAAGAGCTCAAAAAGAGCTCCACTCACACAATCATTTAATTTTCAACAAAGGAGTTGAATAATTCCAATGGAGAAATAAAACTTATTAACAGAGTGATGAAATGTTGACAAGAATTAAAATGAATCTCAACCTCTACTTCACATCATACAATCCTAGTGCTAGAAAAATGACTCTTTACAGATAAGATAAAGTAATTATTTCAATAAAGGCCAATTCCTTTTTTTCCTCTGAATAGTTAGGAATGAGAGATAACAATCTATTTCAGATGGTAAATTTTTGAATAGAGGGGCCTGCGAGAAGGAGATTCTGCTCTACTTGTTAAGAGAAGATGCAATTATGTAAGAGATTGAGCTGTACTCAGGATTTTCTACTATTCACAAGTTATTGACCACAGTCATGAGCCAACCCTATTATCTTTACCAGGAAATTAAAGACATGGGCTCTGTTGATCACATTTACTCCTTTTATGGATTTTTTTTTTTTTTTTTTTTTTTGGCCATCAAATCTGACAGTTCTTTGCTGAGTCCTAGGTTAAGATGCCTGTGCAATAGCCAGGCTGAATTGGAATCTGAGGGTGGGGCTCAGAAACTGACCTGGTAAATAAGAGTCTGAGGTGACTTTTAGATACACCAGAGTTTGAGGACACAGCTAAGTGGCACCAGAGAAAATGGGGAGATGCTGACATAAACAAGGCCAGCTCAGTCCTAGGACAGTCTAGAAAAGTGTCCTTAAATCTGGGTCTAGGCTTTCAGTCAGCTAACTTCTGGCTTTCTTTTCCTTGGCTGCTCCCTGAATTCTTTTATTGTTTAGGAGAAAAGGTTGGGCTGAAACAGAAAGGCCTCAAGCCTCAAATTGTTCAAAGGTTTGCCAAATGAAATGCTATCTCACAAGGAGAAAAGTTACCAAAGGAGAGCGCCCGGAAACATTAAAACCCTTTCTACGTGCCCATGGCCCCAAAGGGCTCTTTTCAAGCATTTAGCTCTCAAGCTAGAACCAAGGAGTGAGGGACACCTCCAGCCTCCCTTTCTCTAGTGGAGCATGAGATACACCTTCCTCCCTGTAAAGGTGCGGGAGAAACAACGTGGGACTTAAAGAGACTAAAAAGGAAGGAAAACCTATGGAATTTTGATTATTCCCGTGGAAATGAAGTCTGAAAAGAAACAAATGGATTCAGCTATGATAACTAGATCTCGAGGGCCAGGCTGTTGAGTGAAGTTGTTTAAATATCATCCAAGGGTGAGATTGGTCTGTTGCTGAGGGTTGTTGTAGCCCACAGGAAATCAAGTCTTCTAAAACTGAGAATCAGAAACTCCTAGCTGGAGTTTGAGTACGTGAATGGGAAAAAGAGCTCCATGAGAAAATCTCCCAAAACTATCATGTGAAAATGTTATTTTTTAGAAAACAAATGTGTATGTTCTTAAAAAATCACAATATTGGCAATACTGTCAGTTACCTTTGATTCTTATACCATTCAATCATTTAAATACTCTTCTTTTTCAGTAAGTCCTATGATTCATTTACCCATGCTATTAAATGAAAAGATTGCAAGACTGAGCTTCAGATACAGGACAATAAATCATATGATCATGAAAAAAAGAGTATTTGCTATGTGGTGGGCATGGCTGGCTTTCAGTTCAGGGTTGCAGCAATCATCACAGCAATATAATTATGGCTACCTAGCCATTTAGCCTACTTAGCAGTCAGGGAAAGGGTAATCACCCAAGGCATCAATTACTACTGAGATCATTAGCTATACTTGGCTCACATGAAATGTACCACAAACTTCTTTGGAAGAGGTTGCAGTAAGAAAATACCGGCAGTCATGATGGTTAGTAATGATCATCACTATTCACAAAAGTATTTAAATGTCACATCATGAAAAAACAAATTCTCTCCAACATCCTATGTTAGGTCTCTAGCCAGAGAAACACTATGTTTTAAAATAACTGTTACTTAGTTATTTAAAGTTAAACTTTAAACTATGGTTTAAAGTAACTATAAAGTAACTATAACAAATAAGTTGTGTGGGTTTCAATTATAACCCGTAATTGTCAGCTTTTTCTGACAGAATCTTTATTTCAGAATGCCTGTTCCCTAGAAAAAAAACACATAGGAGGAGGTGAAATTCTAATTGTTTTCACTTATAATTCAAGTCTGATTTGATTGCAATAGGCACTGTAAGACAGACTTTCTAGTTGTCATGGAATTTTATTTAATCAGGAGTTGTTCGAAACAAGTGGGCTGAAAGTATGAGCTCTCTCTGTGTGTGTAAATATGTACATGTATTTTCATTACAACTGTACTATATTCCAAATGAGACTTAACCTCTCTTTTATCATTTTTATTTGTCATTTTATTTGCTGACAATGTTTGCTGATGTCTACAGTAATGAGCTAATCTGTTGCAGAAGGAACAATTAAAAACACATAAAAACTGTATTGACATTCCAAGTTAAAATGCCTTCTGAATTGAGGCTAAACTTATGTTGTTTCTAGTACATGAAAGTGGTGAAAACAAAACAAATCTAAAAACAGTAATTGTAAATATCTCTGAAATTCTGATATTGAAATATTTATAAGCTTATTTTTGTTAAATTATATTTGTTGGTAGCTTTTACATAATTTATTAAAATATTAATACAATTATATTACAATAGTATTGAACTAAATGTTGCAATGTATGTTGTAACAATATGAAGCTTTGAGTAATGTAGGCTGGGACTGAATACCAGCTCAGTCTAAAGCAGAGAAAGAGAGGAAGAAAAAGAGAGAGAGAAATGAATCTAAAAAGTGAGAGTGAATTTTTGGAGAGTGAATCCAAAAAGAATAACTACAGTGTTTAAAAGACAGGAAATACAGATGAAATGCAGATATGTTCAGTCTGAATAGTAGGAATAGCATCTAGCAATAGTCCTCAACTTGAGATTCACACAGCTCTGATTTAAGGGCTTTTTTTTTTAATACCATGGAAACTATGCAGCCATAAAAAGAATAAGATCATGTCCTTTGCAGGGACACGGATGGAGTTGGAGGCTATTATCCTTAGAAAACTAACAAGAACAGAAAACCAAATACAGAATCTTCTTACTTACAAGTAGAAGCTAAATGATAAGAGCACATGGACACTCAGAGGGGAACAACACACACTGGGGCCTATCAGCAGGTGGAGGGTAGGAAGAGGAAGAAGATCAGAAAAAAGTAATGGGTACTAGGCTTAATACATGGATGGGGAAATAACCTGTATACCAAACCCCCATGACACAAGTTTATCTATGTAACAAACCTGTACTTGTACCCCTGAACTTAAAATAAAAGTTACAGAAAAAAAATACAGATTCCTTGGGCTTCATCACAAACAAAATAAATTAGAGTCTCTGGCATGAAGCTTTGGATTGTTATTGTTTTTTAAGTTTATTTTGAGGTAATGGTAGATTAACATGCAGTTGTCAGATACAATGTCAGAAATTTCATATAACCTTCCCCCTATTTCTGTCATTCGTAACATCTTGCATAAGTAGAGTATAACCAGGAAATTGTCATTCATAAAATTTATGTATTATATCCTTATTCACACCCTTCCAATTTTACATGCACTCTGTGTGTGTGTGTGTGTGTGTTGTGTGTGTGTGCGCGTGCACACATTTACATACGTAGATTTGTGTGACATCCACCATGGTCAAGATACAGAATAGTTCATCACAAAGATCCCTTATGCTAGCCTTTTACAGTCATAGGCACCTCCTTTCTTCCCCTGGAGACCCTTGGCAGCTACCAGTCTGTTCCTGAGCTCTCTAATCTTGCCATTTCAAGAATGCAATATAAATGGTATAATAATGTATGCAAACTTTTGAGATCGGATTTTATCACTCAGCATAGTTTACTGGAGCTTTATCCAAGTTGTGTGTATCAATAGTTTGTTCCTTTTTATTGGTGAGTAGTAGTCCATGGTACAAATGCACCACAGTATTTTAAATTATTCCCCCATTAAAGAACATCTGGGATTTTTCGTTTTGGGCTATCACAAGCAAAACTGCTATGATCATTTGTGCACAGACTTTTGTATGAATATGTCTTCATTTCTAACGAAATAAATTGCACAAGTGTGTAATTGCTGGTAGTTGCATGTTTAGGTTTATAAGAAACTACCAAATTGTTTTTCAGTTTGGCTGTACCATATTACATTCCCACCAGCAATGTACAGTTGATCAAGTTTTTCTGAATTCTTTCCAGCATTTAGTGTTGTCATTAATTATTTTAGCCATTTTGATAGTTGTGTATTGATATCTCATTGTGTTTCAGTTTGTATTTTCCTAATTACTAAAAGATACTGTATTTCTTTTCTTTTTTTGAGATAGGGTCTCTTGCCCAAGACTGGAGCACAGTGGCAGGAGGCAGGATCTTGGTTCACTGAAACCTCTACCTCCCAGGTTCAAACATTCTCTTACCTCAGCCTCCCGAGTAGCTGGGATTGCAAGTGTGTGCTACCACACCTGGCTAATTTTTTTGTATTTGTAGTAGATATGGGGAGAGCAGGTTTCACCATGTTTGCTAGGCTGGTCTAGAACTCCTGGCTTCAAGTGCTGCCTTGGCCTCCCAAAATGCTAGGATTACAAGTGTGAGCCACCACTCCTGGCCAAGATATTGTATCTGTTTTCTTGTGCTTATTTGCCATCCCTTCAGAGAAATATTTGCTCACATTTTCTAATTGGATTATCTTCTTTTTACTGTTACATTCTCAGAGTTCTTTATTCTAGACACAATTCCCTATTGTATTTGTAGTTTGCAAATATTTCCTCCCAGCTGATATCTTGTCTTTTCAACCTCTTGAAAGGGTCATATGTAGAGTGAAAGTTTTTAATTTTGATGAAGTTGTTTATCAGATTTTCCTTTTAAAGATCACGTTTTTGTATCAAGTCTAGGAACTCTTTGCTTATTCCTAGGTCCTAGAGTTATTCCTCTTTTTCTTCCAACAATTTTATGATTTTTATGGTTCACTTTGATGTAATGTGAGTATGTGGTGTGAAGTTTAGGTCAGGGTTTATTTTTGTGGCTTGTAGATATCCAATTCCTTCAATATCATTTGTTGAAAAGGCTGTCTTTCCTTCATTGACTTGCTTTTGCACCTTCGCCAAAAATATGCTCTAAAACATGTTGGACATATTTGCGTGGCTCTCTTTCTGGCCTATGCTGGTCTCACAAAATGAACTTGGAAGTGTTTCCTCCTCTTCTATTTTTTCGAAGAGTTTAAGAAGTATTAGTATTAATTATTCTTGGAATGTTTAGTAGAATTTGTCCATAAAGCTGTCTGGTCCTGGGCTTTTCTTTTTTGGGAAGTTTTCTATTACTGATTTAATATCCTTATTTTTTATTGTTGTATGAAGGCTTTCTATTTATTATTGACTTTGTTTTGGTAGATGTTGGTAGACACAATAATGGTACATATTTATGGGGTACAGTGAAATGTTACATCTATACATTCTGTGATGATCAAATCAAGGTAATTGAAATATCCATCACTTCAAAGGGTTGTCATCTCTTTGTAGTGAAAGACCCAAACTTCTCTTTTCTAGCTATTTTGAAATATACATTATTGTTAACTATAGTCACCCTACTGTGCAAGAGAGTACCAGAACTTCTTTCTTTTCCCTAACTGTAACATTTTGCCTATTGACCAACCTGTCTCCATTTCCTCCATCTTTTCCCCATCCACAGCCTCTGGTAACCACTATTCTCCCTCTACTGCTGTGATACCAACTTTTTTTTAGATTCTACATAGAATGAGTGAGATCTACATTGAGTGAGATCATCCTTCTGTGCTTGGCTTCGCTTTACTTAACATAAAGTGCTCTAGGTTCATCCATGTTGTCTCAAATGACAGGATTTTATTTTACATGTCTGAATGTGTATATATTCCTTGCATATATATACACTGTATATGCAACATATTGCATTGTGTATATATCACATGTTTTTGTTCATCTATGGATGGGCATTTAGAATGATTTTATATCTTGGCTAATAGTGAAGCGTTCTACAGTAAATATGAGAGTGCAGATGTATCTTTGACATGCTGATCTTATTTCTTTAGATGTATCCCCAGTAGTGGGATTGTTGGATCATGTGGTAGTTCTATTTTAATTTTTTGAGGAAACTCCATACTATTGTCCATAATGGATGTAATAATTTACATAGTGATCAGCAGTGTATAAAAGTTCTCCTTTGTCCACATCCTCACCGGCAATTGTTATTTTTTGTCTTATTGATAATAGCCATTCTAACTGGGGTGACATGGTATCTCACTGTGGTTGTGATTTGCATATTTCTGATTAGTGATGTTGAGCATTTTCAAATATACCTGTTGGCTATTCATATGTTTTATTTTTGATAAATGTCTATTCAGATCATCTGCCCATTCTTTAGATTATTTGTTCTTTTGTTATTGAGTTGTTGATGCTTCTGATATATTCTGGTTAGTAGCCGTCTGTCAGATGCATAGTTTGTGAATATTTGCTCCCTTTCTATAGGTTCTTATTTTTATTGTCCAGACACTATCTAGTTTGATATAAATCCCATTTGACTATTTTTACTTTTGTTACCTATAATTTTGAGGTCTTATTTTAAAAAAAACAAAAACAAAAACAAAAAACCCTTGCTCACACCAATGTCATGAAGCATTTGTCCTGTTTTCTTCTAGTCTGTTTCTTTCATAGATTCAGGTCTACATGTAATCTTTAATCTATCTTGAGTCCATTTTTGTAAGTAGAGAGAGATGTCTAGTTTCATTCTTGGCATGTGGACATTCAGTTTTCCCATCACATTTATGAAAGAGACTGCCCTTTCCCCATTCTGTGTTCTCAGTGCCTTTGTTGAAAGTTAATTTGTTGTAAATGAGTGGATTTATTTCCAGTTTCCCTGTTCTGTTCCATTGGTTGGTGTGTCTGTCTTTATGACAATACCTTGCTGCTTGGGTTACTACTGCTTTGTAGTATACTTTTAAGTCAAGTAGTGAGTGTAATGCCTCTAGTTTTGTTCTTTTTTGATCAAGATTGTTTTGACTATCTGGGTCTTTAGTGGTTGCATAAAAAATTGTGGATTTTTTTTCTATTTCTGTGAAGAATGTCATTGGTATTTTGATAGAGATTACATTGAATCTGTAGACTACGTTGGGTAGTATGGATGTGTTATGAATATTCTTCCAATAGGTAAATAAAGGATATATTTTCACTTATTAGTGTTCTCAATTTCTTTTATCAATGTTTCAGTTTTTAGTGTGGAGATCATTTAACTTTCTTGGTTAAATCTACTCCTAAGCATTTTTTTTTTTTGTAGTCATTGTAAATGGAATTTCTTTCTTGATTTCATTTTCAGAGTTTGCTGTTGGCATATAGAAATGGCATAAATATTTGTATGTTGATTTTGTATGCTGCAACTTGACTGGACTTATTAGTTCTAACATGTTTTGGTGTATCTGTAGGGTTTTCTAGATATAATATCACATTATCTGCAAACATAAAATTTGACTTTCCCCTTTCCTGTTTGGATGTCCTTTACTGCTTTCTCTGCTGTAACTGCTGTAGCTAGGACTTCCAGTACTATAGTGAATAGAAGTGGTCAAAGTGCGCATCCTTGTCTAGTTGCAGATTTTAGAGAAAAAACTTTCAACTTTTCCCCATTCAATATGTTAGGTATGGGTTTGTTATGTATGGCCTTTATTGTGTAGAGGTATGTTCCTTCTACAACTAATTTGTTTAGAGTTTTTATCACAAAGGGATATAGAAGTTTATGGAATGTTTTTACTGTGTCTATTGGTATAATCATCTGGCTTTGTTCTTCATTCTGTTAATGTGATATATCATGTTTATAAATTTTGTATATTGAACCATCCTTGAACCTTGTGGTGAATAATCTTTTTGATATGCTGTTAGATTCAAGTTGCTAGTATTTTATTGAGGATTTTTGCATCTATGTTCATTAGGGATATTGGCCTATAGCTTTCATTTTTCATTTGTATCCTTGTCTGGTTTTGGTGTTGGAGTAGTGCTGGCCTCATAGAATGAGTTTGGAAGAATTCACTTCAATTCATTTTTCCTTCCTTCCTTCCTTCATTTCTCCCTCCCTCCCTCCTTCCTTCCTTCCTTCCTTCCTTCCTTCCTTCCTTCCTTCCTTCCTTCCTTCCTTCCTTCCTTCCTTCCTTCCTTCCTTCTTTCCTTCCTTCCTTCCGAATAGCTTGAGAAGAATTGACATTAGTTCTTTAAATGTTTTTTGGAATTTTGCAATGTAGCCATCAGGTACTGGGCTTTTCTTTGATGGGAGACTTTTTATTACTTATTCTTTTTACTTATTATTGGTCTGTTTGGGTGGGTGTTCTATTTTTTCTTCATTCAATCATGGTAGGTTGTATGTGTCCAGGAATTTACCAATTTCTTTTAAGTTTCCTAATTTTTTGGCATACAGGTAAGTGTTCATAATAGTCTCTAGTGATCTTTTGTGTTTTTGTAGTTACAGTTGCAATGTCTTCTTTTTCATCTGAATTTATTTGGGTCATCTCTTTTTTTCTTAGTTTAGTTAAAGGTTTGTCAATTATGTTAATATTTTTAAAAACGTAAGTCTTCATTTGATTGCTCTTTTGTACCATTACAGTCTCTATTTTCTTTATTTCTACTATAATCTATTATTACTAATTTTCTTCTACTAATTTTGGGCATTTTTCCAATGTCTTGAGGTGTAACGTTGGGTAGTTTATTTGAGATATTTCTCATTTGTTGATGCTATAAACTTTCCCGTTAGCACTGCTTTTGCTATATCATAGGTTTGAGTATGCTATGTTTCTATTTTCATTTGTCTCAATACATTTATATATTTTCTTTTAAATGCCATCATTGATCCTTTGTATTTTCTGGAGTGTATAATTTAATTTCATATATTTTAGTTTACAAACTATTCCCACTTACTGATTTCTAGTTTAATTCCATTATGTTCAGGAAACATATTTGATAGCTTTATCTTTTTTAATTTGCTAAGACTTGATTTGTGGCCTAATGTACAATCTATTCTGCAGAACGTTCCATGGGTAGTTAAGAAGAATGTGTATTCTGAAGCTGTTGGATAGAAGGTCTTGTAAATAACTTTCACGTCCCTTTATTCTAGAGTGAAGTTTTACCCTGATGTTTCATTCTTGATTTTTTTTTTTTTTTATGTAGATGATCTTTCCATTGCTGAAGTTGTGGTGTTGAAGTCCTCATCTGTTTTTGTATTGTAGTCTATCTCTTCCTTCAAGTCTATTAATATTTGCTTCATAGATTTAAGTGCTCTGATGTTGGGTATACATATATTTATAATTGTTACATCCTTTTGCTGTATTGATCCCTTTATTATTATGTAATGGCCTTCATTATCCCTTTTGGCAGTTTTTGCTTAAAGTCTATCTTATCTGATACAAGTACAACTACTCCTGCTCTGTTTTGGTTTGCATTTGCATAGAATAATTTTTCCATCCCTTCACTTTTAGCATATACATATCTTTTCATGTGAAATGAGTTTCTTGTAGTCAGCATATAGTTGGGACTTTTTAAAATTCATTTTTTCCACTCCATGTCTTTTAATTAGATAATTCAATCCTTTTACAGTCAAGGTCATTGTTGGTAGGTGAGGGTTTACTGATGTGATTTTGTTACCTGTCTTCTAGTTACTTTTTTTTTTTTTTTTCTCTCTCATATAGTCTTCCTCTGTGGATTTTCCTCTCATATAGTCTTCCTCTCATATAGTCTTCCTCTGTGGTTAAGTGATTTCCTCTAGTAGTATGTTTTGATTCTTTGCTTTTTTATGTTTAGTGTATTGTAGATTTTTGTCTTGTGGATACCACGAGGCTCACAAAAACATTCTATAATTATAAGTTATTTTAGACTGGAGAAAGTTGTGTGATTGCAAAGAAAGACAACTGAGAGAACTACACTTTAACTCCACTCTCCCCTACATTTTGATTTTTCAATGTCAATAATTTATACTTTTTATATTGCTTATCTCCAACAAATTGTAATTGTATTTAATAGTTTTGTTTTCCATTCTTTATACCAGAGATAACCGCTTACCTGGAGTGCAAAGCTCCCAGAAAGGCATTTTTGTCTTTGGATGGTTACCAAATCATTGATTCTGTAGGAGGATGAGGGTTGGAGACCTCCTATCTAACTATCTTGCTGACATTAGTATTGGTATTTTTTTAAAAGCTCGCTAACTGTCATAATGTGTAGCCACAGCTGACCGAGAGATTCATTTGTGAGTGACAGAATACATATCATCAGTAGAGTTTCTCCAAGATTATATTAGTTAAGTCATTTATAGAAAGACATACACATGAGGTAGGAGTAGAAGAGCAAGGTCTAGTTTCCTGAAAGATTGAAATTCATAGATGAAAAATGTGGTTAGGGGACCAGTCAAACCAGTCAGTGCTCAGAACTTCCTAGGTCCTAAGAGAGAATGAAAAATATATACACGTATCAAAAGTAATGCATATTGTTTTGCAGGGTATTCTTTTCAATCAACAATATAACATGGGACTCTTCCTATTTTGATAAAACAAGTCTACCTCATTCTATTTAGAGTGTAGAAAATATTACATGGCATAGGTAATAAAAATATAATTATCAGCTCTGCTGTTTCTGGATGTTTATAATACCTTTATATTTATAATAAGAATATATTACTATGTGTATGTTGGTATTTTTATTTATGTTAAACAAATTTAAGTGATGCAAGTTCCAGTGCCCACCAGAGGTCTTTTTTATTCTAAATTGACAATTTATAATTACATAAATTTATGAGGTACGAAGTCATGTTATGCTTCATGAAAACAACATGGAATAATTAAATCAAGCTAGTTAACATAGTAATCATGTAGAATACCTAAAAGTTTTTGTGGTAATGAAAACATTTAGGCCAGATGTGGTGGCTCACGTCTGTAATCCCAGCACTTTGGGAGACTGAGGCGGGCAGATCACGAGGTTAAGAGATCGAGAGCATCCTGGCTAACACAGTGAAACCCCATCTCTACTAAAAATACAAAAAATTAGCCTGGTGTGGTAGCGGGAACCTGTAGTCCCAGCTACTCAGGAGACTGAGACCGGAGAATGGCGTGAACTCGGGAGGTGGAGCTTGCAGTGAGCTGAGCTCACGCCACTGCACTCCAGCTTGGGCAACAGAGTGAGACTCTGTCTAAAAAAAAAAAAAGAAGAAGAAATTTACCAATTTTGAAGCGTACAACATTCTATTATTAACTGTATTTTTACCATGTTGTGTAATAACTAAAAACAGTTTTTCTTCTGTCTGATTGAAATTTTGTACTTTTTGACCATCATCTCCTCATTCCCTCATCCTGTAACCACCATTCTACTCCCTGCTTCTATGAGTTTGATTGTTTTACATTCCATCTATATGTGAAAACATGAGTATTTGTCTTTCTGTACCTGGCTTATTTCACTTAGCATAATATTTTCTAATTGTAGCTATGTTGCCACAAGTTGTAGAATTTTCTTCTTTTTAAGGCTGCGTAGTATTCCATTGTGTATATATATATATATGCCTTTTCTTTATACATTCACCTGTTGATGAATACTTAGGTTGATTCCTTGGCTATTGGCTGGTTCACGTGCTATTGTAAATAATGTTGTGATGAACATGGGAGTGCAGACATTTCTTTGACAATCTGATTTCAAATGTATTATGTCAAAAACCAGAAGTGGGATTGCTAAATAATATAGTCATTTCATTTTTAGTTAGTTTTTTTTTTTTTTTGAAACTTCATACAGTTTTCCATAAAGGCTGTACTAATTTACATTCCCATGAACAGTGTACAAGGGACTCCTTTCCTCCACCTTCTCACCAACACTTGTTATCTTTTGTCTTTTTGATAATACTTACCCTTAAAGGTGTCAGATGATATGTCATTGTGGTTTTAACTTACATTCCCGTAATGACTGGTGATGTTGAACATTTTTGCATCTATCTGCTGGCCATTTGTATGTCTTCTTTTGAGAAGTGTCTATTCAGGTCTCTTGCCCATTTTTTGTTTGGGTTTTTTGTTTTCTTGCTGTTGAGTTGTTTGAGCTCTGACGTATTTTGCATATTATCGTTTCATCAGATGTATGGCTTGCAAAATACTTTTTCCCACACTCCATGTATTTTCTCTTCACACTGTTAATTATTTTCCTGAGCAGAACTTTAGATTAATTGTTCCATGTGAATAGGCCTCTCTAAACTTTCAGACTTGTAAGATTACTATGGGTCACACTTAGTGTATTAGTCCGTTTTCACAGTGATATAAAGAACTGCCGCAGACTGGGTGATTTATAACCAAAAGAGGGTTAATTGACTCACAGTTCAGCATGGCTGGAGAGGCCTCAGAAAACTTACAATCATGACAGAAGGGAAAAAAGAAACAAGGTACCTTCTTCACAAAGCAGCACAAAGAAGATAATGCAGGAGGAAGTAGCACACACTTATAAAACCATCAGATATCAGCCCGGTGCGGTGACTCATGCCTGTAATCCCAGTACTTTGGAAGGCCGAGGCGGGCAGATCACCAGGTCAGGAGTTCAAGACCAGCCTGGCCAACATGGTGACACCCCATCTCTACCAAAAATACAAAAGTTAGCCGGGCATGGTGACGTGTGCCTGTAGTCCCACCTACTCAGGAGACTGAGGCAGGAGAATCACTTGAACCCGGGAGGCGGATGTTGCAGTGAGCCAAGATCGGGCCACTGCACTCCAGCCTGGGTGAAAGTGAGATTGCAAAAGAAGAAAAAAACAAAACAAACAAAAACAAAGAGATCTTGTGAGAACTCACCATCATGAGATTAACATAATTAAATTACCTCCACCTGGTCTCTCCTTGACATGTGGGGATTATGGGGATTACAATCAAGATGAGATTTTGGGTGGGGACACAGCCAAACCATATCACTTAGTATCCTATTCCTTATAAGGATCTAAGATAGGAAACCCAGTTTGCCAGGATCAGAGTCAGATGTTTTCCTTCAAGGAGAGTTACAACATGCAGATGGCTTCTCACTATCTATAGTTCTACCAATCTAGAGGCATTTCATCAATGAGAGCTATTTTTACAATGAGCAGATTGGCTTGAAAACACTCCTGATGTTTTACCTTTATAGCATTTCCAATGAAAGAGAGCTATAGATTTAACTGAATGCAAGGTGCACTCTTCCTGCAGAAGTGAATGGGTTTTGTTAAACTTTTACTCACAATGCTAAATTTTGGTAAATCCTGTCAAATTGTTCTCCAAAAAGTTTACATCAGCTTACACTCAAGAGTAAATGAGAGTGTTACTTTCCTCGCAACTTTTCTGACACTGTATATTTTAAATATATATTTTTTAAGTTTGACAAGGCAATGCATTATTTTTTCTTGCATTACTTTTATCATGGGTAATTTTGAAAATACCTATGTGAATTTAAAGTTTATCAGTTAACTTGCTCGTATGACATTTTTCTATTGGACTGTCTTTTTCTCACTGATTTAGAGCTGTTTTTATATATTAGGAAGATCGTATCTTTGTGTGTTACATGTAATATATGTATTTCCTCATGCTTTCATGTGTCTTACCTTTTTTATAATACATATGTTCAATATGAAGGTAAAGATTGTTGTATTAGTCCATTTTCATGCTGCTGATAAAGACGCACCTAAGACTGGGTAAATTATAAAGAAAAAGACATTTAATAGACTCACAGTTCCATGTGGCTGGGGAGGCCTCACAATCATGGCAGAGGCAAAAGACATCTCTTACATGGCAGCAGGCAAGAGAGAGAATGAGAACCAAGCTAAAGGGGTTTCTCCTTATAAAACCGTCAGATCTTGTGAGACTTACTACTATAAGAACAGTATGGTGGAAGCCGCCCCCATAGTTCATTGATCTCGCACCAGGTCCCTCTCACAACACGTGGGAATTATGGGAGCTACAATTCAAGATGAGATTTGGGTGGGGACACAGCCAAATCATATCAATAATTATGTGGTCAAATATGCCACTTTTTCCTCATGACTTCTGGAATTTGTATTAAGATTGTAATGTGTTTTCTCATCCAAGTTTCTAAATATATTTACCACGTTTTCTATCAGAATGTTTGTTTTATGTAGAGACTGTTCATTCTGTCTCGGTGATCCTTTGAGGGGTCTCAATGTATACTTTGTCATTGAAAGTTGAGGAGGACACTGCCCTACTTCTCTTCCTGCCACCAAGCTTACCTTGGGAGTGCCCTAAGGCAGGTTCTCCACTTAATTTAGAGCTTGCTAGCTTGTGCCTGAGACCTGTATCCCATCACAGCAGTTCTGTAGCACTTTAATTAATTACTTTGTCAATTGCCCCAGGGACTACTCTGCCTCCTAAGCCAGATTTTTTCTGATACTGGGGAGTTTTCTGGTGTTCTACTTGGAAAACTCTTTTTTCAGAAGTCCCTATTGAGTTGTCAGTTGCTCACCTCTGTGGGGTTTCTTTTCTAATTAAATCCCATCTGCTTAATATCTTAAAAAATTCTTTAATAATCCTTGCCCTCTGAAGGCATCTTTTCCAATTTTTCTATGATTGCTTTCTCTGTCATTTCAGTGGGCGTTAGGGAGAAACTAAAGCGTAGGTAGTCAGTCAACAAACCTAAAAATGCGTGATAGATTTTTTTAAGTCGTATTACATATGTTACAAAGCCTAAAATGAGGGAATAATTCCTAATCAGATGGCATTATAAAAGGGATTTAATACATAAGATTTTGATTAGATAAACAAAAATCTTTTGTCACACAGTCAAAATGTACATTTTAAAATAAACAAGTGGCTGGGCATTGTGGCTCACACCTGTAATCCTAGTAATTTGGGAGGCCAAAATAGGTGAATGCCTTGAGCTTCTGGGCATGGTGGCACAGGCCTGCAGTCCCAGCTACTGGGAAGACAGATGGAAGAATTTCTTGAGCCTGGGAGGTCCAGGCTGCAGTGAGCCAAGATCATATCACTGCACTACAGCCTGGGTGACAGAGTGAGGCCATCTCTCAAAAAAAAAAATAAAAAATTAAAAAATTAAAAAGTGCTATTAATCAGATCAAATATTTAATTCAGTTAATATTAGTTTTGACTGAAAAGGTTCAAATTAGATAACATAATTATCTAATCTAGGTAAAAAGAAGCTTAGCTTACATTATTTATGAGAATCTTTAAAAAGAATGTTAGTATGTGATATTATTAAATAAAATTATTAAAATACTATGCAGACTGAATGAAGGCATTTTTTTTTTTTTTTTTTTTTTTTTGAGATGGAGTCTCGCTCTGTCGCCCAGGTTGGAGTGTAGTAGTGCGATTTCAGCTCATTGCAAGCTCCGCCTCCCGGGTTCACGCCATTCTCCTGCCTCAGCCTCCCAAGTAGCTGGAACTACAGGTGCCCACCACCATGCCCAGCTAATTTTTTGTATTTTTTAGTAGAGATGAGGTTTCACCATGTTAGCCAGGATGGTCTCGATCTCCTGACCTCATGATCCGCCCAACTCGGCCTCCCAAAGTGCTGGGATTACAGGCGTGAGCCACCATGCCTGACCTGAAAGCGTAATTTAATGGGGTTTGAAATAATAATTTGAAACCCACCTTGAGATAAAATTCAATTCTGAACAATAAACGTAGGACTTATGACTTCAGTGATGCTAGCTGACAACATGGTGGCACAGGTAACTGGCAGGAAGCAGAAGAAGCATATTTTATAGAAGGTACAGTAGGATCACAGTGCCCTGGATAACTTTATTGGGTGCCAATAACATAGCAGCTATGAGATGCTCATGAGTCGTTTGGGGAGAAGTGGAAGATATACTTCTTCACAACATTAGTAGGTACATCAACAGTGGCAATAGTAAAAGGGTCAGAACAAGTGAGAGAAAATATCAAAAGCCTGTATTCAGACAATTTCATCATGACTACATGAGCCATCTTCTGACCCTGATAAAGGAGTTGGTAAGATCTGAATTTAAGATCTGAATTTTTGGGCAACAGTTTAAATGCTCATTTGATTTCTTTGAGGCTATGTCACTTAGTGTGTATGTTAGTCTGGAAGTCTAGCCCTACCAAAACTAGAAATATTCATTCACAGATGGTATTTAAGTCATAGGATAGAATGAGCTCGCCTAAAGTGAGCATGAAGTTGGACAATGAAAATCTAGAAATACCATATTTAAGGTAATGCTTGTTAAATATGAAATTAAAACTGCAGATTACAAGTCTTATATTATCTATAAAAATTTACAGAAATGATTATGTCATAAAGTTATACTTTATTAAAACAAAATATGGTTTGGACTTTGAGTACACAATTTAAAAAAAATATTTTGTAGCACAGCTCAAACTGTATGAAATCAGATATTCCCACATCAACTCTTGAGCTCTACTGTTCCCGGGGGAAGGGTGTTTACAGAGACTTGCACCAATATTGAATGGAATTAATTTAATAAATATCACGTTCTCAGGAGGAATAACATGTGCTTGCTTTTTTTTGTTTGTTTTTTTTGTTTGTTTGTTTTTTGTTTTTTGAGGAATATGACATTAGAAACACAAACCCTACATTGAAAGATTTATAGCCTAATTGGAGAGAATAATACATACAGGACTAACCATAAAAACAAAAGAAATGCAGCAAGTGCAAGTAAAAAGTATAAAAAAGAAAAATTGAACCTTACTCTCAGAACTTGTAAAAGCTTTACCAATGAACTGGCATTTTAGCTACTTCCTTAAAGAGGAATAAGCATTCAACAAATGGATGGAGATAATAGATAAGGAAAATGAATGAAGACCACGAGTCCAAGAGACATCCTTATGAGAGGGCAGGCCTGGAAGTATTGGAGAATGAGTGTTAGTTAAGTGTATTTGGGAGTCAGTTGTGGGTAAGGGGCTGGTTACAAGTGACATTAGAGGGTGGGTATGTTTTAGCCTCACCTTGATTGCACTTTAAGGAATTAAAACGATTTCAGGTAGAGGAAATGCATGACAAATTATTTGTTATACAGATCAGTGGTCTCCAATCCCCAGACCATGATCCAGCACTGGTTTGTTGCCTGTTAGGAACACGGCCACATAGCAAGAGGTGAGCAGCAGGCAAGCAAGCGAAGTTTCAGCTGTACTGACAGCCACTTTACTGTCTGAGCTCCACCTCCTGTCAGATCAGTGGAGGCATTAGTTTCTCTTAGGAGCTTGAATCCTATTGGGAACTGTGCATGCAAGGGATCTAGTTTGCATGCTCCCTATGAGAATCTAATGCCTGATGATCTGTCACTGCCTTCCATCACCACCAGAAGAGACCATCTAGTTGTAGGAAAACAAGCTCAGGGCTCCCACTGATTCTGTGTTGAGTTGTATAATTAATTCATTATATATTACAATGTAATAATAATATAAATAAAGTGTACAATAAATGTAATGTGCTTGAATCATCCCCAAACCATCCCCCAACCTGCCCCTGGTCTGTGGAAATATTGTCTTCCACAAAACCAGTCCCTGTTGCCAAAAAGATTGGGGACGGCTGATACAGATAGCAAGCCTCTTATTGCAAGTGGAGGTAAAATGGATTATTGAAATATAAAAATTATAAACAATGTTGCACTCTGTAATGTCACTGCATTTCACTTGAATTAATATTTTAAATGTGGTCTTTGGGAGGTATTACTAGTGACAACATTGTTTCCTTCTTTCTACTTTTAAGTGTTTTTCAAAGTTTCTTTAAGTATGTATATAAATTCCACCCCCCCCCCCCTTTTTTTTTTTTTTGAGACAGAGTCTCGGAGTCTCACTCTGTCGCCCATGCTGGAATGCAGTGGTGTGATCTTGGCTCACGGCAAGCTCCGCCTCCCAGGTTCACGCCATTCTCCTGCCTCAGCCTCCTGAGTAGCTGGGACTACAGGCGCCCACCACCACACTCGGCTAATTTTTTGTATTTTCAGTAGAGACGTGGTTTCACTTTGTTAGCCAGGATGGTCTCGATCTCGTGACCTCGCAATCCGCCTGCCTTGGCCTCCCAAAGTGCTGGGATTACAGGCATGAGCCACAGTGCCTGGCCTACAATTTGCTTTTTATAAAGTATTTTCTCATTATGAAACACAATAAATATCTTAATGCACTCAGTGTTTCTTCATTTAAATCATTGCTCATGGCATCTTTGCAGTTAGATAAATGAACTATAAATTACACATATGTTTATGACTCTCCAAATATATTATTATATTTTTTCTAAGGACAGAGTACCACGTTTCATTTCACTAGAAATTTTTCACTATTTTTCTGGCAACATTTCAACACTGGTATTTTAAGTTTATACATGTTTTGTTTGCATGTGTGTAAAATATTTCTAAATATGGCAGGGATACAATAGTATCTGACCATTTAAAACTTTTAAATGATAAATTCAAGGATCCAGTTTATTGGGTATACTGAAGAATCTCTATACGAGTGCTTAGTTGCTCTGTATGGAGTTGCTGTATACCGTAGCTGCTCAATAATATGTCAAATGAGTGAATGAATACAGTAATGATTCCTGTTTATTATAAAGCATTTAGAATATGCAATTTATTTCTTAAAACTAAAATTGCTCATAATTTTGTTACTTATAGTGCCTTTCCAGTTATAGTCCTTACATACTTATAAAATGATTGTTTGTCATTTGTTTTTAAGCCTAGAAATCTGATGTGTACATTTTACGAGGCCATTAAATGCTATTCCACAACACGACTTTTTATCGCTTAATAAATATTCCAATGTAAAAATAATTTAAGTGTATTCATAAAAGATGGTAAATGTTATTTATTAATATATATTTTTAGACATGGATTCTCACTGTGACACCCAGGCTGGAGTGCAGTGGCATGATCATAGGTGACTACAGTCTCGAATTCCTGGGCTCAAGCAAGCCTTTCACCTCAGCCTCCCCAGAAGCTGGGATTACAGGTATGAGCCACTGTGTCTGGCTTGATTTTTTATTTTAAAAACTATTTTGTTTCATAGAAATATGGCCTAAGAAGGGTAGATCATGGCTGTTTATTCTCCAGTGAAGATCTTTAGTTAAGAACATGCAAATATGTGAATGTTCATTAATGCTTTTATTCATTCATACATCTATTTATAAATATTATCTATATCTACTATGTGCCAGGCATTATGCTATCTGCTAGGGATTCCACAATGAATGCTTCAACTGGAAGGCAGGAGTCAGAGATGACATTGATGTGTTTGGAATGAAGGCTTTTCCTTTTGTTTTGTTCTTTTTTTCCCAATAGGCACAAATCAGGGCCAAGGTATGAGGGGCAAATAAAGTTCAAATATTTTCTTTGGAATTTATTATTTGCAAAGGAAACCATTTGTACTCACTGAGGGACTTGATGTGGAATACTTTATTTTTCACATCCCAGTGTGACAGCAAAACTGTAATAACAGACCCATAAAATACTTTCAAAAAAGAAGTATTTTTGTTCTGGTTTTATGATGGTCTTATTGCCTCCACACTATAAAAAGAAAAGTGGGAAACTTTTGTAAGATACTCATTAAATTACCTTAGTAACAAAACAGAGTTCCAAAAGTGAACCATCCATAAAATGTTTATTTAAATAAAAAATAAAAACAGGGTTGCTTCAATTAGGATAGAAAAAAATATAATTAATCTAGAACACATTGTGTTCTCAATAATTTGGGTGATTTAAAACTATAATTTGAAAGGCTGTAAAGGATATCTGTACCATTTAGAAGTTAAGAAACACAATAGAATCCAAACAGAGTCAAATGTAACCATTGGACTCTATTTAAAGTTAGAGTCCAAGATTTCTAATAAACAGTGATTTAATCTGAAAATATATTTTTTTACTCCTTCAATTAAAACAGATACTAAAAGTACCACTTTTGCGTCTGAAGCCAGCCTTCATGTATTAGCTGTGTTCTGCATTTCATAGGAGGCCTTGTGAGTTAATTACTATAAAGTTCTTAGAACTCTGTCTTCAGAAATTACTCTTTGTCCTGTGAAAAGGTAGATGAGTCTGTAATGCAATGGTAAGTCAGTCACATGCATTACCTAACTTATGCCTTACACATTTCGTATGAAGTATGTACAGAAGAAACAGTGGAAGCAGAGAGGTGACTTACTCAAAGTTACAAGGCTGGTAAGTAGCAGGAGCTGGGATGAGATCCCAGGCTCGTCTGATTTTAAAGCCTGGAATTATTCCTCCATCCACAGCAGTTGTCTCTCGGTAAACCATGATTGTCACCCTAAGTAGTAACATTGAAGCTAGACTTTGACTGCTAGGTAATTTTAGCTGCGAAGAGGAGTTGGCATTATAGACAGAAATAACACAGTAAAGAGAGTCACAGAGGCATGGTGTCTGTGATGGCTTGGGAGGTCATTTGTACCTTTTAACAAAGCTTCTCAGATTACCAATGGCCTGAAAATTTCCAAATTCCTCCCAGTTTTACATGGCTAGTGCCTTCTAGTTCTCTCAACTTTTTGGCATTTTTGTCTTTTCCTGATAGAAACTGTAAAGCTATACTTGATTTGTCCCCATTATTACCTCTTATCTAGTCAATTATAAAGCCTTATTTAATAGTATTTCAAAAAATCTTTCCATTCTTTACACTCTTCATCATTACTCTTGTCACTTAGAGCCTGAACCGTCATCAGCTCTCATACTGACTCTGTTAAGTCTCCAAACTTCTCTGAACTTATCCCCCACCTTGCTGTCCATTATCTTTCTAAATCACAGCTCTGATTACACCAGTTGCTTTAGAAGCCACTGTCTGGAAATAAACACCAAGTCTAAAGTGGCAGATGACACCCTTCACGTATAGACAATGCACAATTCTTGCTTCTTTTGTAGTGACTCATGATAATTCTCACACTTATTTAATTCATGTTTTTGTTATCCTTTAATTTTTCTGGACTGTTTTTTCTTTGAGTTGCTTGAACTTGACTGATGTATAAATGTTTTCCAGGGGCACAAGACTGGGAGGAGGCAAAGTTGGGGGGAGAGCAATGTTTATACATTGCTCAAGTTCAAGCACAAATACCTGTGTTTCTTCACCCGGCCCTGTCAGCTATCAATAGCCAATTAAGATAATAAGTTTCAAATTTGTTTTTAAATTATTTATTTTTAAAACCGGCAATGCAGTTGTATATATTTATCATACGCACCATATATAGCAAGAGGTTTTGAAGTACATAGGCATTGTGGAATGATTACATCTATATAATTTGCGCTAACATATTATTGAATGTCTCCATCACTCTTACAGCATCTTCCACACATCACATCATTTTGTTTAGTTCTTACTTGACTAAGACTTTCTTGTAAGCAGTGACTAAATCTAAATAATTTTATTGGTTTATCATTTCAGTTCATAATCATAGACAATAAGTGGTTGTTCTTCAAATGAACAAGAGGTGAATTATTTTTATTTTCCTTAAGGCAAAACATAAACTTTTCCCAGGAAAATTAGCAGTAATTATTCCAATGGTTGGCCTTTACTATTATAAAATAAATCAAGCTAGACTTATTTAGTATTACTCTTAGTGTGATGTATTTTGCTTTTCAAAAATAACTTCCTTTAAAGAAATCTGAATGAAAGATTCTAAGTTCCAGCATCCATTTCTGTCTTAACTATTCTCTAGCACTTCATTCCTGTCACATCTATGAGCCCAGAGTTGGCCTCACATACTTTGCTTATGAAGTCTGAATGTGTTTAGAATTTTTAAATATTTGTGAATATAGCATCTCATGCACTCTTATTTTTACTATATTTTCAGCAAAACTAGGGAAATATAAAGTTAGTCTGAGTAATTAAGTGATCTAATGAATGAAACAATAAGATAGAAAATGTAGTTTCATTATCCAAACTATTGTCCTAACAGAATACTGCTTTATAGATAGAGGAGGAAGATGATAACTAAAATTTTACAAGAAGTAAAGTCTGTGCCACAAAGAATGACAATAGCAACAGAAACAAAAACCACCAGTGAAAGAGAAAATAGTACAACACACACTCTTAAAACATATTTGACATTAAGTTCCAAGGCTCTCTGGTAAAATAGTAACAATACACCTCTAAAACTGTAAATATAACTGGCCTATATAATATTTCTCACACTTTTTTTTTGTTTTTTGAGATGGAGCCTTGCTCTGTCACCAAGGCCACGCTGGAATGCAGTGGCACAATCTCTGCTCACTGCAACCTCTCCTTCCCAGGTTTAAGCGATTCTCCTACCCCAGCCTCTGAAGGAGCTGGGATTACAGTTGCGCACCACCAAACCCAGCTAATATTTATATTTTTAGTAGAGATGGAGTTTCACCATGTTGGTCAGGCTGGTCTCAAACTCCTGACCTCATGATCCACCCACCTCGGCCTCCCAAAGTGCTAGAATTACAGGCCTTAGCCACGGTGCCCAGCCGTTTCTCACCCTTTTCAACAAATGGTGATAAATCGTTACAATTTATCTTCCTTTAAATCATAGTTACACTTTAGAATTTAATTAATTTCAGAAGAAACAGGAAGAGTTTTAAATCCTTCTTAACTTTTCAGTCAGATCATTAGCGAATGAAATACATATTAAAACCTTTATTGAATTAAACATGTATTTTGTTCTAGGCACTGCACGAGGCACTAGGCACAAAGTATAGTGGACAGCATAGCTTCTACCCATTGGGGAGAAATTAAAATAGACAACTACAGTGTTGCAAAATAAAAGATACAAAAGGATAGATACAAAACCCGTGAGTCAGTGTTATCAAATCATATGACTTCTAAATGCAACAGAAACCATAAAAGAATTTTATCCAATGAGTGATATGACTATATTTTTTGAACATATACCACTGGTTCATCTTCAGTTTACCTCTTTCACTTAGAACTTAAAATGTTTTGAAAGCATTTCTTTCCAAATCTGGACTTTTCAGATATATATAAAACCATTTACCTCACAAAATCTTTACAGTACAGCTGCATTAATGATGTATGTGGAAGACAGGTGTGTTAGAATATTGAACAAAACAATTAGGTATATTATAAGCAGCATTAAGATCTCTTCTAGGATATGAATTCCCTTCAGATCCAACTTAAGGGACCCAGGAACCTCTCAGTCTCTGGGGTAAGATGAGTTCTAATGTCACTCTTGCAAAGGCATTTTGGAGCAGGCTCATACCTGCTTGGAAGAGTTGATTCTGTGCATCATTTTTCACTACCCATGTTCAATGACATCACATTGATAGCTCAGAAATGGCCTTCATGGCAGTACTTACAAATCAGCAAATGCTCCAAGTAATGTTTCTTTCTTTTTTTCTTTTTTTTCCCTTACCTCCAGAGATCCAGTTTACCTGCCTAGCACTGCTCAGGTGTGATGCCTGCCTAGAAATTTGGTAGTAAGATATCTTAGCCCTCTAAATTTTTCTACTATTCTCTGATTAAACAGGTCCACATTTCACTCAATTTCAATGTCTTCTCCCCATTATGACCACGATGCCCAATTCCTTGCACACAAAGATTGATTTCATTAAATTTAGTTTCATCCTTGAAATACGTACAAGTTTAGATTCATCATCCCTAGCCTATTTATCACTATTCTATTTATCCCCACACCTGAAATGTGACACTATTTGGGTTAATCAAACGTTGAATACCTTAATAAAATTTCAGCAGTTATATCACAAGGAAAGCTACCAATATAGCTGTTATCATGTTATGTTATTTTTACTTTTATTTCCTTTTTAAAAAGTCAAATTGGATTGTTCTATGAATACTGGGTTAGTTTCAATAATAATTGTCCCAATTAGTGTTGAATTACATACAGTTAATGATTGCTATGCATATCTTAATAATTCGTGAAACATAGAATAACTTGGTTTCTATTTGTGAATGCAAACATATTAAGCAGCTTAACCAAATATAAATGCTGGATAGCTACACTGGATAGTATTTCACATCCAGTCACCAAATGATGAATGTCAAAGTATCTGTATAATTTCCTCATAGCTTAGAACTCATAAATAACAGTGTTCCAGCAAAAAAATTAAGCTTGCTATGGACACTTAGAATATTCTTGGCAAAGGTTTACTAAGAAGATGATTAGAGGCCTTTCGAGAATTGCATGCTGGTCTGCATTTCAATTTTATGCAAATTCAAAAACAAAATTATGCAAATATTCTTTCGAGTAACTACTGTGCTGTTGTCTAGGAACCATATTTTTCATCTCTGGTTGGTGAAATGATATCTTGCCAAAAGCAAAATTCCTAAAACGTCATCTCTGTCATACTGAGAAAGTTTTAGGTGGTAAAGTGGCAGCAGCAGGGGTGTGTGCATGGTGGTGGTGGGCAGGTTATATTTGCAACTGCCAACCATCACAATAACACATTTCTAAAGTATCTGCCAGGCCCTGGGAATCCTATTTAAATATTCCTAGGTTGATACTTAAACAATGATATAAATTCTTTGAGGAATTTTCTCTAGCCAACTGAAAATCTGAGAATAATATAACATAAAACTACAGCTTACCCTAAGTTTAAGAAGTCTTGTGTTATTTTTAGGCCATATGTTCTAAAGTAAAGAGTAATTACAACAATAGTTATTCTCATGTCTGTGATATAAATAATCACAAGTGCTTGAAATGATTTATTTTTCTGAATCTTTCTTTTTTCTTTCTTTTTTTTTTTTTTTTTTTTGAGATGGAGTTTCGCTCTTGTTGCTCAGGCTGGAGTGCAGTGGCATGACCTCGACTCACTGCAACTTCTGCCTTCTGGGTTCAAGCAATTCTCCTGCCTCAGCCTCCCAAGTAGCTGGAATTACAGACGCCTGCCACCATGCCCGACTAATTTTTTTATATTTTTAGTAGAGACTGGGTTTCACCATCTTGGCCAGCCGGCCAGGCTGGTCTCAAACTCCTGACCTTAGTTGATCCACCCGTCTCGGCCTCTGAAAGTGCTGGAATATGTTTCTGAATCTTACACTGATTCAAGGTGAAATTTTCAAAGTATATTTTGTTCAGGTCATCTCATTTTAAGACATTTTCCAACATAATAATTTAACTCCCGTACATTCATTTATAAAGTAAACTGCAACATAATCTAGGTCAATTATTCTCAAACACTTGCAGATTATCAAAAACATATTGGGAACCTTTCAAAAAACTGCAGACTGCCAAGTCCTTCAACTTTAGAAAAAGAGCAGAATACAGTCCCCCCCCCCCTTTTTTTTCTTTCCAGATGGGATGGCTGCTGGCATCCTATAAAATGAGGAAGATAAAAATCTTAAATAATAAAAATAGCATACTTAGCTTTTCTAGGGTGTCTTTAAGGAAGACAGAAAGAAGGAGGGGGAAGCCTCTGGAACTATATGTTATATAATATCCAGTGATTTATTCTTTACAGAGATTTGTAGTTAAGGAATGCTTTTAATTTTTCAGACTATTAAAATTTTAAAAAAAATTGCATAGATTGAAATTATCTCCCTGCAAATGCACATTTATTTATCATTGAAGTGGTTTTAACAAATGTCCACAAATTTTTGATACTCTTCCTCAGGAAGTGGAGCCTACTTTACCTCCCCTTCAAGTGTGGGCTGGACTTACTGATTCTCTTCTAATAGAAGATGAAAAGAGAAAAATAGTAACCTTACAATGGAAGAACCTGGTGTACACTACTTATCCAATTGGTCAAGGTTAATATCGCCAGTAGTAAGTCATGTTATCATTGTAACCACTGTTATGATGCAATGAGGGCATTTCACCTCTGTGGTGAAATATTATGTATTTTCACCCCCAAAATACATAATCCCAGACTAACCATGAGGAAACACCTGAGAGACACAAGTTGAGGAACATTCAACAGAATATTTGACCAGTACTCTTCAAAAAATGCCAAGGCCATTAAATACAGGAAAAGAGACCAGGTGTGGTGGCTCACACCTGTAATCTCAGCACTTTGGGAGACTGAAGTGAGCAGATCACTTGAGCCCAGGAGTTCAAGACCTGCCTAGGAAACATGGCAAAAGCCATCTCTACTAAAAAACACAAAAATTATCTGGGCATGGCACACATGCCTGTAGTCCTAGCTACTCAAGAGGTTGAGGTGGGAGGATCAATTGAGCTTGGGAAGTCGAGGCTGCAGTAAGCTATGATCATGCCACTGCACTCTAGCCTAGATGACAGAGGAAGATCCTGCCTCAAAAAATAAAAAAGTAAATAAAAAATAACAAGGAAAGAATGATAAACTCTCTCATAGGTTGAAGGAGACTAATGAAACATGACAACCAAATGCAACCTTGGATCTTAGAAGAAAATAAGACAATACTGGAAAAAAATATTTAAATCTAAATAAAACCTGTTGTTTAAATAAATTAACTAAATACTGTACCAACACCAGTAAAAAAAGGAAGACACATCACTTTGACAATATAGGAAAATATATTAAATATATATATAAATAGCCCTTAGTATATTCATATATAACTACTTTTAATAGGTATTTTTCTCACAAAAATGTATATTTTACATCATTGAGATCATAAAATAATGTAATATTTAATAAATCCTGTTTTGCCATTCATATAAATCACAAATATTTTTTCTCTTCTCCAAAATTATGAATAATGTAATTTTAACCACTTATAAAATTGGTTATTTATACATGGAAACCACTGTGTTTTTTTTATTACTTATCTTTGAACATAAGGATATATGACAACAGGTGAAGTGGGTGGATTACTCTGGATCTCTCTCCCTCTTCGCTTGCATACTATTAAAATTCACTTCCGGAATATATATTAGAAGAGAAATTGATGTAGAGATTAACCACAGTTCTACCATTTAGCAGGCTTGTACCAAATCAGATATGTTGAACTGCAAAAGCTCTTCTATTTCCTTCATTTTTTTGACTAAAGTTAAAATGCACTTTTCTATACTCTAAATCCACCTCTAATTTTGTGTGACACATGCTAAAAAAGCTAAACCAAAATTTGAGTGAGTTATAAGAGGCACTCATCTGTAGGGGCAAAGAAAAGTAGATATCTTAGAATTTACTGCAGTACTCTCCCTTTTTAGATTTCCTTCAAAGATTGTCTTAAAAGATTAATTTGCCTCTCAGTCACATGCTCCTTCTAATTTTAGTATATTTAGCTTTTTAAACAATTGTCATGTAATTGGGACATTGCTAGGAGCTATGGAATCTTGCTAGATGTTTTCTGGGTAGTAAGGGAAACAATAGCACTGAACATCAAACATACAAAAGGACCTTGATCCGTAGGGAATTCTCCTGAGACAAGGGGCAGGTAGATAACATAAGATGTCAAGAGTCCAGAAGAAAATAGATCATGGATGAGACACCTGATGATAAACAGCTGTGAGTGATTGGAGGAAGTAGGTAGGGAGGGATTGAGGGCACATTTGCGAGTGGCCTTGGTCTCTACTGTAGTATCTCTGATGCTTCAAGTGAAATGTCAGCATTTTCACACAAGGAGAGGTTTAGTATTGATGTAATATAGGACTCTATATGGTAAAGTGTGATGGAGGATCTAAATGAATTTTTATCCAAGATGCCTACCTAATTGTTCCAATAACAATTGTTACATAATCATTATTTTTCCTAGTGATTTGATATATAAAGTTTATCAGTTATCTAATTCTAATAGTATTTAGCTCTGTCTCTGGTTGCTGGACTGTCTTTGGACACTGCAGTAACTACTATATAATTTTGTGTTTCAAATACCTTTATTTTTCTAAAAGCTTTATGTATGTTTTGCATTTTAATACTTTTTCTCATGGAATTTAAAATCAGTTAGCTTAGTTTCTCCCTAGGTAGATAGACAGATAGATAGAGAGACAGGTAGGTAGGTAGGTAGGTAGGTAGGTAGGTAGGTAGGTAGATGATAGATAGATAGATACAGATAGATGTTGTGATTATATAAATTTGTACAATAATTCTGAGATAAGTTACATTTTATATCTAGAAACTTAGTGTTAGGTCTCTTTTATGACATTTCATGGCATTTTAATGTTTTCATTGTATAGATATTGTACGTTGTTTAGATTTTAATTTTTTCATTGTATAGATATTGTACATTGTACTTGAGATTATTTGATTCTTTTAGTTGCTACTATAAAGTATATATTTTCTTTAATTTCATCTTCTAAGTAGTTATCATGGGCATAGAAATGACAGGTGGTCAGATTGGGAAAAAATTTAACACGTAGCCAAATACTGTCTAGAAAATACATATGAAAACACAAAGAGTTTGAAATTGAATATTAATAATTAGAAAATTCTAAAATTATTATAATATCAAAAATATACTTTAAAACAAAAACTCATTATTTAACACTGAGGCTACATTTTATTCACTACTAATTCATAAGGGTTGGCTACTCAGCTCGTCTTAATGTAGCCATTTCCTCAAGGCCAGGATGCCTATCAGGAGGGATTCTGTAATAGGCATAGCTCCACACAAAATGAGATTCCTCTTTGAAGGGCTAGATCCTGGTGCTAAGACTGAGCTTCCAGCTCAAACATTCCCTCCTTCGTCATTTAAGGGGCTTCTCATTCCAAGTGTTCTTCACTATAATCTGTTTTTGATTGTAGTCACCTCTGTTCATCAGAAATGTGTTCATAGCTTTGAATGTTGAAAGGTCAATTTCTTAGACTCCCCCAAGCAAATCATTACACCATTATGTGAATTTGAAAGTGCAAATAGATACCTCAGTCACCTCAATCCACCTACAGAACCTTTCACTTGCACCTTGACAATCTATTTATTTTCTTTTACATTCTACCATAGAAGAGAAGGTGAGTTCCTTTTTTACATTTGGAAAATTAAAAGGATTCATTCAATTAATTCTACCTAGACAAAGTATAATCTACATTAACTATTATTTTTATCCTAAAGAAGTGCTTATAATTTTGAATAATGGCAGTTTTTCTGGCCTCAAAATTTTATGTAGTTTTTATTAGTGATGTAGGTTTACCCACTGATGAAAAATATTTTAGTGTAAAAATAAAATATTTTTATAAGTCAAACTAAAAATGATTTGTTTATAATTCGCACTTTTCTTCAAAAGTTATATGTGCTATAAGAATGGCATTAGAGTATTTAAGGCTGATTCACTTTTAACATTAAATCTAGATTTCTCAGAAATGGTTTCATGATTTGTTACATTTCTTCAATGTGATAGATAAAAGTTATCTGCCCATTTGGACTATACAGAGTTAGCCCTTCCACTTGATTTGATTGTGTCCTTTTATGGCATCACTGTATATATAGTTTCCTTCCTCCTTCCTTTTTTCCTCTTTCTTCTTTCCTTCCATTCTCGCCTTCTTTTTCACTCATCCCACCAACCCTCCTTCTCTCTTCCTGTTTTATCTGCTGCTCCTCTATTCCTTTTCTCTTCTGCCTCTCTCCCTCCTTGCTATCTGGCTAATATTCTTCTTTTTTTCTGTTGACTTCCTCTCTATTTACATTTATTTGTATACTGTGAAAAGACATCATTGAAAGATCTTGTGCTGTAATTACACAATTCCTATTCTGTCTCTTCTCTTTTTATTTCTTATTCTTTCCTGTTTATTCGACTCTTCCTCATGTATTCTCCACCTCTCTCTGATAGCTGTCTTCTTCCTTATCTTTCTTTGTTTTCTAAATACTAGAAATTATCTTTTGTACTAGTCTATTTTTCAAAGGTAGAAGTAAATCAGTACTTCTTAGTTAAGTTAAACTTAGTAAAAATTAACATAATTTTAACATTATACACTATGTTAAGTGACCATGAATATTAAAAGTATATTTTAAGCATATATTTATTTTTTTTAATTATCTGCCTATCCTTAGAAGTACACAGACCCATATCCATTAATTATGGAATTTATTTTCCGCTTAGAGGGAGGATTTTCTCTTTTCAATGTGCTGCTTAAAACACCATGGAAATACACAGTATAAAACATAACAAAATAATAACCACGGTCCCTTAATAAAGCAATTTATCATCTAGTGAGGATGGAGTTGTATAAATGTGTCGAGATGCTCATACATAGTATTATATCCAGACTATTAATGTGTTTCAGTGTGTATTTACATATTCTACACTTTGTTCCAGAAGAAAATTAGGGAAATGTGGTTTATGTACAGCATCATCATCAATCTATTCTAATCATTTTATACTGTGCAGAAAGGAAGGATGATTTGTTGCTGATCTGTGCAGCTCCTGTAGTCTTAGCCCGCTGCCTATACATACTGAATGATGTCTTACCAGTGAATACTAACTTGGTATATAATCCACCAAGCTTGCATAAGATTTGCATTATATAATTATAGCACAAGATCTTTCAACAATGTCTTTTCACAGTATACAGATAAAGAACAAAATTTAGGGCTACCTCTGACTAAAGGGTTGATACTTTGCTACTTTGTAATCAACAAAGGAATATATTACATTCATACACACACTCACAAGTGAGTGTACATATGGGAGACAAATATATATATATATTTTTTCTGTGAGCTCATTATTAGCACTCTTCATTTTTTTCCCTTTGATTCCCAGAATTTAAGTCTCTGAACAAAGACAGTCCCCTTTAAATTGGTCTCCAAGGCACAGTTGTCAGGTCTGCTAGTAAGCAGCTCCATTTTTCCTGCAGATGGAAGCACTTTCAGTGTCAAACAGGTCACCCTCCTTTGGAGACCAGCAGAAGCTGCAGCAGAGTCTGCAGATGGTCTTGCATCAAAGAGCTCAGCATTTAATTAGAGTGGTCTTCAAAACAGTATCACCCTGATTTTCCAGTGTCTACACTGGTCATCAACTTACAATTTAAAATATTTTAGACAAGGAAGCTTAGTGAAGTTATGTAAAAGTCCATTATATTTCTAAATTTCTCTTAAAAAAAATCAATAACTGAATGCATGAAATAAATAAAAAGGAATATTTAGCTGAGAAAAATTTACCTTGCATTCTCCTTTTGGCTCTTTGACATAATTAAAGGTCACAATTGAGCATTTATCACCCAGAGGTTATTATCAACTGCTCATTAGTATGGGTGGTCATTGTTTAACTAAATGGGAGACAAGGAAAAGTCCACTCAGAAGGCATTAATTCTTTTCATTTGTACTTAAATGGCTATCTATTCTCTAAGGAATCTTAGTGTGGGTATTAATTACATCTCTGAAGAGTGAGGCATATTTATTCTTGTGTCAAAAAATGCCATCAAAATCAGTAAATACAGAGTTCGCTGTTTCTTTTTTTCTATTCATGAAATGCTAGCATGCCTGTGATCAAGGTAATTATGCTCGACTGACCTTAGGAGAAAGTAGTGATTAAATCATCGTGTTTCTTCTATTTAAATTCATTATTTTGTTCTGCTGTCATGTTTGTATTTATGCTTCCAGACTTTCATTTACCATACCAGTTCCAACAATATTTTATAATATTCATTATCTCTGTTTCTATATTAACACTTTCTATCACTATCACTCCCAGTTTTCCCCAAACCAAAATTTTTATTTTATTATGTACAAAATTCAGCTGCCTCTATTCCCTGCTGGTAGGATTTTTTATGTGATGTGGGAAGTGAACCATACTGAACACATATCTAAGGATGGTGAATGAGAGGGTAAAAGCCACCTGGCTCATCTTAATTATACACATTTCCTTTAGAAACTGGAGAGGCAGAGTGGAAAAACCCTAGAAAATAAAATTAAGTCCTAATGAAATGAATCGGGAAACATTATTTAACTTATTTGCATCATTTTTCTGGCATGTAAAATGACTAAAATAATGCTTAATTTGCAGTTATTGAGATTAGGTGATATACCACATGTAAAGTACCAATCACAGTATTCAAACGTTCGTAAGTCATCTAAGTTGTGTTTCTTGCCTTCACTAGCCTTGGAGGCCTTATGCTAGTTCAAATGATATCTCATTAAAAACTGAAATATGAATCTTGTCATATGTTTTGTACAAGGTTCCTCTAGATGTGAAAGCATCTTGAGGGTAGAAACAGTACATCATTTTGTATACAGTACAATATGTTGTGTGTGGTAGGTGTAAAGTAAATGTTTGTTTAGCTGAGTTAGTTGTATTGTTTATACATTCAAGAACATAAAAAGTGTATAGTATATATGTAGTAGAAACCAGTAAGCCTTTCTTAATAATTAAACAGAAACTATTCATTATTTTGCACTTAATGTGTACTAAAGAATTATCCAGCTAGAACAATTGTTTGGTTTAACCGTATCAACAAATTACCTTATATAAAGGAACTGAGCGATGTAATTGTTCTTTATATACGTATTATATGTATAATCAATGAATGTGTAGTTATTTACTGACTGTCCGTTTGTTTGTTTATTTTGTTATATACTCCTATAGGGCTGTTCTTTCTCTAACATACCCTGCATTCTGGACTCAGCTTCATGAGGCAGAGGCTTTGCCTACACATTTTTTTACATTGAATTCCCAGTGTACTGACTATCCCTTGAACTTTGATTTATATGCCAATTAGAATAATCTACAAAAGCTTAAACCACTTTTTACCAAACCATGACTTTAAGTCAAGTCGCCATGTAATACTGGAATGTGCAATTCTTTAACACTACTAAATTAAATATTGATGTGAAAATTTTCTTAAAAATAAATATGGACATTTCCTTATATTTTCAGTAGTCCTTAAGTCAGCAATTTCCCAGTTGGGCTGATGAAAAATATTTTGTTAAAAAATAATAGATTATAAATTTGAAAGGAAAAATAAAGCTGTTTTTTTTTTTTTTTTTTTTTTTTTTTTTTTTTTTTTTTTTTTGAGTTGGAGTCTTGCTCTGTTGCCAGGCTGGAGTTCAGTGGCACGATCTCGGCTCACTGCAACCTCCACCTCCCAGCTTTAAGCAATTCCCCTGCCTTAGCCTCCCCAGTAGCCTGGACTACAGGCATGAACCATCATGTCCAGCTAATTTTTTGTATTTTAGTAGAGACAAGGTTTCACCATGTTGGCCAGGATGGTCTCAATCTCCTGAACACGTGATCCACCTGCCTCAGCCTCCCAAAGTGTTGGGATTACAGGCGTGAGCCCCGGAGCCCAGCCAAGTTCTTTTTTATATTTAAGAAAATATTTACTTGGACGAATGAAGATTACTGTTTTTTACTTTTCTATGTTAATTTTAATTGGCTTTATTTGAGTATAGAAAAGTCATGTTCTTATTGCTGACATCATTTTAAATAAAGAAAAATATGGATATTTAAAAAAATTTTCCACCATCCAGCTACAGAGGAGACAGGCACTGTTAACATTTTGGTGAATTCTGTTCCTTGATAGACCTTTGCCATCTGACTCCATTGCCCATTTATCTTGCTGAGGGACATGAAAGATGGTGACAGCAATTCTGCTATCCAAGCTACCATCAAACAGCCACTCACCATTTTGTAGACATCCCTGCAGTTTCGGAATCATTTTCTTGGATCCCCATTTCACCCTTCAACTTGGGTACCCATAGACTCAATTTCTCAACATAATACTACTGCACTTCTTATAAGTTGGGGTTCTCTGACTTCTACCCTCATTCTTCTCCTTTTCTTCCTGACGATCCTCCTCTCAGAATGGAGAGGAGGTTAAGTGGTGGCTAGTGGTTGTGAGGTCACTTTTGAGTAGTTTCCTTTCAATTATTGACAGTTCAATTTGGGCTGTTGGGTTCTAAGTATCCCATTGCCTTATATTTTGAGACATAGCAAAAACGGTAAGGCACCAAAGAAAAGCCTTCTCAATGTCTTATGAAAATGGGATTACAAAATTTCTAGATGAAGGTGTGATGTATTTATTTATTCATTTTTCTTTCCACTGTGAAATGTGATTAGCTAGGACTTTTTCCCTTATACCTCTTATTCATTTTAAAGGTCCAATTTGTTATTATCCAATAATTATTTCATTAATTTTAAGTGTTTAAAACATAAATATAAACCTTTTCATATTTTAATTATATTCATATTGATTTTTGGACTTAATTTTTTTCAGCCTTTTTTTCACAAATGTTCCTATTTATTTATGAAAGTCTCTCATGGGTATTCTCTCTTTATATCTTGCTTGTTTTATTTCTTTTCAATATTTTAGATATTTGTTAGATATCTGAGAGTTACTTTCTCTAACAAGTACTTGTTATATGAAGAAGATTTCCTTGAAAAAGAAATTATAGCATAGTTGTTACTGCATCTCCCTTGTCCGTAGAAATTCACTGAAAACCTATTTCAAGATGTGGTACATAGGAAAAAGAAAGTGCTTAAAAATCCTCATGGTTTATGTATTACTTGATTAACTCATTCATTCTTTTCAATTCATTCAAAACATACTTCCTGAGTGTCCACTGTTTACCAAATAGAAAAAAAGGTCTCTTTGATGACAGGGAATATGTATACAGTAGAAATAAAATAAATCAAAATTCAAAATCATTGCTATAATTTAGATTCCAGAACTCAATCTTACTGAATGATACCCATTCCAGTTACATAATTAAGCAGCTATAAGATGTTATGGTATAATCCTCCTTTAACAGAATAATGTAATCATTTGTTTATTTTCATTGCTCTTCAAGAAAAAAAAATTAGGGAGAGAGAAAAACTAAAATGTGGTTTGTTAATTATTTCATTTATTTTTTACATAATTTTTCTTTATTTGTATAAATAATTCTTAAATAACAGACCCATTATAAGAAAATTTAAAAATAAATTGTGCAAAGAGGAAAAAAACTATCCACACAGGTGCTAGGCTGGCTTGAACTCAATTTTAATACCATCTGGGAAAATGAGATCAGGGACCAAGGGAAAAAAAAAAAAAAGAAAGCTTTTTCTTTTTCCTTTTTGAACAGCATGTGAGAGGATTTAGGTCAATATGTAAATGTTTGTGTACGTGAATAGGAAGCACTATGGGCTGGTTCAGAACATCAAGCTGCATCAGAGGTTGAAGAAATTATGATTATATAGTATAAGACTGTTGCATGGAAAAGGGAAAATGTGATGATATCAGATGTTATTTGTTTTTTTACACAATTGAGTAGCATCCTAGCAGTTATTTTATCAAGAACATATCATTTTTCCATCCAGATATTTGTTTCAAGATTTTTTCCCCTTATATCCAGTCACCTAATGCTAAATAGGACCACAAATTGATTCTGTCTCCAAATATTTTTTATCTGCTAGTGTATTCAGTAATTGATTAGAAGTGATTAATTCTAAGCAGCAAAAATTTAAAGGATTCTCCTAGTATTTAAAAGAGAAATCAGTGCCTGTTACTTGTAATTTTTATCCTTAGCAAACTGAAAAGTAATTTGTGTAGCAGAAGATAATGTTTGCACTGCTTGGCACACAGTGCTGAAAAATAAGTGCCTCTCCACTTGGGATATCCCCTGGGTACTGGTCTCAGGTATTTTTAGAATGAATGGACGCATATATGTTGAAATTCTTGCTTACCCCTGACATACTCTTGAAGCAGACCCTTACATAAATAGAGCAAAATTAATGACTACATGCAAAGCCCCTTCGAAAAACAGTGCTTAGTGCTCAATACTCAGTGAAAGATACTGGAAGGAGTCATCAATCTTTCTTGGTAGATAAAGTAATTGTACTGGTGTTCCAACAGTTTCTAGAAGCTGCTGCTATGTCTATGACTTCTGTTCTCAGTCAGCAATAAGCATACACTAGAAGTGTATTTTAGGTGGTTCCTAAAATAAAGACTAACTCAAAAGTCTCTAGTCCCTGTACTCCTTGATTCCTCTAGGCTTGTGTAAGTTACTCTTTCTTCTCTGTTATTTTGTTCCTACATTAAAACCCTGCTCTAATAGTATACAGATTTCCACATTTTTCTCCTCTCCAAACTAAAATCTACTTGGTTAAAGAAAATGCAGTATATATCAATGTTTATAACATCAGATCTAGAACATAGAAGGCACTCAATAGATGTATGATAAATAAAAGAATAAATGCTACCTTGATATCTACCTTCAAATGAAATCTATTGTTTTCATGGAAAGCTGGTATCTATTGCTAAGTGAATGGAGTCTGTACAGAACAAAGCTAAAGAGCCTTTGACCAGTGGCTGAACTAATGTTGAAAATTAAACTACTACAATCTTCTTGGTTAGGATATATCTGTTACAAATATTATTTTACATCATGAATCTAGCATGGAAGTAAACATTTTTGAATTAAAATTATAAATATATCAGAAAACAACTTGGTTTATATAATACATTCACAACTATTAGTGTCTTCTATTTTTCTTTGACGCTTTAAAAACCATAGAGCTAAAAACTACTTGAGACCATACTTATAAAAATGTCCTTTAATGATTTGTTAAATAAACTCTTTAAAATGTACCCTATTCTGACCCTTCATTATATCCACATTTTTCTTTTATTTTTGCAGTATCAACTTTTAAATGACTGATTACCACATTACATTTACTCCTTGGGCTTTATTTGGGCACTTTAGACAAAAACACAATTTTTTCATGATATCAGAGAAATGTACCAGGAGATTAACCATATTGTTTCCATGTTGAAGTCACCACATTCTATTGTCACTGGCGAAAGATAGTGCTCCTCTTTTATTCCAATGGATATTTGCTTGTTATTTTCCATAAATAAAATGCTGTCTAAACAAGGTATTTATTTATATTTACTAGCAACTGTTTTTTTCCATAAATCTCATGAGATTCAAAATTTCAGTTTGCATCTGTATCCTCAATTGAACATATTATTTGAGACACTACATTCTTTTAAGTATGTTATTTTCTGCATATGGAAAGTTTGATATCCAAGAAGTAAATTATTTAAGTCAAATTCTACAATAAGTCAGTTGCAGTGATGGAGTGAGGCCTAAGAAAGTTATCGATTTGAGACCCGTAATTACAACATTGACAATTTCTCTTAAATTTTTAAAAAGATTATTAGCAGAATAAAAATTGCTCACTTTTTTTGCTTACCATATTCCAAGAATGTTTCTGAATGCTATATTCTTACTAATTTGATCAACCCCCCTCACATTCTTATGGAGTTTATATTAATCATATTTTAAAAAGAAAAATAAGCAGCAAGGAATTAATTTCCTAGTCCAAGTTCATAACATCTAGAATGTATCACAGCTAGAATTTAGGCCCACTGGCTTTTCTCCTCTAGAGCCAGAGGTCTCAAGGCCACACTGGCACAATTCTTCGAAGTTGAGCAGTATACAACCTGCACAGCTGTACATGAAATCCTGAGTGCTTTTAACCACTCCACTATAATGCCTCTCGGGTGAAATTGGCTCACATATATTTTTCCAGAAGAAAATAAAAATATATCTGTGTATTTGTAAGTATACAAATATATCAGTTATATTAATTTGTATGCAGCATTTAAAAATATCTTCACACAACTCAAAATCAATTAGCTCAATAGCACTTTTTGAAACTGAATACAGCTGGAAATGATGACTAAAATAGAATCATCTTTTTAAAATCGTTGTCTCTAATCACTTTAAAATAGAAAATACACACAGACCCATACCTTCTGGATAATGATTTTCAGGATTTTGTGACCAGGTGCATGGCCAGGTGTTGGTGTGGTCTTGGCTACAAGAAGGACACATTATTAGCCAACATTAATGTGCTGAGTGGTGCATTGCAGCCCTCAGATCAATGTGGACTGCCCCTGATATTCAATATATCTTGCAAAATGACTTCAAGAAACAAAAAATATCCATGTAAGTGATAAAATACTCTTTTTAAGCCATATGCTTTAGTGTAATTTGAGCTAATGATCTATTATTAGAAAGAGAAAAATTGTTTCTAATAAAACAGTGTTATAAAATCGTGTCTTCTTATTAAACCTGTAATACTTTTCACTTTGCACCTATATGAAATTGTGTGGAAGAACATTGTTATTCCTAGATTAATTCTGCTGGACCAAGAAAATCAGAAATTAATTTTATATTTTAAAAGGTCTTTAAAAATTTATGACAGCTTTTTAGTGTTCAGCATCCTTAATGGGAAGTCTTAATTCTTGTTATCTAGACATTTGCTTCGTAGAAACAAGCATGTTTGTGTAGTTTACTGTTATATTCTTAGCAATTAGAATAGCTTGAATGACACGTTGTAAGTTTTAAATAGAAATCTGCTGAATAAGTTGGTATCTTTAAAAAATAAATAAATAAAAACAAATTAAAAAAAAAAAAAAAAAACCCCTTGGTACTGCCCAGGTTCTGTGGCTCATGCCTGTAATCCCAGCACTTTGGGAGGCCGAGGGGGACAGATTGCTTGAGGTCAGGAGTTTGAGACCAGCCTGGCCAACATAGTGAAATCCTGTCTCTACTAAAAATTCAAACATTAATCGGGCATGGTGGTGCATGCCTATAATCCCAGCTACTCAGGAGGCTGAGGCAGGAGAACTGCTTGCCTGGGAAGCAGAGGTTGCAGTGAGCCAATGTCCTGCCACTGCATTCCATCCTGGGTGACAGAGTGAAACTGTCTCAAAAAAACAAAAACAAACAAACAAAAAAAACCAAAACGAAAAACAACAAAAACTTAGTACTATATCGTAAATGTTCCAAAATCCTTAAAAATCCTTAGAAATTATAGTTTTTAATATCTTAATATGCATCTCTAGTCCGATACATCATAATTTCTTACAATGTTCCATATTTTTGGACATTTAGTTTGTTTTGTATTTTCTCTTGTGAGAAATTATACAACATAGAAGATTCTTGTTCAATTACATATGTTTCTCATTTATTTTTTAAAATTAAATTTGACAGGTGATATTGCTGGTTCAAAGTGCTAGCAGTTTTAATATAATGCCTGTGTCATCAGAAATATTTTATCAGTTTAAACATTTCTCAGGGACATAACAGTCTAATTTCCCAACATTCCCTGTAACACTTAGTATTAAGATTTATTAAATGCTTTTTAATGTGATAAATAAAAGCACATTTCATTGACATTCAAGCAACTACCACAACATTATTGCTTAATTTTAAAATGCCAGTGGGGATTGTTGATGAGAGCAGAATAGGTACCTGGGTCACATTCTTACCACACTCGGAGTTTCCAAATTTTTATTTATGGTTATTATAATAGGCCTGATTATACTAAACATAAGGCATATATTATATATATATGACCTTCAGTTTGCCCCCTCGCAGATCTCTAGCTGGTAAAGAATATGTTATCTGTTGAGAGGTGCCATTTAAAGACACAAATAGCTATCATTTCTGTTATTATATTTTCTATTTCCAAAGGGAAGACTATAAGATATAATATTTTAGATCGTTAGGTTGATAAACAAGTACTTTATATGGCCAGAAATGTTACTAATTTTTTTAAAGAAATGAAAAGAACAATAAAAATGAGGACTTGGATACCAAGATATTTTTAGTAAACAATCGTTGCTCTATAAATATTTTGAAAAATATTTCACCTGGTAAGACTCCTATGATTTAAAAGAAGTAAAATGTAATAATGTTGTAAATTGTATTTTTGTAAACATTGTAATTTGACTGATGACCTTTCCTTGCATTTCATTGTCTTTTTGACTGACTTTCCCTATGTTGGAGCAATCCCTGTCTCTCTGAGTTTTGCCAAGGGGCAAGGCTCAGCTTTCATTATGGAAACTCAAGCATCCGTATGCTTTATTTTTTCTCACCTACTTCTATGATAGCGGGAAACAGGCATATGTTGGGAATTCAATCTTGACCTTCCTACCCAGGACCAGAAATGAGTCATAGTAAAGAATTCCTCTTGGTTGCAATGATGGTGTCAGCAGGAGTACTTCACTCCTAGTGGTGGCAGTGGCAATGACCTCAGACCTCACCATACTGTTACTGAGGCATAATTATGGCTTGGTTCTGATTGCCTAGCTCTGTAAGTCACAAGTCAGAAAACCAAGCTTGTTTCTCCTGAAAATTTCTGGGCTGCTCTATGAGATACCTCATAGTCTTCGAGTAATTTCATTTTCAACTTTAAATAGCCTGAATCGTTTTTTGTTGAAGCTGCTAATAACCCTGACTGAAACAGAATTTCTAATCTAAAATTAAAATAATTAATCACCACAAATATAATAGATGATGGAAGGTGTGTGTCTCTGATGAGCACTTTCATCTAATACAAGGTTAATTGCCCAAAAAGAACTCTGGTAAGTAGGGTAGTGAAAATAGGGTAGCATGCTAAAAAGATGAATTACAATGATAGTTGGAGGTCATAACTAAAATGACTAAGGATTGGTAGTATGAATAATAAAAATCATTTTGAAGCTTTGACAGCCATTATACTCACATTTATGTGTTTGTAGGAGGCTGGAGATGGAAATTACATCACCTTATTTCTACAAAATATATTTTTACTTTTATATTGCACTGCATTTACTGCTAGACTAGTTGTCAGAATCTCTTATACTGATATTTGTACTGACAGTACATTGCTGTATGGTATATCAAAACTCTATTCTGGACTGTTTAATATTTCTTCCTTTATCTAAAATATGGACTGTGGCATTTTATCTGTTTGCTTTTTGCCTGTATCTTATGTGGGTATGTTTTGCTGCAGTTTGAGCACCAAATTTGCACCACCCCACTATTGCAGGGAAGTTATTACTTTTAGTATCAGTTGTTTTGATGAGACGACATTGATTTCCAAATATTCCTCCTCTCTGGTGAATAAACTAACAGGTAATAACTGAAAGAGATCCCTATATCAGAAATTATCTGACAGAATTCTACCGAAGCAAAGATTTTCTTAGAGATTATTTTGCATCCTGTAAGAAAACCTGTGTTGCAAATGATACGTTATTTATAGCAGCCTTTCAGAGGAGAAGAAAGATAAGTTTCCTCAGGTTTTTTGACTGATAAAGTCTTCAATTTGTCAAAGTATTCATTTGCCACCGCAGGAGAGGAATTCTTACAGATAAGCAATAAGTTCTCATTATAACTGATCTTTATTTCTGCAACAAACTATATTTATGGGGTTACTATTTTTTTAATGGAAGTTTCTTATAGATTATCTCCTACTAAATATATATTTTTATTTAAAATGTAACAGTATTTTTTGCTTGCATATGCTCGATCAGGAGCTGTACCAAGTACTTAATATATTAAATTATTTAATTAATAAAAATCTATGATACAAAATATCAAGGTCGTAGAGATAGAAGAAAGTTAAAATTAAGGAAATTGTACAAAGTTTAAAATCTGTGCCCTAGCATTATATTATGTGGCTTTCCTCAAAGTAATCTGAAAATTGTAGGAGGTTATAGGGAAAGTTATAGTTGTACATTGTCAAAGATCAGACATTGCAACAGACATATATGAATATGAGACACATGCCTTATGAACAAACCACCAGCATTTATGGTTATAATCAACAACCATCCTGAACACCACTACCAAATGCTTCTTAGATAGCACTTTAATTATATTCTTCTCCTGTTCAAAAGTGTCCATTATCTGCTAAATGAACTTGTTTCCTAAGCCTTACACCTAAAGCTATTCATGTTTGATTTCAACCTACTTTTCATTATCTCAATATGTACCCTATATTTCAGCCAAAATACTTTGTCCTGTCTTAAAGTGGCCTGTGTAACTTAGACTGGGTGATATTGCCATCCTTCATTTCCCCCTTATCGATGATCTATTCTAAAATGTACAATAAAACCTTTTTGTTATCTTTCCAAATGGAATGGACCTCTTCTTCCCTGAAACTTCATATGATAGTTTTTTGGGGGGCCTTTCTCATGGTCAATACTAAGCTTAGTTATTTATGTAATTCACCATGCTAAGTTTTAAACTCATATTTAATGTCTTGCATTTTCTCTGGGCCATAACTTGAATAGCTTATGTGGCTATTTTCAAACTGATGACCAATAATTCAAGTTAGTATTTGAACAACAACAACAAAATGCAACTCCATTGAAGCCAAGGCCACAAGAACTTTCACAGCACTCTTATTAAAATATATAATATACATATATATATAAAATCATGTAATATTTACTATGTCAAATATTTTCAAGATTTTTATATGTTTTTCTCATATATCAGGAAAGGAAGCTATAATCAACCAAAATATATCTTAGGAAAACACAACAATGATTTTTCTTTGCTTTGTTACTCTTCACAACACATAGTCTTTCCCCCTCTCGACTTCTGTAATCTCTTGCTCAGGCTCTAGATCACATACTTCTTACTTGCTTCCCCTCCCCCTGTTTTCCTGATGTACACTCGAAAGCCTAAGAAGCCACCTTGCAATAGCACAAACCTCATCAAAAATTGGAGAGAGAAAGAAATAGACAATATCAACTTACAATCTTCTCTAGAAGATGGAGATTAGGAAGCTTCTTATATCAATAAATATGGTTCTGTCCAGTAAATACCAAGACACTCTTAGAACATTCAGTTGCCTTTTAAATACCTAACTAGGAAGAAAAAAGCTTTAAGAACAAAAGGGTGATTAAAGATAGATTTTAAAATGTATATAAAACATATTAGCACTATGGTAACATAACAGCTCCTATTAGAACTATATGTTCTTTTGAAACGAATTTACAAGCTTTGAACAGAAAAGCAGTGTTAATGTATTTAAAAATTGCTAATTAGGATCATCAGAAGATGTTAAGGTCTGAATGTTTATATCCATCCAAAATTCATGTACTGAAACCTGATCACCAATGTGATAGTATTGAGAGGTGGGGACTTTGGAAAGTGATTCGATCATGAAAGTGGAACTCCCATGAATAGAATTAGTGCCCTTATAAAAGAGGCCCCGAGGAAGTTTGTTCCTTTCACCAGGTTAGGACATAGCCAAAGGTGCCATTTATGAATCAGGAAATGGGCCCTTGCAGGATACCAGACCTGCTGGCACCGTGATCTTGGTCTTCTCTAGACTCACGAATTGTGAGAAGTAAATTTCTGTTGCTGAGGAGCTTCCCAGTCTATGATACTTTGTTATAGCAGCCTGAACAAACTAAGATGGTCATATTTGTCACTGCTGAATTAGAGTTTTCACTCTATTGTTTTGGATACAGTCTTCTCTAGAAACTAAAATGATAAGATATATTTGTGAGCACACACATTTGAAGAGCCCAAGCAGGTGTAAATCCAAGTCCCCAAACTAAGGCCTACTCTCTCTTCCCTGAGGCATACAGACAGCCTATCATGCGTGCATTTGGACAACCCAACCCACATGTCTAAATTTCATCCATATCCCTCACAATCAGTTGCAAGTGTCTTGGCTATCCAGTGGATCTAAAGGTAACACACTGGCAGCAATTGGTCTTCTCGAGGACAGACCAGAAAAAGGAATTTGCACAAAACCTGAAAGTAAGCTAAAGTCCATTTGGGAAAAGAACCCAAGGGTCCTTGGAACCTGGAGCATGATCTGGAAGAGAAGGGGCTTCTGGCTGGGTATGGTCTCTTGGACCAACAATTTTTTTAGCCCCTGGAAGAGAGTGCCACTTGTCAGTAATGGGTAATTTAATATATGACCAGTTAGTATTTTAGAATGAAAAACTGACTTTTCATTCTTATTTCTCCAGTTAAAATTGTATTTCAAATAGACCTTTTATTTCCATACTGCATCTATATGAGTAATTCTGTAAATTAGTTTATGTAAAATTTATTTTACAATGTTCCTTGATGCCCCCCTTTTTTTTTTTTTTACAATTGTACAGCAATAAAATACAGTTCCACACATTCTAACTATGTCATTCAAACTGAAAAACAACTATCATCAGCCTTCGTGACCTTTGCCAATTTGCTTACCATATCTGTGCCTCATTACCTCATCTAAATATTAGAGCATTTCCTTTTAACTATAAATATTTTCATTAGAAAATGGGTAGAGTAGTACAAAAACTATAAAACATATTCAACATTAAGTAGAAGTTCAATTGATTAGAAGACTTTAAAGTGAATCTCAAGGTAGAAAAAAGTATAGAATCGATTTTACTCTTGGAAGTATTCTCATTCATGCTTATGAAACTGCTCTTGTTAAACTGCAGGCCATATTTTCTTTGTGGCAAGAGCCTCTCTGAATAAGACACTGGTAGTTAGCATGTAAGTAACTAAAGATACCTAATAGAATTGTTATTTTGGGTATATATATTTCATACATTTTTCTCTGGGCTTAATTCATTGCTAAATATAATACTTTACCTGTCAATAGTCAGAATTAATTTATGAAGTTGAAACCCTTCTGTTGACAGCAAATATTTATCTAACACGGTCTCTAAGTTTGACCCAGAAGTCATTTACCTTCTTTTTGCTTCAGCTATCTATTTGTAAAACAGGAAAAATTACGGTCATTTTGCACCCAATTTTAAAACTGTCATTAAGATCAATGATAAACCCATGAAAAGCTTGACGATTTTTGAGTAGCAGGGTGAATTTATCTATTTATTTATTTATTATTTTTTACTTCCATGTTTTTCTCTTTATTCCTCTTACCTTTTAACAAGGTATCAAAACTTGAATTTTATTTTTAATTTTTCTGTTCACTTTTTAGTTTTTCTTATTTGCATTATTTTGCATTGGTTTTCCTATGATTTGTAATATGCATCACTAACATAAGGATAGTCCTCTTAGAATTAATAATGCACTACTTCCAGTAAAATATAGAAAACTTGCAATGTTGATTGGCATATATTTCCCATCCCTATCCTGTAGTTTGTAGGTTGTAGTTGTTATATATAATTCATTTATGAACATCATAAAACCCACAATATATTTTTAACTATTATATGATTTATAAATAAATTTAAAAATGTAAAATTTATTATCATCTGTGGATCAGAGTTTCTATTAACATTGACTTCCCTTCAGCTAAAGGAAGCACTCTCTGTAGCATTTTTTTTATAGTACAGGGCTTCTGGCAATAACATTACATAGTTTTGTTTTATCTGAAATTTTGTTATGTTATCTTCATTCTTGATTTTTTTTTTCAAATATAGAATTTTAATTTGTCAGGTTTTCTACATTCAGCAATTTAAGATGTTTTTCTACTGTCGTAACTCCTACAGTCTCAGGAGGTTGTCTACTTCTGATAATCTAATTACAAGTGTATTTGGCTACTGGATATCATCTAATATGTGCTTGAGGCCCTATCCATATTTTTTAAATTATTTTTCTCTGTTTCTCACTTTGGATTATTTCTATTGAACAAGATATCTTCAAGTTGACTTATTTCCTCTGTCATAGTCATTTGGCTAAGCAATTCAGTTAATTTTTCTGAAGTTATATTTTTCAGTTCTAGAAATAGGTTTCTCCAGAGAAACAGACAGATATGTAGAGATACATGTGCGCATGAGCACACACACACACATACACACACACACACAACTCTTAACCATAAGGGGGTTAAGGAAGCTGATCCCTGCACAAGCAAAAAAAACACAAAAAACAAAAAACAAAAAAACCCTTATAAATGAACCCCCTGAAAATTTAATAGCCTACTGTTGACCCAAAGCCTTACCGATGCATAGCCAATTAACATGTATTCTGTATGTTATATGTATTGTATACTGTCTTCTTACATTAAGTAAGCTAAGGAAAAGAAAGCATTAAGAAACTCATAAGGAAGAGAAAATACATTTACCTTACCATACTGTATTTATTAATACCTAAATTTGTATCTTCTGTTTAGAAGATGAATCATTTGTCTGAAATTGTGGGGCACTACAGCTACAGACCACAGTCTAGGATACATATCAAGTAATTCAACTTCCGTAATGTTGTGACTTTTATTTGCTTCTTGGGAACACTTCCAGTATCACTAGTGGCACTTTACATGAGTCTTATGGTATTATTTAAGGTTTATTATGGTATTACACTAAACATGATGAAAAATAGGCAAAAACTGCGAGAGATGACTTTTTACCATAATATGCAATTTACCAGAGAGACAAACTTCTCAGCAGAAATGTTTAGCATTACAGGGCATTTTATTTAATTAATTAATTTATTTATTTTATTTATTTATTTATTTATTTTTTGAGACGAAGTCTTGCTCTGTCGCCCAGGCTGGAGTGCAGTGGCCGGATCTCAGCTCACTGCAAGCTCCGCCTCCCGGGTCTACGCCATTCTCCTGCCTCAGCTTCCCGAGTAGCTGGGACTACAGGCGCCCGCCACCTCGCCCGGCCAGTTTTTTGTATTTTTTTGTATTTTTTTTTTTTTTTTTTGGTAGAGACGGGGTTTCACCGTGTTAGCCAGGCTGGTCTCGATCTCCTGACCTCGTGATCCGCCCGTCTCGGCCTCCCAAAGTGCTGGGATTACAGGCTTGAGCAACTGCGCCCGGCCTACAGGGCATTTTAAGCAGATACTCCCAACACTTGAGCTCAGGGCAATAGCAACAGGAGGTGGCTACAAAATTATTGCAGTAATATAGTATGTAGTACAGCTAATTTAATGTGGTTATGATTTAATACTGCATCTTTACTTTTGTTTACATTGCTCTTGACCGCAAATGGTACCACAGATGATCTATAAGTGTTTGGGTAATTTTTAAATAAAGGATTTATATATATTTTATGGTAGTAAATGATAAGACAAAACTAGTATCTGCATATATTTTATGCCTTAATGACATAATTTTTCTTTATTTTTTGATATTTCAAAGTTATGAAGTTTATGAGTTTTTTCAAAAATTGTCACAAATTTCCAAAAATATTCAGATATATTCACTGAAGAAAAAAAAAAAATTATGTGTAGACCCATGCAGTTCAAACCTGTATCATTCAATGGTCAACTGTATAAATATTCTGGTAATAAATGAAGAAAGGAAAGTATTTTTATTCACCAAGTACAAGATTAAGTAGAAAATCTGGTAGAATATACAAAAACACAACTAGAACTAGAGTTTAGTAATATTGCAGGAAATAAGATCAAGCATCAAAAGTCAATTGTATCTTTCTGTATTAGGAGAGGACAACTGAAAATTAAAATTAACAAAATAATTTGCTGTAATATCAAAAATTAAATACTTAGAAATATGTGTAACAAAATATATGCAGAACTATACACTGAAAGCCACAAAATATTATTGAAAGAAATTTAAGAAGGTCTTTGTGAAAGATAGACCATGCTATTGTGTTGGATAACTCAATCGTGTTAAGATGTCAATTTTTGGCCTGGAGCGGTGGCTCATGCCTGTTATCTCAGCACTTTGGGAGACCGAGCCGGGTGGATGACTAGGTCAATAGATCAAGGCTGGGCGCAGTGGCTCACGCTGGTAATCCCAGCACTTTTGGGAGGCCGAGGCAGGCGGATCACGAGGTCAAGAGATCGAGACCATCCAGGCCAACACGGTGAAACCCCGTCTCTACTAAAAATACAAAAATTAGCCAGGCATGGTGGTGTGTGCCTGTAGTCCCAGCTACTCGGGAGGCTGAGACAGGAGAATGGCTTGAACCCAGGAGGTAGAGGTTGCAGTGAGACGAGATTGCGCCGCTGCACTCCAGACTAGCAACAGAGCGAGACTCAGTCTTAAAAAAAAAAAAAAAAAAAAAGAGAGAGAGAGAGAGAGAGAGAGAGAGAGATCAAGACCATCCTGGTCATCATGGCGAAATCCTGTCTCTACTAAAAATACAAAAATTAGCTAGGTGTGGTGGTGTGTGTCTGTAGTCCCAGCTACTTGGTGGGGCTGAGACAGGAGAATCGCTTTAACCCAGGAGGCAGAGGTTGCAGTAAATTGAGATTGCGCCACTGCACTCCAGCCTGGTGACAGAGCAAGACTCCATCTCAAAAAAAAAAAAAAAAAAAAAAAAAAAAAAGTCAATTCTGTCTAAATTGATATATAACTTCAAGACGATCACAATCAAAATCTTAGTCGACTGCTTTTGTAGAAATGTACATGTTCTAAAATTCCTATGGTAATTTAAATAACCTAGAATTGCCAAATCTTTTTTTGTTTTGTTTTGTTTTCAGATGTGAATAGATGAGCTTTCTTTTTATTTACTTATTTTCCAGCTTTATTGAGGTATAACTGACAAATAAAATTGTATAAATTTAAGGTGTATGATGTGATGATTTGGTATGTGCAAATTTTGTAAAATAATTACCACAATCAAGTTATTTAACACATTCATCACTTCACCTATTTACTAGTCTGTCTGTGCATGTATATTCAGAACATTTAAGATCTATTATCTTAGCAATTTACAGTTATACAATTTTGTATAATTGTATACAATTATATAAAAAATATTTTTTTTAACTATAGTCAACAGGCTTTACATTAGATCTCAAGAACTTATTTATCTTATAAATGAAATTTTGTTCCCTTTGACCATTATGTTCCCATTTCCCTCACCTTTCAGCCATTGGCAACCACCATTTTAATCTCAACTTCTATACATTTACCATTTTAGATTTCACATATAAGAGAGATTATACAGTATTGTCTCTCTCTGTCTTATTTTTTAGGGTTGAATAATATTCCATTGTGTGCATGCTCTGTGTATGTATATGAAATATATCCTATTTTAAAAATTCATTCTCTTGACAGACACTTAGATTGTTTTTATGTCCTGGCTATTGTGAATAATGAACAAAGGAATGAAGATTACTTTTCAAGATGCTGATACTGATTTCATTTCCTTTAGACATATACCCAGAAGAGGAAGATCTAGAGGAGTTGTATTTTTAAATTTTTTGAGGAACCTCTGTACTGTTTTTCACAGTATCAATTTTCACTCCTATCAGCAGCATAGCAGGGTTCTCTTTTTACCATATTTTTGCCAATACTTATTTGTGTCTTTTTGATAATAGCCGTTATAACAGGCATGAGGTGATACCTTACTGTGGCTTTTATTTGGATTTTCCTGATAATTGGTAATGTTGAAAATCTTTTCATGTACTGTTTAGCCATTTGTATATCGTCTTTGGAAATTTTTCTGTGTAGGTCCTGTGCCCATTTTTTAATCAAAGTATAATTTGGTTTGGTATTATCTGTTTGTTTGTTTTGTTTGTTTTTGTTTTGCTATTGAGTTGTGTGAATTTCTTACGTATTTTGGATATTGACCTTTTATCAGATACATAGTTTGCAAACATTTTTTTTTCCTTTCTATCGATTGCTTTTTCATTTTGCATATTGTTTTCTTTTGCTGTGCAGAATCTTCTTAGTTTGATGCAGCCCCATTTGTTGTTGTTGCTTTTGTTATGTGGACTGTTGTCAGATTAAAAAAATAATTGTCAAGAGCAATGTTGAGGAACTTTTCTCCTATGTTTTCTTTTAAGAGTTTTATGACTTCAGGACTTACATTTAAATCTTTAATCAATTTCAGGTTAATTTTTGTGAATAATATATCATAGGACTCCAAATTCATTCTTTTGCTTGTAAATATTCAGTTGTCCCAACATTTATGTACCCCATAAATATATACACCTATATGTACTCACAAAAATTAAAAATAAAGAAATTTAAAAACATTTATTGAAAATATCATTTCTTCGTGGTATATTCTTGTCAAATATTACTTGACTATATATACATGGGTTTATTTCAGGTCACAATTCTGTCCCACTGGTATATGTATCAGTTGTTATGTACCATATTATTTTGATTACTATAGTTTTAATCAGGAAGTGTGATGCTGTTCATTTTATTCTTTCTCAAGATTGCTTTGGCTATTTGAAGTCTTCCATGCTTCTATACAAATTGTAGAATTGTTTTTTCTATTTCCATAAAAAATGCCATTGGAATATTTTTAGGGATTGCATTTAATAGATTGCTTTGGGAGGCATGGATATTTAATAATATTAATTCTTCCAATCCATTAATATAGAACAGGCTTCTGTTTATTTGTGTTTTCAACTTCTTTTATCAGTATCTTATAATTTTTAGTGTATCAGCTCTATAAAGTCTATAACCTCCGTGGTCAAATTGATTTCTTGGTATTTTATTGTTTTCTAACCTATTGTAATGGATTGTTTTCTTAATTTCATATTCAGGTAGCTTGTTAGTATATAAAAATGCTACTAATTTTTGTATTTTTTTTATTCCTCCAACTTTGCTAGATTCGTTTATTAGTTCTCACAGTTTTTTGGTGAAGTTTTTAGAGTAATCTATAAATAACACAATGTCATTGGAAAACAGACAATTTGGCTTCTTCCCTTCTGATTTGCATATTTCTTTTTTCTTGCCTAATTGCTCTTGCTAGGACTTCTAGAACAATCATGAATAGAAATTGTGAGAGTGGGCATCTTTGTCTTGTTCTTTACTTAGAGAAAATGCTTTCATCATTTTACTAGTGAGCATGATATTAACTAGAGATTACATATATATAGCCTTTATTATATTGCAGTAAATTTCTTCATACCTAGTTTATCGAGAGTTGTTATGAAAGAATATTGAATTTTGTCAACTACTTTTTCTTCATATATTGAGATGATCAGATGATTTATCCTTCATTGTGTTAATGTGGTATGCCACATTTATTGATTGGCATATATTGAATTATCCTTGCATCCCAGGGATAAATCCCACTTGATTATGGTGTATTATCTAATGGTCATCATTGAATTTGGTTTTATATTAATTTTTGAGAAATTTTACACAAAGTTTATCAGGAATATTGACTTTTAATTTTGTTTCTTTTAGTATACTAATCTGATTTTGGAGTCAGGGTAATACTGGCCTTGTAAAATAAGCTTGGAAGCATTCCCTTCTCTTGAATTTTTTTGAAAGAATTTGAGAGTTGACACTAAATCTTCTTAAAATGGAACACACAAGTGAAGCCATCTGGTCCTAGGCTTTTATTCCTGGGGAGATTTTTGAATACTGAATCAATATCTTTATTTGTTATTGATCTATTCATATTTTGTGTTTCTTCATAATTCAGTATTGGTAGGTTGTATATTGCTAAGAATCTATTTCTCTTAGGTTATATAACTTATGGGGAGTATAATTATTCATAGTAGTCTCATGATTATTTGTATTTCTGTATTACCAATTGTGATGTCTTCTCTTTTGTATATAATTCTGTTTGAGTATTTTCTCTTTTTTCTTGATTAGCCTAGCTAAAGGTTTGTATTTTTGTTTATCTTTTCAACAAACCAATCTTAGTTTTGTCAATCGTTTCTATTGCTTTCCTATTCTCTATTTTATTTATTTCTACTCTAATCTTTATTATAGCCTGTCTTCTGCAAATTATGGATTTAGTTTATTCTTCTTTTTCTAGTGTTTTAATGTGTAAAGATAGATTGTTTATTTGAATTTTTAAAAATCATGTAGGCTAATAAGTCTCCCTCTTCTGACTATTTTTGCTATCTCATAAGCTTTGGTATGTTGTGTTTACATTTTAATTTATCTCAAGATATTGTTATTACTGTTTTGGTTTCTTCCTAGATCCATTGGTTGTTTAGAAGTTATTTAATTTTCTATGTATTTGTGACTTTTCCTAAATGCTTCTTGTTACTGATTTCTCATTTCATACTATTGTGCCCAGAAAATATGCTTAATGTTAGCTCAATCTTCTTGAATTTGTTAAGACTAGTTTTTGAAACATGTTTCATGTATGTTTCATGTGCACTTAAGAAGAATGTATATTCTGCTTCTGCTGGGTGAAATTTTCTGTATATGTCTGTTAGGTCTATTTGATCTACAGTGTTATTCAAATCTGCTGTTTCCTTGATTTTGTGCCTGGATGTTCTATCCATTGTTGACAGTAGGGTGTGGAGACTCTACTATTGTTGTATTGCTATTTATTTCTCCTTTCAGTTCTGTTAGTGTTTATTTTACATATGTAGGTATTCTGATGTTGACTGCATCAATATCTGTAATTTTTATATCTTCTTGATGAATTGACCCCTTTATCATTATAAAATACCTTTCTTTGTATCATGACAATTTTTGACTCAACTTTTTTTAATCTAATGTAAGTATGATCCCCTTTGTTCTCTTTTGGTTACTGTTTTTATGTAATATCTCTCTCTACCCCTTCACTTTTAGCTTATGTGTGCCCTTAAAGCTAAAATGAGTTTCTTGTAGCTAGAATATCATTTGGTTTTTCTTTTATTCATTTAGCTACTCCATGTATTTAGAGAACTTCATACATTTATATTTAAAGTAATTATTAATAGGCAGGGATTTATCACTAATGCCATTGTGTTAATTGTTTTTTAACTAATAGATCATTTTTTTCCTTTCTTTCTCTCTTGCTATCTTCTGTAATTTGGTCAATTTTTCATGGTGGTTCCAAATCAACTTTGCAAGGGAAGGACAAAGTTAAATAATATTACACGCTATGATGTAAAGTATTATTATACAGTTTTTATAATTAAAAGAATGTGGTATTAGGATAAAGATAGAAAAAGAAATGAAACAAAATAGAGTTCATTAATATTCTCACTAATATTTGGACAACTGATTTTTTACAAAATTGGATAACAAATGGAAAATGAATAGCCTTTTTAGTAAACCATCTGGAATAATTGATGTCCATATGTTAAAATGTAAAAAGAACTGCATTACCTATGTGCCACCATATAAAAAAATTTCAAAATACATTGTATACCTACATATAAAACACAAATCTCTAAAACTTCTAGAATAAAACATACAATAAACTAGCTTTGATTTTAGTTTAGGCAAAGATCTTTAACTATAACAGTCAGAGTATGATTCTTAAAGAAAAATGTAATATATTAAACTTCATCAAAATAAAATATTTCTCCTCTTTTAAAGACACTGTTAATAAAATTAAAAGCCAAGCTACTTCCTGGAGAAAATATTTCCAAATTCTATATCTCTTGAAGGACTTTTATACAGAATATATAAAGAACTCTCCACATTAAATAAGTAAGCACTCATACACTGCTTTTAGTAATATAAAATGGTACAATCATTTTGAAAAACAAATTGTCAGTTTTACTAAAAATTTTACATAAACTATTATATAATCCAGGCATTACATTTCTAGGTTTTTACTCAAGAAAAATGAAAGCATGTGTCCATATAAACACTTGTACACGAATACTTATTGAAGCTTTATGTGTAATGATTAAAATGTAGGAATATCCTAAATATTCATCAACAGGCAAATAGATAATCCAGCTATAGCACATCCATACAATGGAATACTATTTAGTAGTAAAAATGAACGAGCTACAGTGACAGAGACGAATCTGAAAATAATTATGCTGGGACTTTGCAGAAAAAAAAATAAAATTATACTGAATGAAAAAAGTTCAAAAAAAGTTGCAGGGTGATTAGTATGTTTATTATCTTTATCATTTTAGTGATTTCATGGGTGTACACACCTACTTAAAATAGTACACCTTAAGGATCTCAATAAATTGTAATATTTGCCCATCATAGCTCAATAAAACTGTTTCAAAAATCATGGTACTGGATTTGATGGACTAAGACTCTGCCAGATGACCTCACCTATCCGTACTACCTATAGTAACTACCTGTAGACAGTAAAGAGTAGAACAATAAAATATAAATCTGGCAGGAACTTCACCCTATAATCTTTCTATCCTGTGAAACAAACATGAAACAGGGAAAAATTATGAATGCTAAAAAAGAGAAAAGGAGATGCTAAAAAAGGAGAAATCTGGGATGGAAAAAACCCAGGGAGAGTATCTCTAAAATCTTTCTATCTCCTTCTCTGACTGATTGCTGAAGGAGGCATGGATGGAACAAATTCAGAGCAACTCAGCCAAAACTAAAATATTTAAGGTTAGACTAAAGATGCCACACTAACAATCCTGGAGAGTGAGCAGCAATAGATAGCCCATGTTAGGATGCACATTCATTTGAAAGAGGGTAGATGGAGAACTTGACTCCTATTTCTTTAGCATTTAGTCTGGGGCTAAGCACAGCTCCATGGGCTGGGTATGTTGGACATATTGGAGGAAAAGGAGGAAGTACCTATGGGAAAACTGTGGTCCTTGTGTTTGAAGAACTAGAAAAGAGAAGCCAGGGTATCATAAACACTGAAGGAAGTATAGGGATCGCTAAAGAGATTGAGTCCAAAAGGAATCTCTAAACCGTGTATCCATATCTCTGTACATGCACAAAACAGAATCGAAGGAGCCTAAATTAAGACAAAAGGTTAGACCAGGGAATGGTGCTGCTGCACAAGAAACAGGGCTTGCTGTTCAACCTACTCCAGAAAACTACCCGGTATCACGGAAAAACAGCAGTCATCACAGAAAAATAACAGAGCCCAGAATCTCCAACATCAAAAAAAGGGAAAACATTTTCAAGTAAAGATATCAACTAAGTCCGATGTTGATATTAAACCAATATTGAAACTAGCAGACTCTGATGGCTAATTGTATGTATTAACCCAGCTAGGCCACATCTGGGATGCCCAAATATCTTTTTAGACACTTTTTTTTTTTTTTTTTTTTTTCCTGGGAGGGTCTATGAGGATATATCTGGAAAGGATCAGCATTTGAATTGAACTGAGTAAAGCAAATGGCCCTCCCCAGTGTGGGTGGGCATCAGCTAATCTGTTGAGGGTCTGAATAGGATCTAAAGGCAGAGGAAGATTGAATTCACTCTGCCTGACTGCAGAGCTTAGACACTGATATTCTCCTGTTAGTCTCCTGTCCTCACTGCTCGTGGTTTGCAGGCTCAGTTTCAGACCGGAATCTATACCATCAACTCCCCAGCCATTGAGCCTTTGAACTGTTCCATTGACTTTTCTGGGTTTCTAGCCTGAAGATGGCTGATTGTGGGACTTCTCACCCTCCATAGTCAAGTGAGTCAATACCTTATGATAAATCTCCTTATATATACACATTTGACCCTTCAACAATATGGATTTGAACTGAATGAATGAATATATATGCACAGATTTTTTTTTCAACAAATATTTTGGAAAAATTTTGGAGATTTGTGACAATTTGAAAAAACTCACAGATGAGCTGTGGAGTCTAGAAATCTCAAGAGACTTAAGAAAAAGTTAAGTATGTCATGAATGCATAAAATATATGTAGATATTTGTCTGTTTTATCATTTACTACCATAAAATATACATAAATCCATTATTGAAACATTACCCCACAAAGACCATACACAGTGACATTCAGTCAAGAATAAACAAATGTAAAGATGCAGTATTAAATCATAACTGCATAAATTAGCTGTAATAAATACTATATTACTGTAATAATTTCACAGCCACCTCCTGTTGCTATTACCCTGAGCTCAAGTGTTGGGAGTATTTGCTTAAAATGCCCTGTGATGCTAAACACTTCTGCCGAGCAGTTCGTCTGTTCAGTAAATTGCATGTCATAGTAAAAAGTCATCTCTCATGGCTATTGCCTGTTTTTCATCGTGTTTAGTGCAATACCATAAACCTTAAATAATACCATGGGACTCATATTAAGAGCCACTAGTGTTGCTGGAAGTGCTCCCAAGAAGCAAAGAAAATGACATTAAAAACAAGTTGAATTACTTGATATGCACCCTAGATTGGTCTGCAGCTGCAGTTTCCCACCATTTTAGACAATTCATCTTGTAATCAAATTATATAAACTTAGATATCAAGAAATACAGTACAGCATTGTACGTGTATTTTCTCTTCCTTATGACTTTCTTAATATTGTTTTCTCTAGCTTAATGTAAAAAGACAGTATACAATACATGTAACATATAAAATATGTGTTCTTCATGTTATCAGTAAGACTTCTGGATAATACTAGGCTATTAGTAGTTACATTTTGGGGGAGTCAAGTTATACAAAGATTTTTGCCTATTTGGGGGGTGAGCTCTGGGGTTAAGGGGTAAGGTGGGTTGGTGCCCCTAACCTCAACTTTTTCAGGAGTCAGCTCAACAAAGTTTACAGAATTAGAAGTGCTAAAATTATATTATTAGTCCTACTTTCATTATTATATTTTATTTTGTCATCAATAACACTAGCATTCATTCAAACCCTAAAAGGTTTCTAAATAAATTGTTTATCTAGAGCCACAACTGAGAATAATGCCTTAGCATTTTACTTCTTTATATCCCCCCTTCTCATAATTGTGTTTTTTCTTCCTTTTACTTCTGTACTAGTATTTCATATACTCACTCACCATTCATATTTTAAAAGATACTTTTATAACTGTAATTAATATCTATGACTTCTTGGTATATAAGTAGTAAGAAAATTAAATGTTGTTTACTTTAGTCATTCACAATCAAATTGCTTAAAACTAATAAGAAAATCATGGAAAAACTGGGATGATCATCTAAATTAAGCCTCCAAGTCTCCTGAAGGAGTCATGAGGAAACATGTACATACATTTAAAAACCAATTTTTAACGTTTAAGAAATGAAAGTTCTGGTCGGTTGTGGTGGCTCATGCCTGTAATCCCAGCACTCTGGGAGGCCGAGGCAGGTGGATCATGAGTTCAGGAGTTCGAGACCAGCCAGGCCAACATGGTGAAACCCTATCTCTACTAAAAATACAAAAATTAGCCTGGTGTGGTGGCATGTGTGTGTAGTCCCAGCTACTCAGGAGGCTGAGGTGGGAGAATTGTTTGAACCCAGGAGGCGAAGGTTGCAGCGAGCCAAGACCATGCCATTGCACACCAGCCTGGGTGACAGAGTAAGACTCTGTCTCAAAAAAAAAAAAAAAAAAAGGAAAGAAAAGGAAAAAAGAAATGAAAGTTCTGGATAGTTTATTAATATATTTAAGGAAAACTAATGCTAGAGTTTTATTTTGCCTTATAGGTTCAGTAATAAAAAGATTAACAAAGTTTTCATAAGATAATCTAATATTTTTCTATAGCACTCCCTTTGGGCAACAGATTTTGATTTGACTTGTACACACACACACCTGTAAACATGTGATGTTTATGGGTGGTTAACTATATATTTAACTTTATACTTATACGTACCTAACTGTACATTTAAAAAAATATTTACTTAAGAAAACATTATGTGCTAGATTTTAGATAATTTTTTAAAGTGTTGTATCTCTATATTTTTTCTCAGTGTGTATATATTTTACTTTTTAAATACCAGTAATATGGTAAAATCTCTAAGGCTTATGTCTCCATTTGCCTAGGACTTCATAACTGTATATCCTTAAGGCTAAGTATTGATTGGCACAAAGAAAGCCCTGGGAACCTATTAATGTACAGAATTATACATGGATACTGTTGATATTCTATGTATCAATTCATATATTAATGCATTGTATAGATTTATTCTTTGGAATATTGCCTTTCTTTATAGCTAACTTTCTCAAATATGGACCCAGTGCTCGTTTTCTGTATGTGAACCAAATAAATGTGTATTTATTGTTTTGTATGTTAACTTTCTTTATGGCTGCACTTTAACAAATACTTTCACAGCCATCTCTGCTTCTGGGAGACTTTCAAAAGCGTAATCAGGAACCAAAATCAATCATAATGGGATTATCATTTTTCTATTATAATTAAATGTTAAATGGAGTTGTATTTAACTCCATTTGTATCCTCCTAGTTAATTGCATTTATTATTATTTTTTAAATTTATCATAAGCTTCTCTATACTTAATAGTCACCTCGTGTCTTTGAAAAATTAATGTTCATTTTGCTTCTCAAGGAAACAATTAAGGTACTAGAAGAAAATAATCCCCAAATTTTCTTTGGAGGCTTAAAATATCTTTACAGTGTTCTCTTCTGAATACAAAACAGCATCCATATCCCTTCAAGTACATTCCACAGTCTCTTTTCCAGTTAGTTTTTCTTCAATCCGGTTGTGTGGTTTTGTGGAATGTTAGTAAAATACCCTATTTCTAAGCGTGTGTGACTCAGTGCGCCTGAAGTGGTGAATGTAGTCCTATGAGAAACATGTAGCTTCTTCTAGCTTTTTCTCTGGCACTCTCCTGATTAACCCCTTATATATCCATGACTCCCAACTTCATAAAATAACAGCATTACCTTACATTTGTACAGTTACCTTGTCAAGCATTATTATATCCCTGTCTCATTAAAGCCAAAAACAATTTGAGAGAAAGGTGTTATTACTTTCATTGTTATATGACTAAATTGAAATGTGAGGCAGTGTTTAACTTCCCTGAGGTAAAGTAGACAACTAGTGAATAGCCACACAGGCGCTGGAGGCCTATGTCCTCATTTGATTCTCCGTAGGACCAAGTAACTTGGCTTTGGTATGGGGACATTTTGGGTGGGGCTGTGCCTTTCTTTCTACACCCACATTTATTTGACATTTTCCTTTTTGCAAAGGCAATTAAATGAATGCAAAATAAATCAAAGTCAACTCCATATTCAAATTATACTTGTGTATTTTAATCAGTTTAAGAAAACATGCAGCCAATTTGTAAATAAGGAATATCAATCAGATCTTTATAGAGTCATGCTAGTAGAAAATATACAACTTGTATAAATAATTTGAAGATACAAGAAGGCATCTCATCACAAACTCACAGCTGACACTATGTCACTTAACTCATTTTCTCCATGTTAGCTTGTCAAATTGTCAGAAAATATCGATGCCTGTAACTTCAATAAGCATAAGAAATTGTGTAATAATTTGTTAGCAGGGGATAGGAAAGCAAGCAAGCAAGCAAAATGGTATGTGAAAGTTGCCACTTTAATATATGTTTCCAAAATTATCTACATTTCAATTATATATTAAACTAAATGTTGCTTAACAATAGGATGGATATGTCTTACAAATCCCATATTCAAAAAGGGTAAAATATTAACAAATATATAAATGGTAAGAGTATTAGGCACCCTCAACCAAGAGTCTAAAATTACCCATAGAGAATCTTTCCCTTCTTCTCTCCTGTGGTATCAAGATTTTCTGAACCATTCGTATTGATCTCCTCCATAAGTGACTGTCCATATGCAGTATTAAGGCACTCACTGACAAATCTCGAAATGAGAGTCTTGAGAAGCACAGCCCCTAAAGACATATCTCAATGTACGGTTCCAATTTAAAAATGTGTTGAGTATTCCAGCCCCATGCAGAGACAGAAATCTATAGCATTGTGTCCTGTACCATATTCATATAATACTATGCTTTTTTTTTTTTTTTTTTTTTTTTTTGAGATGGAGTCTCATTCTTTTGCCCAAGCTGGAGTGAAGTGGCATGATCTTGGCTCACTGCAACCTCCGCCTACCAGGTTCAAGTGATTCTCCTGCCTCAGCGTCCTAAGTAGCGGGGATTACTGGCACCTGCCACCATGCCTGGCTAATTTTTTTTTATTTTTTTGTAGAGATGGGGTTTTGCCATATTGGCCAGACTGGTCTCGAACTCTTGACCTCAGGTGATCCACCTCCCTTGGCCTCCCAAAGTGCTAGGATTACAGGCATGAGCCACTGCACCCGGCCAATACTATGCCATTTCAATTGAAAAAGTGGTAGATATGGTTGAAAAGAAACAAATGAAAGACAAAAGGTGGAAGAGTTAGAAAGCAGATGGTGTCATCAGTCTTACCAGTGGTGTTAAAGATGATGTTTTCTTTATTACACAATGTAGATGGTCCCCTGTCCCTTCTTCACTTTCTTTTTTTTTCTTTTTTGAGACGAAGTCTCGCTCTGTCGCCCAGTCTGGAGTGCAGTGGCCGGATCTCAGCTCACTGCAAGCTCCGCCTCCCGGGTTTACGCCATTCTCCTGCCTCAGCCTCCCGAGTAGCTGGGATTACAGGTACCCGCCACCACGCCCGGCTAATTTTTTTGTACTTTTAGTAGAGACGGGGTTTCACAGTGTTAGCCAGGATGGTCTCCATCTCCTGACCTCGTGATCTACCCGTCTCGGCCTCCCAAAGTGCTGGGATTACAGGCTTGAGCCACCGCGCCCGGCCACCTTCTTCACTTTCAAGGAGCCTACTGCATCAGCTAGTTAGTGTTGACTGTCATGATTTAGTATATCTATTATAATTAAATGTTAAATAGAGACATCTAAGTGTATCCTCCTAGTTAATTGCATTTATTATTATTTTTAAAATTTATCGTAAGTTTCTCTATACTTAATAGTCACCTTGTGCCCTGAAAAAATCAATGTTTATTTTGCTTCTCAAGGAAGCAAATTATATTATTATTATCTGCATTACAATATTAACTGTTATTTTACCAGCTTATAACTTAGTAAATTATAAGTAACTAAATTATATGCAGGTAAAATAAGATAATATTATAATGCAGATAAAAGTCCAAATAGCACAAAGATGATATTAGAAAGCAGACAATGGAAATTAGAATGAAGAGAAATGAGCTGTCATTCACTCATGACTAAATTTGTCCATGTTATCTGGTAATGTCTGTGTAGTGTGATGGCCAGTAGATGCTGTTCGTGCCCTGCCCAGTTTCCTTTCCCAGACTGGTGAAGTCTTGGGATTACTCTAGCTGCTGTGAGCCTTGTCTGCTCATGGTTCACAGCTTCACTTTTCTAAGTGAATTCACTCAGCTGACTGGAGACTCAGAGACTCCTGTGGAGTTCTGCAGATCCCTTGGGGATAGAACATAGCCAATGATCGAATTGAGGGAACAAATTTGTGGGTACTTTCCCTTCAAAATTCCCTGCGAGATCAGGTTGAAATGTATTTTATTTAGTTGCTTCCCCTACGCCATTCTTCTTCATTTTCTTCCTTACAGGTTTCTCCTAAGAACACTCCCTCAGTCAAATATTCCTTGCACAAGAATCTGTCTCAGGTTCTGCTTCTAGGGAACTTGTCTTATGACAGTGGCCTGTGACAGCCCTTATTACATACAATAGGGCCAAACAATTCTTTATAATGGCAGATATATGTTAACTAAAAGTGTAATTAGAGAGTTTACAAAATTTCCAATTCCAGATAAGTTCTGGGGATCTGTTATACAGTATCATGACTATACTTAATAGTGATGTTTATAGACTTGAAAATTGGTAAGAGGGGCGATCTTAAGTGTTCTCACAATAGAATAAGTGTATGAAGTGATGGATATGATAATTAGCTTCATGTAATCATTCCACAATATGTAAAATATGTTGTATATCATAAATATATACGATTTCTGTTAGTTTAAAAAAATAAAGAGAAATAAGGAGCTTGTATAAATTCCAAGTGTGCTTGGGCCAAATGTGCCTAGAACGTAGAAATGCATTGTTTAGTAAAGGTGCTTGCCTGGTACTCGTATTGCCATATTCATTTCTAAGTTACACCTCCCATTTCACTGGTAATTTCTTTATAAGTGCTACATAAATGCCTGCTGCTCACTAAGGAGAAACACTTTCTAAATAAAATCGTTGTGTGTAGAGTGCTAACAATTACAGTCTTTCTCATGGCTGTCATTTGAGCAGAACTGCTCAGAGTGGTATGGCTGTAATTTGTTTTCAGAATATTAGATTTTAAAATTTCAGATTCTGATATAATGTTGAGAAGTATGATATGTAAAATATGATATTTGTACCTTTTACTCTGGCTCTAATTTGTTTTATGTTAAGGGAATAATTTTTAACAGATGCAGTTTATACTTAGCTATCAATGGTGAAAGTTCTGATTTTCAAAATATATCCCAACTTACCCCATCTCGTTCTTTTCTGACAATGGAGATCCTGTAGTTGCTAAAGCATTGTTCTGTTCTATCTATCTATCTATCTATCTATCTATCTATCTATCTATCTATCTATCTAGAGTTTTGCTCTTCTTGCCCAGACTGGACTGCAGTGGTGGGATCTCAGCTCACTGCAACCTCCGCCTCCCGGGTTCAAGCGATTCTCCACCCTCAGCCTCCTATATCCCAGGCTGTAGCTGGGATTACAGGCGCATGCCACCACGCCCAGCTAATTTTGTATTTTTAGTAGAGACAGGGTTTCACCGTGTTGACCAAGCTGGTCTCAAACTCCTGACCTCAGGTGATCCTCCTGCCTCAGGCTCTCAAAGTGCTGGGATAACAGGTGTGAGCCACCATGCTCGTTTCTGTTTTGTTTTTTCTTTCTTTCTTTCTTTCTTTCTTTCTTTCTTTCTTTTTTTTGAGACAGAGTTTCGCTCCTATTGCCCAGGTTGGCTGGAGTGCAATGGTGCTATCTTGGCTCACAGCATCCTCCAGCTCACGAGTTCAAGCGATTCTCCTGCCTCAGCCTCCCAAGTAGCTGGGATTACAGTAGCCTGCCACTATGCCTAGCTAATTTTGTATTTTTAGTAGAAATGGGGTTTCACCATGTTGGTCAGGCTGGTCTCAAACTCTGAACTCTTTATAAGTATTAGTTCATTTATTACTTAGAACAAATTTTTAGGTTGGTTTTATTATTACCACAATTTTATAGATTGAATTAATAATACAAGGGAGATTGAAAGTTAAAAAAAGTAAGCAATTTGTTCAAAGTCATGTCATTTCTAAGTGATGGGGCTGGAATCCAGTACTAGTCAGTCTACTTGTGACTGAAATGTCAGCTTTCTGCTCCTGGTAAAGCCTTTTCAGGAGAAGAGTCCCAAGCACGATGTTTTTTTTTGTTTTGTTTTGTTTTGTTTTTTATGTTTTACCCACACTTCCTGGCACAATGTAGTCCATAGCAAAAGGTCAAAGAGGACCCCATTCAAGAAGAGGGGTCTGTGACTGAAATCACACTGCTGGTTGACTTCATCTTCTCCTGAGAATGTCTGCCCAACAACTTCCCTCAAGCAAAATTGACCTTAAAACCTTAGGCACCAAAGATAAGATTCTAATGGAGAAAATCTGGATTTAGATGTCATTAGGCATGGAGATATTCTAGACTCTGCAGCATTCAGAAGGACTGAGAAGTGACATTCACTGAGTTAATTACCTTAAATACGGGGCTACACCACAATAGCCCTAAGAAAGGAACAAAACATAGCACTGGATCCTGGAGCTAGTGAATGACAAAGGAGTTCTTTTCACAATCCTAGTCATGTCTCATTTGCAACCATTGTTTTACTGGAATAATGTAGTATGTTCTGGTGACAGTATGTTCTGGTGACAGTATGTTCTGCCTTGCTTCCTTGGGCATAATGAGATTTAGCCAGGAGAAATGAGGACATTGATTCCATGGCCTTTTCAATAAGTCAAAATTTTCAGATACTTAATAGTAGTCCATACTAAATTAACATTCCTATGCTCTACTGACATTTCCTCTCAAGGAATCATTAGCACAGAGCTGTTACTAGTTTCTCTCAATAAAACCTATTTCTCTTCACTAAAGCTCCACAGTTTTAAGAAGAAAAAGATTCTCTGGACACTGTGTACTTATTAATGAAAGTTCCTAAACATGTGAGAATAGCTGAAGGAGAGAACAAGTGCACAGGAAAAAAAAATATATATCTATAGATATATAGATATATATGATTATTCATTCATTCAATTATTTTTGGTTTCTAGTAACAGGTGTCCCAACAGATTTCAGACCATTACCGTCTGGAGGCACAATTCTTGTAGTGTTGTCCTGACACCTAGTGGGAGAATGAAAGATGAAAACACTATTTTTAAAGAAGCTTGTCTGCTATTATAAATTAGAAATTAAGTATACTTTATGCTTTGAAACAAAACAGTATTTTGACATAAATAAAAAGTAGATAAGCACAAACCATGAGTACATAATGCACTCACTTCCTTATATTATCTGTCCTTGTATGTTACAATGATCAGTTGCTGGCTAAATCTTTTTCTTCTGATCTAGAAAATGTGTCCCACCCTAGATATGGTACTGCAAATACTAGAGACAACATATGTAAAATATATTATTTCAGCCAAAAACTACCTCTACTTTCTGCTTACGAACTAAAAAGCAGTTGATTCTTTCGCTGTTCCTTTTATTCATATTAGAGACCCATTAAAGGATAATCTCCACGCTTTGTCCTTGGTCCATTCTTCTCTCTGTCCTATATCAAAAACCCAATTTTTGTCTTCTCCCTATCAGGATTTAAATATGCACAGCTCTCCATCATCGTAAAACATTGAAAAAATTAAAAACAACCAAAACAACAAACAACAGTAGCAGAAAAACAACAGTAGCAAAACAACAGTAGCAGAAAAGCAACCACCAATCAACCAAAACCTTCAACTGCTAGTTCCGACCTCTTCTCTTTTTCCCTGCTTTTCCCTTTATCAAGCTTCTTAAAAGAAGACCTACACTTACCTTCTCCATGTTCTCTGTTCACATGGATTTAATAACCCACCTCAGTCCATATTTAGATAAGTCTCCACAGAAACTACTTTGCCCCCGAACATTCACCATTGGCTTCTTTGTTAGATGATCAATGAACAGATTTTAATACTTATCTTGCATAACAACTGGACAATATTAGAAATTCTTAGTCACAATCCTGGTCATGTCTCATTTGCAACTGTTGTTTTACTGGAATTCTTTTTAGATTTTACTCCTGCTTACCTTGGTACTCATTCTCAGCCTCCCTCACTTGGTCGTATTCCATTACCCAACCCTTAAATGTTTTTGTTCCTTAGGAGTCTCATTGTGTCCATTTTCCTGTGCTGAGATCATTGTATTTGATAACTCCAATTTGTGTCAATACATGCTGATGACTTCAAATTCCCAATTTCTGTCTAGATTTATATTTTTATATCCCGAGCTCTACTCTTTCAGTAATCCAATTATTTAATGATAATGTCACTTGTTTTATGGAAACTATTTCCCTGAGCTCACACTGGATTAGGGCCCCTCTTGTTTGCTCTCCAGTAGCACCATTTAAAAACCATTATTACAGTGACTCCTGCAACTATATTTTATGGTTTTAATTTATTTTCCCCTTTAAACCACATCTTTTATACATTATCACAGTCTCTCATACTGTAAGTCCTTATTTAATGTTGTCAATAGGTTCTCGGAAACTATGACTTTAAGCAAAACAACTTACAGCAAGTTCTTAAATAACTTCATTTTCTTCAAGTGATTTTGTCATAATGATGGAAAGAAAGGATGGTTTTGTTATACATAATTTCTCTTAAAGCCAGTTTCCAAAAACCAGTTGGCAATGTTAAGGAGGACTTTCTGTATGTATATGATTCAAACATTGTAGAGGCAGATAGAGTAAAATGTGAATTTTCTTTTGCTATACCCCTACTTTCAGACACTCAGGTATACACACAAGGATATATACACAGATAGCCTCTCTCCTTCTCAGAGGTAAAAAGTTTTCAGTACATTTGTTTCCTTGTATTTGTTTTCTGTACGTTTCCATAATACATGTCATTACATGTCAACAGAGTTTGTTTCAACTATTGCATGTGTTGCTGCCTCTTGAGTAATTTTTACTTTTTTTTAAAAAAAACGTGTTGGCTGGGCGTGGTGGCTCAAGCCTGTAATCCCAGCACTTTGGGAGGCCGAGACGGGCGGATCACGAGGTCAGAAGATCGAGACCATCCTGGCTAACACGGTGAAACCCCGTCTCTACTAAAAAAAAATACAAAAAAAAACTAGCCGGGCGAGGTGGCGGGCGCTTGTAGTCCCAGCTACTGGGGAGGCTGAGGCAGGAGAATGGCGTAAACCCAGGAGGCGGAGCTTGCAGTGAGCTGAGATCCCGCCACTGCACTCCAGTCTGGGTGACACAGCAAGACTCTGTCTCAAAAAAAACAAAACAAAACAAAACAAAACAAAACAAAAAACGTGTTACATACACCTTGTCAAAGTAAGTAAATACTTCACCCCAAAAATTGCACGAGCTGCCAGTCATATCCACTAAGTTTAGTGAAACCTGTCAGGCCTATAGAACTATAAATAATCAGCAAGGAGCACATTAAATTAACAGCTACTGTTTCCAATGATGCCTAGCTTACCGGCAGAGATTATACAGATAATATGTAAGATAATCAATATGTCAGTGCTTTATATTAAAAAAGTGTTTTACCAATGCATTTTCATACGTATTATTTGATTTTAATAAAAATCCAGGGAAGTATACAAGATGTCAGTCATGTGTAATCTTTCAAGAAACAACTGAGGTCAAATCCTATTTATTTCTTTTTTTTTTTTTTTTTTTTGTAGAGAACGTCATTTTTTATGATAAAAGTAAATCGTTTCCTAATATCAATACTGCTTTAAATTTATTGAGTCAACATGCTATATAGATGTCAATTTCAGAAGTTTTAAAATATCTGGCATTTTATCAGAGTATACTATAGACATGTCATTTTCATAGATACATGGAATATTTAGACCACATAGTAGGTACTGAATACATCCAAGTTTTTAACTTTTTCCTTCTTTTCCTGTTCCTCAAAAAAACATGAATTTCTTTTAAGTGAATAAAAATATCACAAGTAAAGAATTTTTAGGTTATAGAACTCTGTGTATTAGCTGGCCACATACTATAGGAAATGCAACATTACACTTAGCTTATTATTGTAAATTTTATAAAACATTTTATATATATATATATATGCCATATAGTATAAATCAAGATATTATAAAATACTGTATTTAGATTTTAAACCCCATTCTACCTTGGGCAAATTACATAACTTCTTGAAGTCTCAGTGTGGCAGGTGGAATTCTTTTTTTTTTTTTTTTAATTTTTTTTTTTTTTTGAGACGGAGTCTCGCTCTGTCGCCCAGGCTGGAGTGCAGTGGCCGGATCTCAGCTCACTGCAAGCTCCGCCTCCTGGGTTCACGCCATTCTCCTGCCTCAGCCTCCCGAGTAGCTGGGACTACAGGCGCCCGCCACCTCGCCCAGCTAGTTTTTTGTATTTTTTAGTAGAGACGGGGTTTCACGGTGTTAGCCAGGATGGTCTCGATCTCCTGACCTCGTGATCCGCCCGTCTCGGCCTCCCAAAGTGCTGGGATTACAGGCTTGAGCCACCGCGCCCGGCCGGCAGGTGGAATTCTAAGATGGCTCCCCAAGTTTCCTGGGCCCTACTTCTCCCACTTATGCAAAGACTAATCTCAGTTTGCTGCAAAGGGATTTTTCAGATGTACTTAAGGTTCTGAGTCAGGTCAGCTTAAATTAGGCACATTGTCTGAGTGGGCCTGCTATACCACATGACCTTTCAATAGCAGAGAGCTCACTCTGGCTGGTAACAAGGGGAAATCAGATTCTAATGAAAGGAGAATTTGAGATGCCACTGCTAGCTTGAAGAGGGATGGGGCTACATGGCAAGGAATGCAGATGGTCTGTAGGAGCTGATAGAGCCCTGAGCTGTCAGGCAGCAAGGAGAAAAGAACTTCTGTCATTTAACCACAGGAACTGAATTCTTACAACCAGAAAATGACCTTGGAAGCAGATTTTTCACTAAAGGCTTGGATAAGAACTCAGTCAACCGATACCCTGAACAGAGAAACCAATCATTATGCCATCAGACCTCTAACATACAAAACAAATAACATACAAATTAATCAAATGTGTTTTAAACTGCAAAATAACTTATACATCTGTGCATCTGTGACTCCCTATGATCATTTTAAAACGATGTCTTAGGTAAGTATCCAGAGAGAGAGAGGGATAGAGAGAGAGATAGAAAGGGATCCACCTGTTTCTATGAATACATATTTAGATTATTTTCTTTTTTTTCTTCTGCAGTGAGCATCCTGGTACATAAATCTCTGTATGTCGGAATCATGATAGCTTTATAGATACTATGCTAAGTAAGAATACATGAAGTTTGAATTTTGATTGATGCTGTCAGTTTACCTTTCCTGAAGTTTGTGTTGCCATTATTAATATGTTAAAATATTCAAAATAATAAATATAGACCTAATTTGTATTCTCCAGTTACTAATAACGCTGCAAATATTTTCATATGTTTTAATATTATTTGCATTTAATTGTGATTACTTTCCAACTTTCTTACTAAGATACTTGTCTTTTCAAAATTAGAGGTTATCTTTATATATTAATTATCAACATATTTTGCAATTCATTTACAGATTATAAGCTTACTACTTACCAGACACTGTTGTTTGTACTTGAGATTTGGTGGTGAATACTACAAATGAGTTCATTTCTGAAAGAAATGTTTTTTAAATTTATTCTAGAGAGATGGGAAACACCATAATTTGATAAGTCTGATGGTGGTAACTGCTATGAAGAAAACAAAACAATATGATAGAAGAGATATTGAGTGTTTAGAAAGGCTTTTTTGAAGAATAGATATTTTAGCTCAGAATGAAATCACAAACAGGCAACAGGCAGGTGCCTGGTGAAATGGGGAAACACTTTGCAGGCAGACAGAACAGTGTGGAAGGAAAAGGGTGCTCAGATCTAAGATCGGAACACTTAGAGATGGACCCCAAGAGGAAACCCAGAAAAGGGACTGGAAAGGAAGAGCCAGGCAAACTTAAGAGAACCAGGAATATGATACAGAATCCACTGTGAGGAAAAATGACCTTCATTATTTTACAGAACTAAAAAAAGGGTGTTGGGGGTGGAAGGTGAGAAAATGGCTCATACCTGTAATCCCAGCATTCTGGGAGGCCAAGGTGGGAAGACTGCTTGATGCCAGGAATTTGAGACCAGCTTGGGCAACATAGCCAGACCCCTGTCTCTACAAAAAAAAAAAAAAAAAAAAAAAAAAAAAAAAGTTAAAAATAGGCAGACATTGTGGTAATCCCAACCACTTGGGCAGCTGAGGCAAGAGAATCCTTGTGCCAGGAGTTCAAGGCTGCAGTGAGCTTGAGATCATGTCACTGCACTCTAGCCTGGGTGATAGAGCTGAAAACAAAACAAAACAAAACAAAAAACAAAAACAAACAACAACAACAACAAAAGACCATTTTTGTAGTTGGCCAGAATGGAGGTTCATTGCATTGGGAAGTAAAGTAAAATGTGATGATAAGAAAGGACATAGTGGCTATAGACAACACATGCTGTAAAGGGAAACAGGAAGTAAGGTGGTAGCTATGGTTTGCTGAGAGGTATTGGAACGTATTTAAGTGGAAACATCCACTATAAAAGGATATAATGAAGTTGTAGAAGAAAAAAGGAATAATGACAAGAACCATGTTCTTGGGATAATAAGAGGAATAGAGATGTAGGGCATAAGAAAAATGCTTGTAGCCTTTGAGAGAATGGGAATGTTTATTTTAAGAGGAGCCTGATGCATGTAGAAAAGATGGTTGAATGAATTATAGGAGAATATGGAAATTTCATTTCACTGCCTCTAGTTTCTCAATGAAATTCATGAAGCAAGCCACAGCATAAAGGCAGTGAATGTGGGGTCAGTGTGGGAAAGAGTCATAATATATGAGAAGAAAAAAAGATGTGTAAAACTACCATTTTCTAAGAAAAGCAATTAAAAAACACCTGGAAAATATTCCAGGCAGTACCTAGGACCAATTTAAGATTTACTATTATTACAAAATGCCCTTTTCCTCTCACACTTAAATTTTCTTTTGGTTGAGTACAGACTTAAGTTAAAATTGTTTTAACTCACAGCTTTAAATATAATTATTTTCTCACTCTTCTTGTGAGAAATCTCGTGTAAATCTGATTTTCATTCCTTTGGAGATAACCTTTCCTCTCATTTCTTAATTTTACTTCTCTGCAGCTTTTAACATTTTCTTTAGGCTTTCAAAATGATATGTCCAGATGTAAATTTATTGCTAAAATTCATCTTGTAAGTCACTTAGTTTGATAGAAGATACATATCTGTCTTCAGCTCTAGATAATTTTCTTTTAATATTTCTAGCTTTCTATTTTCTTTCTTTACTCCATGGACTTTGGAAGTTCTGAATCCATCTTCTAAGTAATCTAATACTTATCTGCTTCCTTTCCCCTTTTGCATAGTATTTTGGGAGTATTCCTTGACTCATACCTTCAGCACAATACTGAATTTAGCCCAGCTACCTTTTGTATGCTACTAACTTTCCCATTGCAGACTTGCTTCAGTGGTTCTAGGAAGCACCATCATCCTCTCCAGCCCAGAGCTCATTCTCAGTGCTTTAACCTTTGGGCAAACACCCTGTCAGCCATTCCTCTGCACAGATGGGGTCAGGAGAAAGGGTTTCATGGCTCCACTGATGCAGCTGCAGTTCTCTACTTGATTTCTGGATACTCAGAGTTCTTATGCAGCTCTTTACATCTACTGACTCTGTGCTCAGAGATTTTGCAGTACCATAACCACATTTGCAGCTGTTTTCTTCCAGGCATTTTGGATTATGGTTTCTTTTGTCCTTCTTTCTTATGTGCTTTTTTGTTGTTAGGAATTCCTCAAAATTTTTGATTTGTTGCTGGCACTTTTTCTACTCTTCCATAATGTCATCTATTTATTATTTCAGGGATATATGGAACAGTACAAAGTACCACATAGCAAATGGAAAAATATGCCTAGAGTGCACTCTTGATCTTGTCTATCATTCAGCATCGGAAATGCCAATTGTCTTGTCATTGTCCAACAGCTCCATACTAGCAATGGATGTATCTAGTTTATTACTGTAAATGCTCTATCCCTTTTGCTACCATAATGCCTGGGTTAGATATAGTAAATACTATAATAATCAAAATACTAGCAGTTGTTAATAAAAATATGTTAATGTAAATCAATATGCTGTCACTATTAATATTATAAATCTTAAGCTTTCAAAAATGCTTGTGAAATTTAATAGCATTCAAATTCCAGATAAGTTTATGGCGCATAGTAATCACCTCACCTCGTCTAGCTATGTTTTTATTATTGTTATTATTAACAATATAAGAGTATACTTGGTATGGCCTTTGGGATTTTATTTGGTTTTCATCTCGATTCCTTGACACATAGAATTGTATTATTTGGGAAGGACATTCACCAGAGCAGTCCAGAAATTTTGGAAACTTATCTTTGAACAATGGCAGATGTGACTCTCTGAACTGCATATTATGGCAGTGCCCAGGATAGATTATAATTAACTGAGTTTGTCACTGCATTTTATCCTATTAAATGTGCTTTGGAGGAAACTTTTCTATCTATTAAAAACTAGTGTCAACATATTCAAACAATACAATAGCTATCTAGGGCGTTGAGTTCCCCAAAGTATGATTTTAGTGAAATTATTTCTTTATCCTGCCCTTTGTTTAGGAAGAATTTAGGATGTCTTACAATATATAAAAAGATGAAGAAAACATATTCTAAGCAGCTAAAAAGAGAAGAATACAAACAAGAACCGTAAATGTGGTGCAGAAAACAAAAGCAGGAATTAATTAAGCTAATACAAAAAGTGGGACAGTAGTATCATATTTCCTAGAGGTGGATCATCCCTAGTAAATGTTTACTTCTAATAGATATTTCAGATAGGCAAGATATCTCATTCTGTCATGAAATTTAAAGTATCTATACATTTATAATAAACTAAAATTATTCACAACAATTATATAGAGTTTAAATACCAAAATATAACTTAGCAGAATCAGCAAATATCACCCCACCAACATCCATTTTATATACCTATGAAAATGGCATGTTTCTAGTATACTCTGGTAAAATGCTAGATATTTTAAAACTTCTGAAATTAACAACTATATACATAAAGACTCAATAATATCTTAAGCAGTATTGAGGTTAGCAGATGATTTACTTTTATCATCAAAGATGATGTTTTCTCCCAAAGGAAAATTAAAAAAAAAAAAATTTGACCTCAGTTGTTTCTTGAACAATTACATGTGACTGATGTCTCATATATTTCCCTGGAATTTTTAAAAAATTAAATAATATATATGAAAATGTGTTTGTAAAACAGTTACTCTTCTAATATAAAGCATTGGCATATTGATTATTACTTACGTATTACCTATACAATTTCTGTAGGTTAGCTAGGCATCTTTGGAAATAGTAACTGTTAATGTGTTCTTTGGTGACATTTATGGTTCTGTAGGCCTGACAGGTTTCAATAAACTTTATTGATATGCCTAGCACCTGGGGGTGGGGGGAGGGAGGGTAGGTCATTCATGTGTATATCAACCTGATAGCCTCTATCTAAATTTTCTTCAAAATTTTCTCAGGTGCTTTATGAGGATTCTCAAGATGTTGTTTATAAATGTATGTCCACGTAAATATGTTAGATTATTTTAATTGTCCCAAAATAGAAATTAACTCTTATGTTCTTTTAACCCTTTAAATCTTATTTCTAGTCTGCAACCACCAGGTGGCAGAATCACTTATTTCTTAAAAAATAAATATTTTATTTTGAGATAACGGCTGATTCACATGCAATTGGAAGAAATATCACAGAAAGATCTTGTGCATTCTTTATACTGCTTCCCCAATGTTAACATGGTATCTTGCTGTCTTTGGTATCTTGCAAAATTATAGTACAATATCACAACCAGGAGGCTGACATTGGTATAATCCACTGTTCTTACTCAGACTTTCCCAGTTTTACTTGTACATGAGTGTGTGTGTGTGGGAGTGGAGGTTATACAAATGATCTTCAAAAAGTTCATGGAAAATGTGTATTATGAAAAAAACTATGAATGGATTTGCACCAAAATAAACGTGTAGTAACTTATTATCCCATTTCTGAGCAGGATGTAGTTTAAGGCATTAAGAAGGATAATAGGTCAATTTGAAAAAAGTCCCTGTCACAGCAACATGGATTTGTCAATATTGGAGCAAAAACAAGCATTAAATTTATGGTGAATCTTGGGTAGAAGAATGGTGAAATCATTGATATTTTACAAAAAGTTTATGGGAACAGTGCCTCAAAGAAATCAGTAGTTTACAAATTATAATTCATTTTTTTAAATGGCAATATAATGTTGAAGATAAAGTTCATAGAGGCAGTTCATCCACATCAATTTGTGAGGAAAAAATTCCTCTTGGTTTTACTCTAATGGAAGAAGCCTGACAACAGCACAAAGAATAGCCACCACCACGACATCTCAACTGGTTCACCTTACACAATTCCGACTGAAAAATTAAAGTTGAGCAAACTTTCCACTTGATGAGTGCAAAATCTGTTGTGTTCAGATGAGCTGCAGACAGGCAGAGTTTTCAACTGAAATTTTAATGAAGTGGAATCAAGATTCTAAAACATTTCTTTGTAGAGTTGTAACAGGAGATAAAATATGGCCTTACCAATGCTATTCTGAAGACAAAGCACAAGATTTGTCTCAGAAGTCAAAGCAAAAGCAGACCAGTTGATAGCAAAAGTTACTAAAATGGCCTTTTGGGATGCTCCAGGCATTTTGCTTGTTGACTTTCTGAATAGCCAATGAAGGATAATATCTCCCTGTTATTGTTCAGAGAATATTAGCCAAAGCTTTAGCAGAAAGACACCCAGGAAAGTTTCACCAGAGAGTCTTTCTCCACCACAGCAATGCTCCTGCTCAGTCCTATTATCAAACAAGGGAAATTTTGTGAGGGTTTTCATAGAAAAGCATTAGATATTCATCTCACAGTCCTGATTTGGCTCTGACTTGTGTTTGTTTTTAATCTTAAAAAATAAGATTTTTTATTTCTCTTTAGTTAGTAAAGCAAAAAAGAGTGCATTGACATGGTCGAATTCCCAGGACCCTCAGTTGTTTATAGGGATTGACTAAATGGCTGGTATCATCACTTACAAAAGTGTCTTGAATTTGATAGAACTTACATTAATAAATAAAGTTTATATTTTATGTTTTTATTTTTAAATTTCATTTATTCCATGAGCTTTTTGGAGTTTTCTCATATTATATTTCATGCAGTCTTATCACATTTGTAGGTTTATGCATTCACCACAAAGTAGAGAACAGTTCCATCACCACAAGGATCCTTTAGGTTGCCCTTTCATAGCCACACCCATGTTCTTTCCCCGACACCTCCACCACCCCTAAGTCCTGACCACCACTAATCTGCCAGTTATTCTAGTCTATAAGTTTGACTTCCCAAAATATTATTTAAATAGAAGCCTACAGCATATAATCTTTCAGATCAGCTTCTTTCTACTGAGTGCAATTCTCTGAGGATGTATCCTAGTTGCTACATGTGTAAATAGTTCATTTTTTCATTTCTTTGTGTTTCATGGTATGGAAGTATCATAGTTTGTATAACCATTCCTCTGTTGAGGTGTTTCCAGTTTGGGGATATCATGAATAAAGCTGCTATGAAAATTTATATACAGGTTTTTACATGAACATACATTTATATTATTGTGGGATAAATATACAAGAGTGCAAATGCTGAGTTTTATATTTACGTATTTAGATTTATAAGCAATTGCCAAACTGTTTTCCAAAATGGCTGTACCATTTTATGTTCCCATCAGCAACGTATGAGTGATCTAGTTTCTCTACACACTAGTAATTGTGTTGTCACTACTTTTTTTCTTTTAATCATTCTAATAAAAGCATATACTATCTTATTGTGGTTTTAATCTGCATTTAATTAATGAATAATAATGTTGAATATCTTTCTATGTACTTATTTACCATTTCCATATTGTCATCAGTGAAGTGGCTGTTCATATCTTTTGCTTATTTTCTATTAAATTATTTTTTACTTGAGTTTTTATATATTTTAAATATTACTCCTTTTTCCAGCATGTGTTTTGGAACTATTTTCTCTCAGTCTATAGGTAGCTTTTTTTTTTTCATCCTCTTCACAGAATGAAACATCCTCTATCTTTCACAGAGCAAAGGTTTTTAATTATAAGGTTTAACATTTCAATTTTTCCTTTTATGGATCAAGCTTTTGGTATTGTCTAAGATTTTTTGCTTATCCCTAAACCTCTAAAATTATGTCCCATTTTTTCCTACAACTTTTAGTGTTTGTGTTTTAATTTTTTTTTTTTTTTTCCCCAGGGGCTTTTTTGTTGTTAATATAATTTGGGAGGTATAGGCTAATACTCTTTTTGTTTGCTAATGAAATCTAATCTATCCAACATCATTGTTGATAAGATTATCTTTTCTCTACTGAATTGTTTTTGTACCTTTTAACAAAACTGCACAAGTAAATATGTTTGGCTAATTTGAAATGTCTTAAAATAGAAAAGGTTACTTTCAATCTTTTAATTCATAGTTCTCATGTATAACCACTAGATGGCGAGATTGGCTTTTATAAGTTTATAAATTATTATCAACAGGTCCCTGAAATTTTTGGTATGGCCTTAGTGAAATTTTATATTCAGAACTTTAATGTATTATAGTTGTTAAAAAAGTAATTTTACAAGAGGAGCTCTAAATATTTAAGGAAAAGTACAATATTAGTTTATTTTAGAATGTTAGAACCCTCATTCAGTTTTAATAGTGAACTTAGAAAATGAGGCAGAAATTAGACAAATGTTAAACACTAAGGTAGTGTACGTGTGAATCCTCATGAGTCACTTTTGAAGAACGGTATATTTTTCTAATTCACTGAAAAAATATAAAATTACTTGATGAATCTTTTAATAAAGTGTCTTTTTTACATTTTTTCATGTGTATGTCCATACTTACATATTATAGGCCTTGATTAAAAAAAAAATAACCCTTTCAATTAGAAAGATGGTTATTGACTTTGAAGACAAAGATAAGAAGAACAAAGGTTTGTCGAATAAAGTGAAAAGAAATCTGTTGGGAAACATTTGTATTTTGCGATAGCTCTGTAAGATATCTATAATTTTTTACTGAAATATTTGATTTCATTTCGTTAGTGTTTATTATTATTAGATACAATTATGTTAGTAAAATGAATACATGCATTGGATTGTGCTTCCAGTTTATCGTTTACCTAAAAGAAGTGTGAGAGTGCTAATTACCTGATGACATTGAGTAGTATAGTGAGCAAAACCTAGTTAGTTTAAAATAGAAAAAAAAAATCCATGTGTTTCTTTAATAGTCCTTCTCACTGTTCTATATATCTGTTAATTATTAATATAATTTTTATACTTTTTTGTTGAAGAAACTACTTATTTAACATGGGAACTTATCTAATGAAGTATTGAGAGAAAGGAGAGGGAGACAGAGGTGTTCTGATGCATTTTTCAGATACTCTAGAAATATGTAAGCTATACTACATATCTACGGAAGTATAATTATAGTTTTATAGTTGTAAATATAACAATTATTTTTAAAATTGACAAATTTTAGGCTATATGGAAAAGAAAAAGTATTTGTTTAATTGCTAAAGCTATATTTAATTTTCTCCTCATCATTTAACTTTTAGGGACAGCAGTTTATTAAGTCAGCAATTGCTATAAAGCACTTTCTTCACTCAGCTTCATGAATACAATTTTATCATTAAGTCTTTAAAAGATCAATGTATAGCCGTGTGGCACAATGGAAAATCTGTGCTTAAGATAGGTTCAAGACCTAGGTCTTTCATTTTAACTTACTATGTAATTGACCTTATGTTTTAAAAAATTCTGTTATGTACCAGGCACTATTATAAACTCTTTAGATAGATAGATAGATAGATAGATAGATAGATAGATACATAGATAGATACATAGACAGATGATAGATTGACAGCTATATATGTCAAGTGTTTATAATAGCTATCTATCTATCATCAATCAATCATCTGTCTGTCTGTCCCTCTGTGTCCTGCTTCATCTTAATAATGACCCTACACTGCAGGTAATAGCATTCAGATTTTATGGAACAGAAACCATGGCTCTGCAGGTTTAAGTCACTGGCCTGGGATAACAAAGCTGGACAGTAGCAGATGGAGTATTTGAACACATCTTATTCTGAAGCCTACTTAACCTCAACTTCGTCCTTTTACTGCTCTGTGCTAGCTCCATTTATCTCATCTGTAAAATGGGCAAATACAAGAACATGAATCCTAACACACTTCTGATTGTAAAATATTCCCCTCTGGTGTTGTGAGGGAAGATTTTCAACACTTTCAGAGTTGGCTTAGTTCCCCAAGGCATTTATTTTACCAAAACAACACTCACCAAAGTCAAGGAAAACGTTCGAAATTTCCAGATAAAAATAATAGACATGCATATATGTATAAAAATGGCAATATCCTCTTATGATCTTTGATAGTATTTAATATTTTTACTGATTAAAGTTTTTTTTTTTCTTTTTCTGGGATAAGAACTACTCCAAGAACATGACAATTAGCAGAAAATGGGAGCTGAAGTGTGATGAAATGGAAGGGAACATCACATTAGTAATTGTAAAGAAGGGAAAAATGAGCTGCTCTTGCTCATAATGTGGATACAGTAGAAAGTACCAGACCCAATAAACAAACAAATAATTAACTAGAAATATAGCCAAGAGCATAGATTCCAAGAGATACCTTTTATAATCCAGGATTCTGTTACCTGATTTAGTTCCATAATAAAAACAAGCACTGACAATTATATATGACATTTATGTTATTTATACTTTGCAGAAATCTATTTACTATATTCTTTCTCATTCATTCTTATTTCAAGCAATTAAAGAATTGTTTGTCTTGTCAAGTTGAAGTTCTCAGTTAATGTAAAGTTAATAAAACCGAATCTTTGTCCTGTCCCCTATAATAGAGTGGAAGGCAAGAATAAAAACTCAATTGTCATATATGTGTGATTTGTTAATTCTTAAAAATATAGAAAAATACACAGTGAATTAGTAGTAACGAGATAAGGTTGTCCTCTGAGCTTTCCAACCACTAGATGGAGAACATGCTTTGTGAAATAGTATATGAGAATGAGGAAAGCAAGCCAACTTAACTTTGCTGTCTGGGCAAAATTTGTTAATTTGGGTCGTATATTAGACTTCTCTGTTTTAGTGGTCAATGTGGTTCAATTTTAAGTTAGGGCATAATTTGCACAATAACTAAAGTTGAAATTAATACTCAGAAACAAACCATACTCTATTTAGAACTAAAATCCATTAAGTTGTCTGCATTACAGGAAGAAGCTGACCAATGAAGATAAAGCCAATTTGTTATATTGGAATAGCTGAACCGGTGAAAAAATTAATATAGCATCCAACAATCGAAGGATAAGATTAAACTCCAATGAAGTCACTTTGTTTTGTTTTTAACTCTTAAGAAGAGCATTATTCAAACTGTTTCAAATGGCACCTCGGTTAACACTATCATGAAATTCTTTTTTTGATGTAGCAAACTTGAAATAATGGTTTCACATTTCTTAATTTCCAGATTTTAAGCAAATTATTCTGGACTTTGACATCAGTGACCTATGTGGATGGTAACATAGCTATTTTAAATATGTTTGCTCATCCTTCAACTAGTCATTATGATGACAGAAATTGTAGAAATTACATAAAATTATGTCGACAAATGGCAATAACTTGATATATCAAAATACAGATAACTCTTTTAAGATTTAATTCTGGCCCTTTTAGTCAAGTGTTTTTCTTGAGGGACCATATTGACAACTAATTTATACAGGACAAAAATACAAGAAGAATGTCTATGAATAGACGGGCAGTGATTTAGTTTTGGACAATGGTGAATTTGGGGGCAGTTTTTCCAGTGTTATTGTCCAAGAATGGGAAAATAACTTTTGCCAAGAAAATTCAATGTCCTACAAGCATAACACCATATGTAGATGGCAGAGTTGAGTTGATTGCCATGATTATCTCTCTAGTAAATACCATCAATAGCCTCTACATTAAAAATAAAGTTGGAATGTTCAAGAACACAAGTATAAAAACAAAGCCTTAATAAACTAAATTAAATTAAAATGATGTTTTATTATTTTAATTTAGGTTGATTTTATATTATCTCTCAGGAAAATGGACACTCTGCGTTTGCCAAGTGGAATAACATACAAGAGCCCAAGTGTATGAGAGTAAACGTTTTCCAAATGTCAAAGTTCTGTAAGAGGATAGCATTTAGTATTTTCTTCTGTTGTTAGACTAGAGAATGATTTCACGATTAGCAATTTGTCAGAATAATCTGGATTTTTTAAAATTTTTATTTTCTTTTAATACAGATATACCTTGGATAGAACTGTAAATATTACAGTTTAATAAATCTTATGGGTTTCTCAGGATATTCAGGCCTGGAAACCTTACATTAGGCCACATACTTCTTCCCAGTAGGGTTTAGACCTTGTCTGCCATTGTAGCATCTGTGCCCAATACAAGGCATAGTCCAAAGTAGAATCTTAGTAAGAGTTCAGTAGATAGATGATTAGGGATACTCTCAGCAATAATAGCAAGTGATACTGTTTTAATTGCATAATTATTGTTCTTCTTCATTTTCTCATTGCTGTATCCCCAGTGCCTTTTACATGACCTATGATAGAGAAAAAGCTAATGAGTACTTACTTAATGAATAAGTAAACATTCAGAATGCCCTAAAAATGCAAATGTTTCTACCTGAGAATCAACACATAGAGCTTGTTAAACCCACAGTCAAGCCTTATTCATTCGAGGTGCTATGTGTGTCACTTACAGGGATGGCTTCCAGCCATCTGAGCCCTCTCCCTCCTAATAGATTTATCCTCAACAAGAGTCTCTGAAATGCTGAATGGCCATTGACTGCTAGAATTTTGACAGAAGTGGGAATGTAGTAACGCATACTAAAAGTACTACTGTTAGTAATTTAAGAAACACAACTGTAAAAATGGATTTTAACCTTTTAGTTTTATTCCTGTGTACACTTACTTCATGTTAGGATGTGCTAAAATAAAACAATACAATACCTATTACATTTGCTTGCAGCAGAAAAATAGGTGACATGGTAGATATTTTTCCCTCACCTATACAGTTCTGTCTGTAATTTGGTAAGAGGGCTAATGGCTCAAATATAGAAAAGCCAAGTTTCAATGGATTATTTTGTGACTGTCTGAGTCAAAACACATCATGACTGCAAACATTTTTATTCCACTAATTTAATTATTTTATTTTGTTGTTCAAAATTAAACTCAGAAGAAACTTATCTCTCAAGTCAACAATGAATCTTCGTCCCATTTGAAGTGGTATTAAGAATGTACAAGAAACTTTGTTTCTTTGTTTATATAGCACTATCTAAATATTTCATTTGAAATAAGCAGCTCCACAGCCCCACTTGAGAAACATACACCAAGTTGATAAAGACCGGATAGGAAAGTTTCAGAAATACAGGGAACTTAAAAATTAGGGGTGTCCCATTCATATATATAATAGGACTTTTCAGGGAAGGGATAGTCAGGAAGAGAGTCCATATGATGTTGAAAGTCAATAAAATGTCAGAGAACCAGAACGGTTCCTTTTTGTTCTTTGGTGACTATACTGAAGACTTGAAGTCATCACTTTAAATTTGTGAGGAGATAGGATTCTAATTCAGATTTTCCCATTCCCGTTGCTCTCTTTCATAAAAGTCCCTGTCATTTGTTTTCAAGCCTCATATTCTTCCATGTTATGCCTCAGATGTTATGGTCTAGGATGACTGATATAATTGCCTAAAAGCACATAAATGTTATACATCATCTGTAGCTTGTATAGTTTTTATTCCAAACATCCTTTGCTCAAACCTTTAATTGACCAACTCAATCTACAAAGCTCTGTGCGGATACCACCTCTTCTGGGGTTTCTCTAACTCAGTCTAGTTGACTTGCAATACTTTCCCATGTGTTCCTTTAGTTTCCTATGAGTATGTTTACAACAGTGGTTCTCAACTTTGCTGAATCATGAAAGGATATCTGGCCCCCAAACAAAAAATTTTCTGTTAATTGGACTAGTTTACTGCCTTAGCATTGGGATCTTAAAAGCTTCCAAAGTGATGCTAATAGACAGCCAAGGTTGAGAACCATTGTTTCATGGTTTTATCTTATTGTATTGAAATTTTCTGTTTGTATGTCTGAACCTTCTGTGTGGTCAAGAATTATGCCATGCTAGCCCAGCACAGTGACTCACTCCTGTAATCCCAGCACTTTGGGAGGCCGAGGCAGGCAGATCACCTGAGGTCAGGAGCCTAAGACCAGCCTGGCCAACATAGTGAACCTCCCTGCCCCCCGACTAAAAATAAAAAAATTAGCCCAGCGTGGTGGCGGGTGCCTGTAATCCCAGCTACTCAGGAGGCTGAGACAGGAGAATCGCTTGAACCTGGGAGGTGGAGGTTGCAGTGAGACAAGATGGCGCCCCTGCACTCCAGCCTGGGCAACAAAGAGCGAAACTCTTGTCTTTAAAAAAAATATATACACACACACACACACACACACACACACACACACCATGGTTATTTGATTTTCCTTGGATTCCAATACAGAATTACTGCCAAATAGCATATGCATACCCCAAAACAGTTTATGACATAAATTGAATTAATGAGAGAGAGCCTAGAAAGAATCAGATTTGAGGAAATCATGAGGATTCCTTTAAGCAGTTGAATGTGAATAAAAAGAAAGAAATAGTAGGTGAGGGCTATATAGTAGATAGGCTGTTCCTTAAATTAAAACATGGTTATATTTATATGCAGAAAGCAAGTGAGGGAGAAATCTACGAAAATTGAAAGCCCCTAAGAAGAGTATAGTTATTTAAGTAGATAGGAGGAAGAGAAAAATACAGATTCATATGCATTTAAAGTCATAAAGAAAAAACATGGCCCAGTTAAAATTTCTTTACCATTCCTTTATGGTAAGAATATACAAAATTCACCGAAAAATTAAAAATGAGAAAAACAACATCCTTAAATTTGAAAGACGATGTTACCAGTCACTCCACTAACCCAATGCAATGCAGTATTTCTGAGAAGAGACAGTATCTCCGTCATTGACTTCCAGTACAAGCCAGTCCCACAAAGTATAAGAATTTACAACACTTATAAAATTAAAATGCAAACAAGTGTGAACCAGAAACTTAAGGAATGAAACCCCCAAAAAGCAGTATGTGTGATGTCTTTATTTTGTAAAGATTGTGTTTTCTGTTACCTCATTATGGTTTTCTGCTTTCCATATACCCTGCTTCTGCTTTTTATTTTTTCTTTCTTTCTTTTGTAAAAAGTCCTCTCAGACGTTTAATTTGCAGAGCACTAGAGAAAAATTTCACCAAAAATGAGGAAGTAAACTGAAATTTAAACAATGACCTTCCCTTTCCTCAGACATACACACATGTAACAGATTTATATGCCTTATTGTAAACATTCTGCTACATCTTTCCTCCACCTGCTACAAGGAGTTAAGAGAATCTGCTTTTAACAAGGAAGATAAATGCACCAAATGTCACTGAGCCTCCGGGGGATCAGAGATGGTAAAACAAGTGGTTTAATGTTCTTATTTTCTTTTTCTAATGCATGCACTGAGTTATATTTTCAACCAATCTCTAAAACCACACAGCTGAGTCTGGCCTCTGCGTGGGCTAAGAAACATTCACACCAATGAATCAAGCAGATAAATAATCATTCTCTTATGTTAGGTATGTGAATGGTTTGAAAGGAATGATGTCAATAGATAAGGATGACATTTCGTTGTATTGGGTAAGGACTATTTATGTGCAACACAGCAATGATATTTATATAGAACTTTTATTTCTAAGCTGGTTTCTTTTAAGCACTAGTTATCTTTGTTGTTACTCTTTCTCATGGTTGACCTTCAACATAATAGAACGAGCTATTACTGAGCATTAATGAGCTTTAAGATGATCTAGTTAGTGTGTCTCCACAGATCTCACAACTTACTGTCATAGATGGATATGAAATTTACTTAAAAAGGAAGTTGATTATAACAGCCATGAATGACGCTGAGTTTAACGAAAGCAAAAAAGAAAGCAGGAGAGTTTGAAAGTAAGATTTAAAGTCAGAAAGCCAGAAAAAAAGCAAGAAAGAAGAAAAGGAATTTTTATGGGTACTTAATGGTAGAACATATTTATGGGCTACACATGATATTTTGATAAAAGCATACAATGTGTAATGATCAAATCTGGATAAGTAGAATATCAAGCACCTCAAATATTTATCATTTCCTTGTGTCAGAAACATTCCAAATCTACCCTTCTAGTTTCTTTGAAATATATAATAAATTATTGTTAATTATAGTCACCCTATTGTGTAGTAAAACACTAGATCTTATTCTTTCTATCTTTTTGTACCCATTAACCAATCCAGCAATGCCAGTGCAGGGTATACCTACAAAAGAAAGCGTATCAGTACATTGAAGAGATACTTGCACTCCCACGTTTATTGCAGCACTATTTAAAATAGCCGGGACATGGAATCAACCTAAATGTTCATGAATGAATGAATGGATAAAGAAAATGTGTGTGTATATATATACACACACACACACACACACACCCCAAAATATTATTCTGCCATAAAAAACAAAACCCTGTCATTTGCAACATGTATGGAACGGGGGGACATTACATTGTGTGAAATAAGCCAGACACAGACAAATGTTGTTTGTGTGTTCTCATTCATATGGGGAAGCTAAAAAAATGATCACATGGAGGTAGTGAATAGAATGGTTGTAACTGGGAAAGATAGTGGGGAGGAGGATAAGGAGTTGGTTAATGGGTACAAAAGTACTATTTATGCATACATATAAATGTGTGTGTTTATAGTTCACTAATAAGTGAAATATTTAAAGAGCTAAATATAGGAAAAAAACAGGCAGGCATATTTAATAGTAATTTCATAGCAAGTTACCCTCAATAGTGCTTTAACATATTTAAGTGTTTATCTTTCCATAATTAAACCATTTCAGCATACCCTGATTGCTACTGTCTTACTTATTTGCCTAAATGATGATGTCAGCACTCTATTTAACCACCTTCAATGCCTCCTCACTTATTTTCCAATAAATCCATACTCCATAACTCAAAAATTTAGGTTCTCCTTAAGTTTATATTAACCTATATGACCAGTCTTAAAATTTCCCAATACAAACCTGGGAAACTCAAGGTAGCATATCCACATTTGCAGAACATGACGTGCTTTCTTGCTTACTCTGTGCTTATGCTCATATAGTTTTTTTGCTAGGAGTTCTTTTGCCATCCTCATCTTGCATTTGGAATTTTATCCATTTGGCCACCCACAAATAAAGTGACTACTTGCAAAATAACTACTTGATTACCCCCAAATGATCCTTCACAATTTTGCCATTTTCGTCAGAAAGTCCCAAATGAAGGAGTCTCTGAGACTACTCTGGCTTAGGAGGCTGCCCTCCCCCGCCAAAAATAAATCCTCAAATGATACCTTAATTTTATTACTTTATGTAACTCAGTTTATATGTGGTACCAAAGAGCTTTTTAGAGAATGATACCTAAAGGTTTGAAAGAGAAAAAAACTGGCTGTCCCCAAAGCCATAGTCTTTTATCATTTGTGAATATATTTTAAGAGTTTCTTTTTTGAATGGATATTAAGCCTACAACTACATAGTATGTGTGTGCTTTGTTACATATATTGAACAAGTACATTAAATTTTAGAACAAAAATCCTATGTAAAACATCATTAGTGGAAAATAAATATCTTGAGATTATCTACCCTAACATTTAAAAGATATGCTCAATGATTATTACCACTGTCGTTACTGTCCATGATCAACTGGATCTCTACATACCCTGCTTCAGCCATCAGGATTTTCATATCCTACAAAATCCAAGTGTTCTTCCTGGCTGTTGGATCCATGCTTTACTCGTTTAGTGGGGAAGCTCTGGCTGTATTGAATGTTAAAGTAGCTGAAGGCAGTGAACTCTCCATCACTAAAATTCAAAAACAGTCTTTTGGCCGGGCACGGTGGCTCACACCTGTAATCCCAGCAGTTTGGGAGGCCGAGTGGGTGGATCATGAGGTGAAGAGATGGAGACAATCCTGGCTAACATGGTGAAACCCGTCTCTACTAAAAATACAAAAAATTAGGCCGGCGTGGTGGCAGACACCTGTAGACCCAGCTACTCGGGAGACTGAGGCAGAAGAATGGCGTGAACCTGGGAGGTGGAGCTTGCAGTATGCATTTCAGCCTGGATGACAGAGCGAGACTCCGTCTCAAACAACAACAACAACAACAACAACAACAACAACAAAACAGTCTTTTGTTTCCCAGTAGTTCCATGAAATTAGCTTTTCTTATAACAGTGGCTAAAATGTAGAATTATGAGGAAAATACTGCAGAAGTGAGAGATTCCTGGCCACCTGACAATCAACTTAATTTTGGTGATAAACAAGAGGAATGGGTCTGGGGGAAATTACTAAAAAAAAACTTCCATTGAATCAGTGGCATTCTCATTTCCCCCATGTACAAGAAGCCTCCAATAATCAAGTAACTCTAGAGATTTTGGAATATATCAGCACCATCTTTTTCCTAATAAGAGTTATAATTCTACTTTCATAATACAGATATTAATTGAGGATCTGTTTGAACTCATTGCTAGACATTAAAGATATTAACATAAAATATTATTTGTGTAGTCCTTGATTTTTAGTCACTCACATTTCAGGGTTATGTATATGATTTGTATCATTTTTATGATGCCTTAATAATTGGATACATGGGGGAAAGAATTTTCTCTCTTTTTATTTTTTTGGCTCCCAACACATTTACTGGTGCCTGACACATGGAAAGCCTTTGATGTGTGTTTATTGAATTGAATCGAGTGGATTCAATGTCAGTTTAAGAGGGGGATAAAAATGTTTAAAGAAACAAACTGCTATCTATCGAAATATGTTTCTACAACTCTCTGTCAGTTTTCCATATCTTTGTTAGTGCATCCATAGATATAGTACTAAAAAGTGGCCAAATTTAATTTTAATTATCATCTTCATATTATAACTAAACATCTGTCTGTGTGAATATTTTCCTTTGAGGCTAAATTGTGTGTTTATTCTTTTTAAATATATCAGCTCCTAATATTTGGCCAACTCTTTAATCTAGTTTATTGAAACTTACTTTATTCTGTATGTGCATTTTCATAAAGACAAAGTAATCACCACTAAGGCACATTTCCTGGTTGACTCCTTCAGAGATGCTTGGGGCAGCATGTACACTGAAGTAAAGTGTTTCTCAGAATACGAACATTACATTTCAAATCAGTTTCCAGCTGTTTTATTGTTTCCTTGTTCATAGCCACATAAGGGAAAGTGAATAATACTGAACCAATTATGAAATCATGTGTCACTCCACTAGTGATGAAAAATGGGCTAGACACAGAATGTCATCAACTTCACTAAGTACAGACATTCCATCAACCTTACGAACTGAGTAAGTATTTCTAGGCAGCTAGACTTGCTTAATGGCAGTCAGGTGTCCACTGAAAATTTGGTACTCCCTTAGAGGATTGGTAACAATCCATCAAGGTTTAAGCTGGCATACCTTTCAACATGCATAGATCATTTGGCAACATCTTCAGCCTGGTACACTGTCAGTTGTATATTCAGTGGATTACAATGATTAAGCAAGGCTTTACTCCTGGACAAGAGGCCATATAGGAACTTATGGTTTTTTTTGTTGTTGTTTGTTTTTTTTTGCACTCATCAAATTTTTTCATAGTGGAACAACTAAAAGAATAAGCAAATGGTTATAGCAGGAACAAAATGATATCATACTCATATGGATAAAAGCCTATAGATACTTAAAATAAATACACCATCAAAAAGCTTCTAACCCCAGCATAAAAGACAAAAAGGTGTCTTTGGAAATGTCTGTGGTATCTAAACTTTAAACTACATTTTAATGATCATATGCCTCTATGGAGATCAGAATGTATCCATTTTTTTCCATTTATATTTGGGGGAAAAGAAATGGAGGATTTAAGTTATGAAAGTGAGTAGCAGCAGTAGGGAAAAAATTTCAAATTTGGTAACACATGTAATTGTATTTTTAAAATGAAGATAGTGAAATAAAGAAACAATGTTTGAAGAAAAGAGCTTGTTCTAATGTGCACATATGCAATAAATATTTGTTGAAAAGCTTATGACAAAATTTGAGTTCTGCATTGATTGTATCTAATTGGTTTGTTTTATAATTCTTTGTTGCATATAATCTAAAAATGTAAACCTAAATAGAAAAAATTATCACAGTGACAAACCTATGCAAACATGTAATTTATCACCAAATCAGTAGTATACATAATAGCAGTTCTTTGAATACATATTATGTTTCAGGCTCTATAATTACTGTCATTATATTTTATATTATTAATTCTCACAATATCTTATGAAATGGATACTGTTTTTAATCCCTGTATTTTATGGAAGGAAATTAAGGTTCAGAGGATATAAGTAATTTGCCCAAGTTGTATAGCCAACTTGGTAAAGATGGATTTTGAACCCCAGTCATGTAAGTTCAGAGGCTATGCTACATTCTTAAAACATATTCTTCTTATTAGATGAAAACATAATTCTACTTTTCTATGTATGTGGAGACACAAAAATTGATGATTGTAAAACAAGTATACATAATCAGTTTCTTTTCTTTGAAATAGGGTTAGTATCTACACTAAATTTATGAAATTTTGCAGCTATGATTAAAAAGGTATGTTATCATTTTTATTTTATTCATTCACTTAATAAGTAGTTATTGAATGGAAGGCAATGTAACAAGTGTTAGAGAAACACTGATGAAATAAGCATAGACCAACAGTCATAAATCTGATGGGAAGGCAGGCAAAAATACAAATTTATGTAAGTATTTTACAGAAAAATATCTTTGAGGTAGTGTGACACTTGAACAAATTTTAATTAAAGGTTCTGCAAAGAAGGCCTCTCTTTCTTTAAAATTTAAATAATTCTGTCAATTTATATCATGAAGCTAAATTTTTTCTAATATTATAAAGGTTGAATTGTCCTCATAAAGCAGAGCCTAATAAACTGCAGGCAAAATTGGGTACACTGACAATTTTTGTTTTTACAATTTTAAATAGTTATGCTTTAAATAGTTATATATCTATATAATATCCTTGATGTTCTCTCTTGTCTCCAAAAGCCTAAAATATTTGCTGTATCATCTTTTAAGGAAGAGTTTTATGACTTTGTCTTAGAGTGATTTCATAATTAGTTAATATGGAATTGAGAATCAGAATTCAGCAAACTTTTAGAAGGCTGGTTACAATGACTGCTAAAGTCCCTTTTATCTTTCAGTTTATGATTTTTTAATTCACTTTAAATTGTATTGAAAGTCTTGTACATCAAAGTATGAAAGGAACAAAGAAATAGTAATTGTTCTCTAAAGCAATGGTTCTGAAACTTTCTGCATCATAGATCTTTTTGGAAATCTGGAATTTCTCTGCAGATAAATGCATGTATGTGAGCAAACCCAGTGAATTTTCATATATTTCCACCAGAATCTGGCTTCCTGGCTTCCTATCTATGGATGATGCAGAGATTCAAGAACCACAGATTCAAAACTTCTGTTTCTTTTGCCAAAAGTTTGGTTGCTTATTTAGATTAGCAATGACTCTAAAATCCATAGAGACATAATTTTTCTATTTGCATTATCTGTCTGCATTCCTTTTCGATAGAGGAAATGAGCTGGCCTCAAATAATAAATTGGCTGATAGACATTACTGCTGCCCCCGCACCACCCCCCACCCCCGCTGTTTGACTCTAAAGCTGATTTTAGTTGCTCTTTCTTCAATAGCTAGGAGATCTTTTAAAAAGTAAATTGTAAATACAGGGTATATAGGAAGCTACATTATGCTATTCCAATTGGATTGCGATCCCTCACCTTTCATTTGGATATTAGGAAAGCAAAATATTCATGTCAAAGCAAAACTCTTGATGAAGCTTTTAGGACTTTACTAATGCATTCCAACCTCATAGGTTTGGCTCCATTCTCTGAAGCTGAAAATAGCTAACAAATGGCTTTCCAGTACTGCCTGAATTGTATTGTATTTCTGTTCTGCTTGTTGGCATAGATGATATAGGGAGATGACATCATATATATCAACTTTTTCCCTCATTAAGAAACTTAGTTCAAGTTTTTCTTAGTCAGAGATACCTTTGTTTCATCTTATCCATGATTGGGATATTGCAGGATTAAAATACAAATTAAAATCCCTTCAAAAATGAAAATAGTAAAAAGGCAAAATATTCTGAATAAATGTTTAAAGACTAATACAGACACACATATCTGAAGCACAGGAATATGTCGAGATGTATGTGGACATGTCCTGGTGGATATATATGTATGTCTCCCAGTATTAATATCAATTTTAACATCTACCTTAGGGAATGGTGGGAATTCCAGAGGAATCTTCCAAAACAAAATTTACATTGAATCTTCTCTGTCTTATGGAAGAACTCAGAAAGATGAATTTTTACATGGAATAATATTCTGGATATGAGAAAAAAAATCTTCATTTTGCACTACTTTGGACTGGGAGAAATTTGTGGAAACAGGATTTCTGTGAGCCACAAGATGGTTAGTAAACATCAGGCCTGGGGGGAGAGCAGAACAAGAAGCCTGGAAAAGGCACAAGACTGTGCCTCTGTGGGAGTGACCATTCACTCCCTGTACATTTCAAAATAGCTAGAAGGGAATAATTTGAATATTTCTAGCATAAAGAAAATATAAATATTTATAGATATCCCAATTACCCTGATTTGATTATATGAATGTATTAAATTATACATTTACCCCAAATATGTACATCTAATATGTATCAACAAAAAGTAAACAAGATAAAAGAAAGCTATTAAATTTTTTTCTCTAAACTTCGGTGCCTTTAATATAAACAATAAGTGGTTATTGTCCTAACATATATCTTATTGTCAGAGTAAAGAACTGCTTATACATGTAACTGAAACATTCATGTTGAAAAGCAAAGTGCTTTTTGAGCATCAGTGAACATTGAGTGAAGACACATTCTAAACTTGAGGACACTTGTAGTGTTGTCTTCCCAAAAAGCATTTTAATTGCTAAGTTTACAGCTTTAGCTGTACCTGAAAAATTGACTTCAGGCTAAAATAAGCTCAACATCTTCTCATTATTTAAATACATTGTCTTTTTTATGATTTTGTTTTTGATATGGAGTCTTGCTGTGTCACCCAGGCTGGAGTGCAGTGGTGTGATCTCGGCTCACTGCAAGCTCCACCTCCCAGGTTCATGTCATTTTCCTGCCTCTGCCTCCCAAGTAGCTAGGACCACAGGTGCCCACCACCACACCCAGCTAATTTTTTTTTTTTTTTTTAGTAGAGATGGAGTTTCACCATGTTAGCCAGGATGGTCTTGATCTCCTAACCTCGTGATCTGCCCACCTCGGCCTCCCAAAGTGCTGGGATTACAGGTGGGAGCCACCACGCCAGACCCAGTTATCATTTTTATAATTGATAAATGTAATTAATAAACATATAAGATATAGTATCTTATAGTAATTAAATAATATATATCAAATAAATACATATGCAGATAAACACATCACCCATTGTTCTTCAGGCTAGCTACAATATTTAGGTGCCACAAAAATGTGACGATATAAACAAAATCTGTGTATCATTTTTAAAAAGTAGTTTTACAATCATATCTCTTTAAGCAGAGCCATTTTCTTTGGCTTCTGCATTTATACTGTGATAAATATGAGTGTACAAAGACACACAACAAGCTCTCGGTAGGCATGTATGTACCTCTTAAAATGTGACACTATTTGAATATATGCTATGTGTATACATGTTTTTGATGGAAGAATGTTTGGAAATCTCTATGGTAAATAAATATCAGTTTGATATAAAAACCAGCATATGTTTAAAAACTATTCTACCCTTCTCAAGTATTTTTCCCTACAATCCTGTCCCCTCATTTTCTATTTCACTTTTAGATCATCTTAACTAGAAAACAATATCAGTCTCTTTATAAGCATATATGTACCATATAACCTAGTAATCCCATGCCTGGATATTTACCATAAAGGAATGAAAACTTATATTCACACAAAATTTTTCATTGTTCATTGTAATTTTATTTGTAATAGCCAAAAATGCAGCTCATATGTTCTTCAATGGGTAAATGAATAAACAAACTGCCCTTTATCCATATAGTGGAATACTGTTGAGCAACAAAAAACAACAAACAATTGTTAAATGTGACAGCTGGGATAGATCTCAAGGGCATTGTATTGAGTGGAAAGGTTTTATATTGTATAAGTCTATTTATATAATAGTCTTAATAAGACAAAATTGTAGTAATGAGGAAAAGATGGGTGATTGCCAGGAAGTAGGATGAGTGGTTGCTGGGACTACAATGGGGAAGGATGAGAGAGTTTCTTTGGGGTGATGGCTCAGTTCTGTTTCCTGGTTTGTGGTGGTGTTCAAATGAATCTACACATATGATAAAATTTGAATGAACTAGACAACAATTGGTATAATCTGAATATAGCCCATATTTTAGTTAATAATATTGTGCCAATGCCAGTTTTCGGATTTTAATCATTGTACTTTGGTTATATAAGATGTTATCAGTGATGTAGATGGAACAGGAGGTCATTATGTTAAGTGAAATAAGCCAAGCACAAAAAGACAATTATCACATATTCTCACTCATATGCGGGAAGTAAGAAAAAAACCCAAAAAACAGAATCCCATGAAGAGAGAAGATTTGTAGTACAAATATAAGGTTTGATGGAAGAAATAAGACCCAGTGTTAGATAAATCAGTACTATGACTACAGTTTACAATAACCTATTATGTATTTTAAAATAGAAGAGAATAATTTAAATGGTTCAGCATAAAGAAAATACATATTTAAGATGACTATTGTAAATACATTGATTTGATATTTACAAATTATATGAATGTATTAACTTATTACATGCACCCTGAAACTATGTACGCCTATCAGGGATCAATAAAAAAGAATTAAAAGAATACAAAGCACAGTAAAAAGATTTTTTGGTAACTACTGTGTGATTGTACCATTATTTCAAAATAAAAATTTAAAAAATAGAGGTCTTCACATGACACTCTCAAAAGGCTCACTGGAAAGGAAAGGATACTACAAGCCTCCTGACACCTGCACCCATACTAATTTCCTTCTGTCCTGCCACAGACAGGAGCACCTCTCCTCCTATCTAAGACCAAATTCTTCGATTCGGTTTTCTAGCCGATCTCTTTACAACTTATCAGCATTCCTATCTATTATTGTAGATATCTCCTCTCTCTCTCAGCTGTGTTCTTTCTATGAGTTTGCAAACTTTCTCAGAATACATGCCATTTTTTTTAAAGTCATAATTCCTTCATTTGAACTAATATTCTCTTCTGCCTACATGCTGTCATTTTTCTTCCCGTTCTTAAATCCAAACCTTTCAAAAAGATGCATATGTATATATATGTACAGAAACCACCTCTTCACCTACTACCTTTACTTTAGCCTACACCAGTGCTCATGGGGAGTTTCAGTGATCATCGTGGGAGGAATTTGTGAAGGGTGATCATCAATAACATCAATAACATTAATCCCACTAAATCCAATGGACTGCTTCACAGTTTTTATATAAGCAGTTTCTTGCTAACTTCACAGTTATTATCACCAGTTTCCTTTTACACTTACTTGTGTGATTATTTGATTAATATCTATTTCCTCACTAGACTGAGACCAGATATTAACTTTTTAAAATTATTACTGTACTCTTGAACAGAGTAGATATTCAATTGTGTAAGCCTAAAATTAACAACTATATATAATCATTTAAAAATACAATTCTCTAGCTAAGAGGAGCTTGTTATTTCAGTGACTTATATACCATTATTTATTTGAAATAGCCACTTGGTAATCTCAACTGCATCTCAAGATTATCATGTTGAAAACTGAACTCAAGATCTTTTTCCTACAACTTACTTACACCCAGTATTCTCCATTTTAAGAAATGGCACGTCCATGCATTCAGTTATGCAAGCCTGAAATGTAGAAGCAATTCTTAACTTTTATGAACTTTCATATCCAAAACATTCTCCAATTTTGCAGATTTTATCTCCCAACTATTACTTGAATGAAACTTCCCTTTCTCTTCTTGAAATGCTAAATACTATCCCACTTATTCTCTCTCATTCAAATGGCACATTTCTAGTAATTAGTCTTTATACTTCTACATATTAGTATACATAAATATATAAATACATATATGTATATTAATATAGTATTACATGGCATGTTAGATACTATATCACCATCATGTATCATATATTAAAAATTGTAAATATTATATATTTGTTAATATATGATATATTGACGTATCAATATATTAATATAGAAAGACCAATTATTATTTATAAATACATTGATATATGAACAGTTACCCAAATGAATCATGAGTTTACTTGGACTCTACACATACAACAAGCAGCAGCAGAGTGCTTCCTCTGTGTCAGGCACTCTAAGCTATTTGAGATTCCAAAAATGTCCATGTATGGCTCTTGCCTTCAAGTCTTTCAGTCCTAAACTGTGCTTCAGGTTGTCTGAGTGACCTTGTAGGGAATTGGTAACCAGTTTACTTGCCATTTTCCTTTATCCCTGATAATCCTGAAAGTCTCTGTAATGAGCAAAATTTTGTCATGTCTCCCTTCAAGACTCCTCAAATTCATGTGTTGAAATCCTAACCACCAGTACTTTAGAATGTGACTACATTTTGGAGATAGGATCTTTAGAGAGGTAGTTAAGTTAAAATGAGGTCATGAGGATGGACCCTAATCCAATGTGACAGACATTCTTATAATACATAGGGATAAGACCCTCATCCTTATGCCAGGGATCCTTATGGGACATAGGTAGACACAGAGGGAGGACCATATGAGGACACAATGAAAGGTGGTCATCTACGAGTTGATGACAGAGGCCTTACCAGCCCTACTAGCACCTCGATCTTGGAATTCTATCCCTAGATCTGTGAAGAAATAAGTTTCTGTTGGTTAAGTCACCTAGTTTGTGCTATTTTGTTATGGCAGTCCTGGCAAACAGATACTTTCTCCCCTCTCTATACGTACTTACTTTTGAAATCTTGGCATACTTTCCAACAAAGCTGACAAGACATTTTAATAACAATAACTAAAAGTTGTATAGGGCTTCAAAATTTAAATAACTGTGTGCATGATGCCTTATTTAATCTTTACACCAACCTGAGAGTATCAGTGTTATTTCTCTTTCTAGTTTTGTTTGTGCAATTTACTTCCTCTTAAACTCTCCCTGTAAGTGATAGAGCCTGGATTAAAACCCAGTGTTTTCATTTTCAAGCTTATGAGTGTTTAAACAATTGCCTGAATATTCCACAAACGGTACAATGAGCCATGCAGAATTAACTGTAATTGGCTTTCTTCATAAAAAGTGGTTAACACAATAGGATTCTTTTATTTGTTCTCATCAAGGAGTTTAGATGTGCATGTGTGGAGCTGTGTGTGAGTCTATAGCCTCTGGTGACTAGCTGAAACATTTACAGTCAATCGGAATCAAACACCTCACAACAGTATTCTCCAAATGATGTTCATTAAGTGAAGCTCTTCTTCTCTCACAAGCTAAAATAATCTTGTTTTACAGAAATAAACAAGAACAGTGGCCTGGGGATATTCAGAGAAGATTCCACCACAGAAAACAGAATGTGGAAGTTGTTAAGTCTTTTTTGCCTCTGTGAGCTGTTATGAAATCTTGTGTTTCAAATCACAGCATGGCAAACTCAGTTTATCAATATCTGGATACTGAATTCAAGATCTTGGTATCTTACTGAGGTGCTATTAAAAGTTATACAGGAATAACTTGAAATTTTCAAATATTCTATTTGTTATTAATGCATTTTTATCTAGTCAAAGCAGGACTTCTGCTTGGGAATCTACTCAAGTAAAAACTACATTTCTAAGATATTTTTATGTAAGTGGTTTCCTGCTGATTATTAGAAGACATTCTTTCCAAAGAGAGGCCTCCTTTACTCTTCATCTCTGCGTGTTAAGCTGTTTATGAAAAATACTTAATATTTCAAAGATTTCTCAGTCTCAGAAATAAAGATCATCATGAAAATCAACAAAAGTAATTATGGTCCTTATCAAACATATCAAATGTCCAATATTTGCTTTTTTATCCTTGTTCGGGAATATTAAAAATGTTAGTAAGCCAGGTGCGGTGGCTCACACCTGTAATCCTGGCACTTTGGGAGGCTGAGGCAGGTGGATCACCTGAGGTCAGGAGTTCAGGACCAGTCTGGCCAACATGGTGAAACCCTGTCTCTACTAAAAATACAAAAATTAGCTGAGCATGGTGGCGGACACCTGTAATCACAGCTACTTGGGAGGCTGAGGCAGGAGACTCTCATGAACCCAGGAGGCGGAGGTGGCAGTGAGTCGAGATCACGCCATTGCATTCCAGCCTAGGTGACAAGAGCAAAACTCCATTTCAGAAAATAAAAAATAAAAAATGTTAGTCAACAATGTCATTATCTATATGTGTTAACAAGTTATGGAGGCATTATCATATATATTAGGTTTGTTGTGTACTGAAAGAATGAAGCAGTTCAAGTCCTAAAAGGGCTTATAGTCATTTGAAAAAGCAAAACAGGTATGAGTGTAAATGGTTTGAAATTATTAGATATACCACCTTTGAGGTAAGACAAATAGAGATACTTCTACCTATTGTTTTTTATATGTATGTCTTTAACTTCATTTATTGTCAAATTTTAATGACTAGTAAATGCAAGATAAGATCAATTGGTAGTAGAGACAATATCATATTGCGTTGTTTCTTATTTTACTGGAAATGCCTTTGTTTTCTACATTAAATAGAATGCTTACTTCAGGGCTGAGTTATATTTATTATAGTTATATTATTCTGTTAAGACTTATTAATCAATTATTTAATTCAGGATATTTTGACACAAGTGGATGTTGGATTTTGTCAAGCAAAAGGTCTGCTGCTGTAAAAATTATCAGATGGTTTTTCTTCTTGGTTCTATTAATGTGAAAGATTTTATTAAAATACTTTCTAATAGGGGATTAATTCTATTAATGCACTCTTGATTCTTTTTTTAAAAAATATTTGCATAAACACAAGTGGGATTGGACTGTAATTTTTTTTTTTAATTTTTAATTTTTTTATTTTTATTGAGACGGAGCCTTGCTCTGTCACCCAGGCTGGAGTGCAGTGGCACCGTCTCTGCTCTCTCCAAGTTCTGCCTCCCAGGTTCATGCCATTCTCTTGCCTCAGCCTCCCCGAATAGCTGGGACTATACGCACCCAGCACCACGCCCAGCTAATATTTTTACATTTTTAGTAGTGACGGGGTATCACTAGCTACTAGGATGGTCTCGATCTCCTGACCTCATGATTCGCCCACCTTGGCCTCCCAAAGTGCTGGGATTACAGGCATGAGCCACCATGCCTGGCCCTGTAAATATTATTTTGTTATATTTACTTCAATATTTTAGATAAATATTTTTATCATAAAATAATTTGAGAAATGCCTTTCTTTTTCTATTATCAGGAACAGTTTAACATTGGAATGATCTTGTCTTAATGATTGGGTAGAATTACTCTGTAAAATCTTTAAGTCTAATGTATTTTTTGCAGGAAGGGTTTTTTAAAAGTTATTTTGGCCAGGCGCAGTGGCTCACGCCTGTAATATTAATTGTTAGTTCTTTTACATACTTTCTCTTTATCCACTTAATCAGTCTTGTATTATAAGAGTTGGGTTAAATTCTACTGTTATTAACATATTTCTGCATCTTTCTTTTTGTAAGTATAGGGTTAGCCTCCTAAGACTTGTTGCTGTACAAATATCAGTAACTGTCATCATTAAAATCTGTAACTTTTTAGCATCATGAGATATGATTTTTGTTTCTTTTATGCTTTCACAACAGTATTTTACCTCATCAGATATCAGCATCAAAATTCTGGCTTGCTTTCTATTTGTGTGTATGTGTGTGTTTGTTTTTGGTTTACTTTTTAAGTATAATGGTGCTGAATCTCTTTGTATTATGGTGTTTCATGTATAATGTTAAAATTTGATTTTTTAGCCAATCTGAAAAGCTGTGTTTTTATTAGGTTATCTGATATTTGCTGATATTACCAATATATTTAGTCTTAGTTGTGTAATATTATTTCATGTTGTATTTGTATATACTCAAATACTTCATAATCATCTTTTGTTAGCAAATAATCTGAATTTCGAACATATAAAAACTTTTAATTTGGCATATGCATCCCTACAAAATCTCTACACTTCCTTAACAGAAAATAATAAATTTCAAAGATACATATATATACAGTAAAACTATTGATATTTGAGGCGAAAAAATTATGATTCCATGTAATATCATTTATATTCCCATTTTCCATCAATTACCATATAACTAACTTTGTGAGTCTTTGCAGATTTTTATAAGTGAAACACTTGCTGCTTTGTCCCTGATTATTTTTTAATCTGATTGTTCACAGCTTGCTAATTTGTAATTGGGTTTTTACAACTAGAAAACCTCCAGATTTCAGAAAAACTAATTTATTTTTTTCTTTGCTTAATTGTAGTGTTCACACTCAAAACAGTGGAGTGAGATGACTTCTAGTGGGTTTTGTGCAGTGTTCTGGAACCAATAAAATATATTATTGATTGCCTAATGAAAAGCACCATGTTCATACAAATTTACTGAGTCTGGGCAGGGATACAACTGCTACTTTTATTCTGTTTGGAGAATCACCTGCCATTTTACCAGGGTCTATTGCTACATATCAAGTGTGCTTTAAATTAGGTTGGGATTACCTACAGGGAACTTTGTTAGGTGCCCTTATCCTTTTCCTTTCCTGCAGAGCTACCCATTGCTTCTCATTTAGCCAAAAATCATCAAAATTAATTATGATTGAGTGGTATAAAAGTTGAAACAAAGTACAAGTTAAGTCCCTTTGACTCTCTCAAAATTACAGAGTAGAACTGTATATTTTATTTACCACATTACTATGTAAGGTTTAGGCAAACTGAAAGGGTGGGCGGATTAAATTTGCTGATTTAAAAATCAAAATTTTAAGAAAACACCTAGAAAAGAGTGCAAAGAGAGCCATGCTTACCAGGATCAAGTGAAAAATTATGAAAATATTTTCATTTCATTTGTGTTTTTGACTAATGTTCTCAAAATAGGGTCAATGTAGACATGTCACAATTGGAAGAATAAAAACAAAGTGATAAATGTTGTCATTGACTCTCATGAGTATATAATCTAGTATGCCTTATATGACATTAGATACTATCAAGTAGTACTTCAAAATAGCATTTGTGTTTGTCAGAAAAGTTTATGGTAACAAATACCACCTGAATCTCTGTTCTATTCCACAACAAAGGTATATTGCTCACCTACGCTACAACTTTAATGCATGCTGGCAAGAAGTTCTAGTCAGATAAAAAAAGAGCTCTAGAAAGTATTATATGGACAATTAAATATTCCAGTCCAGAAGTGACACGTCTCTTCCACTCACAACTCATTGAAATGGCCCTACCCATAAAGGGCCAGTAATTTCAGTCCTATGTGCCAGAAATTGGGAGAACAATTAATAGTTATCAAAGAACCCTAATGACCACCACAGTACCTAAGAATTAAATTGAATGGGGCACATTAACTGCTATTTGGGAAAAGACATAATAGAAACATTAAAATCTCTAGTCACTTTTCAACAAACTGATTTGCATCTAAGTTGTCCCAGATACTGCCTTCAAATACCTGAAATGAATAGAAAGAAGAAGATATATCTATTTTTCTATCTATCTGGCAATTGCAAAACAATGTGTCACTTACATTATGGAAACTTAAACACCACAGTATATTGTACTATTCATTCCTAGACTAACTCACAAGTATTGAAAGTAAAATGATCTTGAATTATAAAACCATAGTGATACTTTCATGGGCAATGCCATTCACTATTCTAGTCTGTGCTGCTAATAACATATCTCCCCATGCACTAGATTTGGGAAGAAGCACACAGGAGTTTTACACAGTTTGAGTCTATCATAAGAGGCTTCTATCATGGATGTGATGAATATGAGAGGGATAAAAATTTAAAAATGCAGGTTCCAGAGGAGAGTTAATTTTTAAAATCTTTCTAGCATTACATTGAAAAGTAACATCTGTCATAGAACTCTAACTGGTGAAAACTCAGTTGGTGATTTTTAGTGATCAGCTTGAGAATACATTATGCACTATTACAATTGCTTGACACATAGTAGTCACTCAGATGTATTGGTATATGTGTTTGGGTATTTGTTTGATTGCTTTTAAATGAGTAAATGATATTTTTCATCCTCGGGCACAATTCCTTTTCTTTCAACTACCGCTATCTGGTATTGCAATCAGTGTTCCTCTCTCTGTGATCAATACAGAAGATTTATGGATCTTTGAGCAGTTTTTCAAATTAGCTCATGTTGAGGAGTAGGATAAGGTCTCCAGAGTTGTTGAGACATGAAAAGAGATGAATTTGTGGCAAGTAAAGAAGTAAATTACATGGTTTGACTGTGTCCCCACCCAAAGCTCATCTTGAATTTTAACTTCCACAATTCCCACATGTCATGGGAGGAACCTGGTGGGAGATGATTGAGTTATGGGGGCAGGTCTTTCCTGCGTTGTTCTTGTGATAGTGAGTCTCATGAGATCTGATGGTTTTAAAAACAGAAGTTTTGATTTTTTTTTTCTTGTAAGTTTGTTTAAATTTCTTGTAGGTTCTGAATATTAGATCTTTGTCAGATGGATAGATTGCAAAAATTTTCTCCCATTCTGTAGGTTGCCTGTTGACTCTGATGATAGTTTAATTGGATGAGCTGAAGCTCTTTAGTTTAATTAGATCCCATTTGTCAATTTTGTCTTTTGTTGTAATTGCTTTTGGTATTTTGGTCATGAAGTCTTTGCCCATGCCTGTGTCCTGAATGGTATTGCCCAGGTTTTCTTCTAGGATTTTTATAGTTTTAGGTTTTCTGTTTAAGTCTTTAATCCATCTTGAGTTAATTTTTGTACAAGGTGTAAAGAAGGAGTCCAGTTTGAGTTTTCTGCATATGGCTAGCCAGTTTTCCCAGCACCATTTATTAAACAGGGAATCCTTTCCCCGTTGCTTATTTTTGTCAGGATTGTTGAAGATCAGATGGTTGTAGATGTGTGGCATTATTTCTGAGGCCTCTGTTCCATTGGTCTATATTTCTGTTTTGGTACCAGTACCACTCTGTTTTGGTTACTATAGCATTGTAGTACAGATTGAAGTCAGGTAGCATGATACCTCCAGCTTTGTCCTTTTTGCTTAGATTGTCTTGGCTATACAGGTTCTTTTTGGGTTACATATGAAATTTAAAGTAGTTTTTTCTAGTTCAGAAAGTGGGTGAAGGATATGAACAGATAGTTCTCAAAATAAGACATTTATGTGCCAACAAACATGAAAAAAAGTTTATAATTTGGTCATTAGAGAAATGCAAATCAAAACCACAATGAGATACCATCTCACACTAGTTAGAATGGCAGTCATTAAAAAGTCTGGAAACAGCAGATGCTGGAGAGGATGTGGAGAAAAAAGGAATGCTTTTACACTGTTAGTGGGAGTGTAAATTAGTTCAACCATTATGGAAGATAGTGTGGCAATTCCTCAAGGATCTAGAACCAGAAATACCATTTGACTCAGCAATCCCATTACTGGGTATATACCTAAAGGATTATAAATCATTCTACTATAAAGATACATGGGCCAGGCGCGGTGGCTCATGCCTGTAATCCCAGCACTTTGGGAGGCCAAGGCGGGCAGGTCACGAGGTCAGGAGATCGAGACCATCCTGGCTAACATGGTGAAACCCCGTCCCTACTGAAAATACAAAAAAAATTAGCTGGGCATGGTGGCAGGCACCTGTAGTCCCAGCTACTTGGAAGGCTGCTGCAGGAGAACAGCATGAACCCGGGAGGCGGAGTTTGCAGTGAGCCGAGATCGCACCACTGCACTCCAGCCTGGGAAACAGAGTGAGACTCTGTCTCAAAAAAACAAAAAAGAAACAAAACATACACACACACACACACACACACACACACATATGCACCTGTATGTTTATTGCAGCACTATTTACAATAGCAAAGACTTGGAACCAAGCCAAATGCCCACAAATGATGGATTGGATAAAGAAAATATGGCACATATACACTATGGAATAATATGCAGCCATAAAAAGCAAAAAGTTAATGTCCTTTGCAGGTACATGGATGAAGCTGGAAACCATCATGCTCAACAAACTAGCGCAGGAACGGAAAACCAAACACCACATGTTCTCGCTCATAGATGGGAGCTTATGAGTGAGAACAATGAGAACACATGGACACAGGGAGGGGAACACCACACACTGGGTCCAGTTAGGGGATAGGGGAAGGGGGAGGGAGAGCATTAGAACAAATACCTAATGCACATAAGTCTTAAAACCTAGGTGATCAAATAGATGGGGGCTATCCCTGAACCCTTGGAGTAAAACAGTCCAGGTGAGTTGAGACATTGGGTTCGAAGGATCTTCAAAGGCAAACAAGAATTGAGAGTTGGGATGTACAGGGATGCAGAAAAAGGCATCCTTAAGGTCCAGAACTGTAAACCACTCTGCTTCCTCTGGTATTTGGGAAAGCAGAGTGTAAGGGTTAGGTACAGCTGGGTATAGAGGGACAATGGCCTCATTGATAATCCTGAGATCTTGCACTAACCTCCACTGTCCGTTGGGTTTCTTTATTCCTAAAATTGGAGTATTGCAGGGGCTATTGCATGGTTTTACTAGGCCTTGGGCTTTTAGATCCTTAACAATCTTTTTGAGTCCTTGTTGGGCCTCAGGTCTAAGGGGGTACTGCTTTTGGTAGGGAAAGGAGGTGGAATTCTTTAGTTTAACTTGAACAGGATGGGTAAGTATTCTTTGCTCATCCATATTGTCCATCTGTTGCCCAGACTTCAGGATTAATTCCTTCCTTAAACAGGGGACAACAAATGGGTGTTCCTTGTCCTATGTTCAGGTGTTGTCCCCTGCTTTTGCTAGAATGTCTCTCCGTAACAAGGGAGTGGGGCTTTCAGGCATAATTAGAAAAGCACGTGAAAAGAGTAAAGCTCCCCAGTCACCACTTAGTGGCTGGGAGAAGTATCTAGTGACTGGCTGTCCTAGGACCCCTCGGATAGTGACAGATCTGGAGGACAGTCGTCCGGGACAGGAGGGTAAGACTGAGAAGGCCGTGCCAGTGTCCAGGAGACAGTTAACCTCCTGGCCGTTAATGGTCAAGCATACCTGGGGCTCTATGAGGGTGATGGCAAGGACTGGCTCTTGCCCCAGGCACCCTCAGTCCTGCTGCTGGATCATCTGGTTAGTGGCTTCTGACTCAGAGGACCTTCATCCCCTGGGGCAGTGGACCTTCCAGTGATTCCCTTGACATAAGGAGCATGGACGAGGGGGCAGCTTATTTCTATTTGGACAATCTTTTTTAAAGTGTCCTTGTAGACCACACTGGAAGCAAGCCCTGTTAGGCATTTGATTTGTCCAGCTTTTCCCTTTTCCAGAGCCTCCAAAGTCCGCTTGCTGAGGGACATGACTAAAGCGGTGGCCTTTTTTTATCCCGTTTGTCCTGTTCCGCCTGCTCCTCCTGATCTCTATTATAAAAAACCGAGGTTGCCAAGTTCAGTAGGGTTTCTAAGTTTTGCTCCAGGCCTAAGGTGGACTTTTGAAGTTTTTTTCTAATGTCTGCAGCTGATAAACTTATCCTTTAAGAGTAGTTGGCCTTCAACAGAGTCAGGTGACAGGGAGGTATGCTTCCTCAATGCCTCCCTTAGTCTCTTCAGAAAAGCAGTAGGATTTTCTTCCCTTTCCTGTGTTATAATGGACATCATTGAATAATTCATAGGCTGCTTCCTGGTTTTCCTTAGTCCTTCTAGCATGCAAGTTAGCAAATGTCTGCGGCACCAATCTCCATGTTCTGATTCTGTGTCCCAGTGAGGATCTACACTGGGAACTGCCTGCTGGCCTGTGGGGAATTGTTCTCTTTCCTCTGTGGTCATCCTATCATTGACCTGACTGAGATACCAGAGATCACCAAACTCTCAGGCTGCAGTTAGGGCGGCACTTCTCTCATTTGGTGTTAGTGTCTGATTTAGCAGTAACATTATACCTCTCCATGTCAGATCAAAGGATTGTCCTGACCCTTGTAAAACATCAATATAGCCATCAGGGTTATCTGAGAATTTAACTAGGTCTATTTTAATTAGCTTTAAGTTTGAGAGAGAAAAAGATACATGCACTCTGGCTGCTCCAAATTCTCCTCCTCCCATTGCTTGGAGGTGGCGTCATTGGGGAATACTGGCACTCTTTGGTTCATTGTTTACGCCTTTGTCTATGTCCTTTTGGACCGTTTTGGTTGAAGGGGGTCCTTATTAGTTGGGGAAGGAGTCAGGGGGACACTGGGGTAGGGAGGTAGATCTGAGGACTTCCTATAGGGCATAAATTACACTTTTTACATAATTGCGAGTTGTCTCTTAATGAAAAGGAAGTTTGTACTTATGGCACTTCACTCTGTTTGCTTTCTTTTCTACAAAAGAAGTCTAGCTGTAAGATGGTGTTATAATTTATACTTCCCTCAGGAGGCCAGGTTTCTCCCCCTTGAAGAGGATATCGTGGCCAGGCAGAACTGCAGAAGAATATGTCTTTTCTTTCTCAGCATTTGAGGGTCAAATTGATCCCAATTCTCCAGAATACATCTTAGGGGAATTTTTACCTTGGGGGGAACGTTTCCCATCTGAAAAAAGAACGTAGGAATGCCAGCACCCCTAGTCATTTTCCGGTGAGCGTTAGTCCTACAGTGTCCTCTATGTTCCTAATGCTTATTCCTTTCCAGGGTGCGTAACCACCCATGGACCTCTGCTTATAGAATTAGTTACGTTCACTGATGTAGCAGTTCTGCACCTTTTCCTGACTTTCTTGACCACAAAGAAAGGGGTTCGGGAGGCTGGATTCTAGTGGTCCTTTACCAGCATGCCCAACATTGCCTTTGTGGTCAGGGGTGAGTCCTAGAGCTGGGCTGGGTTCCTGAGTATTTCATAACAATCCAGCTGCCCCATCAAGATGCATTCCCATAAACAACAGTTCTTATGCAAATTCATTTCAGAGAGTGTGTAGGTAACTTTTTGAATCAGGATTGAGGTAGTCTTTTCTGATTCTGTGAGTACTTTAAGGCTTGGCTGAGTGCAAACAGCTCACATGTTTGAGGAGACCAATTATTAGGCAATTTTCTTTTTTTTTTTCTTTTTTTTTTTTTGAGACGGAGTGTGGCTTTGTCACCCAGGCTGGAGTGCAGTGGCCGGATCTCTGCTCACCGCAAGCTCCGCCTCCCGGGTTTACGCCATTCTCCTGCCTCAGCCTCCGGAGTAGCTGGGACTACAGGCGCCCGCCACGTCGCCCGGCTAGGTTTTTGTACTTTTTAGTAGAGACAGGGTTTCACCGTGTTAGCCAGGATGGTCTCGATCTCCTGACCTCTCTGCTTCCACAAGAGTCTCCCTATCAATTACAGAATGCCCATTGTGGTTTTTTCCTCAATCACCTGGGAGGAACCATCTATCCTCCTGTCCTGAAGGGAGTTCCTCCTAGGTCGGACCTTTGTATGGTAATTAAGATTTAAATCCCCTGTTAGGAAATCTGTTGGGTTCAGGGAATTATCAGTAGTTGGTGTTAAATTACCTTTTTCTAACAGAATAGCCCCATACTTTAAGATTTTTGAGTTAATAAGCTAACTTTTTGCTTTTAGCCCGTCTTGAGCCAGTTCTCATACATGGACACTCTTGTCCTTCGGTACATGGATGATTTAATTTTAACCACCCGTTCAGAAGCCTTGTGCCATCAAGCCTCCCAAACACTCTTAAATTTCCTCACCACCTGTGGCTACAAGGTTTCCAAACCAAAGCCTCAGGTCTGTCAAGGCAGGTTAAATACTTAGGGCTAAAATTATTCAAAGGCACCAGGGCCCTCAGTGAGAAATGTATCCAGCCTGTACTGGCTTATCCTTATCCCAAAACACTAAAGCAACTAAGAGGATTCCTTGGCATAACAGGCTTCTGCCAAATACGGATTCCCAGGTATGGCGAAATAGCCAGGTCATTATACACACTAATTAAGAAAGCTCAGAAAGCCAATACCCATTTAGTAAGATGGACACCTGAAGCAGAAGCAGCTTTCCAGACCCTAAAGAAGGCCCTAACCCAAGCCCCAGTGTTAAACTAGCCAACAGGGCAAGACTTTTCTTTATATGTCACAGAAAATCCAGGAATAGCTCTAGGAGTCCTTACACAGGTCCGAGGGACCAGCTTGTAACCCGTGGCATACCTGAGTAAGGAAATTGATGTAATGGCAAAGGGTTGGCCTCATTGTTTACTGGTAGGGGCAGCAGTAGCAGCCTTAGTATCTGAAGCAGTTAAAATGATACAGGGAAGAGATCCTACTGTGTGGACATCTAATGATGTGACCGGCATACTCACTGCTAAAGGAGACTTGTGGCTGTCAGACAACTGTTTGCTCAAATATCAGGCTCTATTACTTGAAGGACCGGTGCTGCGACTGTGCACTTGTGCAACTCATAATCCAGTCACATTTCTTCCAGACAATGAAGAAAAAAATAGAACATAACTGTCAACAAGTAATTGCTGAACCTGCACCACTCAAGGGGACCTTCTAGAGGTTCACTTGACTGATCCTGACCTCAACTTGTATACTGATGGAAGTTCCTTTGTAGAAAAAGGACTTCGAAAAGCAGGGTATGCAGTAGTCAGTGATAATGGAATACTTGCAAGTAATCACCTCATTCCAGGAACTAGCACTCAGCTGGCAGAACTAATAGCCCTCACTCAGGCACTAAAATTAGGAGAAGAAAAAAGGGTAAATATATATACAGACTCCAAGTATGCTTACGTAGTCCTCATGCCCTCACGGCAATATGGAGAGAAAGGAATTCTGAGGGAACACCTATCAAACATCAGGAAGCCATTAGGAGATTATTATTGGCTGTACAGAAACCTAAAGAGGTGGCAGTCTTACACTGTTGGGGTCATCAGAAAGGAAAGGAAAGGGAAATAGAAGGGAGCCACCAAGGGGATATTGAAGCCAAAAGAGCTGCAAGGCAGGACCCTCCATTAGAAATGCTTACAGAAGGACCTCTGGTATGGGGTGATCACCTCTGGGAAACCAAGCCCCAGTACTCAGAAAAAGAAATAGAATGGGGAATCTCAAGAGGACATAGTTTCCTCCCCTCAGGATGGCTAGCCACCGAAGAAGGAAAAATACTTTTGCCTGCAGCTAACCAATGGAAATTACTTAAAACCCTTCACTAAACCTTTCACTTAGGCATTGATAGCACCCATCAAATGGCCAAATTATTATTTACTGGACCAGCCTTTTCAAAACTATCAAGCAGATAGTCAGGGCCTGTGAAATGTGCCAAAGAAATAATCCCCTGCACTGCAGGCCAAGCATTTCAATCCGTGTATCTTTAACCTCCTTGTTAAGTTTGTCTCTTCCAGAATCAAAGCTGTGAAACTACAAATGGTTCTTTTAATGGAACCCCAGATGCTGTCCATTATTAAGATCTACCATGAACCCTTGGACCGGTCTGCTAGCCCATGCTCCGATGTTAATGACATTGAAGGCACCCCTCCCGAGGAAATCTCAACTGCACAACCCCTATTATGCCCAATTCAGCTGGAAGCAGTTAGAGCAGTCATCGGTCAACCTCCCCAGCAGCACTTGGGTTTTCCTGTTGAGAGGGGGTACTGAGAGACAGGACTAGCTGGATTTCCTAGGCCTACTAAGAATCCCTAAGCCTAGCTGGGAAGGTGACTGTGTCCACCTTTAAACACGGGGCTTGCAACTTAGCTCACACCTGACCAATCAGAGAGCTCACTAAAATGTTAATTAGGCACAAACAGGAGGTAAAGAAATAGCCAATCATCTATCGTCTGAGAACACAGTGGGAGGGACAATGATCGGGATATAAACCCAGGCATTCGAGCCAGCAACGGCTACTCTCTTTGGGTCCCCTCCCTTTGTATGGGAACTCTGTCTTCACTCTATTACATCTTGCAACTGCACACACACACACACACACCCCTAGATGACAGGTTGATGGGTGCAGCAAACCACCATGACACATGTATACCTATGTAACAAACCTGCACATTCAGCACATGTATCCCAGAACCTGAAATAAAATTAAAAAAAAAAAATGAAGTATAAAAAGGAAGCTTTTTCTGTACTAGCTCTCTCTTCACCTGCTGCCATTCATGTAAGATATGACTTGCTTCTCCTAGCCTTCTCCAGCTGTGTGGATTTGTAAGTGCATTAAACCTCTTTCTTTTGTAAATTGCCAAGTCTTGGGTATGTCTTTATCAGCAGCCAGAAAACAGACTATTACAGTAAAGATTTAAAATGGACTGTGATGAGCCAACAATTAAATTGTGCTACTAAGACCAGTTTCTCCTCTTCCTTCTCTCTTGTCCTTTACGTATGATGCTTAGTACAGCCACATAACACCCTAGATCAAGTAAGATTTAAAGAAACTCTGTAATGTGTGAGAGTTCCAATGGCTTCTGAAATAAAGGAAAAAAGGAAGTCTTCCTTTATAGTATTGTGGAAGGAAGTAGGGATTTTTATAGGTAGCTGGTGAGGGTGTCCTCTCAAATTTCAGGTCCACCTGGAACTTCAGAATGTGATCTTATTTGTAAATAAAGTCTTTGCAGATGTAATTAGTTAGAATTAAGTTGTAAGAGATTAGAATGTGCCTTAAATCCAGTATGATTGGTGTTTTTATACAAAGAGAAGCTCCAAATATGCAGAGACACACAGGGAAGAATCTTACATGACAAGAGAGGCAAGGATTGGAGTAATATTGCCACAAGCCTGAAGTCACCTGAAGCTAGGAAGAGGCAGGGAAGAATTTTTTTCTAGACCATTCAGATGGAGCATGGCTCTGCTAACACCTTTATTTTGGACTTCTGGCCTCTACCACTTTGAGAAATTAAATTTCTATATTTTAGGTTACCTGGTTTAATGGTACCTTGTTATAGCAGTCCTAGGAAACTGACACAAGTAAGTATTTTCTGGTTATATGGTGTGTGCAAATCCTTGGTGAATTCTATTTTATAATAACCTATTTGATTATCTTAACTTTTAAGTTCTAATGCTAATTAGATCCACTTCTTGACTTACTGATATAGTAAATGGACTACTACAGTATGTTTGTATTGCCTGTGCATGTGTGAAAAACAAGGTATAAATTTGCATAGTACATCTAATAGGTGGCTTTATGTATTACTAGGGAACAATCCATAAATGGTACAAATGGGGATTACAAAAATTAAGATTTAAATTCTTAACAATAAAAGCAGGATGGCATAACAGAAGAGGTGTAAGGATAAAAATCAAAACACTTGAGTTCCAGTGTTGCCGCTACAATTTATATGTGCATGACTCTATGCAAGCCATTATATTTTTCCACATGTGTAATCAGAAAATAAAAATGTCGGACTTCCCATTTCACAGGATTGTTTGAGAAATGAACATACTTGAACTACTTTATTAAAGTGTATAGTAATATGAAGTTTATTATATTTATTAGATAATTAAGAAGGTACTTGAATGAAATATATATAACTCACATTTGCAAACCATATGTTCTGGTATGATGGCAAATCACTGTTCAATCAATGTGCTTATCTTAATGACTTAGAGAGAAACTTATCAGAGACAAAATTATTTTCATAATTCAGGTTGTCATTTTCAGAAGGTCATCTAGAGCCATTTTGCAGACCTGAGAACAAGTGGATGAGTGGCATCTGCAATTTGTAACTTTGACTTTTCAGTGCACAAACACAGGACCAATAATTCACAAAACCTACAAGTCTTTTTTCACACTTCACAGAAATATTTCTCAAAAGTTTTATGCCAACAATTGGGCCTCATCTTTCTAATCCGCTTTTTAGCAAAAATGAAGAGAGTGGTGCTGTTATCCAGGGATTTCCTAGAACTGATGAAATGTCAGGCTAGTCATTTGCTTGCTTTGTTGATTGCAGAGAGGACATTCTTTTTGTTCATTTTTTGATTTTTATCAACACAGACATGATAAAGGGGAAGAAAGCCAATGATATCGTCACGCATGCAGAATTAAGAAAAAATTTATGAACATTGGTACATTTCAAAAGATAATTTGTCTTCATTTCCATCATTTTGTGTGTACTACTGGCATTTTGACACCTGCAGATTTTGGCTTGGCCTTTATTGAACAGATGCACACTCCATCACACATGGGTATAGTTTTTAGGCAATGCATTTTTCCTTCACAAGCATGTCACCCACCCACCGGAAAGAGCTGAATACTACCATTGATTCTGTATATTTCTTTCAAATCATACTTTGTATTTTATTTCTGCTCATTAATATGATAGTTTAAAATCTTATCTTCCATACCCTACCAATAAAAAATCTAGGTTTCAATATTATTTACTTCCTTTTTTTCTCTCAGTTACTTCTTTTTATTTTCATTGATAAGGAATTGTAAAGTGTAGCAGAATGAGTGGAAAATCAATGAATACCTCATTGGTTAAAATCTCCATTATGGCTTTTTAATATATTTAATAACATGGGGATAATTAAGTGCCACTTAATGTCAACTGATTTTATTTAAAAAGCAATTATTTATATTTTTCATAATTTGGTTTCAACTTCATAGACACCATTTGCTTTATGCTTTATGAATTTTAAGCACATACTTAAAGCTAACAATAACATTATTAAAATGTGAAAATATTGATACCATTAGCTAAAGCTTATCCACTAGGAAGAGCTGAGTGCTTTATCAAGTATATGTGACATTTATGTCTAAAAATATTTAATAAAATATTATCAGTATTTTGAGATTAATACTGATAAAAGTAATATTAAGTTGAGATAAATTGAATGCCATTATGGTTATATAATAACTTGGAAGCTAAAAGTACGGAATAAATTTTATTGTGTGCTTCCAGCTAATTAGATTACTGAGTGTTTTGAAGTACCTAAAAATTCTACATGTGTGATTTTTTAACATCAAAGATCCTTGTAAATTTTTTGTATGTTTACAAAATTAAACTGCTTTATAACCTATTTAGTACAAAATAGATCTAAAAGTAAGATACAGAAAAATACAAGGCAGGGAGTCTCTCTGAATCTGCTGTGATTCTGGGGACTGCCCAATTCGTGAATTGTTCATTGCTCGATTAAACTCCTTTAAATTTAATTTGACTGAAGTTTTTATTTTAACAGATGGTGTCAGAAGCGTCGTTCAAAGTAGAGAACTTTAATGAACCCCAGAAGTGCTGAGTGAACAAGCAAGGTACCTGCAAGGACCCACTTGTTTCCTTTGATCTCTCAGACCAGTGGGTAAGTTCTCTTTTGGATTTTGGAGCTCCACGGATTTGTGTTTTGAGCTTTCTGAGTTTCTTTGAGCAAATTTCTGTTCTAAACTGGGTTTGGAAGTAACTGGACTGAGTCCAGGATCAGATTTGATCTGGTAATTAACTGGCTTGGATCTAGTTAGAGGCCCCTTACATCTGACTGGATCAGAAGGAAACTGGTAGTAAATAATAATATTGTCAGGGTTTTAAAGTTTGGCTTTGGAAAATTTGCAGTGATTTTTGTATTCTACCCCTTTGTTTAATTTTTCTTACATTCTTAGGTAGAAAAATCACTGGCTAAGTTAATCAAGGGAACCTGAGAGTAAAGCCAATATTTTAGCTAAAAATGGGATCCTTAATTTCTAAAAAACTGATTTCCTTTCAACTTAAACATTAGGCCCAGGAAGCAGCAAAGTCTTAACAGAAATGGTGAAATCTGACTAAAGATAACTTATAGTGGAACATTCTGAATGAACAACAATGCATTGAAGTTAATTTAAAAACGAGGGCTCCCCAAAATTAAACCTACTGACCTTGTAGCTTAATTACTATTCTGACCCAAAGGAAATAGACTGCAACACCAATTGGCTGACTTTGGATAAGTAATGGCGTACATTTTACCTGAGTAAAGGATGTGATTGGGTTAGAAGCCCTCCCCTCAGTAAAGTCCCTCTTGGTTAAAATGGATTAAAGGTGGCAGGGCCCAACCAGGGGCAAATTTGACCTTTGCCAGTTCAATATTGGGTTCTAAGCAGAGTGGCTACTGCCTGTGTTTTGTCACACATATTTTGCTCTGGCCAGAATGGAAAATGTTAATTTGGTTACCACGTAAAGCCCCTTGGTCAACATCTTACAAAATGATGAGGATTTTGCCTGTGGTTCCATGATTTTCCATTGTGATGCAGCTTGGCCCCCAGAGGTATGGTATGGCAAACAGCGTTGCTAGGTAGGGCTGCTCATGGAAGAGGAACCTAGAAACCTCACATGCTGGCAAAAGGGTAAGAATTTCCTTCCAGTCAGGCTTCTGGTCTTTCTTTCTCTGTGCAAACCAGTTGAATGAATGATAAAAATCACTGTTTATCTCCTCTGTAAAATTTTGATTAATGTGAAAAAGGATTCTGAGGCTAGTCTTAAACTGTGGTGAATCTGGTGTATTCTGTGCTACGAATTTGTCTTTCTGTGTCATTCTGTCATGAATAGGGGTACATTAGTATAGAACATGGGCTTAGGACCCCATAAGCTCACTATTCAAGATGGCCCAGCAAACTGGTCAGTTACAAACTTTGCTGCAGGTCTCTGAAAAAAATAGAAAAACTGGATGAGGTCTCCATCTTGTTTTATGTCCTTGGGAGCTTAACCTTATAACCATATATCAGTACTTTGTTTTGGTTTCTGCCATTTTACAGTGGTGGCCCAGGTTCAATCCTGGCTTAGGAAATGAGTACTTTCTGGTTGGTATCTGTGTGATATTTACCATTTGATAGTTCTCTTCCCCTCCATGAACAACTTCTGTCTTCCCTTCTTGAATTTTTCTGTCTTCAAGCTACCTTTGAAGATTCTAGATATTGTAAAAACTGCATGTGTTCCTAGCCCTGTTTCTTGAAGGATGCTCCCTACAGCCAGTAATCCAATTAAGAAACTTCAACACTGGCAAATGAAAAATCTTACAACTGCCAGATCTTCTGTATGTCTGTGTAGTTATGTATGTGTTGTGTGTGTGATATTTATATAAAAGAGCTCTAATTAACTGGCTTAAAGAAAAATAAGCACTTAAATCAAATATTTTGAAAGAAAAATAAAAACTAATTCCTTTTAGTTCACATAACTTTAGTTATCTTTTGGAAATAAAAAGTTTAAAATATTGTTGGTAAAATAAGGACATTTAGTCTAAATTAGGCAGGTCACATATTAGGTTTGCCAAAGACTGTAAGGTCATAAACTGCTGTGACTTTTGAAAATTGTTTAATTTATCTACCATGAACACATTAGATTCTAGATACGGCCTTGGGACATGTTGAATTAGCCATGCCCCCTAGCTATGCCCAGAAGGTTATAAAGAAAAGAGTCTATATAAGAGAGAATTTCATGCAGTAAATTTGTGTCATAAATTAGAATAACTGGTTGTTTAAAAAGAGGGCTGTTTAGGACAAGTCAGAAAATCCAAGCATGTCATAAATGGTCTGTGTAAGTTGTGAAATGATTGATGAAAGGAAATTTATGCACCAAAAGTTAAAGTTCCTAAGAGTTACAATTATAACATGAAATTAAGACTACTGCAAATAAGTTGTATTAATACATGCAAGGTGTATGAGTAGCATGAAATGTGTTTTTGGTTAAAGATTATGAGAAGGCAGCCAGGTGCCCTGTCTCAAGCCTGTAATCCCAGCACTTTGGGAAGCTGAGGCGGGAGGATCACTTGAAGTCAGGTGTTCGAGACCAGCCTGTCCAACATGGTGAAACCCCATCTCTATGAAAAGTATAGAAATTAACCCAGCGTGATGGCACATACTTGTAATTCCAGCTACTCGGGAGGCTAAGCAGGAGAATCTCTTGAACTCGGGAGATGGAGGTTGCAGTGAGCCGAGATTGCCCCACTGAACTCCTGACTGGGTGACAAAGTGAGACTCTGTCTCAAAAAAAAAAGGTTATAAGAAGTCATGGCATATAAATCTTTGCCAGAGGGTTAAAAGATTGTTTTAACTTAGATAAAGCTAAAAGTTTGAACAAGTTGTGGAAGGGTTGTAAAAATTAATCTTGTGAAAGAAATTATCTGTGTGATAATTCTGTGTGGGATAAATTTCAGTTGGTCATGATGTGTAATATTTTTAATATGTTGCTGAGTTTGGGCTGCAAATGTTTTGTTGACTTTTTGTCTATATTCATGAGAAATATTGACAGGTGGTTTCCTTTTTTGTGATATTTTTGTCTGGAGTTAGCATTGGGGCAAGTCACAGTGAGTTGAAAATTGTTCCAGCTTCTGAACTTTAACACTTTATGAATGATTCATGTTACCTCTTTTTAAAGTACTTGATAGAATTTACCTGTAAAACCACCGGAATCTGAATTTTTCTTTCTTGGAAGCATTTTAATTGCCAGTTTAACCCCTTTACCTGGTATACATGTATTCACATTTTCTATATCTTTTCTTGTCAGTATATATAATTTGTTTTTTTATTTTAACCTTTGTCCATTTATTTAAGTTGTCTAATTTTTCAGCATAAAGTTGCTCTTATTCCCTTATATACATTTTAATTTCTGTAAAATCTATAATGATACACTATTTTTCATTTTGGATTTTAAAAATTTGTGTCTTTTTTCTTGTTCAGTATATATAAACTTTGTCAATTTTGCTAATTTTTCCAACAAATCTGCCTGTGGTTTCATTGATTTTCTCTTTTCTCAATTTTACTAATTCTGTTCTAATCTTTATTATTTTTTTCTGCTTTCTTTGAGTTTATTTTTTTCTCATTTTACTAGTTTCTTAAGTTAGAAATATATTTATTTGGGATTTTATTTAACATTAGCATTTAAAGCTAAAATTTATTTCTCTAAATACAGTTTTGCCTACATTGCTTATTTTTTTTATGATGTGATTCAATTTTCAGTCATTTTAAAGTATTTTCTATTTTCCCCTGTAAGTTATTTTTTGATCTATGAGTTTTTTAGTAGTATGTGGTTTATTTTCTGAAGATTAAAATTTCCATAGTTTTGTTGATTTCTAATTTAATATCTTTGTTTTGAGAATATACTTTATTTTATTCTTTTTAAAGCTGATTATAGATTACTATGTTATGGCCGAACATATGGTTTATCATAGGATATTTTCCATATGCCCTTGGAAAGAATGTGTATTCTTTTACTGTTAGATGGACTGTTCCATATATTTCAGTTAGGTATAGGTCTTCGGGGAACAGGCAAGTATTGTCTCTATTTTTATTCTTATTTTGAATGGTAGTTTCACTGGTCATTGAATTAATATTTGACATCTTCATATTTTTAGATGTATAAATATGTCAACTCCCTGCATTCTAGCCTCCATTAATTCTGAGAAGATGTTAATTTTATTATAATTATTTTTTACATGCTAAATAGTTTTTAATCTCATTGTTTGATGGTTTCTTTTTAGTTGTTTTTATTTTTGTTGTTGTTGTTTGTTTGTTTGTTTGTTTTGAGACAGAGTATCCCTCTTTTGCCGAGGCTGGAGTGTAGTGGCAAGATCTCTGCTAACTGCAACCTCCGCCCCCAGGGCTCAGGTGATTCTCCTGCCTCAACCTCCTGAGTAGCTGGGACTACAGGCACACACCACCATGCCTGACCAATTTTTGTATTTTTGGTAGAGACAAGGTTTGGCAAAATTGTCCAGACTGGTTGCAAACTCCTGGCCCCAAGTAATCTGCTCACGTCAGCCTCCCAAAGTGCTGGGATTATAGGCATGAGCCACTGGGTCTGTTTTTTTTGTTTTTGTTTTTGTTTTTGTTTCAGACAGCGTCTTGCTCTGTCACCCAGGCTAGAGTGCAGTGACACAATCTTGGCTCACTGCAAACCTCCTTGGTGCACTGCAACCCTGCTGGGTTCAAGTGATTCTCATGGCTCAGCCTCCCAAGTAGCTGGGATTACAGGCGTGTAACACCATGCCTGGCTAATTTTTGGCGTTTTAATTAGAGACAGGGTTTCTCTATGTTGGCTAGGTTGGTCTCCAACTCCTGGCCTCAAGTCATCCGCCCTCCTTGGCCTCCCAAAGTGCTGGGATTACAGGTCTGAGCCACTGTGCCTGGCCTCTGCTTAGTTTTGGCTGTCCAAAGTTTGACTATGATATATCTACATGCAAATCTTTTTGTATTTATCCAATGTGGAATTTAATGAGCTTAATGGATATATAGATAAATGTTTTTCATCAAATTTGACATGTGTTTAGCCATTCCTTACTAACAAACATTTTTTTCTCCTTTTTTTCTGTCTCCTCTATTCTATGACAGCACATAAGTGAACTAAGCAACTACTCTGCCAGGGACAATCAAGAACTTACTTACATACTTACTGTAATGTGGATTAAGCCAAACTATATTATACTTGGTGCTTGTTGATACTTATTAAAGAAGAGTGCTGAAACCTACTGTTAGAAAACTAATAATTTACTCAGAAAAACAAGTAAAAACCACAGAAATTGCAAAGAAAATCCAAGGGAAGCAACACATGGAGTAAGAGTAAATTAGAGAAATAGAAGAAATCTTCTTCAGTGACGCAGAATTTCAACAGGAACACCAGTGAAATATTTACATTAAGAAATTCACTAAATCTATGACATTTTGTGAAATTCAAACTTATTAAGTACACACAAACATATATTTACTTAGCTTCTTAATGAGCTTCACTGATACACAGTATTTTATTAAAAATGTTAATTCTGATGATAGATGTTTACTCCAAGCACTAGTTGAAGAAATTCCAAATTACCCTTTCCTGTTGTAGATTAGAATGTATCATAATCTGAACATTGCCTCATATATATAAATAATCAAATATACTCTAAATCAGCAGTCCCCAACCTTTTTGGCACCAGGGACTAGTTTTGTGTAAGACAAGTTTTCCATGGGCTGGGTTTGGGGGGATGGTTTCGGGATGACTCAAGCACATTATTTTTATTATCATTACATTGGAATATATAATAAAATAATTATACAACTCACCATAATGTAGAATCAGTGGGAGCCATGAACTTGTTTTCCTGCAACTGGATGGTCCCATGTGGGGGTGATGGGAGACAGTGACAGATCATCAGGCATTAGATTCTCATAAGTAGCATGCAACCTCGATTCCTCACATGTGCAGTTCACAATAAGATTCATGCTCCTGTGAAAATCTACTGCCACCACTGATCTGACAGGAGGCAGAACTCACTCAGGGGTAATGAGAACAATGGGGAGCTGCTGTATATACAGATGAAGCTTTGCTTGCTTGCCCTCTGCTTACCTCCTGCTGTGTGGCCTGGTTCCTAAGAGGCCATAGACTGATACCAGTGTATGGTGGAGGGAAGCAGGTGGGTTAGGGACCCCTGCTGTAAATAACAGTATCCATTTATGTGTTTGCACGTTAAATTTTTTAACTTAATAGAGCTTCTAAGTTTCGCAACATACTGTCACCTTAGTTCCTAAGAGTAGAATTAAAATGTTTCCAGGATCTACTAAAAATGAGGAAGAAACAATTTTTGCACACCTTAGAGATAATGAATCGATAAGATAACCAGATTCTTAATTTCAATTCAATAAATCAGAACATCCTTCTTGATTTTTATTTAGTCTGAAATGGAATTTCACTCTTGGTTATTTGAGAAATTAATGTTTCTCATCTTACTGAAACCACATAATAAGCCTTCCCATTCTCTCCCAGTCTTAATGCCACACTGACCTGTGTAATTTCAGATAATAGACAAGCTGTCAAAAGGAATATATTGGCCAAAAATCACAAATTCACTTTTTAAACGTAGCAAATGCCAAATATTGTTTCCAACTTTAAGTCAAGTTTTATGAAATTATTATATCTCATTTAACATTTTCTTATGCTTTTAAAAAATGAAATGATAATTCCTTGACTATGATTACACCAAACTTAACTTGTGAACATGAATCAACATGTCATAAGGTACTGAGGACTCAAAAGTAGAATGGCATAGTATAGGTATAACATTAGCATTACCTGTTTCAGCTTTCAGTACATTATTCCTCTTAACATTTTCCTTTAAGATGAACACATGTTGATTTCAAAAATTAAATGAAATTTCTTATTGACATTGATGATTATTATATAGTCCACTGTAGATTTTCAGAATAATGAAACTGGATTCACCCTTGATGGAATGAATTCACCAAACTTATTGTGATTAATTTCTGTCTCAAGAAAATAGAATGCTGATCATAAATAAAGTTACATCTTAATGAAGTAAACGGAGGAAGGGAGGCAGTTAGATTCAGGTGTTTGACTTGAGCAAAATGGCACTCTAGTTTACTAAACAGAAATGAAGGATGACTTCAAATCTTCCAGAGAGAGATTGCTCACAGAAAGATTCAAAATATACACAATGGTATTTGGTTCTGAGGCAAATGGATGCTTTGAACACTAATACTCATAAGCTCCACTGTGCAGGCTAATTTGTTTCGATGTCTATAGACGTCAAAAGTATGTTTTTAATACCAGGTCTTTCATAATAAATCTTTAAAAGACGGTCATAAAAGGCATTTAGAAGATATTGTCAGATACAGAAAACCAATTTTACATGAACATCTAATTCTAATAATGTCCTCCAAAAGAGGCTCCAGAAAACTGCTTTTAAATTTCTAGTACTTTGGAAATGTTCTACATTCAATAGTATTGCAAACTACATGGAGGAGAAATCATATCTTTAATTAAATTGATAGACCAGTCATGAAAATTTGGCTTTACAATGAGGGGACAGGATGTATAAGAGTTTGACAAAGCAAAATTAATTACATCAGCAACACATAAAACATAATATCTAATCTTTAAGAAACCAAATCATATTAATATTTATGAATTTTCTCTTAAAAATATACTAGGTGCAGTGATGGGAACACACTGTCACTGCTGCTAAATAATTTTTGATGGCAAACATTCAGACATTAATTTCCATATCTCTAAATTACTATATGCTCTAACATATGGTAGGATTACTAAATATTTATATTAATGAATGAATTAGTATTCATTCTATTAATGAATAGTAAATAGTAAATTTAGTAAATAGTGAATCTATTTACTAAAAATGTTAAAGTATTTTTATCACTCATAGATTAAAAATATTTCAATAATAAGACAAAGCTATTACTAGAGATTCATACAGATTTTTATAGAATAATATTATTCCTTCATTGATTCACTTATTCAGAGAAAAGTTATTTAACATCTACCATGTGCTAAATTTTGCAGAATTTGTGTGGAAATAAATTATATTTTCCTCTTAACAGCCTTGGGTTAGCCTATTTAGGCTATTTGTGAGATCTATTTTTAGATTTTCTTCTGATTCCAGTTAATTATTTTGCTAAAGTCATCCTGTATTCTGTGTACTAATGATGAGTGACTATGAAAGGTTCAGTTACATCAAATAAATGATAATATCTTAAAGGGATAGAAGCCATGAATGTGTTACATATAGCCACAGGGGAAGTGTTTTAAAATAACAGCAGACTCATACTAAATTTGCCAGGGTTTCCATCACATAATTCCACAGAATAGTCCTTAGTTACAGATTAACATGTAATTCAACACAATTTAATTAAATAAAGAGGGATTTTTGTATCTCATATCTCTCCTTTGTAGAGAGCCCTCTTGTATATACTATGGTGGATATGTGTCACATCTTGCAAAGTCCTTAATGTTGAGCAGTTAAGAAAAAGTAACATTATTTGAAAACAAAACTATTATCAGGAGCTGTTCTAGATATGTTACCCTTAGTATCTCTGAAACCCCACCATAGTCATGAAAGATGAATGCTTTCGTCCCTGATTTACAGATGACAATTACTGTTCACTCATTGAGACTCAAATCTAGACTGACTCCGATATCCACCTTCCCAAACTTCGTGGAGGCACGAGAATCCTATATAGAATAAACATAATGTTTAAAAATCAGATAATAGCAAGAGAAACAAAACATGAGGCAGCATATTAACAAACAATAAATTGAGTGGTAATTACTGCTATGGAAGAAATCAGTAAAAATTGATGTGGTCAAGAGACTTCAAGGAAAAATTAATGGAGAAGTGTTTAGATTACAGGTCAGTGGTTGGAAATCAGTAAAATCTAAGCAGACATGACGATAAGCATGGATTGTTTGGGATATTGAAAGAGGCTAACTTTTGAGACTTCAAAAAATGTCGATATATTTCAAAAAATGTCCATATATTTTGTGGACAACTTGAATGACAGAGTGTGGAATTCAGAGTTATTCTTACAGCTAAAGGAAGTTGATAAGGGTTGTTAAACCAACAACTAGCAGAGTGCTGGGAACTAATGAGACACTGTTATTTAAAATCATGAAAACTGAGACAGGCAGACCAGTTAGAAGACAACTGCAACACTTCAGGCCTGGCGTTGTGAGGACAGGTTGAGCACACAAAATTTTTTTTAAAAAATAGAAAAATATCTGTGAAAGGATCAGTGGTACTTGGAACTGGGAGTTGGATGGGAGGAGTATGATGTGGTTCAAAATCTATTCATCTAATGTGGTTATGAGTCCAAAATCTTCCAAGAGGATATTAAATGCTCTTTTTTCACTAATTGGCTGTGACATCCTGCCAGGTGTTCCCTAGGTAGACAGGAAATCTGACAAAATTCCTGTCTACTGAAGAAGCATCCATAAAGTTGTCCCAGGTGTTTGTGGAGTATGATGGGGAGGGTGTAGGAGTGCAGAAAATGTTACCTAGAAATGATCTTTTTGGTTTTAATTTGATAGGAAGCCTTCCTTTGACTGGAGATGGAGTATAATAGGTAGAGATGAACTTTAGCTAAATGCTAGCCAAATGAATGTCCATCAGGGGTGGTAAAAAATTGTCTGGAATCTATGCCCATATATAGATTCTATTGCTTGAAAGGATGGGAGCAAAGACAAATGTGATTAAATTTCCCCCTCCTTTGCTGTGATGATTATTCAGATGTTCAGTGTGATTGATGCTGAAGTTAGGAAGACATGCTACTGGGAGCTTGATGCGCCACTTGTTTGGGTCATCCCTAGGGATACAGTTACATTTTCCCTTTTTTCTAATGATGCCATAATGTTCTTATGTGCTTCTGCCTCTAATTTTAAGTTCTTGCTCTTTCTCCCCATGCATACACACACACACACACAAAAGCATACACCATGGAAGACATTAACATTATCATATCTACGAAGGAGATGGTGAAAGTCTTGTGTAGCCTATCATTCAGCCTCCACACATTACACTAGAATCAGGTGGTTGATGACAATCATTACTCATCAAATAGGCTGGACTAGGGTTCTTTGAGTCCTGAGTGCAAGTTAATCAACCTCCTTGCATGTTGAGGTTGGAAATAATTAACTACTTCTGAAAATTGGTGTTATTCAGTGGAGAATGGTCCCACCCCACATCATCTACACCCTTGCCTCTCAAAGTATGATCCACGGACAAGCTGCTTGACATCCTCACATTGAAAGCTGTAGAAATCAGAGCCTCAGGCCCCACCCCAGAACTACTACATCAGAATCTGCATTTGACATGATCTCTGGTGATTCATGTGCAAATTAAAAACAGAGAAATATTCTTTCAGTTACTTTGATCATCACTTTTCATCTTATATATTCAACCAGTCCTGAGTGATATAAGTCTATTCCCTAATATAGCTTGCTTCTTACTCACTCAGGACACTTCTTGAGGCAATGTAGACATTTATATGACAGATGTTATAGAATCATTGCTTGTGGTAAATCCATACCCTTAAGTAAAATTTAATAACTGCCTTTCTTCACACCTTAAAAGGTAACCAAAATCACCATGACAAGAGAACTAGGCACACATGGTATAAATGTTCAAAAGATTTTATTTGCAAATCCAGATCTTCAACATAGCACAGTATCATGTCTATATGGGCAGAAATTCATTTGTCATAACTGCTATTTTTAGTGAAGTCCACCTATGACATTGCTTCAGAAATGTGTCTCAAAGGTGAGACACTTAATCTAAAAATATGTATAAAATGTATATTCTTTTTTTTTTTTTTTTGAGGCGGAGTCTCCCTCTGTCGCCCAGGCTGGAGTGCAGTGGCCGGATCTCAGCTCACTGCAAGCTCCGCCTCCCGGGTTCACGCCATTCTCCTGCCTCAGCCTCCCGAGTAGCTGGGACTACAGGCGCCCGCCACCTCGCCCGGCTAGATTTTTGTCTTTTTTAGTAGAGACGGGGTTTCTTCACGGGATTAGCCAGGATGGTCTTGATCTCCTGACCTCGTGATCCACCCGTCTCGGCCTCCCAAAGTGCTGGGATTACAGGCTTGAGCCACCGCGCCCGGCCATAAAATGTATATTCTTATGGGGCTACATGGATATTGATTCTGACTAAATTAAGCCTCTCTTAACTACTATAGGAAAAATATTTAAACATTGCTTGTGACATCACATTAACAATGAATAATTCAGCTGAATTCAGTGTAAGAAAGATGTTTAATTTGAAGCTTTTGCCACATGAAATAAAAATGTGTGTTAAGAAACTTACTTTTGAGTAGCAAATATCAAACATTATCTTTATCCCTGAATCAAAAACTAGTGGAATTAGAAGAAAATGCATAAGATATTGAACTATATCAAATATTTAATTATACATATCTATTACACATATTTTCCCTGCTTATTCTGCTAAAATGCTTGAATTTTACATCAAATTGCATGTGAAATCAGTGTATAAAGAAATATGTAGGTCACAGAATGACCAACTGTAGAACAAGATTCCAAATTATAATACCTCACATTTCAAAACCGGCTGCTGATAATTTGACTAGTTTATATTTCTTTGGCATCAGCAGCAGTTCTGCTAAGGCAAAGTAAATGTCATAAAATGTTTTGTTTTCCAGCAGCCATAGGCAAATAATTGGCATCTGTTTTCTGTTGTCTAGCTGCAGTTGTGATTTCTGAAACAGAAGCTTCCATTCCTCATCTAATAACTTGTTGATTTGGGACCCTCAAGGGACCAAAAACAAACCAAAAAAAGAAAAAAAAGGATAAAAAAAAAAAAAAGGAAAAAGGAAAACTTGTTGGAGGGAAGAAAATAATCAAACCCTGAAAACATTTGGGCTTCATAGTGCATTCCATCATAGAATGTTTGGACTCATCTGTGTCTCCAAAAATAAACAAGAGGAGGAAATGAGTAACTCTTCTTGTTAAACCTGAAACAATGAAGTTTCTATACTGCAAAATTTAAAAGAGACAAAAGGTCCTCTTAAAATAATTTTGTTCTAATTCACCTTCAAATACTTTTTGACAAGAGCAAAATGTTTTAGTTGTTATAAGGAAAAGGAAGAGAGCAAAGCCTCCAGAGTGGAGAAATTGGGTTTGCCTTGAATTTCAACATTTTTAAAAGCTCAGTTAAGTGGGGGATGTGATTATTTGTAGAGCAGGAAAGGTACTTACAAATGCAACTGTAGGAGGCTCTCTCTTTTTAATGTTTAAGAGCAGATAAAAACGCCACTTTCACTGACTTCAGGCGTTCTTCTGGCTCAGGACTAGGCCATTAATAGTCATTAACACTCTTTCAAATGTATTGCCAGAGTGGTAATGAAATCAACACCTTCTCATTTTTATACTGAAGCTCTGCCAAAGAGCATTTGGTCTTGTCACTACATAGCGATGTGCTGTGCGATGTGCTTGCTACTTAAGATATCAACATAAACACTGAATAAAAACATAAATCTTTTATGATGTTGGGGCATGTTGCCATTATATTGTAAATCAATATAGATCAATTATTCAAACCTAGCCCATTGTTTAACGAATGGAGGGCAGACAAGCCAGTTGCAGTGTAAACTGGGTCTATTTTCCTATTCAGAGTTGAACATCAATTTAGGTTTTTCAAACAAATCATTAGCTGAAAAGCTATCCTTAGAAATTTGATTCCATGCCATGTTCCCACCATTTGTCATTTAGGGAAATATCTCAAAGAATCAGTTAATATGATGAGTACCTTTTTTTTCCCCCCATAAAAGAAGACCTAATCTAAAGTGTTGATGGTCTGCAAGTTTTAGTTTAAATTAGATGCACAGAATTAGCAGTTGCTGCTCCACCTCACCTTCCTTTATAATTATGCAATATGAATAATTTATGCTGAATTTGGTAATATAGAAACTATTTCTGAGAAGGGAAGGACAGACTGACAGATGATAGAAAGGAAAGGAGGGAGGGAGGGAAGAGGGAAGGAAAGAAAGAAGTCTTCCTTTTAACCTACTTTATTTAGAATTTCATTTTCTTTCCTTTTCTTCCTGATTTTCCTTCATTATTGAAACGTATTTGTATGTTGGAACAATACCTTCCCTTCCTAAGTTCCCCAAAGCTATAACATGGGCAAAAGAAACAAGTTAGCAAGGGGGATGAAGACATCTGTGTTCACCGCTTTCCAGCACAAACCACAACTGCTTACTCCATAACAAGTTGTGGTAAACCTGCCTACTTAATCTTATTCCTTTCTGGCTTCCTCTTTCTTTGAGCCCTGTCATGGGAGAACCATCCACCTCCTGTAAGCCACAACTGTCTAGGAGGTTCAATGTATGTGTGTTGTCCTCAGAAGAGAATATATATTTATATATTTTTCTAATCTCTATGTTTTCAAAAACTAATTATTATAACTTACAAGGGCATCATGCTTTCTCACAGAGGGTCTAAGTATAAAATAGAAGAGATTGAGGGACATGAAATAAACTTTTCTAACCTAAGCTATGATCTATTGTAGCTACTCCCAATGGCTTCAAGAGAATTGTTCACTGATTTTGTGGCCAGTAAGATTGAGGAACTCTGTGTACTCATTCTGTTTTGCTTTAGCACAAGAACATATGTATTCTGTTGTTCTTGAGTCCCAAGCAGTACAATAGATAATAGATCAACAGGGAAGAGTCCTTGTCCTGTGTAATTCCTGGTTCTAGAGGAAAAAAGAAAATATTTACATAAGCAATAGACTATAATATATTTTGAAATTAAGTGATGTGACATGTGGTATAAATAAAGTACTATAGGAGCAGTAAGACAGAAGTAAAAGGTCACATTTGGCCAAATGGCATGTACCTATTTTTCTACTGCTACTATCCAAATACATGCTTATGTTGGCAGAGATAATGCAGATGGAGAGCAGTCAGCTTTAGAGTGGGAAGAAGACTGGTGAATTGGAGACTTAGAGCCAACATTTTGAGGAATGTCATTGAGAAAAGCATAGCCTTCCATGCAGAAAATTTGAGGGAAATCCTGAATCACGTGCTGTACTTTGAAAATGTACACAAAGACTGTGCTCCATGAAGCCAGCAACCAAGCCAAGGGGATGTTAAAACCAAGAATTCAAGAAAGATGAGTTTAAGAGTTACCACCAACTATTCACTCCAGACAAACTGGAGATGGATGTCAAAAAGTGCCCCCTATCTTTACCTCATGGAAAGCTTGCAGTCACTACTGTGTGTTATATATCTTCAGGATTTATCAACTTTGAAATCATGAGTGATTAAATATTAAATATGGTATTTCAGGATCTATGTTAAAATGAACTAATTTCCAGATGGATTGCATAACTGATCATAAAATTAATTGGTTAATTAATTTTAAATAAAATTAAATGACCATATAATTAATAAAATTATCTATATAGGCTCTTAAAATATTGTTGACAATATTTGAAGATCTCATATAAAGGTCAGTCCATTTAAATGTTTTCAAAGTCTATATCCTCTGGCCGTACATAATATTTGTAAAATCTCTTATACAATTGCCATTTTCGTATGAAGAGCTCACATTTTCAGAAACGCTTAGCTTCTCATACTAAAATGTCTTTCATTTTTACTCTGGCCCTCAGCAAAGAAAAATCCCCCCCCCCAATTTTTCCTTGTTCTGTATAGAAGTGATATACAATGTTTTGCTTTGATTATTAGAGAAGAAAGCGGTAATATTAAAAAAAAAAAAAAAAAAAAAACTAATTACCGTTAAAGCCTTGCTCGGACACAAAAATTACAAGGAATATTCAGGCAGAAATAATATAATTTACTATATTATGAAATTTTTGTTTCCCTGTTAAATAAAATATATTTGACCTAATGAGCCCTCTTACAGACATTTCTCCTGACTCCTCTTACCTTTGATTTCAAGTATGCACTCTCTACCTTGGAGTTCTTCCTTTTCTTGAACTGCCTAAGTGAACAAATTTCAAAGAAGAGAAGAGTCCTCCAGGGTAATCTTAGGAGGATATCTACTTAAGTATGAAAAAGAGAATACGGAAACTCTAAGATGTTTCCTGTAATTATTAATAAATAACTGAAAACTCAAGGATTGGCATAAAGATGCTCCTTCTCGAGTCACAATATTCTTGCATGAATATTGGGTATATTGTATAATGAAATGTATATTAGACAGTGTCTGTGGCGAGAAAGCATGTGTATATAACAACACTGAGTTTTGTGTATGTCTGTTTTTCTAAAACATTGCTTTCTGGGTACATATTAAAATTTGTTATAAAAAACTATTTTAATTTCACAAGCATATTTGCCTTACAGCTTGTGGTCATATTAAAGGGGGTCGTTACAATGAAAACATTCATTTTTTTTAGAATATGCTTAGGTACATTTAGAAAAGCCATTTGGGTTTTTAATAATTCCCTGTGAAAGACGTTAAATATTAAGACCTACCTAAACACAGCAATCACGTATCAGAAACTGATAGTATATTTAAATATAATCAAAATACAAAATAGCTATTTTTCTACAAAATGTGACTACCAAAATTATTATGGCACAAGTTTCTGGGAGGCTCTCTACCCTCATTTTATAATTAGGAGCAATAAGTGCCAAGAAAGACTGCAGGACTCCCATGGCCACATAGCCAGTTAATAGGGAGCAGCAATAAAACATGGTTTAATGGTATTCTTTCTATAGCTACCCATCTCTAAATAAATGCTGAGGCTACCTGAAACTACTCGTTTCAACATTTATCTTGTATATTAACATACTTAGGCATTTTGCAATTTTCATGCAAAATTATTTTTAGTAGTATTATAAGCAAAAAAACACAAAAACTAAGCTGAGGATATTATATAATTTATTAAGAAAATGTATATATTGTGTAAACTAATTAAATATATTAGAATTTTTATACAATATCTGTTGACTTTTAGGAATCAATCTAACTTTGCAAATTTCAAATCTTCTATATGAACTTCTTGGAGCTGATTTTAGTTTTGGTGTCATTAAGTTGTTCTTTCTCATAAAATTCAAGCATATATATAATCCTGATAAGTCTGAATAAATTTGAAAGTAGAATGGTAATTATGCATGCTGTAGAAAAATTAGGGATCTATATCAAATTTTGGTTCCAGAAATAAAAGAATATTTTATGACTAATGCCAGTATTTCCAAGAGAGGGTCTGAGAATTCCACATTTAAAATAGGGTCAGAGACTTTATCAAAATTAGAAAGAAAAATAAGCTGCTTTTCAATAGTCCTGTTTAAGAAAATGAAAAAGTAACACAGCAACTGGAAAAACAAAATTTGTAATACATGTATCTGACAAGACTTACCTAGGATATATAAAGAACTACTACAATAACAACAACAATAAACAGCTCAATAAAAAATTATCAGAGAACTTGAAGAAAAGGTATAGGAATGGCCAATAAGCATATCAGAAATGCTCAATAATATTAGTCAATATACCAGGGAAATGCAAATTAAAACACAATGCCAAAAAATGCAAATAAAAATCACCAAGCTTATTTTCTCAAAAAGCTAAAACACACACACTAAAAGACACTATGAAGTGTTGGTGAGGATGTAGAGAAACTGGAACTCTCATAAGTTTCTGCTGGGAACATAATATGGTACAGTCACTTCGGAACAAAGGATTGAGATTTTCTTATATAGTGAAACATAAACCTACCATATGACTCACAAAGTTTACTCTTTGGTTTTTACTTAAGACGAATGTTAACATATGTTCACACCAAATACACAGAAATTCACAGTAACTTTATTTTGTAATAGTTCCAACTGGGAACAACCTGTATGTCCCTCAAAGGGTGAACGGATAAATAATGGAATGCAAAATAGTAATAAAAAGAAAAACTACTCTTACAAAGAACATCATAGATGAATCTTAAAAATATTATATTACATTAAAGAGGAGATGCACAGAATATATACAAAGAATAGTACAAAAACATACATACTCTGTGATTTAATTTATATAACTTTCTAGAATAAATTAAACTGTATGGTAGAAACTGAAACTGTGATTACCTGGAGCTGAAAATAGGAGTGGGGCCACTAGAAAGAGGCACAAGGAAACTTCTTGGGTTGGTAGTAACATTCTATACCTTAAAAAGGGTAAATCCATTTGTCAAAACTCATTAATCTGTGCACTTATAATCCCAGTATGTAAACTAAACCTCAATGTACTTCTCCAAAAAAAGAAACAGAAATACAATGTAAGAAGAAAAGGTAAAGTCAAAGGAAAATTTTGAATATTTTTTTCTCTATGTGTTGATTAGGTTTTAGTAATGGCAAATACACACTTCTGAAATTGTCACTTCTGTAACTTGTTTATTGATATTTATATGTAAAATCAAAGAGCATTTTTGACACCCAACTTTAATACAGATTTTAAGGTTGTGCTATGATTTTTATGGATGTTAGGTTTTTTATCTACTACCTTCTACTTTTATTTTTTATGTCTTCTCATTCTGCAGGAATTATATGAAATAAAAATGCTGAGACAGACTAAATGACAATTAATTTTTTTCTTCCCACTTAATGCCCTCATCTATTCATATGATGTTAAGTACAAAGTATTTAATCATATTCCAGAATAAGATATATGCATTCCTTTCAACAGGGTACACATTTATTGTTGCAAACAAGCTAATAGCAAATTATAATCTCGTAAGTGATGTGATCACATTAAATAAAAGATGTTTTGTTGACGGAATGATTTAAAGATGATGTCAGAAATTGTAGGGTCACCTGCAGAGCCATGTTGACTAGTATGGGCTTTATTCTGAGATGGTTGGCAGACTGTTGATAGGTCGTAATTAGAATTTAAGATGATTTACTGTGTATTTAGAAAGATCTCTGCTGTCAACTTGTTAAGAATGAATTGATTGAATCACTACTGTAAGCCAAAAATGTGGTGTCCTGGGCAGTTCTCCAGGCATAGATAACAATGGCATGTAGCTATGGTAGTGATAGATAGACTAGGGAGAAAGAAAAAAAAAACTGGTAAATAGTTTGGATGTGACTTGTGTATATCTCAAATACTTCATCTGAAAAACAAGGATTCTGATACTATGATAGAAGTGTCTTGGGATTGGGATAACCAAGTATTACTCTATAGACTTAGTTTCTGAGGAAGTACATACTACCCTTATTGATCTCATCATCTTTAAAAAATCTTAGTGTTAATAGAAATTTACACACTAAATTTCAGGGATTCAAACTTTTTATAGGAGCAATATAGTCCCCAAAGGTGAGTGTTTTAGCTTAAGATTTTTATAGTCAATGATCTAATTTCACAGTTTTATTTAATACTAAACTCAAAGCCTTGGTGGTTGCTTCTCCTGAGTTTTAGGGGTAAAAAGCATGAATCATTGGAAATATTCCCTCCAAAAAAAGTAAAGTACTGTTGCTTTGCTGTACAAGAAATATTTTTTAATGTGGTATTCTCAATAGTTCTGCAATACATCTCTTTAAATGCAGTTGTAATTTTACCTAAATGTTATGTTCTAGAAGTCCCACTATATTTTACAGTTTTGAGTATTTCTTTTTCATGTGGTATTTCAGCTTTCTATTTTACTTCAATATTGTATTTTAATTTTTCCACATATTTTCAAGATTTATGAATCTGAGGACTTATAATTTGTTCTTGAATAATAGCAGGTTGCATACTTCTTATAACTCTAGAAATATTGTGAACTAAATAGATATGGACAGATATGATGCTTAAGAATTTTTTTTCTTTTGGCAGGAAATTCAATGTTTTGTTTTACTTATTTCTTTACTAGATTCAAAACTGATTTATAAATAATATGTTTGACTCTCAAAGGGTCCCCTAATTATCTTTTTCTCGGTATTTTAACCTGAACAACTCCTCTGTATCAGTACTTTAAAACTCAGATCAAATACTTATTGTTTTGTAGAATATTGTTCAAATTCGCATACAAATTATTTTTTATTATGCATAATTCATTTGTGTCTCCGATAAAATAAACATTTATTTATCTATTATTTTATTTGTTAATTCAACACACTGCTGGAGAATCTACTATTTGTGAGGCACTACAAAATGCACTAGCTATATACTCCTGAGTAAAGTAGTGCTTCTGCTTCCAGGCAGCTTATGCTCTTATCTATCACATTTTTACTAGAATTCTTTCTTTCCATTAACAAATATTTATTGAGTGACTTCTATGCACTAGGCTGCTTTGGCACTTTGAATACATTATCACAAGAAAAGGTGAAGATTTTGTGGTCATAGGGCTCACATTCTAGCAGAAAGAGAGAGTCAATAAACAAAAACACTATAAATTATACCGTGCTACAAGGTGATAAATTCTATGGAATAAAGAAAAAGTAGAACAGGTTAGGAGGACTTGAGTGTACCTGGTGATTGGGCAGGAAGAGAGGTCAAGATACTGTATTAAAGTGTAATCAGCATGCTGGGATAATATTTGAACAAATACTTGAAAGATGTAAGAGAATTGGGAAGTAAATATCTGAGGAAGATCATCCCAGGCAGGGGGAATTACCAGTGCAAAAGCCTTAATAAAGGAGCATGTGGCATGTTAGAGTTACGGCAAGGAAATCATATGCCTGGAAAACAGTAAACAAGAAGATAGTAGAAAAAGAGTCTGCCAGCAATGTAAAAAACTTATAGGTAAATATATAACTGCTTCTCTAGAATATTCTAGAAAATTCTAGAATATATCAGGATGACTTGATATCTGTTATCTCTATGCCTTATGTCAGCAAAAGTTCTGTCTTACATTGTGTTCTGTATTCTGTTTTCTCCTTTGTCCTCAGTAGATGTGCACAACTATCCTCTTTAAAAATCGTATATTTTAATGAATTTCCAAACTTTTCTCTGGTCCATAATAAAATAAGGATATAGAGTCAGCATTCCAATAGTGTATACCTCCTGGGTAAATCAGAGAAAATCAGTAAGAAGGAAATTAAATCCATATGATTAACTTTTAATGTTGCTCTAAGGACAAAATAGGTGTTGAGCCTTAGGCTGATCCTGCTATTTTTGGTGTTTTTTGTTTGTTTGTTTGTTTGTTTGATTTTTCCCAGTTCTGTGGGTCTGTAGAGAGGCTTGCAAAGAACCAGCAGCTTTCAATTAGTTATAAAACAAGGCAGATACTTGCTTTTTAAGACCAATCGCTTTAGATCCTTGCTTTTAGTCTAAGCCAACAGAAAACAGATACAAAAGATATGATCTGGAAACTTAAGTAACTTACTTCTTTGGTTGAGCTTGAAATAAATTTTAAACTATTTGTGAGAATAAAATAATAATTGTAGGCTTGATATTTCTAAAAAACAAAACAAACAACAACAACAACAACAATAACAGGGTCTTGCTCTGTTACCTGGGCTGTAATGCCATGGTGAGATCTTGGTTCACTGCAACCTCTGTATCCTGGACTCGTGATCCTCCCACCTCAGCCTTCCTAGTAGCTGGGACTCTAGAGAGAGAATAGCCAGGTGTGGTGGTGATCACCTGTTGTCCCATCTACTAGGAAGGCTGAGGTGGGAGGATCAAGCATATATACACATACATATATATACACACACACACACACACACATATATATATACACACACGTGCGTGCGCACACACACACACACATATACTTATATCTATATACTTCTATTGCTATACTTATATATGCATACAGACACTTATATATGTGTGTATATATATACTTATATATATACTTCTTTCTCTGTATATATATATATGCTTATATATATATATATGCAAATATGAGAGAGAGAAGTATGTGGCATGTTAGAGTTACAGCAAGGAAATCATATGCCTGGTAAACAGTAAGCTAGAAGACAGTAGAAAAAGAGTCTGCCAGCAATGTAAAAAACTTATAGGTAAATATATAACTGCTTCTCTAGAATATTCTAGAAAATTCTAGAATATATCAGGATGACTCGATATCTGTTATCTCTGTGCCTGATGTCAGCAAAAGTACTGACTTACATTGTGTTATGTGTTCTGTATTCTGTTCTCTTCTCTGTCCTCAGTAGATGTGCACAACTATCCTCTTTAAAAATAATATATTTGAATGAATTTCCAAACTTCATTTAATGTGTATTTAGAAAGATCTCTGTTGTCAACTTGTTAAGAATGAATTGATTGAATCACTACTGCAAGCCAACAATGTGGTGTCCTTATATATAAGCATATATGAGAGAGAGAGAGAGAGAGAAAGAGATAAGAGAGAGATGGGGTCTAACTATGTTCCTCAGGCTTGTCTTGAATTCCTGGCCTCAAGCAATCCTCCTATCTCGGTCTCCCAATATCCTGTGGTTACAGGTGTGAGCCACTTTGCCCAGCCAATATATTTATTATATTTTAATACATTATCATTTTCTCTGTAGCTATCAGGAGACCTACTAGCAACAATGCTTATGGATCAAATCTCTAATTATATAACTTATTCCATCTTATATTTAGTAAAGTAGAACAATATGCTGAAGAAAATAAAACTGGTTTTCATTCCAAACTCTAAATCTGGCTCTGATTGCCATCAGTTTATGTTTAAGGGTTGACCATGCCTGCTTTTAGTTGTGACTTCCTCATGAGCTCTTCAACCTGACTCTTTCTTTTGTGGCACAGTGCTATTGTTTTCTGAGGCCCTGACATTTTTAGTGAGGGTGACTGTATTTATTCAGTGCCAATAACTGAGGAATAAATTCTTACATGTGGGGTAGGATCTCTACTATTGTTTTGCAAATTAACTGACTGAAACAAAATAGTGATAATGTGTTGTTATGGTTAAGATTAAGAAGCTGCTGATTACCTCTAGAGGATACAACTGCAGACACATTATTTAAAAGGCCTATTTTGTTGAACTGACTGATAAATGAGCAAAACATTTATGTGCATCATGTATTAACACAAGTATGGACTTTTGAGTCAGGTAGAGCTCATTTAATTTTTGTCTGATACTTCTATCTCTCCCGAGAATTAGCTTCACCGTAAGGTTGAGTCTCTGTATTGTTATAGACTGTCGCTTATAATCCACAAGATACACAGCAAGTTACTTTACTTCTGTGAAGCTCAGTCAACTTATTGACACAGTTTGATAGTGTCCATTTGCCATTGCTTATAGGAGAGATTGCTATTTAAAAGACTTCTTCCCTATCTGAGATCAAGTGTGATCATTTTCCTGCTATCCTGTGCCGTTTACAAATGATGATCTTTCTTCCTTTTCACTATAAGCAAGTAATTATAAAAGATGATCATTAAGTCCTCTTGGTTTAGTTTTAACCAAAATAATATTGTTGCAAGAAGAATGCTATCTGTTAAATGTAGTCAAGGTATTACTTGGAAGCTGTCTTGGCCTTCCTTGGATTTTCTATTTTATTGTATCACACATTCATTAACTGATCTATTCCTTGGGAATGCAGCACTATAATGGGTTAGATATCTGGTCTCTGCCAGTTGAGAAGTGTATTCTTCAATTCTTCTCAAAATAGTGACTTTGTGTACTTTATAAATCCTATTTTATACCTACCGAAAAACTGGGTGGACATTGACACATTCAAAATTGCCAGCAACTCTCATTAACAGGCTGTTTTGAATCCCTGATACCTGCTGACACAATAATTAATGAGCAAATGATTTAAAATCTATGAATGTAAATGTTAAAAGTACATATATCTGGCATTGACTAGCAACAGTCTTTAAGAGACCGACATATAGAAAAGGATACTAGTGATTTACAAGTACATGTAAATGTCAGTTTGGGTTCCCCATTGTATAGGAATATTCAGTAGCCTAAGAAGACGCTGGAAGAAAATGTTATATTTCTGGAGGTAGGCATGATGCCTTAAAGCAAGCAGCAGGTTCCATTCCCTTGGACATAGTCATTTTATCAAGGACCTACATGGTCCAATGAGGGTGATTCTAGGAATTCATCCTTGCTATTCTTGGCTTGTTATTCTTTCTATGAGAACCAAAGAAAAGAATATATAGCTCCAGTCACTATTGGAAGACAGTCTTAACCAACACAAAAAAACAACATGAGGCAGAAACAAATACTAAGGAAAGCATAAAAAACATTGGAATGGAAACTGAGTTCCTGATACTTTCTTGAGCTTCTGGATCAGACTAGCTTGAAACATACTGGACTTCTAGAATTCCAGCTGGAAAATATTTTTAAATTGCTTTGCAATATCTGGGTGCATTTACCGAGGCAAGAAATGTAAACCTCTATATGTATATGTGCTTGTTCATGTGTGTGCACGTGCATGTGTTGGGGGGTTGGAACTACGAAGGTGGAAGGGCTGTGCAGTTTAGATGCTTAAACAGACTTCTCACAAATCTATACTACCCGTAGTTTAGGGGGAATCAATTTGGAAAAAGTATAGTGATTCATAGAAATCCCAAATGGTTTTCCTGGAAGTTTCCACATAAAGAGGTAGAATGAATCCCAAGAATATTTTACATAATCTTCCAAATCACTGGAATGATACTATTAACTCAACAGTCATTTAAATCTGATTGATATATATGGCATCAATGATTATGGTCTTTATTAAAATTCTTATAAAAATAAGTGATTGCTTTGTGGTCCTTTGATTAGAGTCTGTTTTATCAACAAATTTCTTATCCCCAAAATGTAGAGACCATTGTTTAAAAATATTCACTATAGCCAGGCGCGGTGGCTCAAGCCTGTAATCCCAGCACTTTGGGAGGCCAAGACGGGCGGATCACGACGTCAGGAGATCAAGACCATCCTGGCTAACACAGTGAAACCCCGTCTCTACTAAAAAATACAAAAAATTAGCCGGGCGAGGTGGCAGGCGCCTGTAGTCCCAGCTTCTCAGGAGGCTGAGGCAGGAGAATGGCCTAAACCTGGGAGGCGGAGCTTGCAGTGAGCTGAGATTCAGCCACTGCACTCCAGCCTGGGGTCAGAGCGAGACTCCGTCTCAAAAAAAAAAAAAAAAAAAAAAAAAAATTCACCATTAGCTTCCTAAATCTTAGCACGATGTATGGCATTTACTAAACTCAATGTGTGTTGAGTTTATTGGGATGGGAAAGGCATATATTGAAGTAGGAGACAGTCAAATGATTTAAAAAATGCCAAAAAGCAAGACTCAAGTGATAGATACATATCTTAAAACCTGAGTGATTTTTGTTTAATGATTGTTACAAAAGCCAACATTGTAAGGGAATAAATTTTAATTCATAATTAGGTACAATTTGGAGGTGGTAAATAAATCTAGTAAATCTATTTAAAATTTTTTAAGCACCCTTTTCATGAAGATTTTTTTTTTTTTTTATTTCATGTGTAAATCACTTCAAATATTGGATCCAGATGGTATAGTCTCAAAGGTTTCATATTTACACACAGTCCAATATTCTTTTCCAAATCAAATGTGAAACAGCATTTGCTACAACCAATCCTGAAACTGTGAGCAAAAATGTGACAGTCCTCTAACATGGAGACTGCCAAGGCCTTTCTTGTTTCTTCGAAAATACACACGGCCTCTAATTCTGTGAATATTTTATCCATCTTGTGAAGGTTCTCTCTTTGTCTCTCCATCCCTTACCCTCCCACCAGAAAGAGACAAAACTAGATAATGAGATGAAAGGGAAAAGTTTCCTGATCCTAATTCAGCATTCACTGCTCCCTTGCCCCCCGCCCCCCACAAAAATGTGAAAAGAGTTTTGAAATGTGATAAACAATAATCGAAAGATATTTTATTTCTTGTTTTACTCATGGTGATTACTATCTGTGTGCATGAGCAGTGCTCAAAAAAACCAATTAATGTCCAATATTCTTAACAACACTATACAGAAGAGACTTGCGTTTGATTTGAGGCAGAAGCTTCTGTTTTGCAGAAGCTATCTTGTGTGCAGTTCTGCTTCTTATACATTTTGGAAGTCCACAGACTTTACTTCAAAAAAGTTATAGCTAATTCCTTACATCCTTATACCAAATTCTCTTGCTACTATCTTTCTCTTGATACAGTCTGTAGCTGCATTACAGGAAGCTGAATTCTAAAACATCCTTTTGGGTCCAAATTTCACTTAGTCCAGTAGCTGTCATTACTATTATGTAAGAATGCTCAGCTCCAAATTCTGTATTTAAAAAATAAAATGCTACTTTTACATTTGATTCAAGTGCCTAACCCATTTATATTTATTGTCATATTTTTTGGGTTTTCTATTAACTCTGTTAAGATTTTTATTTCTGTCTAATGTTTCCTTATTGTTTCTTATCCTATCTGTTTTTAATTTAAGTTGGAATAAACAGAGCCTTGATTTCTTCAAATAATGAAGGAAATTCATTAATTCAAGATAAAACAATCTGATGCACTGCAGGATGAGGACAAAAATAGAGAGGGACCTTGCAGATGGTTATTCAGGGTTCAAGTCAATTCTCAAATATCAGAACTTTGTGACTTCACTTTAGGGTTCCAACATCTATATAATTAAATGAAAATAAATTTTCACCCTTATCTGTCATGTCTAATTAATGATCTTACCTGCCGGTTTTCTTTTCTGCTTCTCTTCGCACTACTTATAGACCTATATTTTCTTTACTACTGAAATTAGTATTCTGGTGGATTCAGCAAGTTGTTATCATCATGACTTTTTATGTCAGGGCTTTTTATGAGCAGCTGATTAGTATGTGGATTGACTTCTTTTGTACCTCATCCTCACCCATAATCCAAAGTGCTATAAGAATTTCAGGCTCACGTGACTTCTTCAAGCTGATGCTTCAGAGAAGATTGTAAACAGGGCTTTTTTTGCTTGGAATGAACTTTTGAGTGATTGACATATCTAGCACAACTGTCTTTGACGTCTAGTGTTTAAACCCTTATATCTGTGTATACAATTGCCATGATAATCAAAATCCAATTAATAAAAATCAAAAGTGTTAACATTTGTAAAGTGTGTAAAGCTGTTCTCAGCACAGAGCAAATACCATATAAATGCTTACTAAATAAATAAAACAGTGACTAAATCCAAATAAAAAGTATTTGAAAATATTAATGAGATATATAAATACATATTGATGTTTGTTTTTTTAAAAAGGACAAAGAGAGGAAAACACAAATTTTGGAATATAAAAGTAAACACCTCTAATATAGAGAAACTTAAATGAATTATTCATGAATATTACCTGCAAACCTATGGTAATGTGAATGCCACAAGAATGAGCAATTTCTGCTCAAGTGTAAATTGTCAATATTGACCTAACAAGAAGTTGAAAATCTGAATGGATCAATTACCACAGTACAAACTGGTGAAGTTCACCAAGATTAGATGGATTTTCAGTTAAGTTCTACTTAAATTTAAAAGACAGGTAATTTTAAATTATTGCAATTATTTCAGGCCAAAACTAGGAAGTCTTAAATGTATTTTATGAAGGCAATATAACTTAAAATTAGAACCTGATTTAAATAGAATAAAATTGAAAATGAACACAATCTCATTGATGCAAATATTCAAAATACAATAAATAGAACTCAACCAGAACATTAGGATCAATGGGTTTTCTACCAAGAATGGCAAGAGTGGCTCAAAATCAAGACACTGGAGTTACATAAATATTAAGCAACATGCCTAACATTACTCATCTAGTGAGAAATGAAAGAATTTGCACCCTTGTCAATTTATGATAATGATAATGAAAATGGCACCATTAAAACAGCTAACTTCTATGGAACTGTTCTGTGGTATGTTTCATTCCTTAGAAGTTAAAAGATGTATCTTCTAATTTTGCCATGAAATATTATAATGTGAGATGAAACAGGAATCATCATGTCACAAATGGAGCTATTTTTGAGGTTAAATGTAAAAAATAAACATTTGCTATTGATGTAGAAAAGTGAGAAACAAAACAAAGAGGCACAGATGTTTTAGATTTTGCCTTGACTAAGTCTAGGTAGGATATTCACATCTACTCTCTGCAAAAGTTATAGAGGAAGAAAATATACAGAACAAGGTTTCCTGAAAAGTCAAGGGCTGGGCTAAAGAGAAGCAGAAGTGGCAGTATTATCACTGTGGAAGACGAATGTAGTGGCACTTCTGATTTATTTAGTATTCAGGATTTCAACCTTAATTAGGATTCCTTTGTCACATCATTCATCAAATATACTTGAAGAAATGGAAATTAACCTCAAAGTTTCTGTCGCCTCAGGCATGCTTTTAATACTTGTACTCATTTCAGTGTATTGTGAAGTACAGTGAGTTGACTTGGAAATATTTTGGTTGGAAAAAGTAGCATCCAAATGGAGATGTCCCGCATTATAAGCAATTCTGGCAGGGATATATAAAAAAGCAACCATTTAAATGGTTACTAACTGTAACCATTTGTTGTTGGTGTTTCTTTTTTCTTTCCTTTTTTTTTTTTTGAGACAACGTCTTGCTCTGTCGTCCAGTCTGGGGTGCAGTGGTGCAATCTCGGCTCACTGCAACCTCCACCTCCCAAGTTCAAGCTATTCCCCTGCCTCAGCCTCCTGAGTAGCTAGGACTGAAAATCAAGACACTGGACGCGCCACCACGTATCACCATGCCCAGCTCATTTTTGTATTTTTAGTGGAGATGGGATTTCACCATGTTAGCCAGGATGGTCTCAATCTCCTGACCTCGTGATCCACCCACTCGGCCTTCCAAAGTGCTGGGATTACAGGCGTGAGGCACGGCGCTGGCCTGTTGTTGGTGTTTCTTTCAGTCAGTGCTAAGAACATTATGGGTTTTTTTTTTTCCCCAAAATGTTCTGCAAAATCCACCCTGATGATCTGGTTTGCAAAGATCCTTTTAAAAAAATTACTTTAAGAACGATTTTTGCTTATGATATTTCATATTTGTTCTGTTAGTAATGTTACTGTACTCCTGAGGGAATCTGCATATTTATGATTATAATTTATCAAGTTGAATATAGAAAATATAGAATTATTAATTCAATAAGTATGTTTAGCATGTGCAGACCTACTCCAGGCACCAAGATATACCTTTTTCAACTTCATCCTTTCTAACAAATTTCCAGCTATGACTCAAAATCTAAAATCTATGCCATACCTTCTTTGATAACTCTGACACAGGCACCATAGATTATTTTCTCTACATTGCTCCTGTAGTCATTGGCACACACACATCATATGAATTATCTATATGCATAAATGTTGATACATACATGCAGTATACATCATTATATAGAATATAAACATTTAAAAGACAGTGACAGTGTTTTATATGTGTATATATATTTGCATTTGCAAAAATTAGAACTCAGGCATTTAAAATATTAGTCGTCTTTTAATTTCGTAAAAAAATACATTAATAAATGAGTAAACTTCAAGTCACAGTTTAATCATAATCAATTATAGTAACACCATAACTGTTTTATTTGGTAGTTGCAAGATCAAATTCTTTGTAAATTTCTCTAACATGATATAGAACGTGACATTTTGTTGTTGGTCTTACCATAGATGTTCTTGAGTTTGTATCCTACTAGTATAATTAATATAATAGCTATATTTGGGTTAAGCACCAGGCTTAGAAACTACTTTGAGCCCCTGTTTTACAACTCATCAGCTATAGGGGGATCTTGGCAAATGTTTTAAACTTCTCTACACTTGGTTACCTCATCTGAAAAATGTGAATAATAATGTCATGTATTTTTCAGAACTATTTGATAAATTAAATGAGGTATATTAGTAACAAGCTTAAAAATGTCATAAAGTCCTCAACAAGTGTTAGTGGTTACTATTATTAATATTGTTTGACATATTTATGAAGACTTAGCTAATTTCACTAGGCAGATCTTTCTTTTTCCACCTATATTTTAAAATAAGAGACTGGATTCTTAATGCCTGAATTTAATAGATTTTTCATACTGTTTTAGGAATATAGACCCTCTTTCCTTAGTGAATTCCTGTATTTTACCCAAAATATTAATGTAATCATATGGACAAATAATTTCATTAACTTTCTTGAAGGAGTTCTATGAGAACGTATAGTACTCTTGAAAATAGAATAAAACCTTCCTATACATGAATATCTGGTAAGAAAATCTTTGTGTGTTTCTTGAACCAAATTTGAGTGTTGGCTTAAGAAACTGCGAATATTCTCACTCCTCTGAGAATATTCTCTGTGTCTTATACTTCAGAGCTGTCAGTCAGTATTTTTGATCATTAGCCATCTGTGATTATTTTAATTTTTGCCAGCAGGAGAAGGAACTCTTTTCCACCCAGGAGCTCTGTTATTACAATATAATTTATATGTAAAGAGCTCATTTCATCAGTGAGAGAAACTTTTACCCATTTTTTAAGGTTTGAAAGAAATTCATGGCATCTTCTTTTTCTTCTTTCTCCAACTCTGTATCCCTTTTTCAGTGTTAATTTATCCTAGTTTCTTTCTATATAAAAATTTTGCAGCAACCAGCTGACGCTTTTAATAACGGGATTGAAATTAAGCTGATATCCATGTATTTTAAATACAAAATCTCAAGTATTGTAGCTGCTATTTTAAAATTTAAGACTCATAGAGAAAAATACAATTTTACATTGCAGTGATGTTTAGTATTGAAGAGGAAGGCTCTATTTGAGGTTTCCATATTAACAGTTTATTAAAAAGGCATAATGACATTTTAGCTATAATTATGTAATAAGGGCAAATTTTTAAAGCGGAATAAAAAAGAATTTGAAAACTAAAAAGGCCTTTCTACGTGATACTGTGATATAGGACTTAGAGTCATGGAATCACTTTCATACCTCATCCTACTTCTGTTTCTCATTTCAGTTTGACCTTCAGCAAGTCAAAGGCTCCCCTCAATCACTTACCCTATAATCTAGGATAATAATGTTAACTGAATATAGTTATTGCGAAGATTAATAAGTATTGGGTCATAAAATGTAATACATGTATTTAAAGTCTCTGCAGGAAGACAAGACTGAATACCTCAATCATTATTGTAGAGTGGTTTGATGAAATGAATTATTGATCAACTACACAAAATTTGTTTGAGGTCTTGAACTTTATGAAGCAAGTTTCAAATCTCAGGATAGATATTCCTAGAAATTAGTGCTTTTCAAGATCTCATGTCATTTCTTGAAGAATCAGAAAGTATATTGTTGTTTTTCCTGGAGAACAGTTATATTATATTCTCAGCAGAGTTGACTTCGGAGGAAATTTCTGTTGATCCAAGGACATTCCCATATTTTTTATTTTTCATTTACTTTCTCTTCTCGCATTCTCTAACCATAATTATTTCTCTGTGCTTTCTTTGAGAAAGAAACCTGGAGTTCTTATTCACATACCTGAAACAGAAGAAGCAAACAATCTCAATGTAGTAGGAGGAAAACTGAGCAACAGCATAAACAGCAAACAATAGCACAATACTTTCTCTCTCTGGGTACTTAGCTAGTTTAAAAAATAATTCAAAAGTGACATCCTGTGTTTATTTAGACAATTTTTATTGAGACATTTAAAGACAATGCCAAGAATAAATATATAGATTTCTTTGTTGTTTATTTGCTATTATCTTGGAGTAGGGATTGGGAAGGAGGGTATGTAAATACACACACACACACACACACACACACACACACACACACAGTGGAGATATGGAGAAAGTTACTTCCTGAAATAATGATCAGCTTGGTGAAGGAGCAGCAACATATTCTGAGAAATAGCAGGGAAAGTAGCCAAGTTTCCACATAACTCTGAGTCAATATGTCTGATCCCATTGAAAACTAACCTAATTTAACATTTCAACTTTTCATTTTGGCTTTAATAAACCCAGAATATCTTCTACATAGAAGCCTAGAGATGAGTTATGATATCCAAAAATGCCTACAGAAATGACAAATAATTGTCACATATACCATCATACAACTTACCTCTTAGAGGTGGTTTCTTAATTAAAAACAAGCGTGCATCTGTAGTCCCAGCTACTTGCAAGGCTAAGTGGGGGAGGATTGCTTGAATCCAGGAGATCAAGGCTGCGGTGAGCCAAGATTACACCATTGCACTCCAGCCTGGATGACAGAGTGAGACCCTGTTTTCAAAAACAAACAAACAAACCAAAAAAATCCAACTCTAAAGCATAGAGTTTTATGATGTAGACACAGTGTGTGTCTGTATGGCAATCATTTTTTTTTAATTTAATTTTTTTTATTTCAATAGATTTTGGGGTACAGGTGGTTTTTGGTTACATGGATGAATTACATAGTGGTGAATTCTCAGATTTTAGTGCAAGATCACCTGAGTAGTATACACTGTACCCAATATGCAGTTTTTTTAATCATACACTTTCCTGACCCTCTCCTCGTTCTGAGTCTCCAAAGTTCATTGTATCACTCTGTATGCCTTTGGGCACTGAAGGCTTAGTCCCCACATAAAATGAGAACATATGGTGTTTGGTTTTTGAGTTAATTCACTTAGAATAATAGCCTCCAGCATCATCCAAACTGCTGCAAAAGACATTATTTCACACCTTTTTATGGCTGAGTTATATTTCATGGTTATATTTGTATGGCTGAGTTATATTCCATGGTATATTTATACCACATTATCTTTGTCCACTCATTGGTCGATGGGCACTTAAGTTAGTTCCCTATCTTTGCAGTTGTTAATTTGACTGCAGTAAACGTTAAGTGTTCATGTGTCTTTTTCACATAATTACTGTTTTTTTTTTTTTTTTTCCTTTAGGTAGATACTCAGTAGTGAGATTGCTAGATCAAATGGTAGATCTACTTTTAGTTCTTTAAGGAATCTCCATGCTGTTTTCTATGGAGTTTGTACTAATTTATATTCCCATCAGCAGTGTATAACCATTCCTCTTTCACCACATCCACACCAACATGTGTTATTTTTTGACTTTTTCATATTGGCCATTCTTGCAGGAGTAAGGTGGTATCTCACTGTGGTTTTAATTTGCATTTCTCTGATGACTAGTAATGCTGAACATTTTTCATATTTTTTTTGGCCATTTGTATATCTTCTTTTCAGAAGTATCTTTTCATGTCATTTGCACACTTTTTGATGGGATTATTTGTTGCTTTCTTGCTGATACTGTTTGAGTCCCTTGTAGATTATGGATACTAGTCCTTTGTCAGATGCAGAGTTTGGAAATATTTTCTCCCATTCTGTGGGTTGTCTATTTACTCTGATGATTCTTTTGCTGTGCAGAAGCTTTTTAATTTAATCAGGTCCCATTTATATATTTTTGTTTTTGTTGCACTTGCTGTTGGGTTTTATTCATGAATTCTTTGCCTAGGTCAATATTCAGAAGAGTTTTTCCAAAATTATCTCCTATAATTTTTGTGGTTTTGGGTCTTAGATTTAAGTTTTTGATCTGTCTTGAGTGGATTTTTGTGTAAGGTAAAAGATAGGGATCCAGTTTTATGCTTCTGTATGTGGCTAGCAGTTATACTGGCACCATTTAGTAAATTGGATGTCCTTTCCCCAGTTTATGTTTTTGTATACGTTGTTAGAGATCAGTTAGTTGTATTTGTCTTTATTTCTGGGTTCTCTATACTTTTACATTGGTCTGTGTGCCAACTTTTATACCAGCACCATGGTGTTTTGGCAACTATAGTCTTGTAGTATAACTTGAAGTCTGGAAGTGTGATTCTCCAATATTTGTTTTTTTGCTTAGGAATTATTTGGCTATTTGGATTATTTGTTGGTTCAATACAAATTTTCGGAGTTGTTTTTTCTGATTGTGTGAAAAATAATTTTGGTATTTTCATGGAAATTGCATTGAATCTGTCGATTGCTTTGGGCAATATGATCATTTTTATAACACAGTATGGTCAATTTTACAATAAGCAGTTATTCTGTTTAAGGAGGCTAAAGGTAGGACTCTGATCCCTTCTGGGTTGTAAGGTTTCTGCTGAGACGTCTGCTGTTAGTCTGAAAGATTTTCCTTTATAGGTGAATTGATGCTTTTTTTCTCACTGCTCTTAGAATAATTTCCTTCAGTTGAATTTGGATAGTCTGATGACTACATGCCTTGGCAATGACCTTTTTGCAATGAATTTTTCAGGAGGTTTTTGTATCTTCTTGTATTTGGATATCTAAATCTCTAGGAAGGCTAAGGCCGCCAAACCATGAGCATGGTATGTGTTTCCATTTGTCTGTATCATCTATGATTTCTTTCAGCAGTGTTTTGTAGCTCTCCTTGTAGAGATCTTTCACCTCCTTGGTTAAATATGTTTCTAAGTATTTTATTTTTTATTATTTGCAGCTGTTGTAAAAGGGATTTGAGTTCTTGATTTAATTCTCAGCTTGACTGTTGTTGGTGTATGGCAGTGCTACTGATTTGTGTACATTGATTTTGTAACCTGAGACTTTATGGAATTTTTTTATCAAGTATAGGAGTCTTTTGGAGGTGCCTAGGGTTTTCTAGGAATGCAGTCATATCATCAGCAAACAGTAGTAGTTTGACTTCCTCTTTTTTTTTTAATCTGGATGCCCTTTCTTTCTCTTGCCTGATTGCACTGGCTAGGAATTCCAGTACCGTTTGAATAGAAGTGGTGAAAGTAGGCATCCTTGTGTTGTTTTAGTTCTCAGGGGGAATGCTTTCAACTTTTTCCCATTCATTATGATGTTGGTGGTGGTTTTGTCATAGATGACCTTTATTCATTTGAGGTTTGGCCCCTGTATGCCTATTTTTGTTGAGGGGTTTATCATTAAGTGATGCTGGATTTTATTGAATGCTTTTTTGCATCTATTGAGATGATCATATAGTTTTTGTTTTTAATTCTGTTTATGTGATGTACCACGTTTATTGACTTGTGTATGCTAAATCATCCCTGTATCTTTGGGATGAAACCCATTTGATGATGATGTATTATCTTTTTTGATGTGCTATTGAATTCAGTTAGCTAGTATTTTCTTGAGGATTTTTGCATCTATGTTCCTTAGGGATATTGCTCTGTAGTTTTCTTTATTTGTTATGCTCTTTCATGGTTTTGGTATCACAGTGATACTGTCCTCATAGAATGATTCAGGGAGGATTCCCTCTTTCTCAATCTTTTGGAATAGTTTCTGTAGGATTGGGACAATTTCATCTTTGAATATCTTGTAGAATTCAACTGTGAAGCCATCAGGTCCTGGACTTTTTTTAAATTGGCCTTTTTTTTTTTTTTTTTTTTTTTTTTAACTGATTCAATGTCGGTACTTATTATTGATCTGTCAGGGTTCCGATTTCTTCCTGGTTTAATCTAAGAGGTCTGTATGTTTCCAGGAATTTATCCATCTCCTCTAGATTTTCTGGTTTGTGTGCATAGAGGTATTCACAATAGTCTCAAACAATCTTTCTTTGTATTTTTGTGGTATCAGTTGTAAATATCTCCATTTTCATTTCTAACTGAGCTTATTTGAAGCTTCTCTCTTCTTGGTTAATCTAGCTAATGGTCTATTAATTTTGTTTATCTTTTCAAATAACCAGCTTTTTGTTTCATTGATGTTTTGTTTTTTTGTTTGTTTGTTTCAATTTCAATTAATTCTGCTCTGATCCTTGTTATTTCCTTTCTTCTGCTAGCTTAGGGGTCAGTTTGTTCTTATTTCTCTAGTTTCTTGAGTTATAACATTAAGTTGTCAATTTGTGATCTTTCAAACTTTTTGATGTAGGCATTTTGTGCTATAATCCTTCCCCTTAGAAATGCTTTTCCTTTATCCCAAAGATGTTGACAACTTGTGTCACTATTATTCATTTCAAAGATTTTTAAAAAATTTTCATCTTAATTTCATTGGTAACCAAAAAATCATTCAGGAGCAGATTGCTTAATTTCCATTTATTTGTATAGTTTTGGTGGTACCTTTTGGAGTTGATTTCTAGTTTTATTCCACTGTGCTCTGAGAAACTACTTGATATAATTTCAATTTTTTTAGAATTAATTGAGACTTGTTTTATAGCCTGTAATATGGTCTATCTTGGAGAATATTCCATGGGCTGATGAGAATAATGTATATTCTTCAGTTCTTGGGTAGAATGTTCAATATATATCTGTTAATTTGTTCAAGAGTGTAGTTTAAGTCCATTGTTTCTTTTCTCTTTTTTTGAGATTGAGTTTAACTCTTGTTGCCCAGGCTGGAGTACAGTGGCACAATCTCAGTTCACTGCAACCTCTGCCTCCCGGGTTCAAGTAATTCTTCTGCCTCAGCCTCCTGAGTAGTTAGGATTTACAGGTGCCCACCACCATGCCCAGCTACTTTTTTTCTTTTTTTTCTTTTTTTTTCTTTTTTTTGAGACAGAGTCTCCCTCTACTGCCCAGGCTGGAGTGCAGTAGCACAATCTCATCTCATTCAATCCCCGCTTCCTGGGTTCAAGTGATTCTCCTGCCTCAGCCTCCCGAGTAGCTGGGAACACAGGTGCACACCACCATGCCAAGCTACTTTTTTATATTTTTAGTAGAATTGGGTTTTGCCATATTGGCCAGGCTGGTCTCAAATTCCTGACCTTGTGACCTTGTGATCCACCCACCTTGGCCTCCCAAAGTGCTGGGATTACAGGCATGAGCCACCACTCCTGGCCCCCCATTATTTCTTTTTTTTTTTTCTTTCCCCATTGCTTCTTTATTGACTTTCTTTCTTGATGATCTGTCTAATGCTATCAGTGAACTATTGAACTCCCTCACCATGATTGTGTTGTTATCTCATTTCTTAAGTCAAGTAGTAACTGCTTTATGAATCTGATTGCTCCAGTGTTAGGTGCAGATGAATTTAGAATTGTAATATCTTTTTGTTGGATTGATTTTTTTTATAATTATGTAATGAGGTTCTTTGTCATTTTTTTTTTTTTTTACTGTTTTTGCTTTAAAGTCTGTTTTATCTGATACAAGAATAGCTGCTCCTGCTTGTTTTTTATTTCCTTTGTTGTGGAATATATTTCCCACCCTTTCACTTTGATTTTATATAAAATATTATGTATTAGGAAGGTCTCTTGAAGACAGCAGATATTCGATTTGTGGCTTTTTATTTATTCTGCCAATCTTTATCATTAAATGGAGCATTTAACCCATTTGTATTCAATGTTAATATTGAGATACGACATACAGTTCCATTCACCATGTTAATTGTTTCCTATATACTTTGTTTTCTGTTGTTGTGTTATTGTTTTATAGGCCTTGTGAGTTTTATATTTTCTAGAAGTTCTTTTTGGTGCATATCCAACCTTGGTTTCAGGATTTAGAACTCCTTTTAGCATTTCTTGTACGGTTGGTCTGGTAGTAACCAATTTCCTCAGCATTTGTTTGTCTGAAAATGACTATTTCTTCTTCATTTATGAAACAGTTTTTCTGTATACAACATTCATGGCTGGCAGTTATTCTGTTTAAGGAGGCTAGAGATAGGAACCTAATCCCTTCTGGCTTGCAAGGTTTCTGCTGAGAACCATGCAGTTAGTCTGATAGATTTTCTTTTATAGGTGAATTGATGCTTTTTTTCTCACTGCTCTTAATTTTTTTTTTCCATGTTGAATTTAGATAGTCTGATGAGTATAAGCCTTGGTGATGGCCTTTTTGCAATGAATCTTTTTTTTTTTTTTTGAGACGGTGTCTTGCTCTGTTGCCAGGCTGGAGTTCTGTAGCACAATCTCAGCTCATTGCAACCTCTGCCTCCCAGGTTCAAGTGATTCCCCTGCCTCAGCCTTCTGAGTAACTGGAACTACAAGCATGCACCACCATGCCTGGCTAATTTTTTATATTTTTTAGTAGAGACAGGGTTTCACCATGTTGGACAGGATGGTCTTGATTTCTTGACCTTGTGATCCTCCCGCCTTGGCCTCCCCAAGTGCTGGGATTACAGGTGTGAGCCACCTCGCCCGGCCTTTGCAATGAATCTTTTTTTTTTTTTTTTTTTTTTTTTGAGACGGAGTCTCGCTTTGTCGCCCAGGCTAGAGTGCAGTGGCACGATCTCGGCTCACTGCAAGCTCCGTCTCCCGGGTTAACGCCATTCTCCTGCCTCAGCGCCCAAGTAGCTGGGACTACGGGAGCACACCACCATGCCTGGCCAGGCTAATTTTTTGTATTTTTAGTAGAGACGGGGTTTCACAGTGTTAGCCAGGATGGTCTCGATCTCCTGACCTCGTGATCCGCCCATCTCGGCCTCCCAAAGTGGTGGGATTACAGGCGTGAGCCACCATGCCCGGCTTTTAGGAGATGTTTTGTCTTCTTGTATTTAGATATCTAAATCTCTAGCAAGGCCAGGGAAGGTTTCCTCAAGTATTCTCTCAAATAAATTTTCCAAGCTTTTTTTCTGCCCTCTCTTCTCCCTCAGGAACACCAATTATTCTTAGTTTGGCCCTTTTACATAATCCCATATTTCTTAGAGACAGCTCATTTCTTTAAATTCTTTTTTCTTTATTTTTGTCTGGTTGGGTTAATTCGAAAACCTTCTCTTCAAGTTCTGACATTCTTTCTTCTACTTGTTCTAGTCTATTGTTGAAAATTTTCACTGTAGTTTAGAATTTCCTAAGTGTGTCTTTTATTACCAAAAGTTCTGACTGATTTTTCTTTAAGATACCTCTTCCTTTAGAAAATTTTGTTTGTTGGGTTTTTTGTTTGTTTGTTTTTTTACATTTCTTTACATTGGTTTTACCTTTCTGTGGTATCTCCTTGAGTAGCTTAATAATCAGCCTTTTGAATTCTTCTTCTGGTATGTCAACAATTTTATGTTAGTTTGGATCCATTGCTGGATAGCTAGTGTGATCTTTTGGGGGTGTTTTAGAATCCCATTTTGTCATATTACCAGTCTTATTTTTCTGGTTCCTTCTAATTTGGTAAGACTACTACTAATTATTGTTGAAATTATTTTTGACTGCTTTTTTTTTTTTTCTTTTCCCCACCTAAGGATGTGATTTTAATGTTTACAATTTGTCGTAGCCTAATTCAGCTCTTGGTGTTTTCAGGAGTGAAGACTGTGTGACTATGACTGTGTTCCTTGACTATAAAGAGTCTTTGTGTGATGGCTTTCTCAGCTGCTTGTTGTAGTAGCAATGTGCTCAATGTGTGAGCAAGTTCACTGTCTCCTATAGGGTTGGAATGACAAAGTTCCCTTGACTTATCTCATTTCCCTGTAGTGTGCACTTTTTTTATTATTAATTTTTTCCTCAGTATTTTATTTACTGGTTTAAATTGTTCAGGCTTCAGGTCAATAGGGAAGGATTCCACAAGTAGACACTGGCTGTGGTTAAAGTAGGTATAAATGTAGTACCCAATGGTAAGAAGAGGTTTCAGCCTTGACAGAAGTGGCTAGAAGAGCTCTCAGTGAAATGCACTGAGGTCTCATCAGAGAAGACTGGAGCCACCTCAGCTCCTCTGCCAGGCCAGTAGAAAAACTATCACCTCCCAGACACACTCCTGAGTCAGTGTTCTGGTTATTTAGATCAGACAGGCACCTCTTTGCATCTACAGGAATGTTGATGTTCCAAGTAGAGAGAAATTGTACCTCTATCTTTTGTGCAAGCCTGCACCTTGAGGGTGCTCCTCCTGTTGTAATACAGTCACCCTAAAGTGTTCTGGGGTCCATGCTGAGCTCCCATGGGAAAAGTCCAAGCTATGACAGCAGTGGTGGATGAGAGAGAAAAGAAGTCCCCTTCTCCATGACCCTTCAACGAACACCAGGGCTGCCTCACTGTTGAGGTAGAGCTGCAAACTTTCCCTGCTGATTTCAGCACTGCAACTGTACCTCTGCTGAAAGAAACTTCTTACCAGTGGAAAGATCTCAGACTGAAGGCCTGCCATCCAGGTTCTCTTCTTCCACTGAGTGTTCCTTTGATGTGTTGCACTCCCCCTTCCCCTATGAGTAGGACATCCTGAGAGCCATACTACTGTGAATGCTGTTGCTCCTCTGAGTCTAGCCATCCAGTGTGGCTGTCACACTCCTGGCTGGTTCTAGGGAATGTCTACAAGGAATGCACAGAGGTGAGCTGTCCGCAGGTCTCCCAGCAGTGGGTACTGGCACCAGCTATGTTGGGAATGACAGGGGAGCCACATAGACTCTGGGAGATTTCTTAGATATAGGTGGTCTTAGTGTGTTGGCATTCTCAAATACCAGTTGTGATAGTAACGAACAGTCACATGGACAGACTCAGGACCTTGTGGTTAGCCAGAGTGGTATAGGTGATGGTGATAGCTGAGGTCATGCACAAGTTTTCTCCTTCCTGGGTGCAGTGTTATTTTCCCTGAATGTTGTGATGGACTGTGTCAGTTGGCTTCCATTCAGGAGGTGGTGGTTGCAAAACAGCACTAGCTGTTGTAGTAATAGCAGGATTTGTGCTTGTTTTTTGCAATACTCTGGTTTCTCGGGAAGTGGATGGGGCCATAAAGCTCCCCAAAGTTTTCATCCATTGTGTTAAGCTACCAGGGTGGGTTGAGGAGCAAAGCCAGGTGAGAGCTGGGTCAGGCAAGTTCGTGCTCTGACTCCTCACACGTGGGGCAAGCAGCAACCCCTGCAGGAGTTAGGGGTAGTGGTTTTCTGGTCACTGGCATAATGTTCCAGAGAGATGCATAACTGCATCTGCTGCACAGAAGAGCTCACCCACAGAGTGGGGAGTGGCAGGTGGTGGGAAACCCCAAATAGCTCAGGCATACATGACAGGACAGATCTCATAGCCACTGTTTTCCAGTAGTAGCAGTAAGCTAAATTTCAGGCTATCTATGCTTAGAACTCAGAACTTCCCCAGGCCATATGCCTTCCTAGCAGAGATAGGAACTGCAGCTTTCAGGTCATGCCCCGTTGTGTCCACCTGCACAGCCTGGGGGTCCAGCTCCAGCACTTGTGGCTGCAGCACACTTCCCACTCACCCCCTGGTTTTAGCCAACAGAGTTCTTCCCCACTTGAAGTTACATTGCAAAGTCCAATTGGGAGCTTCTTTTAACCTGCCACCGCTGCCTGAGTTAGTTGGCAAACTTCCACAAAGGTCCCAGTGAGACAAAATAGAATGGCTTCCTTCAGTCCATGCTGTAGACTGAGAATGCATGCCAGGGTCCTCCTGCTGCTGTTCCTAGTTCCTACTTTTATATTTCTCACTGCTTTCTAAACTAGTTCCAATGCTGGGTAGGGTTAAGGCCTTCTCCATGGTCTGGATTACCAGGTTCCCCAGTGGGGAAGTATACCCTAGAGGCAGTGTCTTCCCCTCTCATACTCTCAGTACTTACAGTTTTTTGCCTGGCTCATGGTATAGCTGAAGCCTGTTGCTTCTTTCAAAGAATCTGTGGATTTCAGTTTTCCTTTAAGTTTCTGCATTGCTTCTTGAAAATGATGTTCATAGTATGAATCTACACACTATTTTGTCTTTCCTAGTGGGAGAGGCATGCTAAAACTGCCTCCAATCCGCCATCTTGGAGTCAATCATTTTTTTTAAAGAATGGTGAGGCCAGGTGCTGTGACTCACACCTGTTATCTCAGCACTTTGGGAGGCTGAGGCAGGCAGATCACGAGGTCAGGCGATGGAGTCCATCTCTACTAAAAATATAAAAAGTAGCTGGCCATGGTGGCGCCTGCCTGTACTCCCAGCTACTCAGGAGGCTGAGGCAGGAGAATCACTTGAGTCTGGGAGACGGAGGTTGCAGTGAGCCGAGATCACGCCACTACACTCCAGCTTGGCGACAGAGCAAGACTCCATCTCCAAAAAAAAAAAATAATAAATAATAATAATAATAATAGAAAAAGAATGATGGAATTTGGTGGTCAGTATTCCTTGTAGACACTATATTGTCCCAATACCTAAACTAAGGAGTTATTATTTATGTTTTTTAAAAAACTACCACTTACACATTGTAGCTGCTAAAAAATAGAAATAGAGATACCTCTACTCACTCTAACATGAGTTTTTATGTTTCTGTCCACGGCTGCTGAAATCATATGTCTCTGATAAATATCTAGTTACATAGCTAAGAAACAAAGATTACTGTCTCTTATAACGTGGGTCTGGAAGGCTATGCCACCTATGAATTGTCAGAATTCTCAGACAACTCTATCAAACCTGTCCTCCTACCCAGAGGTAAGAAAAATCAGGTAAAATAACAAATAAACCATAATTAAACTCTGGAAGATTTAAAAAACAAATGATTAATAATTTTATTTTTATGCAAATAACAAATCTTTGGGACAGATCAAATGCATTTTTTACCTCCATATTGCCAAACTTTGATTTGATTGATTCTATATTTATCCCCATGTGGCAGCTGGAGCACTCACTTTAGAGAGAAACTTTCTTAATTCTAGCCTATCAAGGAAAATCTGCAAGTTAAAAACTCACTTTTATCAGCAGGCATTCCAAGAATGGCAGGTGGCAAATAAACCTCTTGGTGGATTATTCTAATTGTGTTTTCTTTTGCCTTCATAACTTAAAAAGTGGTAAAAGAAGGAACAGGGTGACTTGCAATGGTTTTGACAATTGTGTTTACATCTTTCTTTAATGAACACTATATCTGAAGTTTTCACTGACTCTAAGTATGAAGGTAGTTTGAGGGGGGTCTATAACTTACATAATGGATATATGGAAAGAAGAACTAGGAATAACTGGTTGCATTAAGTTTATTCACTAATATTATTACTAATTATTTTTATGCCTTTCTCTACTTTTATTAATTTTCACAATTTTTATGGATTTATTTATGTTGCAAACTAGTAAATTATAAAATACTAAAACATACAATTTAAATAAAAGAATGAAAAAATAAGATGAGGCAAAAATACAAGGTCTAATCTAAATGAAGCCATAATGATATTAATCTGCATCTGCATCTGTTTTTTTAGAGAAAGAATCTTGCTCTGTTGCCCAGGCTGGAGTGCAGTGGCGTGATCTTGGCTCACTGCAACCTTGATCTCCTGGGTTCTAGCAATTCTCCTGCCTCAGCCTCCTGATTATCTGGGATTATAGATGCACGTCACCACGCCCGGCTAATTTTTTGTATTTTAGTAGAGATGAGGTTTCACCGTGTTGCCCAGGCTAGTCTTGAACTCTTGAGCTCAGGCAATCCACCCACGTTGGCCTCCCAAAGTGCTAGGATTATAGGCATGAGCCACTGCGCTTGGCCTGCATCTTCTTTTTATAACAATATCTATTTTAATTATAAATCTAAACCATCAAATCTCAGTTTAAACTGTTACTGTATATTTTATAAAATACATCTAAAAGGAATTTTATCACAAATATTAATTGGTTGAGTATCTGGATATTTCTGATAACCTTGTTTCAATATAACAGAATGATAATATTTTCCTAAAAATTTCATTTTTTAAATAATTGAAGCAAAGAATCAAGTTTATTTTAAGTGACAAACTTCATAGTAATTGCCTACTCAGTAAATGTTGTTTTTATTTGGATTTTTTGAAAGGAAATATGCTTGCATTGTGTCTTCAGAAATATGTAAACCCTTATATTTTTCTCACTAGCTGGAAGAACCCATAAAAGAAATGAGTTCATATGAGAGGCCAAAGTAAGAAGTGGAATCCCAGCAAGAATACATACTTCTCACTTGTTCTTTCCAACTACCTCACATTGAATTATGTCTTTATATATTTACATTGTCTTTTCAATAGGACATCTTACATTGACTTAGAGTTTCAGCATTCATTTTTCAGCAACAATCTACTGCTTATAGTTGCAGGTTTTAAAAATTTCTTCTTTCCTTATAATCCTCATGGAAATTTATCCAAAACAATATTACTTTTCTTAAAAAAGCACACAGCAAGACTGCTGCAATGGTGATTGTATTAGTTTGTTCCCGCATGGTGATAAATAAATACCTGAGACTGGATAATTTCTCAAGAAAGAGGGCTTAGTTGGCTCATGGTTCTGCAGGCTGTACAGGAAGCATAATACTGGCATCTGCTCAGCTTCTGGGGAGGCCTCAAGAAACTTACAGTCATGGTGGAAGGTGAAGGGGGAGCACACACATCACATGGCCAGAGTCGGAGCAGGAGAGAAAGGGGAGAGGTGTGACACACTTTTAAACAACCAGATGTCATGAGAACTCACTGTTGCAATGACAGCACCAAAGGGGATGGTGTTAAACCATGAGAAGCTGCCCCTATAATCCAGTCACCTCTCACCAGGCCCCACTTCTAACACTGGGGATTACAATTCGACATGAGATTTGGGCAGGGACACAGATGCAAACCGTATCAGTGATAAATACAGAATGTGATGGACATGTAGAAAAAGAACTCCCACATCTGTCTGAATGAAGAACAGCTTCCAAAGAGGTTGCATTTTTGCTGAGACTTGACAGTAAATTTAAATGTTGACAGAAAGGCTCGTGTGAAAAATATATAGAAAGATGGTAAGTATATGTTATGGGAACTATGATTAGTTCTTTATTATTGGATGTACTTTATTTTTATTTTATTTATTATTTTTGAGGCAGAGTTTCGCTCTTGTTGCCCAGGCTGGAGTGCAATGGCACGATCTCGGCTCACGGCAACCTCTGCCTCCTGGGTTCAAGTGATTCTCCTGCCTCAGCCTCCTGAGTAGTTGAGATTACAGGCATGTGCCACCACGCCTGGCTAATTTTGTATTTTTAGTAGAGATGGGATTTCTCCATGTTGGTCAGGCTGGTCTCAAACTCCTGACCTCAGGTGATCTGCCCGCCTCGGCCTCCCAAAGCACTGGGATTACGAGCATGAGCCATCATGCCTGGCCTTGGATGTACTTTAAAATATTCTATTTGTCTTCACTAAGTCTCCTGAAATCTTGCAAAAATGTGTAAGGAAGTTAGTGGCCAGGAGTGAGCTTAAACAGTTAGATAGGAGCTATGTCAAAATGACCTTTGTAATTGGTAAAGGGATCTAAATTTGTCTATTCTTGTTTCAATTCTTTCACTATATCACTCTATTCTTGTTTCAATTATTTAAATTTTTCCTCATATTTAAAAATTAACAAAGTTTCCTTATCAGTCAAGTCTCATTCAAGTGACTCGAAGTTTCTCTTTTCAATGATTACCTTGTTAAATAAATATGCAATTTTATTTGCTTTTTTCTAGACAAGTAGCACAATAATTATAATCCTTTAATGTAAATATCAAAACAGTACTTTTAAATATATAAACTACCTTTTTAGATTGCATGTGGGCCAGGTGCAGTGGCACACTTGCAATCCCAGCACTTTGGGAGGCTGGGGTGGGAGGATCATTTGAGGCCATGAGTTTGAGACCAGCCTCATGAGGCCATGAGGAAGGATCATTTGAGCACAGAAATTTGAGGGCTGCAGTGGATCATGCCACTGCACTTAGGCTTGGGCAGCAGAGCGCGACCCCAAATCTTAAAAAAAAAAAAAAAAAAGAATACACATGTGCACATGATATCATCTAGCTTAAGTCACTGAAGCATTTCTCTCTAACTTTAGCTAAGTTTCACCATCATGGGAGATGCCTTTTTATAATCCCAGAGATATCAGTTTAGACCTTTCAGACCTATCTCTACAGTATCATGCCTTTTGGGAAGTAATTAATATAAATTTTTGGTAAAATAGATGTTATTAGGATTGATACATAAAGATCAACTTTCAATACTATTCACTATTTTCTTTTTATATTTTATTTTATTTTATTTTATTTTATTTTATTTTATTTTGAGATGGAGTCTTGCCCTGTCACCCAGGCTGGAGTGTGGTGGCATGATCTTGGCTCACTGCAACCTCTGTCTCCTGGGTTTAAGCAATTCTCTGCCTCAGCCTCCTGGGTAGCTGGGATTACAGGCTCCCGCCAACATGCCCGACTACTTTTTTTTGTATTTTTAGTAGAGATGGGGTTTCACCATCTTGGCCAGGCTAGTCTTGAACTCCTGACCTTCGTGATTCACCCACCTCGGCCTCCCAAAGTGCTAGGATTACAGGCATGAGCCACTGTGCCCAGCCCCACTATTTTTTTCTTAAGTGTACTAAAAAAGTCCCCATATATTATTTGCTATAAGCAGAGGGCAGAAATAACAGAAATTAAATGAAATTATCTTAACAGACATCTATCCTCTGGGTGTGCTTGACAGTTTGTGCTATTTGTATCTGTCTTGCATGAATATGTTGTTATTAGGACTTGTAAAATTCTTAAAGAGAAGCAAGCACCAGTTGGTGTTAGTGAAACATAAGGCAGCACACTGCAATGTTTGGAGCTGGGTGTATGTGTATGGAAAAAGGGAAACTCACAAAGAGGAAACAACATCCTTCCAGCAGGAAAATATGTAGCAGTCCAGGGGATACCTGAAATAGATAACAAAGGAATTGACTAATGTGTGAATATTGCTAGACTCTAAACATAGACCATGAAAGATCTAACTGATTTGATGAGAAAATGAACACAAAGGGGCATATCCCTTCTTCCATCAGTTTTCCAGGCTCTTTTTAGTTCTCTCTATTGACAGAGCCAAAGGGGAGTCTGGTGCCAAAGGAGAAACATGGTTTTCAGAGTTCCAGCCTTAGCATCACAAAGCAAAGTATAGCTGGGTGGATTGGAAGCTGAAATCAAAAGCTTAATAATTGACATATCTACCAAAAGTATTACTGTCGTGTTTTTAAATAAATGACTATGAGTCTAATCATAGTGTGTGTGTATGTGCATATATATACACACACACACACATAGCATGTATGTATACACACATACACACACATACATAGTGTGTGTGTGTAATCCCAACACTTTAGGAGGCCAAGGAGGGTGGATTGCTTGAGCTCAGTTCAAGACCAGCTCAGGAAACATGATGAAATCCCATCTCTACCAAAAGTACAAAAATTAGCCGGGCATGGTGCTGTGTGCCTGTGGTCTCAGCTACTAGGGAGGCTGATGTGGCAGGATTGCTGGAGCCTGGGCAGTCGCGATTGTAGTAAGTGAGCCCAGATTGTGCCACTGTACTCCAGCCTGGGTGAAAAAGCGAAACCCCGTCTCAAAAAAAAAAAAAAAAAAAAAAAAAAAAAAGAGCAGCAGCATGAATTGGAAGGCTCAATATTATAAAACTATTAATTTTCTGTAAATTGATCTAAAAATTTACTGTTGTTGCAACCAAATAATTCCAAAATGGTTTACAAAAAACTTTTTTTAAATGTTCAAAAAATTTATTGGATAAAGAAAAACTGATAATTTTTTAAGGAAGAAAACAAGATGGGAAAGCTTGCTTTATCAAATATCAAGATATATTTTAAGGCAGAGTTATTAAGATATTATGATATCAACATATAAGTAGACAGACAAATAGAACAAAATGTAAATTTCAAAATCAGATCCATGCGTATTTGAAAAATTGATATATGTCAGAGGCATGATTAAAAATGAGAAGAGAATGGATTTTTTATGAAATAAATGCTATTAGGGCAACTGGTTATTCACATGAGGAAAAATTGAACTTGAATTACTATTTCACCATATATACAATGACTTATTTTAGATGGATTAAGAACTAAGTTTGAAATGTACAGTTTTAACACCATCAATAAAATATTGAATAATATTTCATGATATCAAATCAAAGGAGAACACAAAATTATATAAAATATTGATGTATTTGATTATATTAGGAGAGAAATTTATTAATACAAATAAACATTAAAGGTTAAAAGGCAACTCAAAGAATTTTCTATTTGAAAAAATTTAATGATATTAAAGAAATATCCTGAATATCAAATAACCACAAAAAAGGAATAATTCTATAGATATATAGGCAAAATATATCAACCATAAATACACAGAGGACATAACACAAATGGCCACTATATACATGGAAAGATATTCAATAATTCCTTGTCCATGGAACAGAATTTTTAAGAAATAAAGTATATTATATATTGCTGACCATGTGCAAGAGTGAAAACTCTCATAGCCTCATGGTGAGATGGTAAATTGTTACATCCATCTTTGAAAATAATATTCTAATATCAAATATAATTCAACATATTTATGTATATACTACAATCCAGACTTTCCACTTTTATGCATATAACCTAGACAAAACATTGTACATGTGCACAAGGAAACATGCACAGAAACACTGCTTACCACATTTGTTTTTACTGAAAAAATTGTAAACAACCTAAATAAGTATTTATTAATAGGAGGATGAGTAAATAAATTGTGGTACAGCAGTACAAAGAAAACAGTAGGTGTACATATATAAGCATAATTAAATCTCATTTATTGACCAAAATAAATGAAAATTGCAGAATAATAATGGTGTAATATGACACTGAATCTTAAAGTATGAAAAACAGTATTTTTTATATTTTATATAAAATGTTTCTTATAAAATATTTCTTTAACATTTATTAGAATTGATTAAAAAACAGATTCAGAAAATAACCATTTCTCAGGGAATGGGATTCATAAGGGAAAAATAGTGGTCTCATGCATAATCTGTAAAATATACATCTTTAGTAAATAAAGTCGCTGAAACAAATATTACATGTGGTTAAGGGATGCTAAACCTGAATTGTGAGAATAGGAATTCAATTATTTGTTATATGTGTTTATTCCTTTCTCTCTGTACCTTTGAAAAATTTAACTACATACTCTATTGAATATTTGTACTGGTAAAAATGCAACCCAATCCATACCTCACCCTTTATATAAAAATTAAAATGTAAGTTTTACAATAAACCTAAAAGTATAAAACTTATGGAAAAAGATAGAAGAAAATTATAACTTTAGGTCAAATGTTTCTTACGTATGAGACAAAAATATGTTTTATTAAAGAAAAATGATAAATCAAACTACATAAAATTTATTGACAAGTGCTGCTGTATGAAACAGATTATTAACAGAATACAGATGAGCCACAGGTTAGGAAAGAAGATTTGCAAATCACGTATCACAAAAAATCTTATATACAGAATATAGAAAGAATTCTCAAAACTCAACAGCTAAGAAACAACCCAATAAAATATAGACAATAGACATGAATAGACTCTTTACCAAACAAGAGTTACAGATGATCAATAAATATGTTTAAAGATACTCAGTATCATTAGTCATTAGGTAAATGGAAGTAGAACTGCAATGAGATACCACTTTGCAACTATTATAATGAAAAAGAAGCAAACTGACAATGCCAAGTGTTGACATGGATAGGGAACAACTGGAGCTTTCATACATTGCTGGTTGGAATGTAAAATCGTACAGCAAAACTTTCATTTTTTATAAAGTTAGGCACATGATTACGATATAATACAATATTCCCTCTCCTAGGTTTTTACAGACTGGGAGACATAAAAATATTTGTTCACACAAAAACTAGTACAAGTGTATTTATAGCAGCTCTATTTTAATCATCAAAAACTAGAAAAAACTTAGATGTCCCTCAACAAATAAAATGATAAATAGTGGAACATACATAAAATAGAATATTACTCAGTGATTTTAAAAAAGCAATTAACTAGGTTTCATCTACATAATATGAACCTTGGTCTCCACAACCTCTTATCTTAACCAGATACTCTTAACCTCTTATCTTAACCAGCTACTCCCTTCTATTGATTTCAGGTCTTCAGCTACCTATCCCCTGGAAGCCCCGGCTTCAAGCTGTCCTTCCTTTCCAGACCAAATCAATGTCCATCTTACATGTATTGATTGATGTCTTGTGTCTCCCTAAAATGTAAGCTGTAGCCTGACCACCTTGGGCATGTTCTCAGGATCTTCTGGGGCTGTTTCATGAGCCATGGTCACTCATATTTGGCTCAATAAATTTCTTCAAATATTAAAAAAACGTAATTAACTGTTGATACGTGCAATAATATAAATGAATGTCAAGTATGCTGTGCTAGGTAAAAGAAGGCTGACTCAAAGGCTACACACTTTATTATTCCCTTTATATGACATTGTGGGAAAGGCAAAATTATGGAAACAGAAAGCAGATTAGTGGTTGTCAGGAGCTGGGCAAGAAAGGGGCTTATTTAAAAGGGGCAGCGGCCGGGCGCGGTGGCTCAAGCCTGTAATCCCAGCACTTTGGGAGGCCGAGACGGGCGGATCACGAGGTCAGGAGATCAAGACCATCCTGGCTAACATGGTGAAAACCCATCTCTACTAAAAAATACAAAAAACTAGCCGGGCGAGGTGGCGGGCACCTGTAGTCCCAGCTACTGGGGAGGCTGAGGCAGGAGAATGACGTAAACCGGGAGGCGGAGCTTGCAGTGAGCCCGGAGGGCGCCACTGCACTCCAGCCTGGGCGACAGAGCGAGACTCCATCTCAAAAACAAAAAATAAAAGGGGCAGCAACACAACAGTTTTTTAAGTGGTAATAGACCTCTTCTGAATTGTAATTTTTGTCATATGTGCCTTTGTCTAAACTCAGAATTGAACACCAAAAAGGTAAATGTTATTGTGTGTAAAATAAAAATTGACCAAGCGATAATATATATAGGTACATATGTACATATATGTACAAATATATTTTACAAATAATGTAAAACTTGATTTAATAATTTTCAGTACCTGTATTCTGAGTTTCCATATGACAAAGACTATTTGTCTGCCAATTCAGAGAGAAAAATTATGTTGTGAATAATTGAAATCTGCAAAATTATTGAGATTTTCAGACAATTTTCAGAATAGAAAAGAAAACTTGTAAAATTTTCCGTATGATTCTCTTGTCCTTATTCTATACTATTTCTAAAGTACAGGTTTTTATGGGACTTCAGGTTCAATGTTTTCAAGCAACCATCACAAAACCCTGGACAATTTTAGAGGTGAGGGTAAAAGCAAAGGAAAGTGATTGTTAACCAAATGACAGAAGCTAAGCAAGCCATGGAATGGGTGAATACTAAATGTTAATGAATAGCTGTTCTACGCTTCCAGACTCTTCTGTTTGTATTAATTAATAAAGTTAATTAAAAGTAGATATAATATGATGATGAATTTTAAAAAAAGAATACTGCATATTTTTCTTTGTAACATTCCCCATAGTCTACTTTCTTGGAAACATTACTTTTTATTTGTTCTTTAAAAAAAAAAAAAAATACTGTTTTTGGAACACATTCAAACATCTTTCAGAAAAGACAGAGACTACTTCTTCAAATGCAAGCCAAAAGGGAATTTGGAATAATTTTCTTGCCCTATAGGAAGACTTTCCTTAGGGAAAGCTTATTTAATAGAGAAAATATGTTGATTTCAGTAATCGCAGATGTTTATTCCAGTCTATTTATATTTGGCTCTATATCTTTTATGACATATAAATAAATTTCTTAAGTTTGGTGCTAATAAGAGTTTGTGATGCTGATAATCCTGACTATAGTTAGGAAAAATGCATATGGCTATTCTCCAGGCTTGTTCACACAGATCTACCCACACACATCTACATAGCAAATCTGTAACACCACTGCTACTTAATTACTTGGCATCTATTGTGCAAAGACTGACAACCTTACTGCATAGTTGGGAAGAAAGACAAATTTCTATTAAGGAATAGACTGAGGTCACTGTGCTTATAACCTATTACAGATTTGTTTACTTTCTTTGAAAAGGTAAAATGTATCAGTGGCAAGTCATGATTATATTTCTAATGTTGATCTACATCAGATTCCATTATGTAGAATCTGAAAAATTTTAGCTAGAATTGCATAAATCCATTTTAAACTTTGAAATTTCTTAAGCAGCTAAGGCATACATTTTGTAGAAATTTTGAAATGAAAACTCTGATGTATATGAGTGTGTGTATAGTCATATATAATCATATACATTATAAACCCCTCCCATCACATACACAAACATTCCCTTAAAGGAGTACTGGCATAGACGACAGAGGAAAACTAATATGTATTAAGCACCCATTTAGCAAGACTCTCAGCTATTATTAATTATTATTATTTTCTTTCTCTCTCTGTCTCTCTCTCTCCTTCCCCGCTCCTTTTTTTTTTTTTTTTTTTTTCTTTTTGAGACTGGAACTCGCTTCTATGGCCTGGGCTGGAGTGTAGTGGCCTGATCTTGGCTCACTGCAACCTAGCTCTCCCAGGTTCAAGTGATTCTCCTGCCTCAGCCTCCCAAGTAGCTGGGACTACAAGCATGCAGCACCATGCTTGACTAATATTTTTATTTGTAGTAGAGACGAGGTTTCACCATGTTGATGAGACCAGCCTCCAAGTCCTGACCTCGTGATCCACCTGCCTCGACCTCCAAAGTGCTGGGATTACAGGCGTAAGCCACTGCGTCCAGCCAGCTATGATTATTTTTCTAAACTTTGATCATAAGAAATCTCTTAAGATACATGTTTAAACAGAAAATTGTAAGCCTTCCTCAAGGCCTACCAAATCAGACCCTAGGAGTAGAGGTCTAGGAATATGTAATTTAGCAATTGCTAGAGGCGAGTTTTTTGACAAAGTGAGTTTGAGAAAAACTGAGAAGAGTTCATTTAAACTTCAAGTTATGCTGTAGACATTGTATCATTTTATAAAGAAACTAAAACAAATATATATCAATAAACTTGCCCAATGTTGATTTATGATAAATGAGATCTAGAATGTGAAATAAATTTTTGAATTCAAAAGTCTACATTTTCCTACCCTTGCTGTACTTGCTTTTATAAAAAAAAAAAAAAAAAAAAAAACAAAAAAAAAAACCAGCTTTACTGATATGTAATTTATGTATCATAAAATTTACCAGGAATTCGAGGCTGCAGTGAACCATGATCACAGCACTGCACTCCAGCCTGGGCAACAAAGTGAGACCATTATCTATCGATCTATCTATCTATCTATCTATCTATCTATCTATCTATAAATAAATAAAGTAAGCCATTGATTTTTACTGTATTCACAAAGCTGTGCAATCATCACCATTAGCACATTGTAGAACACTGTCATCGCCCCTAAAATAAATCCAGACACTTTAGCAGTTATTCCCCATTTCTTCCTTTCCTCACACCTGGCAATTACTAATTTCCTTTTTTTCTCTGTGGATTTGCCTATTATGAGTATTTCTTTTGAGTGAAATCACACAGCATGTTGCCTTTTGTGTTTGGCTTTTTAATGCTGTAATGTTTTCAAGGCTCATTCACATTGTAGCTTGTATCAATTCTTCTATATTTTGTGTGAAAGTTTTTCTATGAATATATATTTTCAATTACGTTGAATATGAGTGGAATTGTCAAATGATAACTCTATGTTTAACATTTTGTGGAATTCCCAAACTGTTTTTGAAAGTGTTTGTACCATTTTACAATTCCATCAACAACTTTCCTGTATATCTATCAAGATTTTTTATTTTTGATCTATTCATTTTGCCATCTTAATGGGTACAAAATGCAATCTCATTGTAGGTTTTTTTTTTTTTTTCTCTCTTTCTTTTTTTTGAGATGGAGCCTTGCACTGTCGCCCAGGCTGGAATGCAGTAGTAGGATCTCAGCTCACTGCAAGCTCCACCTCCCAGGTTCACGTCATTCTCCTGCCTCAGCCTCCTGAGTAACTGGTACTACAGACACCTGCCACCACACCTGGCTATTTTTTATTTATTTTTTTTTTGTATTTTTAATAGAGACGAGGTTTCATCATGTTAGCCAGGATGGTCTTGACCTCCTGACCTTGTGATCTGCCCACCTCGAGCTCCCAAAGTGCTGGGATTACAGGCATGAGCCACCACGCCGGGCCTAAGTTTTTTTTTTTTTTTTTTTTTTTTTTTTTTGAGACAGTCTTGCTCTGTCACCCAGGCTGGAGTGCAATGGTGCGATCTCCTGGGCTCAAGTGATCCTCTTGGCTCAGCCTCCTGAGTAGCTGAGACTCTAGGCATCCACCACCACACTAAGTGTGTGTGCGTATGCGCACGCACGCACGCACATGCACACACATGTTTTGTAGATATGGGTTTTGCCATGTTGCTCAGGCTGGTCTCAAACTCCTGAGGTCAAGCAATCTGCCCACCTCAACCTCCCAAAGTGCTGGGATTACAGGTATGAGCCACTGCACCTAGCCTCATTGTAGTTTTGATCTGCAATTTCTTAATGACTTATGATGATTCCTATCATTTCTTATGCTTACTGGATATTTATAGATCTGATCTGGAGTTATGTCTGTTTAAATTCTCTGCTATTTTAAAAATCAGTTGTTTGTATTTTTATTAAGTTATAAATATCCTTTATTTATTTATTTATTTATTTATTTATTTATTTATTTATTTTGAGATGGAGTCTTGCTCTGTTGCCAGGCTGGAGTGCAGTGGTGTGATCTTGGTTCACTGCAACCTCCGCCTCCAGGGTTCAAGCAATTCTCCTGTCTCAGCCTCCCAAGTAGCTGGGACTACAGGCACACGCCACCATGCCCAGTTAATTTTTTATATTTTTAGTAGAGACGGAGTTTCACCACATTAGCCAGGATGGTCTCGATTTCTTGACCTCATGATCTGTCTGCTTTAGCCTCCCAAAGTGCTGGGATTACAGGCGTGAGCCACTGCCCTTGGCCTATATCCTTTATAAATTCTGGCCATAATGCCCTATCAGATATTTAATTTGCAAATATTTTCTCTCAGTGGATTGCTTTTTCACTTTCTCGATCATATGCTTTGAAGCAGAAAAGGTTTTAATTTTGATAAAGGTCAATTATTTTCTTTAGTCACTGTGCTTTTATTGTCATATCTAAGAAACCTGTCCCTAGTCTAAAGTCTTGATGATTTACTCTTATATTTTCTTCTTAGAGTTCTGCAGTTTAAATTCTTATTTAAATTAAATCCCCCTGATTCATTTGGAGTTAATTTCTATAAATGGTGTGAGGTAGGGTCCAACTTCATTATTGTGTATGTGTATATCCAGTTGTTCAAATACCATTTGTTCAAAAGACTATTTTACTCCCATCAAATTATTTTAACACTATTATTAAAAATCATTAGACCATCAATTATATGTTTATTTCTGGAGATTCAGTTGTATTCCATTGATCTACATGTCTATTCTATGCCAGTACCACTCTGTCTAATCGATTCTGTGCTGATCACTATAGCTGTCCACTGTACTTAGTTTTGAAACCAGGAAATGTGAATACTCAAAGTTTGTTTTTCATATTTAAGATTGTTTTGACTATTTCAGATCCCTTGCATTTCTATATAAATACCATAATCAGTTTGTTAATTTCTACAAAATAGGCATTGTGAAAGGAAAATATCTTGGGCACCCAGAATAACTAAGCTAAAAGGAAAATTCAAACTGGGAACTGCTGAGGGCAAACCTGCCTCCCATTCTGTTCAAAATCATCCTTCTGCTCACTGAAATAAATACATATCTGATTGCCTCCTATGGAAAAGCTAATCAGAAACTCAAAAGAATGCAACCATTTGTCTCTCACCTGTGATCTGGAAGCCCCCTTTTTCTTTGAGTTGTCCTGCTTTTGCTTTGAGTTGTCCTACTTTTCCAGACCAAACCAATGTTCATTTTACACATGTTGATTAAAACCAAACTGTGCTCTGACCACCTTAAGCACATGTCGTCAGGACCTCCTGAGGCTGTGTCACAGGTGCATATCCTCAACCTTGGCAAAATAAACTTTCTAAATTAACTGAGACCTGTCTCAAATTTTGGGAGTTCACTGCATCTAAAATTTTCATGGGGATCTCACTGAATCTACAGATCACCTTGTAGAGTGTTGACACCTTAGCATTATTAAGTGGCCAATCAATGAACCTGACTAGTCCTTGCACCCCCTTCATCTTGTTTTACCTCTCTGGGCTGTTACACAGGATTTCTGTCTTTCCATTTTATCCAAAAATACTTGGTTTTAAATTGTCTAATATACAGTTTATAACACAAATAGTAAAAACTCACTGTAAAAGATATAAAACAGTTTTAGACATATAATGTAAGATACTGTAATTTTATAATGAAGAACAGTAATATGACATAGTAAAAATCTGGACGTAAGTCAGGAGTAAAAACATTGTATAATTTAAAATTCATGGTAAGAGCATTAACATTTGTAAAAAATATATTTTGTTGTCTAAAATTCCTAGGTTATTAAAAATCAAAAATTTACGTTTAAAATGAAAATCACTATAACTTATAATAAATTAAGACTTTTTAAAAGATCTACCATTCTTATGTACTGTATTTGTCTTTTTCAAATATTTATCTTTAATACTAATAGCAAGCACCAATTTAAAGAGAAAATTAGTCTGGGAAAGATGAAATAATATATATGAGGTTCTATGATTATGAAATATGAATCTGAAATTTCAATGTAATTCTGATTCAAAGATATCACTCATTTTACTATAACAAGTAATATTAAAATGAGCATAAAATTAAGAAACAGATGTATATTTTTGTACTCTCTCTCAAACACTAACTGGTAAATCATTTCATATCCTTGATCTCAATTCCTACTTTTGTGAAATGAGAAATAATACTTCACAACCGAATAATACGTATTTCAGAAATGTAAGGTTGGTTAAACTTTCAAAATTAATAAAAACCATTATCCACATTAACTGAATAAAGGAGAAAGTCATATACAACATCTTAATAGATGTAGAAAGAAAAACCATTTTATAAAGCCAATATCTTTCATGCAAAGCCTCTTACTAAACTAGGAATAGAAGGGAACTATAGATAAAAAGGATTTTTAAAGGCCATATCATCAACATAAATAATCCCAAATTATTGAAATATTTCCTTTGAGATTAAGCAAAGGGCAACAATGTCTCCTTTTATCACTTCCATGTAACATTGTACTGGAGATGCTACCCAATGTAATATGGCAAGAAAAAAGAAAGAAATAGTAATAAAATGGAAAAGGAATAAACAGGATTGATATCCTTTGAATAAAATGCTATCATTCACATAAAATGCTAAAGTATCAACAAAGAAAGTACTGAAATTAGCGAGCATATTTATCATAACTGAAAGTTACAAATTCATTATAAAAATATCAATTGAATTTCTATCTACTTGTAACAGAAAATTCCATTAAAAAACTAATACTTGATGTAGCATGCAAATATATACTATACATGAAAATTGAATAAATAATACATACGATATATGAATAAGTATATAAAATATTAAGAGTAATAAAGACCCATGTAAGTGATAGAACATGCCATGTTTGTAGATTTAAAGAAGCAACATTGTCTTCAAACATTTTTGAACTTAAGAAGTGAATTTAATATATATATAGATAAAATCACCAAGAACACCAAGTTGCTTTTGAACAAAACAAGGTGAGAGGTCTTCACCTATCAGATAACAAAACTTTTTATTTTTATTTTTATATATTTTGAGACGGATTCTCACTCTGTCACCAGGCTGGAGTGCAGTGGCACGATCTCAGGACACTTCAACCTCTGCCTCCCAGGTTCAAGCGATTCTGCTGCCTCAGCCTACCAAGTAGCTGGGCAGGAGATTTACAGGCATGCACCATCACGCCCAGCTAATTTTTGTATTTTAGTAGAATGGGGTTTCACCATGTTGGCCAGGATGGTCTCGATCTCTTGACCTCGTGATCTGCCTGCCTCAGCCTCCCAAAGTGCTGGGATTACAAGCATGATCCACCACACCCAGCCAAGACTTTTTATAACTACTGTGGAAGGAGTTATTAAGAAATTATTTTAGGCAGATAGAGAGGAAAAATTTTTGTTTCTTTTAAAGCAGCTCCAAAAACGTTTCTTGTCTAGAAGCAAAGTCCTGGCTCTTAAAGCCAGGGAGGCAACCGATAATAGGTGAATGCCAGACATTAGAAACTGGGTCCACCCAAACATGGCAATTCCCATGGCCGCCTTGCCCTTGCCCCACATGTGCCTGGCAACATGGCTGTCCCCACGTATCTCCAGATACGTAAAACATCATGGTGCCTTGTATTTGCATATTAAAAGGCTAGGGTGGGAGGGCCAGTTTTTTCGGAGCTGTGTGAATAACATGCCTGGTCAAACCAATCCCCTGAGTCCTGTGCACATCCAACACCGCCTCCTCCAGCCTCTTCTTATACCTGGCTGGTATCTTGGGATGTGGGGTCTCCTCTTTCGGCTTTGGAGCCCCCCTTCCTCTGTCTCTGTATGGAGGAACCTCTTCCTTTTGCCTTCTCTTTTCTTTCTTGCTTATTGAACTCTCTGCTCCATAAAACCACTCCACGTGTGTCCATGTTGTTTTATCTAAATCCCGCGAGACAAGAACCTGTTGTTCCTCCATTCATTACAGCTGTATCACTACAACAATAAGGATAATAAAGATTAGAAAGATAGGTCATGGAAACAGAAGAAACAGTTTGAAAACAGACACCAGATATAATCACCTTTTACTTATGACAAAGGTGGTATTGCAGATTAGTGGGGAATGATGGAAATTTCAATATATGTTACTGAAGAATTTGGATATTCATATGAAAAATATGAAGCATAAGCTCTTCCATATATCAGAGAAAATTTAATTATAGTGAGATTGTTAATTACAGTGTGAGAGAAAAAACTAGGTGTCTGGAAGAAAATACAAAATAAAAATCTTTACAAGCTTAATATGGAGAAAGACTTTCAATGTAACATAAAAACATTTATCTAAAGGAAAAGACTGATTAATTATATTTCATTAAAGCCAAGAATTTCTATTCACTGCATACACCATTAAAATAATCAAAAGACATACAGTACACATGCTGAAGATATTGCCAGAATGTATACCTAGCAGAGTATTTTTGTTGAGAATATATAGAAATCACCTACAAATTAATAAGAAAAAGAGGTTAGTCAATAGAAAAATGGCAAAAGTCTTGATCAGACACTTCACAAAGGATGATATCAATATGGACAATAAACATAGAAGGTTTAACAGCATTAGTAATCAGGGAAATAATAAAAAACTACAATGAAATGCTGCAACAGAGTTATTTGAATGACTAAATTAATATGCCAAAGCATCAGATATTAGAAAACCTCTGGCACAAACGTAACTGCTCTATCTTTTGGTGGAAGTACAAATTGGCACAATCAGTCTTTAAAATTCTTTTGGTCTTATATATTGAATATAACATATGCATTCCTTATGCCTAGCAATTCATTTTTATAAACAACAGAAATGTTGTTTATTTGTATCCAAATACAAGGAGTTTCAAAACTTTCTCATTCATAATAATCAAATACTAGAAACAATTTTAAAGTCTTCAAATAGTATAATGGATAATTTATTAGAAATTCAATGAAGCAATTCAATGAAACCATTTAAAAAAAACAGATTACATCTCCATTAAGTAACATAGCTGTTCTTAAAATACTGGATGAATGAAACCAATACAAAATAATACATATTGTGAGGTGTCAGGTATATAAAATGTGAAAAGTGGCAAAATTGTACAGCAGAATACTGTTTAATTTCATGTGTTTGTATAGTTTCCATAGTGTTTAGAAATGTATATGCTCATGCAAACCTATCATCTATAGAAAGTTATACAGTATATGATTTATTCATCTTGGTGGTGGTTTAAAGGTATTCTCCTTGTGAAAATTTATTGAACCATACATTTTCTTTTGTTTCCTTTCATTTATCAGTGAAATATTTCACAATAAAAATGTCCTATGTGAGGAAAATTACAGAGTTCTAAAATCTTTTCTTTCCTCTCAATTTTTATTCTAAGTTCAGAGGGTACATGTGCAGGTTTGTTACATGGGTAAATTGCACGTTGCTGAAGTTTGGTGTACGAATGATCCCTTCACCTAGGTAGTGAGTGAAGTACCCTATAGGAAGTTTCTCAACATACAACCCTCTCCTACCCTCCTCCATCAAGTAGTCTCCAGTGTCTATGTTCCCATCTTTGTGTCCACAAGTATTCAATGTTTACTTCCTACTTACAAGTGAGAATTTGCAGTATTTGGTTTTCTGTTTCTGCATTAGTTCACTTAGGATGACGACCTCCAGCTGCATCCATGTTGCTGCAAAAGATAAAATTTTGTTCCCTTTTATGGTTGCATAGTATCACATGGTGTATATGTAAAATATTAATTTATAAAATAATAAAATTCAGATATTAAGACAAGAATTATTTTTAATTTTATATAGTTTTATTGCATCTTCATTAATACAATAAAAAGTATTTACTTTTTACTTTAGTTTTTTAATTTTTACGAGTACAGATTTAGAGTTTGGTTTGTTTCTAATTTTTCAAGATGCATTATTAGCTTATTTGAAGATTTGTTACTTTTTTTCATGGAGACAGTGCTATAAAGTTTCATCTTAGTACTGCTTTCTCTGTATCCCATAGGTTTTGGTATGTTGTGTTTCCATTTTCTTTGTTTTAAAAATAATTTTATTTTATTTTTAATTGCTTATTTGACCTGCTGGCCATTCAGGAGCGTATTGTTTAATTTCCATGTGTTTGTATGGTTTCCAATGTTTCTCTTGTTATTGATTTCTAGTTTTATTGTGATCAGAGAAGATACTTAATTTAATCTTTAAAAAATTTTTCACTTGTTTTGTGGCCTAATGTATGGTCTATTTCTCAGAATAATCTATGAGCTGAGGAAAAGAATATGTATACTGTAGCCATTGGATGAAATGTCTGTAAATATCTACTAGGTTCATCTGGTCTGTGCCACAGATTAAGTCTCATGTTTCTTTGTGGATTTTCTGAATGGATGCTCTCTCCCATGCTAAAAGTGGAGTGTTGAAGTATCCAGCCATTATTGTATTGAGGTCTGTTTCTTTTTAGCTCTAATAATATTTGCTTTGTATATCTGGGTGCTCCAGTGTTGGGTGCATATATATTTACAACTGTAATATCCTCTTGCTTAATTGACCCCTTTATCATCATATAATGCCATTTTTTGTCTCTTTTTATACTTTTTGCTTTGAAATCTATTTTGTCTGATATAAGTATAGCTCCTTCTCTTCTTTTTTTGCTTCTATTTGCATGGAATGTCTTTTCCATTCCTTTATTTTCAGTATTTGTGCCTTTATATGTGAAGCATGTTTCTTGTAGATAACAGATAGTTGGCCTTGTTTTTATTTTTTATTATTATTATTATCATTTATTTATTTATTTATTTATTTATTTTTTGAGACAGAGTCTTGCTCTGTCGCCCAGGCTGGAGTGCAGTGACATGATCTCGGCTCACTGCAAGCTCCACCTGCCGGGTTCAGGCCATTCTCCTGCCTCAGCCTCCCGAGTAGCTGGGACTACAGGCGCCCGCCACCACGCCCAGCTCATTTTTTGTATTTTTAGTAGAGGCAGGGTTTCACCGTGTTAGCCAGGATGGTCTCGATCTCCTGACCTCGTGATCCACCCACCTCGGCCTCCCAAAGTGCTGGGATTACAGGCGTGAGCCACTGCACCCAGCCTATTTTATTATTATTTTTTATACAGAGTCTCACTCTGTCACCCAGGCTTGAGTGCAGTGGCATAATCTTGGCTCATTGCAACCTCTGCCACCCAGGTTCCAGCGATTCTCCTGCCTCAGCCTCCAGAGTAGCTGAGATTACAGGTGCCTGCCACTGTACCCGACTAATTTTTGTATTTGTAGTAGAGACGGGGTTTCACCATATTGGTCAGACTGGTCTTGAACTCTTGAACTCTTGAACTCTTGAACTCCTGACCTCATGATCCATCCGCATAGGCCTCCCAAAGTGCTGGGATTACAGGCGTGAATCACTGCGCCCAGCCAGGCCTTGTTTTTAAAAATCCATTCAGCCACTCTGTTTTGATTGGAGAGGTTAGTATATTTACATTCAATGTTATTTTTCATAAAGGCTTACTACTGCCATTTTGTTATATGTTTTCTGGTTGTTTTGCCTCCCTCCCTCCATCCCTCCCTCCATCCTTCTTCCCCTTCTTTTCCTTTTTCCTTCCTGCCTTCCTGCCTTCCTGCCTTCCTGCCTCCCTCCCTTCCTCCCTCCCTCCCTCCTTCCTTCCTTCCTTCCCTCCTTCCCATGCTTTTTGTGAAGCTTTATGGTGGTATAATTTCTTGCTTTTTTTTTTTTTTTTTTTTTGTATATCTGTTGTAGATTTCTTGATTTGAGGTTACCATGAGGCCTGCAAATCACATCTTATAAGCCATTATTTTAGACTGATGTCGACTTAACAATGATTACAAAAACAAACAAGCAAAGAGAAAACTAATAAAAATGCTACACTTTAACTTCATTCCCCCTCTTTTTGACTTTCTATTGTTTATATTTATATCTTATTATATTGTCTATGCACTGAAATGTTGTAGTTATTCTTTTTGATAGATTCATCTTTTAGTCATTCTGAAGATATCAGTAGTTTACGCAGCACAATTATTGTGTTGTAATACTCTGTTTGTCCATATACTTACTATTAACAATGACTTTTGTACCTTCAGATAATTTCTTATTGCTTGTTAACATCCTTTTCTTTAAGATTGAAGAACTCCATTTAGCATTTCTTGCAGGATAGGTCTGGTATTGATAAAATCCCTCAGCTTTTGTTTGTCTGAAAAAGTCATTATTTCTTCTTCATGTTTGAATGACATTTTCATTGGATATCCTATTCTAAGATAAAACTTTTTTTTTTCCTTCAACACTTTAAGTATGTCATACCACTGCCTCCTGGCCTTTAAAGTTTCCACTGAGAAGTCTGTTACCATATGTACTGGATCTCTTTGGATGTTATTTGTTTATTTTTTTTATTTTTTATTTTTTTGGCTGGTTTTAGACTCCTTTTTTGTTCTCTACTTTTGGGAGTTTGATTATTAAATGTCCTGAAGTTGTCTTATATGGTTTAAATCCTCTAGGAGTTGTATAATCATCTTGTACTTGAATATTGACATCTTTCTCTAGATACAGAGAGTTCTCTGTTATTATCCCTTTGAATAAACTTTCTGCCCTGAACTCTAACTCTACCTCCTCTTTAAGGCAGACAAGTTAAATTTTCTTCATCTTGTGGGCTTGCTTTATTCTTTTCTTTTGTCTCCTTCAATTGTATATTTTCATATAACCTGTCTTTAAGCTCACTAATTCTTTTTTTTTCTTGATCAGTACTGCTGTTTACTCTGATGCATTCTTCAAGATGTCAATTGTATGTTTCAGCTCCAGAATTTCTGTTCATTTAAAAAAAATCATTCATATCTTTATGTCAAATTTATCTGATGGAATTCTGAATTCTTTCTCTATATTGTTTTAAATTTTATTGAGCTTTCTTAAACCAGGTATTTTGAATTTTCTGTCTGAAAAGTCACATATCTCCATCTTTCTGGGATTGGCCACTGGTGCCTTATTTAGTTTGTTTAGTGAAGTCATGTTCCTGGATAGTCTGGACACTTGTGGATGTTTTTCAATCCCTCGACATTGAAGAGTTAGGTATTTATAGTAGTCTTTGCAGTCTGAGCTTGTCTGTACCCATTCTTTTTAAGAAGGCTTTCCAGGTTTTCCTAGGGAATTAAGTGTTGTGATCTAAGTCTTTGATCACTGCAGCTGTATCTGCATCAGGGGGCACTTCAAACTCAGTAACATTGTTTCTCTTACCCACTCATAGAGGTACCACCATGGTGGTCTTTGGTAAGATCTGGATTGCCAAGCAGAATATCTGGTCTCTTCCCTTACTTTTCCCAGAATAAATGGAGTCTCTCTTTCTGTGCTGAGCTGCCTGGAGCTTGGGGAGGGGTGACACAAGCACTCCGTGGCCACCACCACTGAGACTTTGCTGGGTTAGACCTTCCTATCCATATTTTAAAAAAGATACTCTTTTCCAATTTTTTTCTGAATATTTTTCCCAGCTTCTTCTGAACTTCTGAACAGTTCTTCCCAACTTCTGAACAGTTTTCCCAGAAATGTGTGTTCTCTGTTTACTTATATAAATGTAATTTGATGAGCTCCAAAGAGAAATCTAAATGAAAATTTCTTTAGAAAGAATAGAAAAAAAGAAAATATGCCTTAAAAGGCCATACTTAAAGATTCATCTTAAATTTATTTGTCATCATATGCAATAGCAGAAAATGATTACAACATAAACTATGTATTCTTAAAAATTTTACTTTATCATGTGTTCTCAGTAAGACAATAGGTCAACAGTGGGTGTATTTTTTCTCCTTTGATTGTATTTTATTTAATTATTTATTTTTGGCTTAATAGAGTCTTCCTTTGGCAGGCTGGACAAATGTCATGGCCCCTAGCCCTTTCCAACTCATAATGAAAATAGACCTATTTCCAGCTGCACCTTGCTGATTGCTTCTACTTGCTCCTCAGGATAATTTGTTCAGTATAAATGAAGACTTCAGTAGTTATTGAAGGAAAAAGGCACAAAAAGAGACTGTTGTGCAGCCTCTACATAAAGCAGCTTGTATAAAAACAGTCCAGATTAAATGAAAGAGTCTTAAGATTATATGAGATCTTCAATGTTTCACAATTACAATTAGAGCAGCCATCATAAGCAATTACTGTAAACTAGAAAATCAACCATATCTGGCAAATTAGAATTCATTTAATTTGCCTTACTTAATGTCAATGTGTTTTTCACTTTCTTCTCTAACATTAGTTATGAAGAAACTACAATGCTATTCATTTTTGTTAAAACACTGATGATTTTAATGTACTTTTATTTTTAAAAAATTCTAAAACTGACCTAAAACTTAAAATCAGAAGGGTTTTCATTGAGTTAATAAATTCTTGATAATATCAGAAAAATAATATCAGAATCAGAAAAAGTTGTTAAAGCAGTAAACAACATATTAGGCAAATTCCATCAAATGTTTATCATATGAACAGCATTAAATGTTCATAAACTCATTAAGTGTATCATCATCAGTATCTCAGTATGGAAGATATTCTCATTCCTTTTTAAAATTATATATATATATATATATATATATATATATATATATGTATTTTCTTTTTTCTTCCTTCAACTTTTAAGTTCTGGGGTACATGTGCCAAATGTGCAGGTTTGTTACACAGGTAAACGTGTGCCATGGTGGTTTGCTACACAGATCAACCCATTGCCTAGGTATTAAGCCCAGCATCCCTTAGCTATTCTTCCTGATGCTCCCCCTTCCCCATCCCCAAGAGGGCTCATTCTCATTCTCTCTCTCTCTCTCTCTCTCTCTCTCTCTCTCTCTCTGTCTCTCTCTCTCTCTCTCTTCCTCTGTCTCCTCTCTGTGTCTTCCCTCTATTCTCTCTATCTCTATCCTCAGGAAGTGAATAACTGATGACATGATGAAAACATACATAAAGACATGATTCCAGCATGGAAAATGTTTTATCAGCCCATAAAACACCACTTAAACAATATTATTTTAAAAGGACAGTTGTGATGTCAATTTGGCTTTCATTTTAGTAATCAATAATATTTATAAAAAACTAAAACAAATATAATTTTGAAAAATCATTTTAAATAAAATCAATATAATTGGAAAGCCAAAAAATATATGCTATCTGATTTGAGTAAATAGTTCAAATCAAGAACTCGTAGGTCCTATATGGAACTATGCCATCATATTTGAGACCCAGTAGAAGGAATAAACTATTCTTAACCTAAATCCACTGGCACTCATTGTGAACTTGAAAATGGGAAGGGTTCTCCTTCACATATACATACTAAATTTTCCACTTAACTCTCAACATATTTGAGTTTATATGGGAGACAACATATAAATACTTTTTAATAGTGAAGCTGAGGACTACATAGATTTTTCTTGTGCCAAATAATGTCTTTTCTGATAAAATTAAACTTCTGTCTATGCAGTGCCTCAGCAAGAGCACAACTATGTTATTTTGTACTGGTCTTTGTTTGACTATATGATGAATCAAGCATTAAATAATCTAACTTCCTCCCAGTCCCCTGGTTCAGTATCTTTCCTATATTATTTAAAAGACATGACTCAAGCACAAAAAACTGAATTATTTTTAAGGAAAAAATAATATAGCCATTAATGGGATTTATTTTCTACCATTATTTGGAATAGTGTAATGTTTTATAGAAAAATATAATTAACCCAGTTTTAAAACTGAAAAATAGGATATAATCTTTACTTCTAGGATAGCAAACTTAATGTCTATTGACAGAATGTTTTTAAAGGCCATTTTTGACAATATGTTATTTTTCCATTTATTCATGGTTCCTTTTCTAATATACCATCTCCTCACATATTTATCTTGTGTGTGTGTGTGTGTGTGTGTGTGTGTGTGTATGGTGACGTCACAAGATCTACACTTTTGGTAAATTTCAAGTACATAGTATAATATTAACTATGGTTACTATGCTGTACATAGATCTCTAGAAATTATTTATCCTACATAATTGAAACCGTGTTCCCCCTTGAGTAACATTTCATCATATTTCCCACTCCCAACCCATCATATCTAGTAACTATCATTCTATTTCCTTCTCTTATGATACTGATTTTTTAAGATTCTTATGTAATTGACATCAAGCAGTACTTGTTATTTATATGTCTGGCTCATTTCTCTTAGCATAATAAATAATGTCATTTGTTGTTACGAAAGAAAAGATTTCCTTTTTTTTTTAAGGATAAGTAATGTTCCATTGTATAAGTATACCACAATTTCTTCATTCACTTGTTGATAGTCACTTAGGTTGTATCTATGTGTTTGCTATTATGAATAATACTGCAATGAACATGAGAGGGCTAACATCTCTTTGACATACTGATTATGTGTTCTTTGGATATGTAGCCAATAATGGGTTTGCTGAATCATAATATAGTTTGATTTGAATTCTTTAGGAAAACCTATACTGTTTTCCATAATGAGTGTACCAATTTACATCCCCACCAACACTGTACCAGAGTTCCCTTTTTGTTCCATCCTTGCTATCAGGTCCTGGCCTTTTTTTGTTGGGAGGTTTTGGATTATTGTTTCAATTTCCTTTATAGTTACTGGTCTGTTCAGGCTTTGTATTTCTTCTTGATTGAGTCTTGGTAGGTTGTGTGTTTCTAGGAATTGATCCAGGTCTTCTAGGTTTTGCAATTTGTTCACATATATTTGCTTGTAAAAATCACTTATGATCTTCTTTCCGCTGAGTCCCCTATTGTCATCTCTCTTATTTCATTTCTGATTTTATTTACTTGAGTCTTCTCTCTTTTTTTCTTTGTCAGTTTAAATGTTTGTCAATTTTGTATACTTTTCAAAAAAAACAACTGCTAACTTGGGGGTAGTTTTCTCTTCTTTTTCTGGTTTTCTGAAGTGGGATACTGATATCTTTCTTCTGTTTATGGTAGACATTTAACACTGTCATTTTCCCCTAAGTACTGTTTTTACTGTTACCCATACGTATTGGTATGTTGTGTTTTTGTTTTCATCTTAAAATATTTTTAAATTTATTTTTTGATTTTTCTCTTTGACCTAATGATTGTTCAAGAGTATATTGTTTACTTTCCGTATTGTTTTGAATTTTCTCATTTCCTTACTGTTAATGATTTCTAGTTTCATTCCATTGTGGTTAGAAAAGGTACTTCGTGCTGCTGCTATAAAGACACATGCACACGTATGTTTATTGCGGCACTATTCACAATAGCAAAGACTTGGAATCAACCCAAATGTCCATCAGTGACAGATTGGATTAAGAAAATGTGGCACATATACACCATGGAATACTATGCAGCCATAAAAAAGGATGAGTTTGTGTCCTTTGTAGGGACATGGATGCAGCTGGAAACCATCATTCTTAGCAAACTATCACAAGAACAGAAAACCAAACACCGCATGTTCTCACTCATAGGTGGGAACTGAACAATGAGATCACTTGGACTCGGGAAGGGGAACATCACACACCGGGGCCTATCATGGGGAGGGGGGAGGGGGGAGGAATTGCATTGGGAGTTATACCTGATGTAAATGACGAGTTGATGGGTGCAGCACACCAACATGGCACAAGTATACATATGTAACAAACCTGCACGTTATGCACATGTACCCTACAACTTAAAGTATAATAATAATAAATAAATTTAAAAAAAAAAAAAAAAGGTACTTCGTATGATTTTGGTCTTAAATTTGCTAAGACTTGTTTTGCGACTTAACACATATTCTATCTTAGAGAATATTCTGTGTGCACTTGAGAAGAATGTATATTCTGCTATTGGGTGGAACGTGCTGTGTATTTCTGTTAGATCTATTTGGACTATAGTATTGTCCAAGTTCTCTGTTTATTTATTTTCTATCTGGATGCATTATGCATTATTGAAAGTGGGGTGTTGAAATCTCTTACTATTGTTGTATGACTGTCAAGTTCTCCTTTCAGAGCTAACAATATTAGCTTTATATAATTAGATGTTCTAATATTGGGTACATCCACATATATGTTTACAATTGTTATATATTCTGATTGAATTGACACTTTTATCATTATATAATAAGTCTTTTGTCATTAGAGAGAGTTTTTGGCTTAGGTCTATACTCTCTGATATAAGTATAGCCAAACTTGTTCTCTTTTGTTTACCATTTACCTCTGTATCTTTTTCTGTCATTTCACTTTTAGCCTATGTGTGTCCTTGAATCTAAGTGATATCTTTGTAAATATCATATAATTAGATATTACTTTTTTATCCATTCAGTCACTCTATCCATTTTTTGATTGAGGAGTTTAATCCACTTTCATTAAAAGTGGTTATTGATAGGTAATGATTTACTATTAGTATTTTGTTATCTGTCTTCTGTTTGGTTTGTTGTTTTGCCTCTTTTATTCTCTTACTAACTTTCTTTGTGTTTTGTTTTTGATGGTATTGACAAACTTTGATTCATTTATTTTTTTTCTTGTGTGTAACTTCTATGGGTATTTTCTTTGTGGTTACCATGGGGTCTTGCATAAAATTTCTTATAATTAAAATTGTCTATTTCAGCTGATAACAATTTAATTTCACTTGCATACAAAAACTGTATAATCATATTTCTCCTCCCTTCACATTATATGTTGTGACATCACAGTTTACATCTAGTTATGTTATGTACCCTTTAAATTAATTTAGTCTTATTTCTTCTAATATTTTTTATGTTTTAATTTTTACACTAAAATTAACAGCAATTTACCCACCACTATTATAGTAATACAATATTCTGGTTTTATCTATCTCTTTACCTTTACAAAGAGTTTCATACTTCTTATGCTCTTATATTGCTGTTTAACATTTTTTTGTTCCAACTTGAAGACTTGCTTTAGCATTTTTGGTAAAGCAGGTCCAGTGGTGACAAAATCATTTAGTTTTTGTTTGGAAAAGTCTTTATGTTTCCTTTATTTTTGAGGAATAGATTTGTTGTGTATAGTATTCTTGGTTGACAGTTTCCTATAGCACTTTGAATATACCATCTCAGTCACTTTTAGCCTGCAAGATTTCTTCTGAAAAATCTGCTGATAGTCTTGTAGTCATTTTATTGTATATAAGCGTCTCTTTCTCCTGCTTCTTTCACAATTCTCTGTCTTTAACTTTTGAGAATTTGATTATAATGTTATCTCAGTGTGGGTTTCTTTAGATTTTTCTTATTTGTCGTAATTTGGGCTTACTAGATCTGCCTATCTATTTTCTTCTGCATATTTAAGAAATATTCAGATGTAATTTATTTGAGTACACTTTTTGTCTCTTTTCCTCTTTCTTCTTCTGGCATGGTTATTATTCCTATATCAATCTTCTTGATGGTATCCTATAAAAACTGGGGGATGTTTTAGTGATACGTCTTCAAGTTTGATGATTCTTTCTTCTACTTAATCTAGTCTGCTATTAACCACTTTATTGATTTCTGTACTTCGGTTATTGTATTCTTTAGCTCTATGACTTCTTCTTAGTACTTCTGTTATATTTTTTATCCTTTTGTTGAAATCTCACTTTGTTCTAAAATTATTCTCCTGACATCTGTGATCATCTTTATGACTGTCATGTTAAATGATTCTTCCAGTAACTTATCTCTTCTGGAGATGTAATTTGTTTTTTTATTTGTACTATATTTCCCTTTTTCTTTATTTTCCTTGGCTCTCTGTGTTGGTGTCTGCACATTAAATAAAGCAACCACTTTTCTTAGTCTTCAGTCTGGTCTTATGTAGGAGATAAAACAGCAATGATCCCAGTCAGAGATTCTAGGTGTCTCTCAAACCTTTGTGCTCATTCAGACTGCTGTCTTTGTTCTTAATGGTTCCCAAAATACTAGAATGCGCTAAATCCCGTCAGTGTCTCAAGACTTGGTATCACTTGAAAAAGTTGGAGCACTAGATGTGTAGCCCAATTCATTCTCTCATCAGGGAGAAACTGAGAGCCAGGGTTTATCACCTACTTGTTATGCAGTGTTCCAGGGAGAGAAGTTGTGAAAAAAGCCTGTACACTAATTCAGACTGCATGTCATTTCAGACTGTTGCTTTGCTCTCCTTTACCCATAGATATCTAGAGAATGCTGGGCTTCATCAGCTCTCAGACAGAGGGGTATTAATGGTCAGCTCCTTGAATAGCAGCTAGAAAAGCCAGGGTGCTAGATGTCTAGTCCACCTCCTTCTGAGGGAAATTTGAAGGATTGGTTTTATCACTGGAGTAAGCTGGAGCAGGAGACACGGGAAGGGCTAATACTCAGAAAACCAAATCAGTTCTTAGAGACAGGTAAGTTAGAAGGCAGACCCTTGGGCTGCAGCCAGAAAAGTTGGGAGATTAGATGTGCAGTCTCACTCCTTCTGGGGAGAATCTGAGAGGTGTGCTTTATGGACTATATTCATTGTTTACTGATCTTGGGGGAAGAGCCATAATGTGCTTGTGTGTCCATTTAAAAACACTTATTTGTTCTTTGTGGCTCCAGGAGACTAGCAAATGCTGGACCCCATCAGCTCCCAGGGTTAGGCAATTTAGGAGCCAGTCCTTCAGGCTGCAGCTATTAAAGTTAGGGATCTCCTGCCAGGAAGAAGCTGAAGGCTTGGTTTTATCACTGGATCAAACCAGGAAGGAGAAGCCAAGGGAAATGCCAACATACCTGGCCAAGTTCCCAGAGGACTTATGATTGCCTGCTCTTTTAGCTCTAAGTTGCAAGCTACTTACAAGCCAGACCTTTGGACAGCAGCAGCTGGACATGTTAGGAGGTTAGATGTATACATATACCTGTTCCAGTGAGAAGCTGGAAGCTTGCTTTAATTGTTGTAGCTCTGCCCTGAGACAGGGGAAGAGGTGTTGGAATTGCTTAGGTTCCTATTTAAAAATACCTCTTTTTTTTTGTGGTCCTGGGGGACAGGCAAATGTGGTGCCCCTTCCACTTCCAGAGACAGGCAAGTTAGGGGCCAATCTCCTCCATAAAAACCATAATAGTTGAGGTGTCAGATGTATAATCCAAACCACTGGATCTTCAGAGAAAAACTGTGAGTTAGGGGTTCTCTCCCAATTTCATGATACTGTGCGGTGGATGAGATTTATTGCAAATGTGTGTCAATTTTTTCTGCCTTTAGTTTAAATGTGTGCATTTAATTAGTTTCCTGGTATGCAGAAATCTCTCAGCTAGTTTCTGGATTTCTCTCAGAAGGAAGAAATTGATCTGTGTGTAGTTGTTTATTTGGTGTGTTTGTAGGTGGAGGAAAAGGTTGGGCCTCCTGATCTGCCATCTTGCTGATGTCATTTCTATATGCTCGCTTATTGTTGTTTCATTGTGATTTTGAGGTCCTGAGATAGGACATATATTTCCAAATATCATTTTACACAGTCCTTTATTACTACACATCTTTTAATTTTTAACCATAGATCTAATTTGACTTTTTCACTGTGAAATTAAAGAAACTAAAGGCAGGAAGATTAAATAATCTATCCAAGGCTACATAGGGAGTGGTGATGGTAGAAAAACATCAGTGACTTACTTCCCCACCAATGTATGTGGCATATAATGAAAAAATAAATAGAGCAAAAGCAGGCTGAGGCCCACACAGTGTTGGGGGCAGGCAGAGACGATGGAATGGACGGGCTCTCTTCAGATATTGCTTTATCACCACATTTTTCTCATTGTCTTTGGCATATTTGCTTTAATAAGTCTCTGCATCCATCTGTTCTTACTCTCCTTCAAAAGATAAAATATAAAAATAATATTTCTCGCTAAGTCTAAATTTATATTAGGGTAATATTTATTAAGAATTTCTAATCTGGGGAAAAGAGGCGACTCAAATTTGAAACAATACTTAAATTAGAACAAGTGACTATAATAATAATGTTTTTAGGATTTATGTCACTTTGAATAACCTACTTCAGGAGAAAACAATGAAAAAGTTAGGGTCAGAAATTAATTTGTATGAAAATTTTAAAATAGTGGTAAAATATTTGATATGGTTAGGCTGTGTCCCCACCCAAATCTCATCTTGAATTCTAATCCCTATAATCTCCACATGTCAAGGGTGGGGCCAGGTGGAGGTAATTGAATCAAGGGAGTGGTTTCCCTCATACTGTTCTGGTGATGGTGAATGAGTTCTCATGAGATCTGATGGTTTTATAAGCATCTGGCATTTCTTTTCCTGGCATTCATTGTCTCTCCTGCCACCCTGTGAAGAGGTGCCTTCCACCATGATTGTAAGTTTCCTGAGGCCTCCGCAGTCATACAGAACTGTGAGTCAGTACACTTTTTAAAAAATATATATATATAAATGACTCATTCTCAGGTGTTTCTTTATAGCAGCATGAAAATGAACTAATACAATATCAACTTTTTAAATTCAACAAAAGGAGTCTATTTTAAAGCCTTACTGTGCAGTTCAGTATGCTGGCCAGTTGCCACATGTGACATTTTAAATTTTAAGTAATTAAAATGTAATAATACTTAAAGTGTTATTTTTCCAACACACTAGCTTCATTTTAAATGTTCAATAGTTACATAGAAGCAAATGCTACCATATTAGACAGAGCTGAAATGAAGGAACAACCTTTTGCAGTGAGCAAACCTAAGGAAGAAAAAATGTAATTGCTTTTTGTTAGCATTATTAATTCAGGTGTCTAAGGACTTTCTTACTCTTTTAGCTGCATGTATACTGTGAGTGATAGCAAATAACCAACTGTTCCAAAAGTTTTATTCTATTAACCATGCTGTTCTTTTGGGTTTTGTGACACATATGGTTTCCCCTATGTATTTTAACAGCCCATGTTCATTTTTGATAAGTAACATATAAACCCACTTTTCTTTTTTATTTTTATCTTAACTAGTGTGCTGAGAATTTGTATTTTTAAAACATTGACACTCATTTTGCTGAAATGTGCCTTTGCTTTAGGCTATTTTTATTTCTTGCTATTCTTTTCAGTATAGGCTTGGCCCGCATAAATTTAATTACAAAATTTCTTCTATATGTTCATTTTGCAATTTCAAAATATCTAAAATACAAGCTTTATTCTTGCAATGCTTCCTGAAGTCATTCCAAGTTAAGAAAATTCAACTTCTTTCTAATTTTTCATAGTCTTCTCTCATTCAGTTGATGACATTGTCCTGTCTTGTCAAAGGAGTGAGAATTATCTATTCCATCAAGGAAAGACATTTAATCTTATTTCTTCACACAATAGTTACAGTGATTGGCAACTTGGTGTAAATTATTAGAATCTCTTCTATTTAATGAATACCTTTTCTTTAACATCTTTTTCTGAGGAAAAATATAAATCAAATTTTAAACTTCCACAGTTAAGTTCTTGATCTTCCAAGTGGACCTTAATGAGTCAGTTCTATCACAATGACTCACTTTCTGTTTATCAAAAATAAGTTTAGGTACTCACACAATCTATACCTCGAAATGTGAAAGGACTTTAAAAGCTATTAATATAATAATCTGTTAAAGTACTCTGTGTACTAAAATAAATGACCATTGATGATACACTTTTGGCTTGAAGCAATTACTGAATTTTTAAAAATGTTGTGGGCACATAGTAGGTGTATATATTTAGGGGTACATGAGATGTTTTGATATAGGCATACAATGTATAATAATCACATCATAAAGAATGGGATACCCATCCTCTTAAGCATTTACCCTCTTGGTTACAAACAATCCAATTATACTCTTCAAGTTATTTTAAAATATACAAGTATGATATTAATGGCTGTAGTCGCCATACTGTACTACCAAATAGTAGGTCTTACTCATTCTTTCTAATTTTTCTTTTTTTGGTAACCATTAACCATTCTGACCTCCATCAACCCCACCCCACCACTACCCTTCCCAGCTTCTGGTAATCATCTTTCTACTCTCTATGTCCATGAGTTCAATTGTTTTGATTTTTATATCACACAAATAAATGAGACCATGCAATGTTTGTCTTTTGTGCTTGGCTTATTTCACTTAAAATAATAATCTCCAGTTCCATCCATGTTGTTGCAAATGACTGAATCTCATTCTTTTTATGGTTGAAGAGTATTTTGTTGTGTATATGTACCACATTTTCTTTATTGATTCATCTGTCGATGGACAGGTTGCTTCCAAATCTCAACTATTGTAAACAATGCTGCAACAAATATAGGAGTGCAGATATCTCTTCAGTATACTGATTTCCTCTCTTTTGGATATATATATCCAGCAGTGGGATTGGTGAATCATATTGTAGTTCAATATTTAGTTTTTTGAGAAACCTGGAAACTGTTCTCCATAGTGGTTGTACTAATTCACATTTCCACCAACGGTGTACAAGTGTTCCCTTTTCTCCATATCCTTGTCAGCATTTGTTATTGCCTGAGTTTTGGATATAGCCATTTTAACTGAGGTGAGATGATATCTCATTGTAGTTTTGATTTTCATTTCTCTGATGATCATGATGTTGAGTACCTTTTCATACGCCTGTTTACCATTTGTTTGTCTTCTTTTGAGAAATGTCTATTCAAATCCTTTGCCAATTTCTCGATCACGTTATTAGATTTTTTTACTATAGAGTTGTTTGAGCTCCTTATATATTCGGGTTAGTAATCCCTTGTCAGCTGGGTAATTACTGAATTTTATTTAGCAAACAGCGTGTTTCCAAACTATTCTAAATAAAAAGTACACTTCAGATTTTAAAGTGATGCAATATTTTACAAAAACTCCAATTCATGAGTCATTGTTCTATAAAATCATTCTTCAACTTTTACCTAATTAATCAAATGATAGACACTAAACCGTTTATTCACTTGAGTATTTCCTTGCTATCAGATCCGGTCACCCAAAGGAGACATAAAGGAGAAAATTTTAGTCTAGTAATTTGGAAACAAAGTTTCCTGGGACTAATTGTAATAAATGGAGTGTGAGAAACTGTCCTACCCTTTAAGGAGCATAAAGGTTAGGAGAGTGAGAATGGAGGTGGGGAAACAGATAAGAACCACATTCGGAGATCCTAACTGATGATACTATCAAGCAAACTAGCAGGGCAAAAACATTTTGAAAGCTTAAGGAACTATTTTAACATCAACTCCAGGTCATTTAAAGCTAGATTTAAACACTGGTTGCAAGTGTAACTAACATAACTAGGCTAATGTCTCCCAATATTTCCAAAGATTCCTTGAATTGCTATAAGAATGATAATTGGGAAACATGATTTTTCAAGATAGCATTTTAAAGTATCTACACACTGGTCATAAGAGAGAGCCCCTCTGAGCTTTGATGATTTTCAGAAGATCTATAAAGTTGGAGGGTACAGTGCTTGAATTTGTTAACGAAACTCCAATTAGCTTTCAAAGTTAGGGTTGGCTACCTGCTCTGCACACCATGGTGCATTTTGCTCTACAGTTTCTCATGTTTATAAGATGAAGTTACAATTTTTTACATCTAATATAATCAATATTTTTCCCATGAAATGCACATATATATTCCTATGAAGATACTAAGTTGTTATCTAAAATAATGAGAATGTTTTTCTTTATTTTAAAGCAGGGTTTGCTAAACTTTGTAAATAGGCAGATGATAAATATTTTAAACTTTTTGGGCCATATTTTATCTTTATCCATGTTTCTTCTCCTCCTTCTCTTTCTTCTTCCTCTTTTCCTTCTCCTCCTTTTTTTTTTTAACTTTAAAAGTCTAGAAACCATTCTCAGACAATCTCTATTTTAAAGGTTCGGTAAAGACCTCAGTTTTATTGGCTGATTATCTTCTGTCTACAAATATTCTCAATTTTTATCTCCTAATAGTTTTAATGGATTCTGTATCCAATTAGTAAAATGTATGCATTTGTGTAGCCACTAGGTAGACTCTGATTTACGGCATTTCATGTATATTTAAGCACAATATGTACATATGTATATATGCATATGTATGTGTGTATATATATGTGTGTGTGTGTATCAAGGATAAATGTCAGTCCATAAATTAAGCTATACCAGAAATACAACACTGAAGTAATGCCATTTGTAGTATGTTTTATCTGAGACATGAAAATTATTTAGAAGAACTTGTACAATGTCACAGGACATGGGCAAGGCTTTAGCTCTATTAGAGAAGAAGAAAACTCATAAGGTGAAGTTCAGGAAAACAGAGTTCCATCAAAACTCCAGCCTGTTGCTTTTCATAGGGAGCAAGTCAGACCTAGATCAAGCATGGATTTTGTTCCAAGAATTGGAGCCCTTCACTTTTGCTGTTTTCTCTGTCACAATGCAAGCATAATAACAACCTTGTTAGTGCAACAATGATCAGATTGTCACTGCCAGGGTTTTTGTTACCAGCTATTTATAATAGTTGTCTGGAAAAGCTAGTTGCCCCGTATTTGAGAAATCTGGGGAAAATTAGAGGTTATTGGATGAAGTGGCACCTCTTCCGGTAGGTGATTGTCATACATTCTGTGGGAAGCTGAACTGAAGCGCCTATGCCTTCATATGGGAAAAAGGAAAGCATCACTTCCAGGTCCCTGCTCAATTTTGCAGAAAACATGAACTGAGTGTCGAGGGTCATTGCCAGAAAATTTTACTTTTTGCATAACAAGCTTTTTCTTTAAATTTATTGAAATGAGAATTGAGCAGCCTCAGATGCTGACAAGTTATTCCCAGTTTTCACTGACGCTTCCCTTAGGATTATGCCAAAGTCTCAGGATATTAAGCAGTGCTGAAAGTCAAGCAGGCTTTTTGGTGGGCAGTTGTTAGTAGTTGATGATAAAGTGTCTGTTATCACAGTCCAAAGTTTTGGTGGCAATGTACCCTACCTGGTTTTTGAGACTGTGGTTTAACTCAGGGGTCAACCCCCCTTGCTTTATTCTGCCATCTTCTCTGAGTTCTTTCTAATTGCCCAAAGTGCTATGACAGAGTAGAACATGGTCTTCCCCAGTCATGAACCCTGGTCCCTGAAAACATTCTCTTACTTCCTTCCTCAAGGCATATTTTCTCATTACATGTCATTTGCATACAGGTGTGATCTTTTTCATGAGTTTAGACTTTTATGAAATTAAAATGTATCTTTTTGTAAAATAAACCCTGCAAAATCATCCACAGGGCAAATAAATGCAGAAGAGAGAGCTATCCAGGGAAAACACTTTCCCTTATCTCAATAAGATATCCTACCACTCATGGAAGCAAGTACCAAGAAGGTCTGAATTGAGAGCTCCATCCTGTACAGAAGCAACTGACCTTTCTCTTCCAAAGAAAATACAACAATACATAACTATGTTATGTAATAAAGATGTAAAAGTAGAGATAAGAACAGTGTAATAAAAATGGTTATGGATAGCTAAAATCAGTTCTGTTCCCAGGTGTGGTTACCTTAAATTAGTTTTATAGTTTGTCCTGGGAATTCAGACCTGAGAAAAATGCAGTTTTGAGTTTCACATAGCCATCTAGCAGATGACTGGAATCCAATCTGTTTATAACATCAGGGCATCCAGTCAACATATGGGTAGGTAAACAAAAGCACAAAAAAATCTTTTATTTACTTTTCCTGCTTGTGAAGCTGTTTCTGTTAAGAAATGTATCGTTCAAATGCCATAATTCCTGTGGAGAATGATATCAAATTAAGTACTTAGGTATAGAATAGTATGTTCAGAGCAAGCAAAGGAGGGAAGGAGAAAAACCAAAGAGAAGGATGAAGAAAGAATACAACTAAAAATCAAATAACTACACCTAATTAAGTGATTACGTCCAAACAGACTTAACAAATTGTTTCTGTAAATATAAGGGGCTTTTATATAGAATCTTTGTTTTAAATTAAAAATGTAAAAGGAAGGTGGCAAATTTATGAAAACACTTTGTTTCCAAAAGAATAATCAGGGAAGCAAAACTTAAAAGAATTATTTTATTTATTTTTCACTCAATTTAAAATAGGTAATATAATAAAATAGGCATAGCATATGACTTAAGGATAGTGAGACATTTAAGTAGAAACATCACTAAAAGAAAAAAAATAGTTAATCATAAGTTAAAATAGTAATCATTTGCATGTTTTCTGTAGTCCCAGTTTTTTTTTCTTTTCAATGTTTATGCTATTGATAAAACAATAAAAATTGACACACCAATATAAAGGTCTAAACCTTCTTAGCTATTCCATTTTCATGAGTTAAATTACGTTCTTGGATGAGTTTTAAATGTTCCTTTTCAAGTCAGTAGGGGTGATGAATGCCCAGCCAAAGACTTGGCCCCCTTGATTCTACAGTAAAGCAGATGTCCATGTTAGACGTCAAGAAAAATAACATTTGTTGCGAATATTATAACATTTATATAAATTATATGGGTTAAACATACTGGAAAAAAATGAGGCATATAATTTATGTACAGTGTGTTTATTGTAAAAGCAGACTATGCATATTTATAGACAGTGAGAAATAAATAGAAAAGAAAAAACACTGAAGAGTCATAGGTTGGTAGCATGTGTGTAAAGGCCTTATTGGAAGCCAAGACAATGAAATTAGTTGATTTTAAAATAGTCACAGAAAATAGTTTTGTACCAGTAAAATTTAACTGCCGTTGATAATTATTGATTAATTTATAAAATGATGTTTCTAAACATTTATTATTCTGTGCTACAGCTCCTACTAGAATAAAAACGCCACTGGTAGAACAAGGAAAAAAGAGTTTTAAAGATATTTAAAGGTCATATCACAGCCTCTTATATAAATTAATCTCTACCAGAATCTAATTACCATATAGCAAGATAGATTCTATTTGTTCCTTTATCTTATTCTGCTATTGTCAGAAATAGAGAGCAGCCGATTAGTATGGACTGATTAATACTAATCAAGTAAAAATACTTGAATTTAAGCACTTAAATGGTTTTGTAACTTGTTTTTACATGCTGAGATATATTTTAATAATATTATGATTAATGTATAATGTGGGCCATTTGGTATAATTAACCTTGAAAATTTCCCAATAAGCAGATTTACAAAGCAAAAAAATAAGAGGATTAATCTAGTAGGATGGTAAATTTAAAAATTAACTGTGAAATTGACAAAAGAAAAAACAGAATAATCATAGAAAAGAAAATGCAACTAGGGCAAATATTTGGGTTTTATTCTTACTACAAATCAAAGGAATGTAAATTTGAAAGTTACTCTTTAGGCCTTTGGATGTGTCATATCCCTTCCTGTTTTGTCAGTCTCAGCTGGTTTGTGCCTATTGAAATAAACGCTTTCATAATTTACTGATAGGAAGGCTATACACTAATAAAACTCTTTTGCAATGTAATATCCTTTTTCCAGAGACCTAAAGATGTTCATCGTTGTTAATTCTATAATTCTGTCTCCAGCACCTAATTTAAAAAAATTAAGAATATGATGAAGAAACAGCAGCAGCATTTTGTGAAACTATCTGGGGTCCCTCTACTGAAGTCAGATATCTAGCCGGCTTCTGTGTGTGTTGCTCCATAATGCAATAAGTCATAGAGGATCTATACCAGGTATTGTTCCTGTTGCCATGAATTTTACCCAGGAAATGCTCTTTCAGAGCACTTGGTGAACATGTTCTTGGTTTACCTGAACCTTGACAGTTGATACAGCAAGCAGAATTTCTCTTTTAGCACCAAAAGTATCTTATAAAAGTTTACCTACATAACAAACCTGCACATGTACCCCTGAACTTAAAATGAAAGTGAATAAAAGTCAAGCAATTTGTAAAGAATTGAATAAAAAGGTTTTGAGGTGATGGAAGTGTTAATTAGATTGATTTAGTTATCTTACATTGTGCTTATAAATCATAACACCATACATATATGCAACTATAATTAAAACATAAAAAAATACAACTATAATTTGTCAATTTACAATTTAAAAATAACCAAAGACAGAACTTCTCGAATGATGGCTTAAGTAGCTCAGTAAATCCTCTCTCGAAAAAGCAACAATTAAAAAAAATTGTCACAAGCAACCATTTCAGGACTCTGGATATTGATCAAAAGCATAGACATAACTGAAAATCATTTATTTAAGAATATCTACTAAACTTTATGTACTAACTATGAGATTTTGTGGGATTTTAGCATAGTGCTATTCCCATTTGCCTCCCTATTCACCCTACTTCTGTCAAGTGTGACAAAATGTACCCTACAGGGTAGGGCAAGCCCTTAATATGAGAACATTACCACAGACGGAGTTGATATGATTTTAGGCAAAGCATAGAAAAATCTAGGTGTTGTCAGAGCCAGTAGTCATCTCAGCAGCAAATGAACAGAGAAAGTCAATATTACGGGCACTCTGACACTGAAAACCTTGGTAGGGAAAACTGCAAATTGATAGACCTTCCAGACATTTAACTGGGTTATCTGGAAAAGGAGGCCAACAAAGTAGGATTTGACATTTCCCGAATATCTCTAGTGGTCTGGAAAACTATATGGCACACATAGTAGAGAATGGAGAGGGCCCTAGCCATCCATACATCCCTGGATAAATGTGGTACACTCTGCATTTGCATATGAAATATGAAAGAATCCAGTGCAATGTGAAAAGTTGGGAAGACTTGCAAATTGCTTGAACTCTAATTGTGCTCCTCAACTTACACACAGATTCATCAGCAAAGAGTGCATGCCTTAATATATCAAGATATGTATTTAATACTAATAATAATCCAGGTATTGAACACTAAACTATGCTGACAGAGGAGTAACTCCCAAGAATGTAGGCTTAAAACTAAAACTAAGAACAAAAAAAAAAAAAAAAAAAAACAATGGAACGGAGACTTCAGATGCTACATAACATCGCAGAGAATTAGTCTAGGCAATTTAGCATAAAACAAACTAAAATAGAAAATGCACGACAATCCCCCTGAGCAATCAGAATCTAGAGTTGCTGTAATATTTTATATAAAGGTTTCAGTTTTCAAAAATATATCTTAAGACTGATTACAAAGAAATATATCCTATACCAAGGGAAAAGAGCAAACATAAAAACTGTCTCTGAGTGAACCCAATTGTTAGGTTTAGCAAACAAAAATTTCAAAGAAGCTTTTATAAATATATTCAAGAACTAAAGAAAGTTATTTTTAAGTAATTAAATGAAAGTATGAAAATGAGACATCAAACAAAGTTTCAATAAAGGAGTATAAATTATAAAACAAAGTCAAATGCAAACTCAGGAGTACTTTGAAGCCAGGAGCTTGAGATAAGCCAGAGTAACAGAGAGACTCTGTCAATAAATAAATAAATAAATAATTTTTTTTTTTTTTTTTTTTTTTTTTTTTTTGAGACGGAGTCTTGCTCTGTCGCCCAGGCTGGAGTGCAGTGGCCAGATCTCTGCTCACTGCAAGCTCCGCCTCCCGGGTTCACGCCATTCTCCTGCCTCAGCCTCCCGAGTAGCTGGGACTACAGGCACCCGCCACCTCGCCCGGCTAGTTTTTTGTAATATTTAGTAGAGACGGGGTTTCACCGTGTTAGCCAGGATGGTCTCGATCTCCTGACCTCGTGATCCACCCGTCTCCGCCTCCCAAAGTGCTGGGATTACAGGCTTGAGCCACCGCGCCCGGCCAATAAATAAATTTTAACCAGGCTTCAGGGCATGCACCTGTGGTCCCAGCTATTCAGGAAGCTGAAGTCGGGGGATCACTTGAGCCCAGGAGTTTGAGGCTGCAGTGAGCTATGATCACATCACTGCACTCCTGCCTGGGTGACAGAGCAAGACACTGTATCTAAAAACGAAAAAAGAAGAAGTAATCTGGAGTTGAAGAACATAATAATTGAAACAGAAAAGTTCTTACAGGAGCTAATCATACTTGAGATGGCAGAAGAAAGAGTCAAGTCATCACACTTGAAAATATTTCCGTAGAAATCATTTAACCTGAAGCAAAGAAAGAAATAAAAGTTTCAAGAAAAATGACCAGAGCCACAGATATTATGAGTCCCCATCAAGCATTCCAACATACAGAAAATGAGAGTTCCTGAGAAAGATAGGAAAAAAAGAGGGGTAGGGCAAAAATTGAAGATGTAATGACTAAAAATATGCCAAACTTTATGAGAAACATTAATTTACATGTTCAAGAAGCTCAGTAAACTCTAAGTAGGATAAATACAAAAACATCCACACCTAAATACATCATAGTCAAACTGAAAGTAAAAACAAAGAGAAAACTTGGAAAGCTGGTTGGATTTTTTGCTTAAAGCCATCTGAGCCCAAATATAAGAATATCATGAAAATTCCGATTTGGTTGCCAGCCTTCCTTAATAATAGTGCATGGTATAATCACAGTGCTGAGAAATCAGTCTCTTGCCCTCATTATGTTTCTTATCTTCCTACTATCATGACACCCTTTGAAGTCTACAAGTCCAGAATGTACTCTGTGAACCATGGGGATGCAAATCTGTAGTCATTGCTGACTCTGGCTGGCTGTTATGAGACAACACAATCACTAAAGTTACTTTATCCAACTCCTGTGTATCCAGATGACATGTCAGTTGAAATAGTGCTGTCCATCCTAAACCTGGAAAGGGTACAGATAAATACACTCCAATTTCACAAAACCATAGGGGAGGTAGGAGATTATAGAAGTGACAGAAGAATCCCAGGATCTCTAGCAAAGGGTTAGTTTGGGATATAAGCCAGATGCTATAGCTATTTCTGGAAATAGAAAAAAATGGTCCCTTTTCTTACATAAAGGGAAAACCTAAAACTACTGAAGGTGTGAAACAGCTACACACTTACTATCTTGACAGTAGATCTCTTTAGAAGGATTATCACCGAGGCTTTGCAAATATTTGGGGGCATCTTTCATAGATGGTGGCCTCCTTAGATCATCTTTCAGACTTCCAGGGCTGCCATTTAGTACTGGATGTTACATAGGTAAAGATGTTCACCGTCCCAGTGTGTCCTGTGATATCGCTCCTATGATTTGAATGTGTCCCCCAACTTTTATATGTTGGAAACATAATCATTAAATTTACATGTTGATGGTATTTGAAGGTGGGGCCTTTGAGAAGTAATTAGGAAATTAGTATTAGATAAGGTCATGATTGACTGGTGGCTTTATAAGAAAAGGAAGAGAGATCTGAGCTGACAAGCACACTCTTAGCCTCTCACCATGTGATGCCCTCCTCTTTGTTATACCATAGCAAGAAGGCCCTCACCAGATGTCAGTACCATGCTCTTGGGCTTCCCAGCTTCCAGAACTGTAAGAAATAAACCTCTTTTCCTTATTAATTACCCATCTCAAGTACTCAGTTACAGCAACAGAAAACAGACTAAGATAACCAACCTGATCGTGGTGCCCCTGAGCCTTCTGATGTACTCTATTGAGCAACTCTATCAAATATCCACTAATGAAACTAACTGATATTAATGGACTTTAGGATCTGTAATTGAATAAGCCATGGAGGACTGTTCTCCCTCTTTTTCCAGGTTCCCTGTACCTCCAGGCTCTTTAGTCATTGAAAGAGGTATTGAAGCAATATTGCATGTCTTGATTAGCATTTTCTTGATCATTGCCTTATAGTCATACTATCAGCCACAGCCAACTCCACACAAAGTTTACACTCACCAGAAGGGAGAATAGCCAATGACATTTTTTTGCCCTGGGAGGGATAAAATACCTCTCCCAGGCTGCTTTTCTTTCAGCCTAATGTTTAAGGCAATCAGTTCCAATAGAATGCTGAGGTGACAGATCAGTTGACAAGTCTGCCATGGCAAATAAATTAAAACAGGACTTGGGCCCAGTCCTCTGGTATTCCCACAACCAAGAAGGCTAAAGTTACAGAAAAGATTGGGGGCCAATTTTTTTTGAAGCTTTACATTGCTCTATATATACTGATTGGACCTACGTCCCCTGATGAAGGCAGGGCTGAGGATGACCCAAAAACACACACTGAGGTAGCAGAACATGGCAGGTGTTGGGATTCAGTGTGACACAAAGTTCTGGTATCTACTACCCCTCTTCCCTCCCCTCCAGTGAAAGATGAACAAGCAGCTTTGGCTGTGTCACTTCATAAATTGTTGTTCATGTAAATTTCATCATGATAAGTAAGAAAACAAATACAATATTGAAGATATAATATTTGTTTTGACTGTCCATGTCTGCCTTGCTGTTTTGTTCTCTAGGTTCTGATATAAATAATATAATAAAAGTGATATAAGTGAAAACTGAGATCATTGTCCAATAGAATCTCCAGACGGTTTATTTACCACATGTGATTCCCCATACCGTGGAAATCTGACAGAACTCCAGACTAATATCTCCTCAGAAATAGGAGGTTTGATATAGGTTATATAGGTTCTGATCTTGAGATAATTTACCAAGTGTACTCACAGCAGTTCTATGTTAATATTTTAGTCACTTTCACACAAATGACAGAGAAGGGTTTTAGCACTCACACATGATCAGGAGCGAGCACTAGCAATCTTCATCTTTTGTCCTAGCAGTTCTCAGATCCCATCTAGCCCCGCTGAACTCTTGGTATCTTAGGATTTTCCAAATGTGTACTTTAATCTCAAGTATCTCAAATGTTTAAATGGTAGATTTTTTATACTATTGAATAGAAAATAGACATTTTCAACTTTAAGACTTCCGTCGTTTTGTGGAGACTTCATCGTATTCTAGTTCTGAAAGGATATTAATCTGAAATGTTTTTATTCAACTAGAAAATGTAAAAGAAAAGATATATAGACCAATGGAACAGAACAGAGGCCTCAGAAATAACGCCACACATCTACAGCCATCTGATCTTCGACAAACCTGACAAAAAGAAGCAATGGGGAAAGGATTCCCTATTTAATAAATGGTGTTGGGAAAACTGGCTAGCCATATGCAGAAAACTGAAACTGAACCCTTTCCTTACACTATAAAAAAATAACTCAAGATGGATTAAAGACCTCAAGATGGACATAAGACCCCAAGCCATAAAAACCCTATAAGAAAACCTAGGGAATACCATTTAGGACATAGGCATGGGCAAAGACTTCATGACTAAAACACCAAAAGCAAATGGCAACAAAAACCAAAATTGACAAATGGGATCTAATTAAACTAAAGAGCTTCAGCAGAGTGAAAGAAACTATCATCTGAGCGAACAGGCAACCTACAGAATGGGAGAAAATTTTGGCAATCTATCTGTTAAACAAAGGGCTAATATCCAGAATGTACAAGGAACTTAAATTTACAAGAAAAAAAAAACCATCAAAAAGTGGGCAAAGGATATGAACAGACACTTCTCAAGAGAAGACATTTATGCAGCCAACAAACACATGAAAAAAAGCTTATTACTGGTCGTTAGAGAAATGCAAATCAAAACCCCAAGGAGATACCACCTCACACCAGTTAGAATGGCGACCATTAAAAAATCAGGAAATAACAGATGCTGGAGAGGATGTGGAGAAATAGTAACACTTTTACACTGTTGGTGGGACTATAAATTAGTTCAACCATTGTGGAAGACAGTGTGGCAATTCCTCAAGCATCTAGAACTAGAAATACCATTTGACCCAGCAATCCCATTATTGGGTATATACCCAATGGATTATAAATCATTCTATAAAGACACATGCACATGTATGTTTATTGTGGCACTATTCACAATAGCAAAGACTTGGAACCAACCTGAATGTCCATCAATGATAGAATGGATAAAGAAAATGTGACACATATACACCATGAAATATTATGCAGCCATGAAAAAGGATGAGTTCATGTCCTTTGCAGGGACATGGATGACGTTGGAAACCATCATTCTCAGCAAACTAACATAGAAACAGAAAACCAAACACTGCATGTTCTCACTTATAAGTGGGGGTTGAACAGTGAGAGCACATGGACACAGGGATGGGAACATCACACACCGGGGCCTTTCGGGGGGTGGGGTACTAGGGGAGGGATAGCATTAGGAGAAATACCTAATGCAGTTGATTGATGGGTGCAGCAAACCACCATGGCATGTGTATACCTATGTAACAAGCCTCTACGTTCTTCACATGTACCCCAAAACTTAAAGTATAATTTTAAAAAAGAAAGTATAAGACTTATAAGATCCAAAAGAGAAAAAAAATTAAATCTGTGCAGTAGCAGCGAAAACTCTGAAGGAGGACCTTGGAGACAATATATTCAGTCTTACTCTACCTATTAGACTAGAATGAGTGATCTTTGTAAGTTACTTGATTCTGTAGACACACCTGAAGAAAGGGGATATTCTTATTTCTCAAGGTTTTTTTATGAAGAATAAACAAGTCAAAATAAAAAAAAAATGTAAAACCATTATTCAAATGTATGTTGGTACTCAGTGAGGGAGGAAAGTTTAACATTTTCTGTAGCCTGTAATATCTCTGGTAAGTGTAGTTAATATTTGAGCTCTCTATAATTAAAGATAATATAACTCAAACATAGAATGAAACTTTGGGTGGGCAGAAATAACTATGTAAAAATATCAAAACAAATATTATGCATAGACAATAATTAATGAATTTGATATAACAAAAGCGTTAACAGTAATTGGTTTTGTGTGGTCAGAATATAGGCATTTTTTTCATTGAATTTTCTAAGTTTTCTACCATAAGCACATCATATTATTAAGAAACATATTTTGGACGTGATAAACCATATTTTACAATTTTTTTATTTTCCACATAGATCATTCTGTGCAATAAGAAGCATTCCATAAAGTTTGACAAGTAATGAAAGCTCTAAGAGTTAATGCACAAATCTTAACCTACATGATCTTATTTATTTCTACCTTGATTATTGTATTTAGAAAACATATTACACAGTAATACTTCAACTTTCAACTTTGTAAACATTGTATGAAGTTTCCCTGATTGTTTGTGTTTTGTTTTTAGTGCTGCTTTTTGGCAGAAATCTCACTTCATGTTGTTGGAGTACAGATTCATTTAACAACCTGCACTTATCCTGTATTTAATTCTTTCATGTGTAGGGCTTCTCTGGAAGGCATAATTCTACTGTGATGAAAAAAAAATAACCTATTTTGAGGCAGAGGGAGAGAAAAAAGAACATGAAAATATGCTCACTTGGTAGGGATATGCAGGGGGGAACACCTGCTGCTCGTTTGTAGCATATGTGTGTTCTGATTGCTTGGGAATTCCCTGAGTCCATTAGAAGCAATTTCACAACACTGGGGACTGTCCTGCTCACTTCTAGGTCACTAGTATGATCGTTTTATCTTTATTGTTCTATGTAGTTACAATACACTTCTTCACCAAGAACAAGATTTAGTCTGTGCTTTAGATTTATCAGGTGCAGTGAGCCTAGTAGAATGTCTGACATAGCAGGAGCTCACTGGTTATTAGAATGATGGAATTTTAAATAGTTCAGAATTAAGGCACTACATTTTGGTAATAGAATTGAAAATCCTGCAATGTAAAATATGGAGCCCAAATTCTAATTGAGGAGCTAGGTAAGCACAACAAGTATGGTAAACATTGTGAAGACATACAATGTTAACCTACATGATCTTATTTATTTCTACCTTGATTATTGTATTTAGAAAACATATTACACAGTAATACTTCAGCTTATTGTTGTGAGAGGAGAATACATGTCATACTACAGGCACACCTACAAACTAATTTACTACAATCTATCTCACAAGAGTATGCTTCCCAGTTGAGGTGATGCCTCAGCCAAACTAAAGGATAAGTCAGAGTTGGCCTAGGAAGGAAAGGGAGAAAGCATCAAGGCAAAGGGAATAACATGCACAAAGGATACCCACTTTAATGCCCCCTGACTCCAAACTTGTAACCTTTTCCTAACAACAATAACTTCCATCTATACCAGATTCCTTTTCCTCAGGGCACTGATTCAGCTACAAAATGACCATTAAGTCAGACATAAAAATAATGACCTGTATCTCTCCATTAGCCCCTCAACCAAATCCTATGAGGCAAAAATGTTTAATTCAATTTCACAGGTGATGAAACTGAAACTAGAAAAATGTCAAAAAGCACTTGTTTTATACAAGTCCCCTTTTGGAATTGTTCTGAGAACCTTAGAGGTTTACTTCTAAAATATTTGTAGTAGTTAACTAATATTCATTTTTCAAAACTGAATTTTCTTGAATTATTTAAGATCATTTGCAAAGAATATTCCTTTTTTTTTTTTTTTTTCTTGGTGGAGTCTCACTCTGTCACCCAGGCTGGAGTGCAGTGGCGCACTGCAAGCTCTGCCACCCAGGTTCACGCCAGTCTCCTGCCTCAGCCTCCCGAGTAGCTGGGACTACAGGCACCCGCCACCATGCCTGGCTATTTTTTTTTTTTTTTTTTTTTTTGTATTTTTAGTAGAGATGTGCTTTTACCGTGTTAGCCAGGATGATCTTGATCTCCTGACCTCGTGATCCGCCCACCTCGGCCTCCCAAAGTGCTGGGATTACAGGCACGAGCGACCGCGCCCGGCCACAAAGAATATTCTTTATACTCAATTTGATACCTTTATTATCTCAAGAAGAAAGTAAATTTACTTTGAAAAATTATTAAATTTAAAAATATAACAAAGGACAATATACAGAGATGAGGAAGAAATAAAAACAGTTTGAAGTAAACTTATTTTGTATATTATATGTGTAATTTAGAAAAATAAATTATCAACACATTATATGTGGTACTGCTGCATAAAAATTATGTTTAAGGCAGCTGTGCTGAGGCTAACACACAAATTAGCATCATATATATATATTTAATAGTTTCCCTGTAAGTCTGAAATTCTATGTAAATAAAATATCATAATGTATATATATAAAGAGAAATTATAATTTTTATGTTTTAATTCTGCTCCAAGAAAAAGAAGTCATAGCTTTTGTTTTCTTAACTTTTCATTAATTAAACATTATTATATCAAAATTTACTTTTGTAAAATTTTTCTTATTGCCTTATGGTATCTGAAAGGAACTTTTATTATTTAACTAATTCTGTTTTAACCAAATAGTGAAGACATTAATTCAAATGACCAATTGCCCATTTATAATTATGCAAAGGCTACATTAATGAGTTATTTAATCACTGATGACATACAGCAGTGTAGGAGTCACCTTTTTTCTCCCAGAAGTTTCTAAATATGTACAATTCTCATTGAGAAACTCCTAAAGGTAAAAGAGAGTAAAAGAGCAACCCCGAGTCTTGGAAAAGTAAATTAAAATACTCCCATGGAAATTGCTGAATGTTTTTGAGATTGTGTGCCCTATGTTAAGCCTGATGTAATTTTGGCATTTTCTGCTACATGCTTTGGCAACTGACACACTGTATGAAATCAGGCTCTTCTATTCTCACATATATTGCCCCAAGAAGCACCCTTAAAACTGATGTATCAAATTAACTCAAACTTTAATTCTTCCTTTACAAACTTCCCTGTTACCTATTATGAAAATTGGGTCCAGTTTTCCTAGGACATTTCTGTTGGCCCTGCACCCCTTTCACTCCCCCATCTGCCACAGAATGAACAGTCTCCCTGCTTATAAGCCACTAAGGAAGAGGAAGCAACATAAAGGCTCTAGAAATGCAGTGATGAGAGGTCTCCTACTTCATCGTCATCATAGTCTTCTAGACACCAGTTTCTGACTGGTCACTCTAAAGGGAAAAGCAGAGATGCCAAAATAAATCTTCCTAATCTCATCAGTGGAGGTCACAGGAAACTCCCAGAGGCTTGGCCATGTCCAATTTCTCCTTTCTTAGGGATGACTAAAGTCAGAGTTGCACCAAATTTTTAAAGAGAGGAGTGAAAACAGGACAAGGCTGCACGTAATTATTTTATTATAAAACACCACAGGGCTGCCTCAGTCATGAAGAGAACTTTATTACTTACTCACATTATGCATACCTGATGTCCTGTTTGGTGATAGTATTTCAGTAATCCACTTGTGGGCATCATATCTTTGCTAATTTTTATTTTTAAAAGTATTTTAAACAGATTACTAATAAAATTGCCCAGTTTTCCATAAACTTTGTTTTCCTGATTCTCCCACGATGCATTCCACATTTACACCATGGATCTGTATATGCTTCTGCAAATACTGCATATATCTGGGGATACATGTATCCGAGGTTTATAAGCATGAATCAAGTTAACCCAATTTTGAAGGAGATTTTTCAAATCTCCTTCATCCTGTTTTCATCCTGCTCTCGGCTTAGCTCCGGTTTTCTTTCTCAGTTAAAATATGTATTTTGTTGTTGTTGTTGTTTGTTTGTTTGTTTTTCTGGGACGGAAAAAGACTTCTTTCCAGAAGCAGTAGGACTAATTTAGTAGAAGCCAAAACATAACATGAAACTTTCCATCCGTTCCCATCATAGGACATGGAAATAGCTGGGAAATGAAAGTAAACAGATATACATCTGGTCACCTTGTGTTTTCTCATCAGTTGAACCAGTTTGTGAAAGATCTATTACCTTTGCACTGTCAAACTGAAGGACATTTCCTATATGGTTTGACCTCTGCCTCATTATCTGCATGTAAAAGTTGAAGGCCTTAAAGCAAGCTGATTGCCGTTGCTTTTTTTCAAAGTACCTGTACATCCTTGGGTGGGTGAACATTTGGCCATTGTTTAAGAAATGGACAAAACCAACAAACAGTTTGCAGGTAGCAGTGTCAGTCAATTCTCTGAAAACACACAGAAAATTATATAAAAGCCAGTTTTGTATTATTTTTGGCATAATGTAGCTAGATTAGGTGATAATAGGAAAGAGAAATAAGGAGGAGCTGCTTTAGTGAGTAAGTGTGGACAGAATTAGCACAAAAAAATGAAGTAGCACATGAAGCCTTGAATAATAAATGAATCACCTTTGAAACTGAAATTGCCCTACTTAAACTGAAGCTAGGACATGGAATGGTTTTGGTGGGCATAGTGCAAAAGATGGGAGTTATGAGCAGATTTAGTTGTGGGTCTTTTGTTTTGAGTTATGTTATTTTGCTTTTTGTAAACTGATCTTCCCAGAAGTCTGTGTTTTATACACACACACACACTTTAAGTTATGGGATATATGTACAGAACATGCAGGTTTGTTACATAGGTATACATGTGCTATGGTGGTTTGCTGCACCCATCAACCTGTCATCTACATTAGGTATTCCTCCTAATGCTATCCCTCCCCTAGCCCCCCACCCCCTGACAGGCCCTGGTGTGTGATGTTCCCCTCCATGTGTCCATGTGCTCTCATTGTTCAACTCCCACCTATCAGTGAGAACATGTGGTTTTTGGTTTTCTGTTCCTGTGTTAGTTTGCTAAGAATGATGGTTTCCAGCATCATGTCCCTGCAAATGACATGAACTAATCCTTTTTATGGCTGCATAGTATTCCATAGTGTATATGTGCCACATTTTCTTTATCTAGTCTAGTTTTGATGGGCATTTGAGTTAGTTCCAAGTCTTTGCTATTGTGAATAGTGCTGCAATAAACATATGTGTGCATGTTTCTTTATAGTGGAATGATTTATAATCCTTTAGGTATATACCCAGTAATGGGATTGCTGAGTCAAATGGTATTTCTGGTTCTAGATCCTTGAGGAATTGCCACACTGTCTTCCACAATGGTTGAACTAATTTACAGTCCCACCAACAGTGTAAAACCTTTCCTATTTCTCCACATCCTCTCCAGCATGTGTTGTTTCCTGATTTTTTAATGATCTGCACTCTAACTGGCATGAGGTGGTATCCCATTGTGGTTTTGAATTGCATTTATCTAATGACCAGTGATTATGAACTTTTTTTCATATGTTTGTTGGCCACATAAATGTCTTCTTTTGAGAAGTGTCTGTTCATATCTGTTGCCCACTCTTTGATGGGGTTGTTTATTTCTGGTAAATTTGCTTCTTTGTAGGTTCAGGATATTAGCCCTTTGTCTAATGGATAGATTGCAAAAATTTTCTCCCATTCTGTAGGTTGCCTGTTCCCTCTGATGATATTTTTCTTTTACTGTGCAGAAGCTCTTATACCTAGGAATACAACTTACAAGGGACATGAAGGAGCTATTCAAAGAGAACTACAAACCACTGATCAAGGAAATAGGAGAGGGCACAAACAAATGGAAAATCATTCCATGCTCATGTATAGGAAGAATCAATATTGTGAAAATGGCCATACTGCCCAAAGTAATTTATAGATTCAGTGCTATTCCCATCAAGCTACCATTGAATTTTTTCACAGAATTAGATAAAACTACTTTAAAGTTCATATGGAACCAAAAAAGAGCCCATATACCCAAGACAATCCTAAGCAAAAAGAACAAAGCTGTAGGCATCATGCTGTCTGACTTCAAAGTATACTACAAGGCTAGAGTAACCAAAACAGCATGGTACTGGTACCAAAACAGATATATAGACCAATGGAACATAACAGAGGCCTCAGAAATAACGCCACACATCTACCACCATCGGATCTTTGACAAACCTGACACACACAAGCAATGGGGAAGGCATTCCCTGTTTAATAAATGGTATTGGGAAAATTGGGTAGCCATATGCAGAAAACTGAAACTGGACCCCTTCCTTACAGACTTATACAGAAGTTAACTCAAGGTGGATTAAAGACTTAAACGTAAGTCTGTGTTTGTTTTAGGCAACACGGTTCCTCGTTGTTGTTATACCTAGAATAACTTCGCATAGTCTCCATGTTGTAGACATTAACAAGATGAAAAGACTTTATGCCAAAGTCCTCATTTAAAAAAGGTGAGCATGATGAAAAAATAAGATATCATTTTTGTAAGTAAAAAACATATTAAAATCTTATAATCCTTGCAATATATATACTTCTAAGGGGACATACTAAGCTACATACAGGAAGCCTCAAAGGAACATTAAATAAAGAGATTTACTTTAGATGAAGGTATACTCTGAATATTTTTCTTAATACAAACATTTTTGAACATTTTCATGAAGGATAAAAGAGGAAATGTAAGTACACATTTGCCTTAGTGTAATAAATTATCTGATTCTTTCTCAGTGTATTTATTTGAGCCATAAGTACATTACTATACTTGTAAATAATATTGTTATACTTCCGCATTACATTTCCTAATTGACTCTAGTATGTATACACTACAAAAATGCTCTGTTTAAAAATAGGCAGGAGAAAAGGTATGTTATGAAACCAATGCAGAATTTTGATCTCATATGCTTGATAAGATATTGTTTTATTGAAGAATAAAAAATAATTTTCTAATTCATTTTAAAATTGCAAGAAATTATTTGTATTAGTAACAATAAATAAGCTATAGTAAATTTCAAATAAAAGGGAAAAAAGCCATTTAAGTGAAGAGATTTGATTTCTCTCTGGATTCTGTGATTCCTGAATAACATATTTGAAGAATAAGAAAGATCTTCAGTTCTTTGAGGACACAAGTAGGAGTCTAAAGCAGTAACCAAAGTGACTTAAACATCACCAAGATCAGGCCAAAATTCTTTCAAAGCAGAAAGATCTTTGTCTTTCTTTTTCTACCCATGAGTAATTTTTGAACGAGTGTTATTTGCAAGCTAGTGTAGTTAGTGCTTTGGATAAAAACAAAAAAGAATAAAAAAGATAGAGTACTTGTCTTCTAGAGAGAAAGAGGATATAAAAACATTTTTAAAAATGGAAAATACTTAAAACAGAGAAAACATGATTTGAGATGGAGGTAAAGAAAAAGAAAATATAACACATATTTTGAGAGAAGTTTTCAATGAAAATAGGAAAGTAGCCATATCAAGCTTCAGATAGATTTTGGAGGGTAATGGCTAGAGATTCATTTCCTGTTTTATTTAAGACCTTGAAACTTCTTATTAGGATGATAAGCAGCAAAAATTTAATAGTTGGTTAGAATATGTGAAACAAAAAGCATCAAAGAATGAATAGATAGTGACTAAATAAACATAGTTAATGTAGACCTCTTTTAAAGAAAATGTACAAATTAAAAAACAACTACCCTTGACATACAGATATCTAGTTAACAGGTCTGCAAATCAAATGCATCAGTTCTACATATTTTTCCTTTTAATCTGACAATTCTGAACAGTTCTAATAGATTTCTTATTACTAGCAGCAATTACATTGACTTCAACATAAGATTTGAAAAAATAAGCCTCAGGTTTCCCTATTCACATTACTGACATTATTTTAAGATCTGATTTTAAAAGGATATTTATTTTAACACGTGTATATTAACTCATATTAGTTTGCATTAATTTACATTATATTTGCAATTGGCAACTAATTTCTCTTTTATAAATATTTTTAAACTAAAAGTCTTAATTTTCCTTTTTTTTCCCCCAAGATGGAGTCTTGCTCTGTCACCCAGGCTGGAGTGCAGTGGTGCAATCTCAGCTCACTGCAACCTCTACCTCCTGGGTTTAAGTGATTCTCCTGCCTCAGCCTCCCGAGTAGCTGTGATTACAAGCACCCACCACTGTGCCTGGGTAATTTTTGTATTTTTAGTAGAGATGGAATTCACCATATTGGCCAGGCTTTTCTCGAACTCCTGACCTCGTGATGTTTCCACCTCGGCCTCCCAAAGTGCTGGGATTACATGTGTGAGGCACTGTGCCTGGCCAAAAATATTAATTTTTAGAAAATGCTGTGAATTGTTGAATTGTGATAAAATAATATATACTTCTATTCTATCTGAAATAAGACATGTAAAATATTGTGAATTTAACCCTGCATAATGTACTATTTTTTCTTCCATGCAGCACCAGAAACAACACATCATAAGTCATGCCTAGCACTAATGTAAATGCAACCTCAGAGTCACACTGCATGTTACAAATATCTGGGAGCTGTGTGATTAGTTAACATCTTGTGCATAACCCTTAAAATTATAGCAAGTTCTCAGGAGATAATTAGCTTACTCTGTTTCTGTAATAAAATGAACTACGTTTTAGCAATGACTCTTAGGAATAGTAGCAGGAAAATGCCTTTAAATCAGATAAATTCAAGAATCTCAGAGGAAAAAATATAAACAAACAAACATATTGTAATAAAAAATGTTCTTTTCCTAATCCAAATGGACTCTAAGGTAGCAGAGAAGCAGACTGCTGAATATGGAACTTGTCCCTCACTGCCACTAATCCATCCGTGACTCCACTACAGTATCTTATGCTCCAAGATGAGAAAACTAAGAAACATATAAGAGCTTAAATCTCTCTTCTCTCTGTGGAACTCAACAAATGTTAGGTTTCTGCATGGGACAGGAACCTCAAAGCTGAATGATGCTTTAAGTTCACACAAGTTCATTCAAATCAGAATGAAGTAGAATTTCCAGAGAAAACATGCTTCAGGTTTCACTCCATTGCTACATCTTGAGAGCAATCCAGAGACAGTCTTGTTATAAGAATCGAAACAATACTTGAAAGTGCGAAGAAAACAGGTGACTGTTCACCTGCCATTCTTACGAGCATCTTATGTTGTTAGTTTGGGACTTCAAAATCTCATGACCCAGAAGTCACACACAGCAACAATAACATAAACACACAAAGGAAAAACCAGACAAGTTTTTAATGTAATACATTATGCAAGTACATATGACAAGCATCTAAAGCTAAGATAAGATATTTCTGCATATCTGCTTGATCTTTGTGACTCAAGAAGAATCTGTGCCTCTTCCTCTTTTCCCAGGTTAAATCCCCTAAAAAAAGAGAGTGTTTGGCATAAAATGCATGTATTGAAGGCTGTGTACAATGATTCCTAGTTTAGTTTCTCATTTCTAAATAAGAAGCAAGAATTCATCATAGTGTCTTTTAGCATGGGAAGGGTGAATAAAATTTACACTTAATGGCATAACACACTTAATAGTGTGATATTTATCCACAACAAACAAGCAAGTATGCAACCCTAACCTAATGGCTCAAGTTACATGAGAAACCAAGCTACTACTTAGTCTAATTGCAGAAGTCTTCACTTGATCTTAGCCAAAAGGCCGAGAAGCGATAATTGCAGAAGTCTTATTCAGAGGACAAAATTCTCTGGACACAGGGCACTTAATTTCTAATCAAAAGCATGCTATTTGTTGACCTTCATACTTCCAAAAAGAACTGGGGCTACCTTACCATTGAATATATATCTAATATATGAAAACAAAACAACTGCTAGTAAGTAGTTAAGGAAAAAGAAAATAGAACTGTGTACCCAAACTCAGACTAGTGAAAGTTGTCAACTTGCAGTAAAAATTAACTTTAAGCTTCTTAAAAATAAAGGCAAAAACTGACTTTTTTCATGTAAGAAATTGAGAGAAATATTATTTCTCAGAATATTTTAAGCATATTGGCACCATAGTAGGTAGTACACTTGATAGTTATTTGATAATAATATACAAGATCCTGCATTATTCAATAAAAAGACTAATTAAAGATTGGTTAAGATGGTTCTATAGCTGGCCAGAGTAGTACGTTCATAAGCTTAGCTTTCTGATAATGAGGTTTAATAGAAAGAGAACTATTTAAGAATTTTGAGTAATGACTAACATGTCCCTTGGTCTAATGCTTTCCCCCAAATCATTTAAAGAGTGTGTCTTCATGATCATCTTTTTAATCATCTGCATTATCTGAAAAAAATGACAGTTTAGTATTTTCTCAAAGTTGTAATTTATTTAAGAGGATATTTTTCTTTGAGACTGTGACCTAAATCATTCACATTGAGGTGTCTTTTTATTGTTGGATTATGGTGGTAAGAAACCATAACTTTGTGTTTTGTTTGCTTTATTTGTTTTTAAATGTGCCTTCTTGAAAAAACATTGAAGAACACCCCACTTTTATAAGAAGAATAGTGTGCGACTTAATTTTACTCAAAAAGTCATTTTGGTTCTGTTCAAGTATTGTATTAATTCTCTATTAAAATTCCAAAATTTAGTTTTATATGGTAGGAAAACAGTATCTTGATGATTATAAGGTCTTTAAAAGAGTGAAAATTGTTGTTAACATTAGTGATGTAAAATTCAATTTTGGACATAACTAAAAAGTAAATAATAATAACAACAATACAATAACAACTTCTTCATATCTTAGTGACCAATTTAAGTCTTACATAACCAAATGTAAGAACTTATTGGATGTGTATGTTTACTATATTTCATCTGAACACTAGGATCTATTTTTCTAAAAGCAATGCTTTGGGCTTTAATAAAAGTAATGTCTAACTCTCTTTTATAATGTCTCATTATGTTTAGTTGCTTCCTAAGGCTGATTCTAGAATACAGTTTGGAACACATGAAAAGATACTTGCTTCTGGGCTGCTATGGACAAGAGCAAAAATAACTGCATAATATTGGACAAGTGTTGTTTAAACAGTATAGTAAGAAGACTAGGATCCTGGCACTATCAGATTATTCCTGAACACCATGATCCTTAGGATAATAATGTAATATATTATTCCAAAAGAATGTTTAAAGATTCAAATCAATATTGAGATTCCACAACTTGGCTTATGTATAAAGACAAAATCAGTTGAGTAAAAATGGCAGATTTTCAAGTTCTTGAACACTATTTTATTATATAATACAGACAATAAAAATGGAGAATAATAGTTGAAACTAAAATCTTATTCCTCAAGTAGGATACTTGATTAAAATTCTATGAAATTTAATAAAGATTTAGTTAATACTGAGTTTTAAAGAGTCAGATAAAAGATTGCTGTTTCTACAACTTAAGGTTATGAAGGACTACTATTTTGGCTGATGGCTAAAGCTTTGCTTCCATGTCAGACCTCCAAGGGACATGCAAGTGAGAAAAGGATTTTGAAAATAATGTATTTAAGCTGAGTGAATCCTGAGGCTATTACTACCCTTAACTCCTGATATCAAAATTCCTTTTTCATTGAAATATTCTCCTTTTCTTCAATGATTGGCCTTATCTGTAAACAGTAGAAAAACTATTTCTTAGAAATCAGGAGGAATGGAAAGTGGTAAACACTCCAGAAGCATCATCAGCAAGGATTAGTGTATTCTGTCTAACAGAAACTTTCAAACCACTAAATCTACTCATGATCTGTGTTGAAAAATGTAAGGCAGATATAATCTATGACAACTAAGGAACTAAATAATTTATAGTCCAAAACAAACATTCTTTTCAGAGTAAAAGGAGACACTATGAATAGTTACACCGTGTGGCAGGCAACAACCAGGACTTTCCCAGGCCAACCAACAGTCTAGGTCACTCTATTTGTACTTACTTTTTGATTAGTGAAATGGTGATAATCACAAAATATGCAATTCCTAAATAATAAAATTTCCACCAATAATTATTTAGAAAAAAATCATTTTCGGTAAATCCACATTAATTAAATGAAATGGATAAATGATTTTCAATGAATATACTCCTTTGTATTGTGATTATGCTTAAGGGAATGCTTTCTTAATAAGTCTTGTCCCAAAAAAACTACATAAACAGTGTTTTAACAAAATTATGCCAAATACTAGCATTTATGATAGCTAAACTACAAAGATTAATCAAAAGGTATGCAGAATAATTTTTAATAGCCTGCATATTTAGACAACCAATAACAGCAACTCCTTTTTGGTGTGTAGTCTCAAATGGTTAATAAAATGTGAATGTCCAATTTGCCTATATTTTCTTCTTCAGTGTGCAGTGAGTAAATATGAATTTAGTAGGGTGGTATTTTGAAACATTAACTTTTTTGCCCTTTACATTTGCTTAATGCTTTTCCCACTTAGGAAGCTAGATCATGAGATACTCACTTTCAGCAAAACTTTGTTAGATCTTAGAATATCAAAAGTGCTTCTTGTTATCAATAGCGTAGATCCCAGATGATACTCAAAATAAAGAGAACACATGGTAACTTAGGCACCAGCCTAGATAAAGACTAAGCAAAATGGATAGAGAAATACAGCCATATAGAATGAATAGTGAATCCATTAAAATATTGGGATTGGATTTCATCCATAATGTAGTAGGGATATAAGACATAAAGACTCAAACAGGAATGGATTTTAACATGAAGATGACTTGCACTCCAATTTTCTGAGAAAAGCCCAGAAAACTGCCATGACAAAAGAACAATAAAGGTTGCCTGTTGTGTATAGGCAGATAGCCTGAAACAATATCACCTGATTTGTTCATACCCCAAACATGGCATGGGAACAGTGAAATACTTTTTATGTGCTGAAGAATAGCATGGGAGCTCTCATGATGCCCTTAGGATCAAGGGTATGAAAGTGTTTGACTCAGAAAATAGAACATGGGTGGAAACTGAGAGAGACTTATAACTGAAGGAGTGCAAAGGTGGATGTAACTGGGACCTGTGTGTGATGTAACTGTAATAGACTGGTGTAAGGACAGTGATCATGGTCAACAGTCATTGACTGAGGCTAAATATTCATCCTCATCCCAGTAAGATGGCACCAGGTAACTTTTACCTACTTCATAATAATCCTTTGGAAAGATGTTGAGGACCTTTAAGTTGATTGAAATTGAATTTCAGCCATATGGGAAATGAAGATTTTTAATGAAAATCAGCATCAGTAATAGAAAAAAAATATTTTTATGTTATAAGATTTATCTGTACCACCTAGGAAATGTAAAATAAAAGAGTACATATAGATAGAGGCAGTGATGGTGGCATGATGACCAGCTAACAGTCATATGTCATAGTAAACTCAGAAGAAAAGAGCCTAATGGTACAGAAAACCAAAGCCTTCATAGTGTATCAGTTATGGGAAGCATCAATTCCAGCTATCAGCTAAATGTATAGACAATAGGCATTTGATATTTTTATTTTTAACTATAAAATTTTACTTGAAATCAACTCTTCAAATTCTCAAATTTACAGGTGCAGAAAGTGAGGCTCACAAATGAGGAAAATGACTTACCCTAAAATTAACTTTCAAAGTGTTCAAAGTTGCATACTCATTTTCCACACTGCTTTTTACAGTTTCTAGCAATATCAGTCACTTCCTAGGCTAAAAAACAACATTTATACCCCTTGCTTGAAATGAAAAGATAGTTTCTAATGAGTAAGAAATGCCATTATTTATACCTATACAACTTGATGGAAGACTTGGACTTAATCCTGTTTCTGATATGTATTAGCTTTGTACAAATCTGAGTCTTAACTCATGTTGTTAAAATGAGGCAGCTCAAGAATAGTTTGCCCATATCTCATTACTTTCATTCTGAGAATGCATAACTAAATATATTTTGTTACAAATGGACATTAAATGAACTACATAAGGAAGTTTATAATAATGCCTTAAAACCTACTTGATGTTCAATAGTTTATGTTGATCAATTAAGCTGATTAATCATTACCTTTCCCCAAACATGGTTAATTGCTTGATGAATCTGGCTGATGAACTGCCATCCTATGTTCACAAATATATATTGAAAATATGTTTGGAAGGTTCTAAAAGCAGAAACTTTAACATATTGAAGAAAAAAATTGAATTAATCATAAAAGTTGGCCTCTTCCATAGCATTTCAAGTTTTAAAGTTCAAGTCTGGCATATTTTCCTATTAAAATTCTTGGCTCTTGTGGTTTAAAATATACTGCTATATTGTGGCCTCATAAGTGATTTAATGTAAATAAAATATTAAATGCATCAATATACATAGTTTTACCAAACTAAATTTTTTGGCAATTCATACTTTAGAATATGGTCTTATCTGTTATTTTGAACCATAATTTTAAAAGAATATCCATGACAAATATTTAACTTTATTTTCTCAAATATCATTTTGTGGCAAACTCTATGTTAAATACTAGTTTACTTTAAATATAAATAAATGTTATTAGAAAACGATAAAAAAAGTATAGACTTCGCTACAAAAAAGAGACCAAACATCTACAAAATGTAATCTTTCTGTATTTTGTGTTTTCATCCTCATTCCTTCAAAGAAATTTGAGTTGATAACTAATTGGGATAAAAGAACTATCAATTATTCATTTAAAGGGAAGGCCCAATTTTTACATAGTTGATTAGAATTGAGAGGTCTTACTTCCCCAGTCCCGTGGTAAAATGAATAGGAATTTTAATCCTTCAGTCTATTGCACTGCAATGGTAACAATGGATCAGTGCAACTCGGTGATTTATCATATTTTTTATTTTGACTTAGGAAATAGTTTTGGCAAAAGATTACCTCTCAACAAAGTATTTCTGTTTTGTGTGTGTTTGGGGGAGTTTTTCTTTTTCTTGTTTTAAATAGGTGAACCATTACTGCACAGAAATATATAGAATTGTTTCCATGATTATTCTACCGTTGAAATTCCAATTCCCCCACCCTCAAACAGAAAAGCTTTTGATTATGATGTGTCACAGAGTCCATGATCAAAGAGGCTGGGGTTTCGCTAACCTCTGGAAGAGAAATCACATCTGGAAAGAGGCTAATAGTTAAAAGGACAAGACTACTGTGAGAGTGAGAGTGATGGGAAGATGGCAGCACTTTGCCCAGCTGGAAGTTTGATGAGGAAGCCCGCACTCCTTTTAGATTAGTTTCAATGACTAGCAAAGAATATTCCTGTACATGGCACTCTACTTTTCTCTTATGGCATGGCACTCCTCTTTTCACTCACTTTAAGTAAATTGGATTTCATTATTGGGAATGCCATATAAAGTTCTCATTAGAGTTGTTTACATAAATTCTATCCTTATGCAGGGAAAGCTGTCCCTCTCCCAAGATCTCTACTTGTTCAAAGTGTGCTGAGATAGTTTTGTATTTCATTTTGTGGTAAACATATCACTCACAAGTGTGGTTCACCACACAGAAAAGGAACCATAAAGAAGATTGCCTTTTTTTTTTTTTTGAAAGTAGAATCATAGGTCCTCCCTGAGGTCCAAGAAATAGGTGTCAAGAGTCCAGGTAACATAAGTAAATTATTCACTTTCTCCCCTTAAACATCCAACATTCCCAATCATCAATATTTCCCTTAGTAAGTTATCAAAATTCAAGACAGCTTTCACTTCCTAAACTTGCTATTACACATTATTTGGAAGCATTTCCATATGCTTTGCATCATTAAATCATTTCACAAACCCCAGGATAAATGCATAATGTTTCCATCTTTAAGTGGCCATAAGAGGAAAAATAGATTGACAAGAGTCTGCAACAACCGGGAATAGTACCAGACAGAGGTAGAACAAGAGGCATTGGTCATTGTTAAAAAACCAAATCAAATTCATTAAGAAAAAATAATATGAGAAAAGTCTATACTCATCAGTAATACATTCATATGTAAACATTATGCAAATGATTTACTGGTAAACAATGTCTAGTTCTATCACTGATCATTTTGTATTTCTTTGCTGTGATTCTTGTCTCGGAAATGAATTTCAAGACGTTCTGGTCTTTGAATGTATTCCACCCTGTAATCAACTTCAATGAAGAAAGGAGAAGGAGAATTTGCCCTTTTGTCAGTTTTTTTCTGAACCATGTGACATTTCTTTACTAAGAGACTTTTGTTTGAAAAAGGACTGGTTGACCCATGTAATCAGAATTCCTTACTATGTGCTTAAAGCAAAGCAGAGCTGAGATATTCCTAGTGAGGGGTACAAATGCATCTGCTTGTTTTAAAATGCATCCTGATATATTTGTGGCCAAGCCCATTTGGGGATTTATCACTGACCTTTATTTTCTAGATCTGCAAAATCAGTCTAATGGCTTTTCAGCATTCACTTTTTAGCCTGCATTGAGGAAGTTGCTTAACTCTTGTCTTCTGTCTTGTTTGTTTGCTTTGTTTTTTTAACATGTGTTAGACAGTCATCCCTTACCTCCATTTTAACTTTTAACATTTTAAAATAATGTTTTTGCCTTCCTGAGCAAATAAACTTTTTAATTTATAAGGAAAATAGATCATTGGAGGGACTGGAAGTCTTGCCCAAATTTATCTTAGGAGTCATACACATTCACATGAATATTATAGTCATATTTTGTGGTTGAGTATATATAGCTAAAATATCTGGGTAGTTGATTTTTTAATTGACAAACAAAAATCATAAATATGTTCAGCTGGTTGTTTTGAAGTATATATGCATCGTGGGATGATTAAATTGAGCTAACATGTGTAGTATCTTACATACTTACCATTATTTTTGTGGTGACAAAACTTAAAATCCACTCAGAAATTTTCACAAATACAATATATTGGTATTAACTACAGTCACCATGTGATAGAATAGATCTCTGGAATTGATTCCTCTCATCTAACCAGAATTTTGTATTTTTTACCATCCAGGTAACTGATATTTAGATTTTCATTGAAGAATGGGTTGTACAGTTATTTAATATTAAAAATTACATATGTTAATCTTTCACCTTCCCCAATGTTCACATGATCGACTAAACTTATGCAAATAGTTTACTGTCCTCAAATCTTTGAATTTTTGATCAAAAGAGGCCCAGTGATTTTATTCAGCATGTAATAATAACAACAATTACAATAATAATAAGCACTTGGCATTTACTGAACATTTCCTGTATTCCAACCTACTAAAGTACTTTCTTGAACTATCTCCTTCATTTTATTTCAGCAATGGCTAAATAAATTAGGTTCTATTACTCATTTGTCTAAAATAAAAACAGTTTACATCTATTAAATAATTTGTTCAAGGTCACATTGTTATGATGACAGTAGCAATTAAAGATTTTTCAAAATGGGTTGGACCAAAGTTTCTGATCACTGTATTTTGTGGAATAATATGGAAATAATTTAATACATATTAGATCTAAAATATTACAGAGAAAGAAACATTATGCATATAAATACACAGAGAAAAACCATAATATTAAAGGCATCGATGTTTGTTACAAACACTTTAGAAAACAATGCAGCATTACTTTGTCAAGGTGAATATTCACCTACACTGTGACTCAGGTAATTCATTTGTAGGTATGTACTTTAGTGAAATTCTTGCATGTGTGAACTAAGATATACATAAAATGTTCATACCAGCACTGGTTATAACTTTTGAAAATCATTAAAATCTTGAATTTCTATCATAAACAATAGAAAAATAAACTGTGGCACATTCACACAAGGAAATGTTATGTAGCAGTAAAAATGAATAAACTCTATTCAATACAAACTTCAAAACGGTGGTTACCTTGGAGGTGAAAGCAGAATGATGGGATATAGGATATAGAAAACCTATAGGATAAGTAGATGTAATCCTATCTATAACTGGCCAGCTCTGAAGGTGAATCTTAAATTCAGGGTGATTATTCTATTTGTCTGATTCATAACTTTTCATCTATTCTTTTTGTGAATCAAATATAATATTGCAAAGTGAGATAGGTGTGCACCAGGACACAAAATTTCTACAATTTATAGTGATAAATGTCAAGAAATTTTGGGTAAAAAGGAGACCATGCAAGGAATAAGGGACTTGTTCTGCTGTGTATTAAATATATCATAAATCTTCAGAAATACAAGTTTAAAATGTAAGCAGAAAATTAACAAATAGATGAGAAAAACAAAATAGAGAACTCAGAAAAAGATAAATCCATGCATGCATATGGAATATATGAGATTTACATATAAATCTAGTGAGAAATGCATATAATAAAGTGTTGAAAATTTTGTTTATACATTAAATGTATCAAAATATCATTATGTACCCCATGAACATGTACAACTATTAGTTTAAAAAAAGTCTGAAAAGAATTGCTCTCTATTTAAAAGAATATAAAACTAGATCCCTACTTCTCTATTTTTTTTAAATCCAAATGGACTAAGCCTATAAATATTAAAATGGAAACCATAAAGCATTGAAGAAAATGAAGGTAATAGTTTCATAACCTCCATATGGGAGAAGAACAAGAAATCTAGAAATTTAGCAGCTATTAAAGACAATAAAAGAATTAATTATATAAAAATTTTTAAAAGTTTCCACTGACAAAAGTCAGAGATAAAGTTTGAGCAAATATTTTTGTTTTGGAAATGAAAACAAATAGCAGAAAATAGCAACTCTACTGAAATGTCTCAAAATAATGGCTAATTCAAACTTAGAAGTTTTTTTTTCTATTAATACATACATGAGTAAGTTTATTGATCTAATTAATTAATGAGAATTTTAAGCCACAAACAATCATTTGTGGTATTTAGTGGGAACATTTTAGGGTGTGAGAATTTGTCATTTCTACTGATTGGAATGTATAGTTATCTACAGTTTTATAGATCTAGTCAACTTAGCTTTTAGGGTAGTTTTAAAAATTATGTAGTGTACAACATATCCCAAACTGGGTATCAACTGGATCTTTTAAATGAGCTGCTGTTGTAGAGCTGCTGCACATTCACTGAAGAATGGATCTGTCATAAAATAGACCATGTACCAGCAACTAATTATCTGCAATGTTGAGGAAAAGTGTAAGAAAACGAGGATAGATGTTTCACATTAGAATTGGAATAATGAAAGTTTTCAACTAAAAATTACCACCTGATTTTGGGGGGCAGCATAAGAACAAAGTAACAAAGTAGACAGTGCGACCATCAGTTCAAGCTGTGCTCTGAAAAGGAATACCCAAATTTCTAACACCTTCTTTTTCATATGTCAGCTGTTTAAGAATGAGGATTGAAGTCTTTTACTTACAATGATTTTGCTGTTATAAATTAATGACCAAAGTGATTTATTATTCAGTTGTTCAACTGCTGCTTTATTTCTGTTGATCTTTGTTTTTCTGCTTAATTTCTATAAATTACTGTACAGTTTCCCATAAGGTATAATTAAGCAGAATTGCTTAAGTTTTAATTATTGTGTATTATAGATGTTGAAAGCAACATTAGCACTTGGCTTTTAAAAATGTGATCGTATATTTATAAGAGAGCATTTATAAACACATTTACATATAGTTAAGATGAAAAAGGTATTTGAATTGTAGTCATTAGCATTTCTTCAAACATATGGCAGAGCAGCGGAGGCCATGGGCCATGCCTTCATTAACTGAACACTGTTTCATCAGTGTTTCAGCTTCCTGCTGTGCCACCCTGTGGCGTCCCCTTCTGTCCCTGAGGTTTCAGTAACAAGGGACAATATGTCCCCAAGGTGAAAATCTGGAAAATATAGCAGGTTAGCCCTTAGAGAAGTTCTTATGATTATTTAATCATACTTAGAGAAGAAACACACAGCACCGTTAAATCAGTTTTAATGTTTTCTTGTCAGTTTCCATTTCTCAGTTGCTGTAGCCGGGTTTGTCTGCCACGCACAGTGAACATAAACGAGGTGAAATGGGACACCTTTATGCTGCCATTATAAGGCTGACCTGTTCCACATTTGCTGACATAATGGTCAAAGCCGACATAGGTACTCATAAGTATCATAGGTTAATTATAATTTGCTGATTATAATGTTATCAGATAATAGATCAACATGAAACTTTTCTTAATGATGTCACATGTGATAATTTTACCATATTCCCTTTTAAAAAACAAACAAGAAAAATGAATAAGAACATTGTCTTATAAGTAGCATGACCATGTTTTATTTGTATCCTTCACTGGTACATGAAGATTATTAAATCTTGGCAACAAAGGCATATGTCTCAAGGTATTAGTCACCTTTATGTTACATCTGCTAAATACTTCACATTAATATAGAAATAGTACCTATAGTATCTCTGATAATTATATATATACACTTTTTTTAGCTTTATAGTCTGAGATTAAAATTGTTATTAATAAACTCCTGTGATACCTGAAAAACATATATTTAAACAGGAACATTTTTGGTCAAATTTTATATAGTTAAGTGTCATTAGTTTTTAATAACTGGGAAAGTGAAATCTTAGAAAACTCTTCAAAGTAGATAAACTAACTAAATATATGATATCTACTTCCTTTTTACTGAATGACTATGGGTATTACACTTGGGAGATTCTTGGAAAAATTAAAATAATATCAATAAATGGAATATTTCAGAGGTATTCCAGTGGTTGGAGCCATTAAGAAAAAGAGAAAAAGTATTGATTATTTGACTATGTAGGTTTTTTAAAGCAAGAATTACTACTATATCTAATATTAAATTCAGGAAACTTTTCAGTTTATTTTAGTTAATAGTCCCATCAATTGTATATATGGCATATGCAGAACCTCAATGAAATAATAATGTCTTATAGGAAATTATCACATTCTTAAAGGAATTATTAAGTAGTGTTGTTTTGACCTTTTGCTTTTTCCTATACATACTAGTAAATTCTCAATTTTTGTTCTGAATTGTCCTTCAATTTGTAAAATCACTTCCTTACTGTTATGGTCATTGCTTGTATTTATTTTTTAAGGTAGCATCGCTTTAAGCATTCTGTGAAAAAAAAACAAAAGAGACAAAAAGTAAAATATACTCCTTTTCTTCAAGGAGGCATGTTTTTCTATAAACTAAATATGTAAATATTTGTTGATAGAAGTCAGGCTCTAACAATTACTATTCTGCCTTTCCTTTCACAGATGACTCTCTTGCTTTCTTGTCTCTAGCATAAGAGTTAGAACACAGACTCTAGAGCCAAAACACCTCAGCTTGTAACCCAGCTCCACCACAAAGCAGCTCTGAGACCTTAAGAAAGTTTTTTAAGTTCTCTGTTCCTCAGTTTTCTCACAGAAATGACATAAACTATACCTCACTGGTTTGTACAGATAAGTTAACTTATGTAAAGTACCCAGAAGAGTTCTTGAACATAGTAAACATTTCATTATTAAAGACCCTTCTCCCATTAAAAAAATTAAAATTTTCATATCTTTTCCTCCTCTAGTCTCCCCACTAAGCATCCTAGTTTTGACCCCATATTCTTCCTCCTTTTCAAAAGGAAAAGTTTTGACAGATGCCACTTAGTGGCTACAGGCAGCATAAGGGAAAGGGAATGTAGAGTGAAAAGTATAGTAATGGACCCTTTTCAGCAATAACAAAGTTTGTAACACAGGACCAAGAAATAAGGGTCACTTTAGACTCATCAGATGAGAACTTTGAAAGTCAACTTTTTTTCACAGCACACTCCCAATCTTTTCATTGCTATAAACTGATTATTGTTGGTATAATTGAGGGTACAGTTACTAGTACAGAGAGACTGTTCTGTCTGCATATACTAGATGAATATAGGGACAAAGAAAATATAAACAACCTTATGATATTGTGAACTACCAGCATTCAAAAAATAAGATCAAGAGCATTGTTAATATTTACCAGAATATGTTTCAATAAAACATTAATTAAATGGGATATATATCTTTGTATGATGGATTAGTAAAATATGGTGTCAAATCATATAAATATATTTGCTTTGGGGAATTCCCTTTTGGACCCTTTTATTTTTTATCATCTCATAGCATATCACAAGTCCCCAGAAATATGCCATGCTAATATTGCCAACTTAGTTTTTCCAAGCAAAGATGACATCAGCCATCTGTCACACAGTACTAATGCTGAGAAGCAAAGCCAACTATAGAGAAAATAAATACCTTTCATATTGATTAGCCAAATATTTATGTTGAGAATGAAATGATTAAAATCTCACTATTCAAGCTAATTACCCTAAGTGAATATTTGCCTCCAAGTGAATGACATACCAGCAGCATATTTTCTTTATTGCTTTCCTAAAACCAGATTTCATTGTGAACATGTGTGCTGCATGAAGGGCTTGTGCTAGACTTTGCAAGGTGTTGCAATACACTGCCATAGCGATCTTTCAGCCTGCAGGTGTATCTCCTGCTGTCTTGGTAGATTTGATATACACTGTGCTGCATTGCTTTCCAGATGGCTGCACTCTTGTTCTATTTTAAGTTACTCTGTCTCTTAAAGTCTGATAACACTGGAGCCGGTCATTGCAGGGTCAAACAATTGGTGTTTGCTAACTTTAAGTTGATGCTGAAAATCTATTTTTCCTGGAAGTGTTTAAAGATTGGCTAAATAGCTACCTGGCTTGATCACAATAGATGATTACATTATTTCCTAAATCAAGTAGACCTATTCAGAGACATAAGAAGTTTTTCCAAATTCAGTCACGGCTATTGTGGTTACACTGAGTCATTTCATGTCAATAGGAGAGATGTTGGCTGAACTTGCTATGTCAGCTTTTTTAGAATACGGATCTATATATAATCAGGGGACTGAATTTGTTCTATATTATAGCTAGGTCTATAGAACAATGAGCTATTTTATAACAGTGTTGTATATTTTCTTTCTGGGAAAGAAGTGAAATGTAGAAGTTTATAATTTGATTAAGCAGTAAAAGGTGCTTTGAGCCCTCTTCCAGGTGACTTAAAGGTCATAGTATAGAATGCTTCTGTAAACTTAAGCATTTCCATTTAGTTTGGCTTGGTGCAGCATACTTTTCTAAAATAAATGAAACATGATGATACAAAAATATTTTGGGAAAGTCTGCAGCTTTATATAGTAATCAAAGTCAAAGGGTTATTTGAGCAATCTAAAAGATCAATTACACTTAAATCACTCTAAATGGCTATTCTGTGTTGTTTCCAAGGGAGCCCAAAATACAATTGAAATGAGTAAACACATTTTATCTATTGTTTCTTTCTAAATAGCAAATTCTCCAGATGTTAAAAAAAAAAAAAAAAAAGATGAGCAAATGGATTACCCTTTTAGACATTTGACCTGGTCATTGAAAATTTCAGAGAAAAATTAAGTCCAGGCGTGGTGGTTCATGCCTGTAGTCCCAGCACTTTGGGAGGCCGAGGTGGGCGGATCACCTGAGGTCAAGAGTTTGAGACCAGCCTGACCAACATGGAGAAACCCCAACGGTACTAAAAACACAAAATTAGCCAGGCGTGGTGGCATATGCCTGTAATCCCAGCTACTCGGGAGGCTGAACCCAGGAGGTGGAGGTTGCCGTGAGCCGAGATCGCACCACTGCACTCTAGCCTGGGTAACAAGAGTGAAACTCCATCTCAAAAAAAAAAAAAATAAGATATATATATATATATGTGTGTGTGTGTGTGTGTGTGTGTGTGTATATATATTTGAAAAATCAATTTAACAAAATATCATACCACTTTGCCTAGCAGGATACTAATTCTTTTCCTAGCTATGACAATAATCTATCCTAGAATGCATCTTCAAACTATGCAATTTTCAGTTATATTATTCTACAATGTTTATTATAACAATACATATTTCTGAACCAATTGTGAAAGAAAGCGATATCACAGTGAGGGAACCATTATTATCATTAGAGAATGTGACTTTTCTATATTGAACCACTGCATTAGACAAACCCACCTATGTAGTCATGTGAGTATGACCATAGCAGATCTCACCAGATCCTGCTCTGTTATTCAGAGAAGAGAATCGGCCCTTGCAGTGTGATAGGTAAAGGGGCTGCTGTTGTCAGTCAGCAAACTTTGAAGATGGAAAATGGAAGTGGTCTGGCAAGCCAATGCATTTATTCTCCAGAAAACTTATATTGCATCCCTTAATGTGGAATGAGTAAATAGGAGGCAAAAGAGGGTCCCACTATTTGAGCACTTTTACATAGAAGCAAGGAGCAAAAATGGCCGATAAGCATTCGCTCCTGACATAAATCTTTTCTTAAAAAATAATAATTTATTCTTCCTTTAATTAACTAGTATATAATTTGATGTGTTTATTTCCTTCTCCTTCTCCAGGCAAATACAAATTTATATTGTTGCAGCTATCTTTTGCTGCATAACAAACTACACCAAAATTTTGTGGCTTAAATAAATAACCATTTCTATGTTCATAATTCTATGGATTAGCAATCTGGGTAGGAATTGCCTGGGTTAACTCCTCTGTGTATCACGTGATGCTGGATGTCCTCGGTCATGCATTTGTTGGTTAGCTGTATCAGCACCCTGAGCCTGATTGTCCTGGATAGCCTCCTGCACATGCCTGGTAAAGCTCTGGGGGCTGTTGGTCACGTGACCTCAGTTCTCCTCCACCTGATTTCTCATAGGCCAAAAGTTGTAACAGACATCTTTCCATGATGATGGAAGCACTCTAAGAAGGTGAAAACAGAATCTGCAAGGTCTGTGGGACCCAATCTTAGAAGTCACATTCGATTATTATGAATTTTATTAGTCATAGTAAGGCACAAAAATAAAGGAATTCAGTGGGAGACATTATAAAAATTTACTATCCAAATAATTATAAGTAATATAAATACACATACACACACACACACACAAATACTCACACACAGAGAGAAAGACTGGTATACCTTTTAAGATTTGAGATTGCAGACTCTCAAGACACCCTGACAAAACTTGTGTTTCAGCTGTGATGGTTACTTGATGTATCATACCTTGAGCAAGTTATTTAACTTCTGTTTTTCAGTATTATTATCAGCAAAGTGATAATAATAATAGCTATACTATAGGTTTGTTTTAAGCATAAATTAATTAAGGCATGTAAGATTTAGAACAGTACCTAACATATTGAAATTCATAATAATAAATTCTTGTTTGAATACTTTCAGATACATAAAAAGGGAATCTTACTTAATACATCTCTCTAAAACTTTCATTTTTGTCTTAGCAATATGTAATGATCAACCCTTACAGTGAAAATATATTAATCTAATTCTTTTAATGGGCACCTGGTAATCCAGACAAGAAATCTAAACATGGAAGAGGTACCCAACAATTTTTCTTACTCCCTTTATTTTGAATCCAGGTTTGTGACTTGCTTTTCTATGTAGAATGTGGTTAATTTCAACTTTAAGTCAGAGATGAACTTTTATTTTATAGCCCAGAACAGCAGCTTTCTAAAGGCACTGCTTCTGAAAGAAAGAAAATAATGAACTTTGGAAGCCAGCAGTCTCTCTTATAAAAACACAGCCAGTAATGAGAGAAGGGAATCAGGTAGGTAATATAAGAGCTATAGATGAACCAAGGTAAGCTATGATAATAAAAAGTATAAGCTCCTGGTAAAGAAACTCATAAGTCTACCCTGAGCATTCTTCTACCCCGGTACCAGGAGCCTCACCATTAATAGATAATCTGGACCAATTCAACTTTCAAATATAAAAAGCAAGTTTCAAAGATAAAACTGTAGCATCCATATAACAGTTATTAAAGGAAGAGACAATAATAATAAAATAAATTGGCAGTAATAAACAAAACAATCATACCATGAAGAAGAGAGCAAAAAAAAATTTAACATGAGTTAAAATAAATTTATAAGAATTACATATATGAAAGAAATTTACTAAATAAAAATATAAATGAAAAGCAAAGACTGGATAGAAAAATAGGCAGAAAATAAGAAACAAGAAATTATAAAACTCTGGAAAGAAACAACTGCATAATAAATTGTAGAACATAGAATTTTCTGAGCAAAGGTTAAGTAAGTTATAGTAAGGAACATAGAGAAACAAATTGAAACAAGCCAAAATAAAAAGAGAAGTATAAAGAGAAAATATAAATAAAATGACCCACTAAATGTGACATTTACTTTTTCCTGAGTTAGAAAATTTGTCTTCATAAATAAGAAAATTAAAACAGTAAAATAGAAGTAACAGTTAACATTAAAAACAAACAAACCAAAAAAAAAAAAAAAAAAAAAAAACCTGAAAAAGCAAACAAACTAAAAAAGGCACTAAACTCTCTGCTGATTAAACTGATCAATTCTACATAGATGTATGGTGTAAGTTATACTTGAAAAATTGACCTGGTCAACTTGAGAAATAGTTCAGTAAAATTAGACTTTGAAGAAAAGAAAAATCTCCCATGCTTTTAAACATAAAGAGTAAGTCACTTATAAAGAAAGAAAATAATATTTGACATAAGACATTTCTGTAGCAACACTGAGTTCCAGCAAAGAGTGAAGCACTACTTTTTGTTTTAAAAATATTCAAGAAAAAAATAGCCAGGCGCAGTGGCTCATGCCTGTAATCCCAGCACTTTGGGAGGCTGAGACGGGCAGATCACGAGGTCAGGAGATTGAGACCATCCTGGCTGACACAGTAAAACCCCGTCTCTACTTAAAATACAAAAAAATTAACCGGGCGTAGTGGTGGGCGCCTGTAGTCCTAGCTCTTTGGGAGACTGACTCAGGAAAATGGCGTGAACCCGGGAGGCGGAGCTTGCAGTGAGCTGAGATCGCGCCACCACACTCCAGCCTGGGCGACTGAGCAAGACTCCGTCTCAAAAACAAAGAAGAAAAGAAAAATATATTAAAGAAAAAAATAAATAAAAGTATAGTACCAGGATTTTATACCCAGCCAAACTGACACTTCAGTGGTCAAGTGTACACATGCACATGACTGTTGAACATGTAACTTTCAAGGAAAATTTTATGCATGAATATTCTTGAAAAATTTACAAACAACTTCCCAATAAAAAGAAGACTGGAACATTTTCAAAAGACTGGTGGTCTTTTCATTATTAATTGAACTTAAAAATAAATGTATTAGTGAACAATGTTGGCATAAGGATGAGAAGCTATTATTTTTATGCTGTTGACTCCTTAATGTTAAATTATTAAGATAAACCTCTAAAAGAATGTCTGTATGTCTTTCAGATGTATGAAAATGAAGAGGTTTTTTAGATATATATGAATAAACGGAGCATGTATACACATTTACAATATGTATTATTACATATTTTAAATAAAATATTTTGCAATTATAAAAAATGTCAAAAATAATAAATCTTATTTAATAGAAATATATTTGGTTTTTATGCCAAATAGGCTAAAAGATTTATAAGTTGCTAAAAATCAACATTATCAGAGATCTATAGCAATTAAATTCTAAAAGCCTGTGGTGAAATCCTCTTCTCTATACAATTTCAAAGAAAGAAAATCTGTTAAAATGAGAGAGAAAAGTGGGAGAGATAGTTTATAAGTCTCATAAATGCCATATAGTAGAGCAATATAGAATAGACTAATAACATAATTATTGTTAATTTACCTACTTAAAAAAATTTGATGTATTTTATTTAAATGAATTATCTTTTCAATTAATCTAGTTAAATTCCAATGTCTCACACAGAGTAGAGTTCTGATGTGTTTTTTATTTATTATTATTTTTTTAAGACAGTCTCACTGTGTCACCCAGGCTGGAGTACGGTGGCGTGATCTTGGCTCACTGCAACCTCCGCCTCCCGGGTTCACGTCATGCTCGTGCCTCAGTCTCCTGAGTAGCTGAGACTACAGGCGCACACCACCATGCCTGGCTAATTTTTTGTATTTTTAGTAGAGACGGGGTTTCACCATGTTAGCCAGGATGGTCTCGATCTCCTGATCTCGTGATCTACCTGCCTCGGCCTCCCAACGTTCTGGGAATACAGGCATGAGCCACCACACCCGGCCTGTTTTGAGTTTTAAAATATGATTCTCAATAGCTAATAACAATATCTGAACAGTTCTACATGCCTTTCAAATCCAGTATTAGTAGGCCGTGGTACTTATGTATTCTTAAAGTGCGTATTTAGGACTTTTTATTTTGCCTTTTCTTGACTTTGGCTTTTCTTCCATAATATTAACCTTCAAAAATTTATTTTTTATAGTGAACCAACACAGAATATATATGATAGAGTATTTTATTTCTATAAAGATATCTAGCTATTACAAATGTATATAGATTCCAAATACTACAAGAACATGTATACACCAATATGTAACCCATGGTTATATTTGTGTGTGAAGTTTGTGAGTGACTATTGCTCTGTTTGTTCTCTTTTTAATGTTTTCCAATAACTTTCTACTAATGTAGGAGGAAAATAAAATATATTATAAATTTATAAAATTTCCAATGACACCAAAGTGAATTTCTAGTAATTCTCTACTGACATATAAAAGGGGAAAATAAAAAGACATTACAATGGTATGTATAGCAGGTAAAATTTAAGTTTTTATCTTTGGTTTGTAAGATATTAACAACTTAAAATTTTCCTTCCTAATTATATAAAATGTAAAAAACCCATTTAGAATGAACATTTTATTAATTTTGAAATAGGTTTGTAAGGCATAGAACATAGAATGTAGTCCAAAATAAGTCAGATCGAAATTTTTAAAGAAATAAGGGTGGGAAAGAAAGAGAACTAGAATCTAAAAATCTAGAATAAAGAAAGAAATAAATATTACTAAGGGCCTTCCTTTCTATGCTAACATTCTGAAACTGACTTCAAGAACTGAAAGCCAAGGTAGTAGGCAATATATTGTCTTAGCTAACTTTTACTGTCTCCTAAAAGAAAGCAAACATTTTTGCCTGCAAATAAAAACTTTTTCTGTAATTAATCTCAAGTAATAATTACAAAGTCCTTACATGAGGAATTATTATGCACAACACATTCCTTTAAAAAAAGTGAATGCATAAAATAGAAAAATCATGTCTTATGAATTTTACATTGATCTGTAAAGACAGAGCAATTTATATTGAACTAAGCCTTGGGACACTGAACTAGTCTTCCAGGTACCATGATAACAGAGTCCCAGGCATTTAGTTTTAAATGATTTAAAAAGATGAAGAAAAAGCTTGGAAAAGCCAGATATTTTTTACATAGCATATCTTTGTCAACATTGTTTTAAGCCAGTTACTGGATTATGATCTGTTTGTCAACTATTTATATTACAGGTAACTATAAAATAAACTTTATCTTTCTTGGTTAAAATGATTGCTACATATTTTAAATATTATAAATGACCAGGTTTTGAATCCAGTTTCTCAATGACAACCTAATGATAATTACACTACATACCCTCACGGTGATTCTGCTTCCACATCCAAAAAAATTGTGATAATTTATTCATTTATTCAATACATTTTTATAGATTATTACGTCTGCCAGGATAGGTTGGGTTATGCCATGGTAAGATAAACTCCCTTTCAGTGGCTGCACACCAGAAATTTACTTTCCTGTTGTAAAAATCCACTCTAGGTCTGGGCAGCTCTCCATAACAGTTGTCCTCCAAATGTACACTCAGCATTCCAGGCTGCTTCAATTGTTTGGCACCGCCATGTGAACATGAGATTCCAAGATTTTCACACAAGGGGGAAACGATGGCTGAAAATTTGAGTCAACAATTAGATTCAAGTATCTATAAGTAACATGCAGCATTTTCACTCCTATTTCTTGAAAAAGTATGTCATATGTCCACATCTAACTTTAGAATGTTAGGAAAGAACATTCTGTCCAAATAAATTGACTCTCTTTGAGCAGTAAAAGTGCTTACCCAGTCACTATTGAAGTGTCAAGCATCATTCCTAATTCAGCAATTAAAGCAGTAAGCAGAAAATTCCAACTTTCTGGACTTCATGGATCTGAAATTGCAGTGATGGTGACAAGGTGGGTGTAGAGACAACAAAAAGGCAGGAAATATATAATACATCATAGAATGGTAGGTGTTGTTAGGAAAACAGAAAGTAGGCTGAGTGGAATGGTACGTAAAATGATGAAGGTGGCAATAATTGCTTGTGAGATTTTTAAAAAATATATTTGGAAAGCATAGAATATTGTACTGATAAGATGATATTTGAGTAGAAACCTAAAGGAAGTGATGCAGAAAACTACAGGTATTTGGAAGAGGGAACAGCAAATGTGAAGGTCATGAGTCAGGTAAGGGTGTAGCTTAGCATATCAAGAGGCAAGTAGATGAGTGACATCAGCAAGATGGCAGAATAAGAAGTCTGGCCGGCCTATCATGGGGAGGGGGAATGGGGGAGGGATTGCGTTGGGAGTGATGGGTGCTGACGAGTTGATGGGTGCAGCACACCAACATGGCACAAGTATACATATGTAACAAACCTGCACATTATGCACATGTACCCTAGAACTTAAAGTATAATAATAATAATAAAAATAAAATAAAAATAAATAAACTTCTTAATTATGCCGTAAAAAAAAAAAAAAAAAAAAAAAAAAAAAGTCCCGGCCCTTGATATTTGAAAGAAACACAGATTTAATAATTTTGTATGTACCAAAAAGCAGAAATTTTATGAGAGGTCCAGAATCCAGTTAAGAAGATATAGTATTCCAGATGGGCACAAAAGTGAGAACAACCACATTGAAACTAGTAAGAGCAGTTTTGCTTTACCTGTGTCAGCCCCTCCACCAAACTGGCATAGTTCAGCACCTAGAGAAATTGTCTTAGCCATTATTTCTGCTTTAAGGTGAACAAAAGAGTGGAGCATGCCTGTAAGTTCCTGGCTTTTTAGCTTGTTGCCTAAGGGGACAGTTTCTTCCTCACTTCACATGGGATGCTAATGGAACTGGCTAATGGGACTGGTATTGCTCAAATGGCTGGGGGCATTTACAAAAAAAGAAAAGGGGCAAACACCATGCTGCAGCCAGCACAGCTCCGTCAGATTGAGAGAAAGTACAGAACCAAACTCCCCTCCCTTAGGTGGGATGGAGAGAAGTGGGGCATGCTTCTAGTGTCCTGCCATTTCAATGGACTGTTCAACAGGTTGGTTGGCATTTTTTTCTCACCTGGAATGCTGACAAAACTGGTATAGTTTGGAGGGACAGCTAAGCATGAAAGAAAAAGAATTTGCAGCTTTCTACATCTAGCATGGCTCCATAAAATTTGGAGAAAGTGCAGAGGTCGTATATTCTCCACACAGAAGGAAGGAGAGGAGTGGAGTGTGCTGCTAGTCTTGACCTACAGTTTACAGTCTCATAAAAGAAGAAGCAAGAGCTTATAGGCCCTTGAAAAAGTAAAGGGCAGTAAATTCCTATAACTGAGAACCTACATACACAAGTTCAGAGAATACACATCCATAGGAAAGGTTAGAGAACTTCCTAGAATTTTGTTCTAGGTTAATTGATTAAGAGACTGACCAAACTGACTTTTATTAACATGTGCAGAAACCAACACAAGCTACAAGAAACCTGAAGACTCAGGAAACATGACACAATAAAAGGACCAAAATAAATACCCAGTACCCAACAACAACAACAACAAAATGAAGATCTATGAATTTCATGATCAAGAATTCAAAATAATTATTTTAAAGAAACTCAGTAAATTACAAGAGAACACAGACAGCTGATTGAAATCAGGAAAGTAATATGTGAACCAAAGGAGAGTTTCAATATATAAAAATTCTACAAAAAACCAAAAATTCTGGAGCTGAAAAAATACAATAACTTAAGTTAAAAATTCACCAGGGGGCTTTAATATCAGCTCTGAGGAAGACAAAGAAAGAATCAGAAAACTCAAAAGCAGGTCATTTGAAATTTTTCAGTCAGGGGAGCAAAAAGAAAAAAGAATAAATAACATGGAAGAAAGTCTAAGCGAATTACAAAACACTATCAAGGGAAAACCATGTATTATAAAAGTCCCAAAAGTGAGAGAAAGGAAAAGAAATCTTCTTTTACAAAAGAATGGCTGAGAAGTTCCCAATCTAAGGAGGAATAGAGACATCTAGATACATGAAACTCAAAGACACCTAGTAAGATGAACCCAAGAAGTCTGTACTGAGACACACTGTAATCAAATTGTTAAATGTCAAAGATAAAGAACTTTGAAAGCAGCAAAATAAAAGTGACTTGTCGTGTACAAGTGAGATCCAATTAGACTATTCATGGATATCACAGCAGAAAGTTTGTAGGCCAGAAGACAGTGAGATGATATACTTGAATTTCTAAAAGAAAAAAAAAATCTGTCAAACAAGAATACAATGCCTGGAAAACTGACCTTCAAAATGAAGGAGAAGTAAAGGCTTTCCAAGACATGCAAAAGTTGAGGGAATTTGTCACCACTATATCTGCCTTTGTTCTTCAAATTTAACAAAAGGACACTAAGCAGCAACACAAGCATATGAAAGTATAATACTCAGTGGTAAGGGTAAATATATAAACAAATAGAGTATATTGTAATACTGTAATGACCGTGTGTCAGTCACTTTCAATTGTAATATGAAAGTTAAAAGACAAAAGTATTAGAAATAACTATAACTACAATAATTTGTTAATAGATACACAGTATCAAAACATGTAAATTGCAACTTCAATAACGTAAAGTGTGAGTATGGTGAAGTAAAATTGTGGAGTTCTTTCTTTGTTTTGTTTTGAAAATTGGAGTTGTTACCAGTTTAGAGTGTTACAAATATGTTTTATGTAAGCCTCATAATAACAAAGAAAATACATATAGAATATGCACACACACACACACACAAAAATGAAAGGAATAAAAGCATTTCAGTACCAAAAACCCACAAATATAAAAACAGTAAGAGAGGAAATGAAGATAATAGTTAATAGGTTCTGCAAAACAGACAGAAGACAATAAAATGGCAATTGTAAGTTCTTACCTATGAAATTACTTTCAGCATGAACAGATTAAACACAGCAACGAAAAGACAAGAGAGTTTAGATTAAAAAAAAATAATAATAAGATAAACAAGATCCAACTACAAACTTCTACAAGAGACTTTACATTTTAAAGAACAGACGTAGACTGAAAGTGAAAGAATAGAAAAAGGTAGAGATACAAATCATAACCAAAAAAGAACAGCGGTGACTATACTTATATCAAACAAAATAGACATTAAGTCAAAAACTGTCAGAAGAGACACAAATGGATATTATATAATAAAAAAATATCAATTTACCGGGAGGTTATAACTGTTATAAGTACATATACACCAATTTCAGAGCACCTAAATATATAAAGCAAATATTGATAATACTGAAAGGAGAAATAGATAGCAATACAGTTATAGCACAAGACTTTCATATGCCAATTTCAATAATGGCTAGAACATTCTGACAGAAACCAATAAAGAAACAATGAACTTGAACAACACTGTAGACCAAATGGACCTAAGAGACACCTACGGAACATTCTACCCAACAGCAGCAGATTACACATTCTGCTCCAGCAAACACAAAAATTTCTGCAGGATAAATAAATGACACACTAGGTTACAAAACAAATCTCAACAAGAAGTCTTAACATTTCAGTCTTTAAGAAGACTGAAATCATTTCAAATATATTTTCCAATAACAGTGGAATGAAACTAGAAATTAATTAATGAAGAAAAGCTGGGAAATGCACAAATATGTCGAGATTTTAAAAAATATTCTTGAGTAACCAGTGGGTCATAAAAGAAATACAAAGGGAAATTTAAAATTGTTTGAAAACAAAAACACAACACAATAAAAATTACAAGTTGCCACAAAAGCAGTACCAAAATAAAGTTCACAGCAATAAACATCCACATTAAAAAAGGAAGATCTTAAACAACCTCGCTCTACATATCAAGAAAAAGAACAACAAACTAAGCCCAAAATTAGCATGGTGGAGGTAATAATAAAAGATTATAGTAGTAATAAATAAAATAGAGACTAAAAAGACAATATAAAGGAATGAGACCTAGCCGTTTTCTTCAAAAGATAAACAAAATTGACAACTCCTTGGCTAGAATATCTATGAAAAAATTGAGAATTTTTAAAAATCAGAAAGTGAAGGCATTACCACAGGTTACACAGAAATAAAAAAGACTGCTATGAACAATTATGCACCAAAAACTGGATAATCTAAAGTAAATGCATAAATGCCCAATGACATCCAACCTACCAAGAATAATTCATAAGTAAATAGAAAATCTGAATAGAACAATAATGAATAGGAGATTGAATCATAAATCAAAACCTTCTTCAACTCTTTCAACATATACAAAAAGAAGGAATACTTTCAAACTTGAAACTGAACAAGATCACCTAGGAAATGATTGAAAGTAGAGAAAATATTTAAAAGCAAGTTCTTGTACACTTCAATGCATAGGAATAAATATAACAAAGAATTAGCAGAGAGAGAGAAAATATGTTTCCATAAGGAAGGGATGGAATCAACAGATAATGATATCTGGAAATCGAATGAAAAAAATAGTGCTTCAAGAAGAAGATTGTAATCAACAGTGCTAAAATGCTGCTGGATAATTAATACAAAGGCAAACAGAGGTAATCTGTGAAAACAATGGCCAGTTTATAAATACTCTTGTGGGATAAGTGACATGACATATGCAGACTACTAAGCCTAGTATTTCATTAGTAAGAATTCAATAAATGTTTATAAATATTAATATTTTGAGGCTAGTATTATTCTGTTGTGAAAGTTAATTCATTAGCTGTGAGTGATCTTAATGACATTCAATTAAATAAGATCCATGGAACTCAACAACTAGTGGAAGAGACAGAAGAAACAAATCCAGAGGGCGTGCTCGTCTCAGCCTGTCATCCACGTGTTGCAGGTACTTTGAAGGAAAAGAGAAGTTATCCAGTGGTCTTAGAGAACAGATAATGAATAAAGGCATCAAAGATAAGAGAAGACATATATTAAGACCTACATGGGTTGTTACAATTAAAAGAAAGGAAGGTATATAGTGATGATAGGAGAGGAAGCTAGAATGTTAGGCATGGGTTTTTTTATGTGACATTACAAAATATTCCTAAATGTGTCCTTAATGCAAAGGAAGACAACTAAAGGATTTTGTATAAGGGAGAAACATAACCTCTTCCAATTAGTTATTAAAAATTTGCTGTAGTAAAAAAATAAAATATGACTATGAAACAGAAAAAATTGAATCTAAAAGTTAACTAGAATTTATTCTAATAATCAAGGTTAAAATATTTAGTATTTTAGGTGAATGACAGCAAAATTGAAAAAGATAAGAGTAATCAGAAAAATGTTTAAAGGTTAATCAATTTGATTTGATAAACTGGATATAGGTTGAATATGAAAAAAGATGATTCCCAGATACTTCCACATTTCTAAATGTGACCTGTTCTACTCACTAATACAAAAATACCAGGAGAAATTAGATTTAAAAAGAAGTAGATGAATTTTCTTTCCGGTTTATTGACTGGAAAGAGCCTGGGGTATTGATAGGACACCATTGAAGGCATAGGTTTCAAGTCCAGGAAAACATACAGCTTTTATTATGTAATTAGAAAAACACAGAAAAATAGTAATTGAAGCCAAATTTTTTGGTAGAACCTTCCTAGTACACATAGGATGGGAATAGAATAATGCCAGGGATAGAATTCATTGTTAAAGTCTTGCTAAGACAGGCATGCTGTGTCAGTTTGCATAGTACTTATTGACTGACTCAACACAATTCTAAGAAAAACATTTAAATTCTTTTAAAGCTTCTGATAATTCTTAAACAATAATTGAATATTTTATTTAACGACAGATGGTCAAAGGAAAGGTATTAACATACAAGTGCTTTATTTAATAAGAAAGATGTGTGTTATATGAAATTTAGGTGAACAATAAATAACCCTACAAATGAATGAGTGTGGGGGGTCTTATTGAAGATGTTATGCTTTAAAATTTGGGAATGTCTTCAAATATAACAATATTCAATTTGTATACAATTATATGAAATTTATCTCTGCAGGAACTGGGAAGCATATTTATATATTTTTCGACACTTGTCTTTGGTATTGATATGCTCATTTTAGATATCTAAAATTGGATGTATATTTTCTTGTTGGCTAAGGTAGGAAGAGAGGTATTCAATCTGCTGTACAATCATACTAGATACACAGAGTATCACCAATATAGGAATAGCTATTTGGGCTTAAAGAATAAGTAACAAATGAAGTAACTGTTTTTAGCTGTTGTAGTGAATTTTTAAAAATTATATTGAACAGTCACTTTTGGAAATGCAAACATGTTAAAGGGTTTAAAAGAATGTTGAACAGTTAAAGAAATGCAGTGTATTGGACAATTCTCTCTCTCTCTCTCTCTCTCTCTCTCTCTCTCTCTCTCTCTCTCACTCTCTGTCTCTGTCTCCCCAAACCAATAAAAATATTAGTTCATCCAAGAGAGCAAAATATGCCATGAGTTAAACCAATGGCATACATTTCTCCAGAATTTTGACTATGATGTAAACATAAAAGAAGCAGTTGCCTTTCAGGTGCAGACCAGCCATCACATATGCAGGTTTCTCATTAAACTATTGGTTCTATAAGATCATTGTTGTGGTTTAAGCTGACTAAACTTCCAGATATATATTGTGCCTTGACGTTTTTTTAAGTAAATTGACAACTTACAATTGTATATATTTATAGGGTACAAAATGATGTTGTAATTTATGTGTACAATGTGGAAGAATTAAATGAAGCTAATTAGCATATCCATCATGTCAACAGTTAACATTTATTTTGTGGTGAGAATATTTGAAATTTACTCTCAGCAATTTGAAATACTCTATTATTAAGTTCACTGGCCATTTCTTAACTTGGGGGTCTAATTAATTTGTGAGCCATCTACAGTCTTCCTAATAAGTTTCCTTTGCTTAAGTTAGCTGGTGTCATTTTCTCTTCCATGGAATTAAGACTTAAAGCTGGAATATTACATTACTATACATTTAAGTTATGTGACCTTATTATAAATTAAAATGTTGCATAATCTAGTATTAAAAATCATGTTTAAAATTAAATGCATTCCGAAAAATCACATTTCTTAATATTTCTTTCAGCTAAATTTCCTTCAATTTAAATATCAGTATCTTGATATTGTTATTTTGCCATTCTCTAAGAAATCTGGCTAAATTTGCTTCAATGTGGAAAAAACAAAAAGGAAAGGACCCCTTATATTTTGTTATCTAAATAGAGCTTGCTTGTTTATTTTTACCATTACAGAAAATAAATATGTAATAAAATAAATGGGCTTGCCTTTACTATTCAATTGTGAAGAAGCTATGGTTTCAAAACCAGTATCCTGATATTAATTGTAATTCTGCAATTCTCTAGGAAGTTCTGCTTCATTTGGAATGGTTTGCATAGCTGAGGTTCTGATTGCTTTGGAGCATCAGAGGTTCCTTGGCTATTTACAAAAGTCTCAGAATGTTTGCCTTGGAAAGCTAGGCAAATTCACTAAAAAGAATGTATCCAAATCCAAATGATTTTCTACAGAATTTTCAGAACTTTCCCTTTGTACTAGGATTTTTTTCACTTTTTTTTTTTATACCTAAAATGACTATAAAGTAATTAAATGGTGTTTCATTAGCTGTCACTCCTAGCAGTTGGTTTTAAATTCTGAGTATTTCTTATAGAGACAATTAGTTGTTTGGTTTCCTCGTAGGTCTCAGGTTTAAAAGCTCCAATGACATGCTACATGTTTCTACAGAGAAACTTTTTGCTTAGGTGACAAGGGAATTTTCTCTCGTGTCTTTAAGCTTAAAACTTTTACTTTCTGGGGTAGATTTTGCTGTTTTCACCTGGAAGCAACATTTGTTCACAATGAAGTAAATGATTACCTTTTTTATCTTCAAGTACAGCTACTAATACTACACTTTTTGGAAACATTTTGTTTTTAAATAGCAAGAATTATTCCACACAGCTTTGATACTCACATTAGAAAATTGCTAATAGCATCTTATGTGCAATTGAAGATAACCTTCTTCATTTACTGATTATTCAATGAACAAAGCTCATCATAGAGTACACTTAGGTCTACATTTAGTTGGAGAAGACAATTCATCTTAAGTCGGAAAGAACTAGTATAGACAGAGTTCCTTTTGGCTGTGATAATTTGCGCTCAGTTTGGGCATTCTAGAGAACTTTAGAAGGTATCTGAGCATGAAAGGAGCTGTATGTGGAGGTCACTTTTGAATGAAAGTATCTTTACTGATAATTGAGAATAAATTTTAAAAATAATTCAGCCTTCATTATATTTTTAACTCATATATTACTTATGTTTTAATAAAAGTGTGATTTAACATACAATTAACTACAATCTCTGAATGATACTAAAATTAGTCTTTAGATGGTTTATACAATTTGTTAGCTTCTCAAAAACATAAATTTTACCATCCTGAGTTGATTTTTTTGTATATAGTGTAAGGAAGGGGTCCAGTTTCAACCTTCTGCATATGGCAAACCTGCACATGTACCCCTGAACCTAAAATAAAAGTCATTGTAAGAGTGTGTGTGTGTGTATATAAGCTTGTATAAACATATATAATAGGTAATTAATATATAATGTAATATATAAATATGTTATATTTTACATATAAATTATTTTATTAAATAAAATATATATAAATATATCATATACAAATTATATATTATATCTATAATTAGAAACTTAATGACATATAATCATATAATAATTATGTTTTTCAAATTTATGTAAATTATTTTTAATTTATATATATTTTAAAACATATTTATATATCAATTTAATATATATTAAATCTATTAACCATTACATAAATTTTATTTTTATTATTTTTTATTTATATATTAAACAACATATATTTACACATATAAAAGTTAATATATGTATATAAATTTTTTAACAGCCAAACCACTGTTTAAATCAGGGTAGCTAGCTGCCACAATAATCAAATTCTGAAATCTCAGAGGCTCAACTTCTCATTTGAGATGACGTCTAATGTGGTCAATTGATTATCCTTCAGCCTGTAGCCATGACGTTTGAAACCCATGTTCTCTAGAGCCACTACAGCAGCAGAAGGGCGAAGGAAGCATAGTAACTCTTTGTTAACTCTGTCCAGTAGTGACATCTATGCCTTCTGTTCACTCCTCATTGGCCAGAAGTACTCGTAGGGTTCCAACATAACACTGAGATTGCTGGAAAATGCAAGGTCTCAAATAAAATTTTTGGTGAGGACACCAGCATTAAGCCAATCTTTCTATCCACCAAAGCTGTACCATTGATTGAAAATTTTTTATCAAAAAGTATTTGGTATCTAAGTCTATAAACGCAACTAAGACATTGTCAGTTACTTGGGTAAATATCAGAAGTGAAAATATTGAATTCAAAATTTTGAACATATTGCAATGAATAGTTTGTGTGCATCAGAATGGAAGAGCAATCTTTCAGTCCTTAAAGCCAATACATGAGTGTTTATACAAATATCAGGTTATATAACAAAGCTCAGCTCTTTTAGAATTTGACATGCTACCTAATCAGTTTCAGATACTCTGAAATAAGACATTAATATTGGAAAACTATTAAAAACATACTTTAGAAAACTTGGCAAAACTTTTGCTTTCTCTTAATATATTTGGCTTCCCTTAGGAAGAAATTACTACCTCCATGCTACTGAAATGAATTGCAACTCAGGCTGAAAACCATGATTTTTCCCAAAGCAGGAATTTCATGATTTGGGCAATTTTGATCAATTTGTAAGTAGTTGTGTAGACCTGTTTCTCTCTAATAACCTCCAGCTTCTCCAAATACTTCTAATACAGGAGAATTAATGAAAATAAATATGTAGAAGTCACAGTTTTCTCAAACGGCGAGAAAAACAAACATTTACTGGAGTCTTACTATATGTTAAGCACAAAACACAAATGTTCTCACATAAATGTCACAGTAACTGGTACTGTTACCATCATTTTTTTTAATTAATTTTTTTTTTTTTTTTTTTTTTTTTTTTTTTTTTTTTTTTTTTTTTTTTTTTGAGACAGAGTCTCACTCTGTCACCCAGGCTAGAGTGCAGTCGTGCGATCTCAGTTCACTGCAACCGCTGTCTCCCAAGTTCAAACAATTCTCGTGCCTCAGTCTCCTGAGTAGCTGGGATTATGGGCATGAGCCACTAAGCCTGGCTAATTTTTTTTTTGTAATTTTAGTAGAGACGGGGTTTCGCCATGTCAGCCAGGCTGGTCTCGAACTCCTGACCTCAGGTGATCTGCCAGCTTCGGTCTCCCAAAGTGCTGGGATTACAGGCGTGAGCCAACACACCCGGCCCATCTTTTTTTTTTTTTTTTTTTTTTTTTTTCTTCAAATGAGGAAACTGAGACTTATAGAAATTAAGTAATCTGTCTTGCATCATTTAATCAGTGAAAAGGCCTGGATTATAATACAAATTATGTTCCAAATTTGACTCTAAAGTATATTCTCTTTCCACCATAACTTTATTGATTTATTTATTTTTCATTATTATACTTTAAGTTCTAGGGTATCACCATAACTTTAAACCAGAAGTCTCTAAAGTTTTCACAGCATATCTATAATGGTAAAAAATAATTTTAATCCAGAATCCTCAATATGTATATACTTTCAAATATATGTGTATTCTAATACATTACATACATTATAAAACAACATAAAAATAGAAACTTTGAAAGGATGAAAAATGCCAGAGGGATTTTAAAATTTATTTTTTATTGATATGTAATGGTTGTGCACATCTATGTGTTTTTTGGAACATGCATATAACATGCAATGATCAAATAAGGATTCCTGGAATATCCACCTCAAACATTTATTATTTCTTTTTGTTGGAATCATTCTAAATCTTCTCTTCTAGCTATTTTGAAATACATTATAAGTTATTGTTAACTCTAGTCATGCTATTGTACTATTGAACACTAAAACTTATACCTTCTCTCCAGCTGTATTTTTGTGCCCATTCACCAATCTCTTCATTCTTCACCCCACCCCCACTTTCTAGCCTCTGGTAACCATCATTCTACTCTCTACCTCCATGAGCTCAATTTCTTTTATCTAGCTAAAGTACGTATGAGTAAGAAAATGTGATATTTATCTTTCTGTGCCTGGCTTATTTTACTTAGCATAGTGTCCTCCAGTTTCATATATGTTGCTGCAAATGACAAGATTTTATTCTCTTTTATTGCTGAGTAATATTTCCTTGTGTACAAATACCACATTTTCCTTATCCATTCATCCACTGATGGACACTTAGGCTGATTCTATATCTTGGGTATTGTGTGAGTAGTGATGCAATAAATATGGGATTGCAGAATTATATGTTAGTTCTAGCTTTAGTTTTTTGAGGAATCTCCATGGTGTTTTTCGTAGTAGATATACTAATCTATACACTTCATCAACAGTGTACAACTGTTCTCCTTTCTCTCCATCCTAGCTATCATCTGTTATTTTCTGTCTTTTCAATAACCATTTTAGCTGTTGTGAGATATCTCATTGTGGTTTTCATTTGCATTTCCCTGATGATTAGTGATGTTGAGCATTTTTTCATATACCTGCTGGCCATTTGTTTGTTGTCTTTGGAGAAATGTCTATTTAGATCTTCTGCCCATTTTAAAATCAGATTTTTTTTTTTTTGACTATTGAGTTGTTTGAGTTTTTCATGTATTCTGGGTTATTAATCCCTTGTCATCAGATGAATAGTTTGAAAATATTTTCTTCTATTCTGTAAATTGTCTCTTTACTTTGTTGATGGTTTTCTTTTCTGTGCAGAAGCTTTCTAACTTGATGTAATCCCGTTTGCCATTATTTGTTTTTGTTGCATGTGTTTTTGATACAGGGTAGGCAAGCCCCTAAATTGGGGCTTAGCCTGGAAGGGTTCTTGGCTGTACCTAGAGAAGAATTCAAAGATTAGCTAGTGATGTCAGACAGCAACTTTTATTGAAGTAGCAGTTTACAGCAGTGGCAAAGTTACTGCTCCTTGCAGAACAGGGCTACCTCATAGGCAGTGTGCCCCAAGCAGCAGCTCAGATGCAGTTCTGTAGTCATATTTATACCCAATTTTAATTACATACAAATCAAGGGGCAGGCTATTCAGAATTTTCTAGAAAAAGGGTGGTACTTCTGGGTCATTGCTATGGGAAGAGATAGTAACTTCTCAGATGTTGCTATGGCAATGCTAAACTGACATGGCACTGGTGGCTGTGTCTTATAGAGAGGTGCTTTTACGCCTTCCCTGCTTCAGCTAGTCTTCAATCTGGTCCAGAGTTTATGTCCCACCTCTGGAGTCAAGTCCTACCTTCTACCTTAGAATCTTTAGATTTTTCCAAATGTAAGATCATGTTGTCTGCAAATGAGGACAGTTTGACTTATTTCATTACAATTTCAATGCCCTTTATTTCCTTTTCTTGCCTGATTTACCTGGCTAGGACTTCTAGTACTATGCAGAATAAAAGTGGTGAAAGTGGGCATCCTTTTTTTGTTCAAGTTCTTACAGAAAATGCTTTCAGCTTTTCCCTGTTCAGTATGATGTAGGCTGTGGGTTTGTAATTTATGGCTATAACATATCAAAACCTATGGGATATAGCAAAAAGAGTACTAAGGAGAAAGTTTGTAACAATAAACACCTACATCAGAAAAGTAGAAGGACTTCAAAGAAACAACATAACCATGCACCTTAAAAAACTAGAAAAGCAAGAACAAACCAAACTCAAAATTAGTGGAAAAAATGATAAAGCTTAGAGCAGAAATACATGAAAATAAGATATAAAAATAAGAAAACAAAAAGTTAGTGTTTCAAAAACATAAAAAATTGGCTTATCTTTAGCTAGACTAAATAAAAGGGAGATGATTCAAATAAATAAAATCAGAGATGGCAAAGGAGACATCACAACTGTTACCACGAAATACAAAGGATCATTAGAAAATATTATGAACAACTATACAACAACAAATTGGATACCCTGGAAGAAATAAATAAGTTCCTGGACATCTACCAAGATTGTACCATAAATAAATAGAAAACCCGAACAAACCAACAATGAGTAATGAGATAGAAGCAATAATAAAAAGTCTCCCATCAGAGAAAAGCCCAGGGCCTGATGATTTTACTCCTCTATTCTACCAAACATTTAAAGAAGAACTAACACCAATCCTACTCAAACTATTCCAAAACATTGAAGAGGAACGAATACTTCCACACATTCTATGAGGCCAGTATTGCCCTGATACCAAAAACAAAGACACAACCAAAAGAAAACTACAGGCCAATAAAACATAGATGAAATGATCCTCAACAAAATACTAGCAAGCCAAATTCACCAGCACATTAGAAAGATCATTCACCATGATCAGTGGGATTCATCCTAGGGATGCAAGGATGGCTCCACATATGCAAATCAGTAATCCAGATACATCACATTAACATAATGAAGAACAACCACATGACCATTTCAATAGGTGCTAAAAAAACTGATAAAATTCAATATACCTTCATGATAAAAATGAGTGTAGAAGGAACATACCTCAAAATAATAGAAATAGAGGTTTTAATTTTTTATATCTTAATGGAACATCTTGTGCACTTTCCATAGAGACACTGTAGAAAACATCCGTTCTTACACATTTTTATGTTTAAATATTTATAAACTTACAAGATATAAAAATAGCTGAGAGAGGTTCAACGTACTCTTCATCCAGCTTCTCCTAATTTTATGGTCATGTATATCAAAACTAGGAAATAACACTGACACACTAGATTAACTAGACTAGATACTTTACTCAAATTTCCCAAGAAAAGTATAGATTTTTAGGAACAAAATGATCTTATCACTTGGAGAAATAATAAAATACTCTGTGATACATTTGGAAGGTGCTTTTTAATTCACTAAGACCTTTGTGATTCACAAAGTCCCTAAAATGTATAAGCAACCATCAAGTGAAAGTTAAAAGCTCAGCTGAGTCAGTAGTTCATAGCGTTTAAGAGCACTTGTTATGACTTGATTTGAAACTGTGTGTCAACATTTAATCTATACCTCTTATAATGGGCATAATAACAGGATCTACTTTATGGCGTATTAGCTATTCTAAGTTGCGTTATTTTCCTAGTTACAGCAAAAGAAATACACTTAGTTCAGTCTTGACTTACCTGAATTTCAACTTACTAATTTAGCACAAAGTTGGACTCAAATTGAGTTCTTTCTACCCAGATGCTTTTCCTCCCATGTTATGTGTCTCCTGTCCAGGGAAGGAGGAAGGAGAGAATAGAGAATACTACAGCATGACGCTCATTGCACACTACTCTGAATGCTTTTAGACCTTTTATTCATAGTTTACTGCTTATTTTTGTTTATTATCCCTATTGAAAACAACAAAATTTCTTCAATCATTTAAAGGTCAATTTAATCTTAGTCAATTATTAATAAAAATGCATTATTGTTAATAGCGTCCTACTGGCCAAAAATCACAGATATTACAGAAATAATCAGATATCGAAAGTGTTTTAGTTTCTGGGACTAATGATATCCCAAGACATTTGGTTTTCCATTTAGGTAAAAGATACCAAACTGTAACTGTAATTTATATTATCATTTAATTTTTTAATTCTAATCTTATAAAGACTTCCTGCTAGTCTTTAGCAACAATGAAAAATTACACATTCAAAAACAAAACATACAAACAAAACACCCTCATTATTATTTATCTAAGGTGTTGCTTAAGGCTGCCAGGGTAATAGTAGATGATAGTTCTCAGCTAAAGACAAATTTGTTGCTACAGATCAACATGTAAACCAGAATATTTAGTACAATTTTTCTTGTACAAGCTTACCCAATCCCAGGTTTTAGAAAAACATCCAGATTTAGCATAGACATGTTCTGTTTAAAGCCATAATGTGAAAGTGCAGCCAATTTCAGTACAACATCTCATGTTGAATATTCTTTTCCTGTCATATGGGAAATTTTTATTTAATTTTCTAACTTTTAAAAGTAATCTTCACATGTCCTTCAATAAATGTAAACATTAACTGTTGCTATTATCCTAGTTCTGTTTTAGAAGAATTATATTTACCATACCTATTAATAGTTCACATGAAGCAAGAAACCTAATATTTATATTTTACAATAAATATTATGAATATCTCTCTCAGGGAAAGAAACTGTTTAGATAATCTGCTTTTCACATAGAAAATCTTGTTTCTAAATTTTAGAGACTATAGTTTTTGTCTTAACTTTTTTCATGTTAGAGACAGTTTTTACTGTAAAAGTAAAATAGTGCCTTGTAGCTATAGTTAGCAATCCTTTTTTTGTTTTGTTTTTGCAAAAGGGGAAAATTATGGAAGCTATAAATAAGTAATGATTGCCAAAGATCAGAGGATTTTTACATAAGACCAAAGCAATTTAATCTAGTGCTTTGATACAAGTATTTAATAATTCAGCACAATGATAATAATGGCATCTTGAGAATTTCCAACAACTGATTTGCCCTCCACGGTATTAGAAGATGATTAGAAATTGAATGGTTTTAAGTCATGAATTAATTTTTGAACCTTTTCTAGATGTGGGGTGAAGTGTATTCTTTTAAATAGTTGCTATCCAATCTCTTTAGTGAAAATACAAAAAAAAAAAAAAAATGTTAATACATTGGTCCTCTGTGTAGTAGAATCCACTAAGCCAGAGGCAGAATAGCATTTTTATTTCCCTGGGTCAAGCATTCAAAATCAGTAGATGGAAAAAATATATTTCACACGTATCATCTTCATGTAATTTTTCCTCGTCTTTTTATAAATATGCCTACAGATGTGATCCAAAATGGCCTGATTCTCAGACTAGAGTGAGCCAGTTCTTGCTCAGTGGGTCACTTTTGCCTCCTTCTAACCAGTTGCATCTTAGACTGTTTAGTTTTTCTGAGTTTAAATTTTCTCATCGGTAAGATAAAGAAATTGGACTCAGTAATCTCAGTAATCTCCTCTAGTTCTGAAGTGTTCTGAGCATATTACTCTAAATAATTTCTGAAAGGAGAAGGCCCTTCATGATTCAGCCTCATCCTATTTGTCCAACTAGCCGTAGAGTTACTGACAGTTTTGTAAATCCCAGGTTGCTTCATGAGCCCACGTTGATTCTTGTATAAATGGAAAGTCCTTTCTGCCTTACATTACAAGGAAACACCGATATATTCTTCAACACCACGTTCACTTATCTTTACTCTTAAAAAAAATTATTTATTTCAGTCTTACAGAGTTCATTATGTTCTCCTTAAGCCATCACTTTTATTGTCATATTTTTTTCTGTTTTCACATCAATCGTTCTAAATAATATTCTTTTAAACATCCATGTCACTAAATAAACTATGATTTCTTTGAAGATAAGAATCATGTTTTGTGTTTGTGCCTCTACAAGAAATGCATTTTACATTCTGAATACTCAATAAATGAGTGGTAAATAAGAGTCAATTAAATAGTTAATAATTCAAGAGTATATTAATGAAAAGAATATTGGAGACATAAGCTTGACATTATGGTATCAATTCTGTCAATTATTGATTTCTCATTCTTGTATAAATCACTTCAATTTACTGAGCCTCTTTGGTCAAGTATCAATAATAATGCAACATTGTCTATTTTGTTGGACAGGTCTTATGATCATATGTTATGATAATTCATAGCAAGTTACATGAATATATGTTATTAAAATTATATATAAAGTGTATCATATAGCATAAATATATGCAATTTTGTCTATTAAAATAATTAATTAAAAATATGTGTAAAACTACTTTAAACTGCAAAGAGATCTAATTGTAAAGGATTATTATGTGTTATTAACTACCACAATCCAATATAATAATGAAAATTCCATGCTCTTGATCTATCAGTTACAGGTTTTTTCTTTAATCCTCAAAAATACCTTTTAAACATCCAGAGTGCAACGACAGGTTCAAAGTTCCAGCTAACAGATGAGTCAGAAGTACCTGAAAAACCGTAATAGTTTTCCAAACATCAAAATGCCTTATGCATTGTACTTTCCACCTGTGTCAATTAACATAGTTTAGTTTTTACTTAAAAAAATCTTCTACACTACACAAAATTGAGCTCTAGAAATACCTGAGTTTACATTACTAATGAGTCCTATGCCATTAACTTTTTAGTTTATTCCTTTTTTATTTTCACATTTAACTCCAAAAGTGTATTTATACGAGAAAGTGATGCTTTCCTCTGTTAAAAAAAGTTGAAGAACATAAAATTTGAACATGGTTTCTACAGTTGTCTCACATAAAATAATGAAGCATATACAACTCCACAATAGACTTTCTTGTTAATAGTAAGCTGTAGAAATGGTCAAAATGCCAACTGCCCAGGAGGTCCAGCCAGAAGACATCTGTGCTTTAGGGTGCAAGACTCACTATGTTGACTAATCATGCAATGTGTTTGCAATTACAATAGCACCTCTTAAACTCTGCCGGTATGTTTCATATGTGACCTGACAAGTATTTTAAAAAAAATTAATGGTGCTTCATATTGAGGTAAATTGCAAAGATATGTTTAGGACCAAATTAAAATTGTTAATACATATATAATGAATTGAACCAGGTGATTTTAATACTGTCCTCAGTAAAAATCTTCAAGAAAATATTAATAGCCTGAACTGTAAGAACAACTAGAGAGTTACATAAATCCATATGTTCTGCTGAAAAAGGGAAATCTATGCCATTGGAGGTAATAATTTTCCTCATTCAGATGCAGAATATTATGCAAATTTTAAAAATGCTTCATGGACATGGTAACTTTGTAGCTGATAAAAAAATTCTTATAATGCTATTTAAGATGAATGTACAACAACGTTTAACATTCAATTAGGAAATATAGCAGATATGTGCACAAGTATAGATATACAGATAAATTGCTGTGGATGCAGACATAGACACAGTTGTGGAAATGAATATGGGCATAGATATGCAACCAGGTATTCATTACTAAATCAACACATAACTTCAGAAATAGTAATAAGTGCCAAACTCCTTCTCTTCTGACACTCTACAGACTCTCAAAAATCTTGCGATTTTCCAGCAGTGCCTTCCTACTCAACGTGGGCCTCTGTTTCCACTTCAGTTGCACTTGTCTAGTTCCACATAGACAACACTCTTTCTTGTACATTCTAGGTCTTCGTTTTCTCTAGTACTGTTAAAGTAATGGTGGATTACAGTCCAAGAACAGTGTCATTTCTCTTGACTCTGTCTGAAAGCCTATTCAACCTTTATTTTCTTCTTCTTGAAAACTTTTATAGGCTGTGCAGATTTTCTAAATGCCCCAACCTAAGTTCTAAAATTACTACGTGGCCATCTTACTCACTACATAAGAAATACTATATGTGAATGAAAATCACTTTTTTATTTCTATTTCACTGAAATTTTACAAGATCTACATTACAACAATAAGCTGTTTCAAGGTATTTTTCATCACATCCTGGTATTTCCGTTGATGGTCTGAGAAAACTCCAGGTTTTTCAAAATTTACCTGAGGAGAACATATCCATGCTTATTCTCGTTTAATAATAAAATATTTTTACCAACAACACTGTCTATCCTAAATTATTAAAAAGAACTAAAGCCAGATAAAGAACAACAAATGAAAAGATAGTAAATGAATGAGATTGTTTTTAACTTTGTACTCAGCGTATTGTTTCAGCAAATTTTGTCTCCCTAATTAGGAACTGCCTGGGTTAAAATTAAGCCTAATTTCTCTCTTCGAGAGGAAACTGACATAGTAGGGGACAACTAATGAAATATATACTTTCAAAGACCTTATTTGTCATAGAATGTATGTGTATGTACATATGGGATAATAATGTTAGGACCATGAGCAGCTAAGCAGATAAATCATAGTTCATTCCAATCATATAAAGTCCACAAATAAGAATACATTAGTGTGTGTTTCTGGGTTGGGTGAGGGCAGAGAACACTTTTTCTCTTTTAATAGTTCCCTCAATGTCATTTAAGTTCTCCTTGTTTAATCTTCCAGGTCATCCTCACGTCTCCTCACTTCCATCTCACCAGGGAAGGATCAGTGACTTAAAGTGATTGGCTAGTTTGGAAGGAGAAACAAGGATATCAGCCTAGCCTTTTCTTTCTCTCCTTTTTGCAGAGAGGGCACATATTCTACTCTGCTTTTCCATGTCATCATGCTGGAGAGCCCATGTTAGGCCAGAGTAGACAAGTCTTTCCAGTTCTGGATTATAGTACTGGGAAATTCTGTTGCCTCCAGATGTAAATCGCATCTCCCAAGGCCTCACCTTTCCTCTTATCCGCATTATGTGTTTTCCTTATTTTTCCCAGGTAGCTCATACTCAGATGTGGAGAGGAAGGGTATTATAAAAATTATCTCCAAGGTCATTGTTATAACTAAAAGAGCCTTCATTTCTTTTCTGAAAAGACTCTTACTCATTCTGCCACTGACATTAATGTGCCTAACCAACATATCTTACTCTAAAATTGAGACAATTGTGTGGTCTCCCTCTCTCAACCTTATTATATAAAATAAGTATATAAATTCTGTTTGCACACTTTGAAAGCCATACAAAATTAAAGACATAGAGAATAAAAATAAACCTAATAACAATTTTCAGTGGTATTTGAAAATAAGAAATTAACAGAGCAGAGAAAGAGCACTGGGTGGAGATTGAAAGATCTTGTTTCCAATTCTGATATTGGTAGAACAATGAGACCCCGAATGAATCACTTTACCTCTGTAGACCTCTGTGAGTTCTATCACTATTTTATAATTCAATTTTGGAGAAGTGTAAATGAAGGATTTTAAATACTTACTCATATTTTGTACAGATATATTGAGCAAAAACATGTGTGTATGTATTTGATACAATATTTACTCACATTTTAAAAATATTGAGCATAACATTATATATACACGTAGATATGTGTATATACACACATACACGTATTATGTACCTAGGCATAAAGGCTGTTTGTGTTTATTTAAAATGAAATAAAAATTTTTTATTTTGAAGATTAAAAAAATTCTTATTAAATTAAATTTTTGTATTATAGAAAAAAATCAGAAAGTAAAAATCACCCATTTTGTATACACAGACACACACCCATATATAATATCACCCATAGTCTTAAAATTTTAGTGCATATCCTATCATCTCTCTATCCCTTCACTCTCTTCCTCTTTTAGTCTTTACCTATATCTCTATACTTATATAACATAGAATTAATGTTTTCTATATTTCCAAAAGGTATCATTACTGGATATTTTTATATAGTTATAGTTTCGTAAAAAACTGTCCTAAACAGAGGTTTCTTTAAATTAAATTGTCTTTTGTACATTACTACTTAAATTTTCCTCTGTGTTTTAAAAAATGTATTCTTAAAATTAATAATGCCAAAGATGATTGGGTAGGACAACATGGAAGAGCCGACAAGATAAGTCAAATTGGAGTTTGTAAAATGTGTATTTCTGGTTCCATCACAAATGAGGCTTGTGGCCTTTGGCCCATCTGAATCTCATTTTAATCTTACTTTATTCTTTTACGAAAATGAAAATTTTAAAGACTGCTCGTACTATCTTATTGTCTACCTTGAAAGTATCTGGAAAAAAAAAATTTGTTGATGTGCTCTGTACACCAAAGGCAGCAAATTGGTGTTATTCTTTTTAGTAACCTAAAGCAATATAATTCAGATATGAAGTATATGAAGCACCCTTGACAAATTTTGCTAAAAATCATTCTATATTCAAGGACAAAAATAGTTTGATAAGAAGATCTTCCCTTCTCATATATTTTTCTAAACAGCAGTATTCACAGTAACTTATAGATAGTAAGTATTCCTTCCTTGAAATTACAGCCACATTCGAGGCAGACTAAAAAGAATCCAAACCAAAACACATAACTACCAGCTCTGCAAGACTACTCTGCACTACAAGGTTTTTATTCTCAATTTAATCAGAATTTTACAGATTGCACTCTGAAACTCACAACCTTATTTTCCAATCAGAGCTGCTGGTTACAAATATTTGCAAATTCTTTGATTAGAAATAATTCTCTGTTCATGGAGAAGCTTATAATTTAATCACTACCCAATTTATAAAAGACCAATAAATTCGAGTTACAAGCAAGGATCCTTTCACTGAGATGCTGCAGATTAATTTGTTCTATTCTCTAATTTTATATTTTCATTTGCATACAGAATTAAAAAATATTTAAAGCTAAAATTTTTAATATTAAACTTAAGTGCCATTCAATTTTTTTCTTTGCAAATTTATAAAGAGCATGTGTTTATATAAATGTTTTCTCTAGAAATGCATTTCAACATAATCCTGCATGAGTTACAGGAGATTTAGATTGTCATGTGAACCTGTAGTGCAATCATAGATTTTGAAGATAAACATGATTTCTTAGGTGGTTATTTTCACTATGACATATTTTATATACATAAGTGGACAAATTCAAGTCACTTCCAGGAATCTATAAAGAATTATCCAGTAATATGTTTTCAAGTTTTAAACTAAGTTCATGATGTGTTTAATATTTGGAATGGAGGATACAGGAGATTAATTATAGCACCAAAATCCAAATTCTTGAATGGATATCTTTGAGAACTCAGTGCTAACGCTTGTTATGATTTGCTAATCTTTTAATAAACCTGTTTTTCATTTTTCAGCAGAAAGAGCAATAAGCTTCCAATTACTTAAAAATACATTTTATGTATATTGATTTCTCATTCTTGTATAAATCACTTCAATTTACTGAGCCTCTTTGGTCAAGTATCAATAATAATGCAAACATTGTCTATCTTATTGGACAGGTTTTATGATCATATGTTATGATAATTCATAGCACGTTACATGAGTATATGTTATTAAAGTTATATATAAAGCATCATGTCATATAGCATAAATATATGCAATTTTGTCTATTGAAATAATTAATTAAAAATATGTGTAAAACTACTTTAAACTGCAAAGAGATCTAATTGTAAAGGATTATTGTGTGTTATTAACTACCACAATCCAATATATTGAGGGTGTACTAGATAGTTTGATTTTGCTTTTCCACTGCTTAGCACATCCTCTAAAGAAAATAAAAGCAGCTGAACTTCAAGTCAATCAAACAAATTTTATATGAACATTATCCATCTGAAGTATTTACTACCCAGTTGGTAACCCTGTTGTTTTGTCTTATTTGCCTACTTTGCCCAATACAGTATATGAGATTTTTCAAAAGCTATCTGGTCAGCCGAACATGATGATGTTTAGAACATAAAAATATAATTTTTTGATCAAAGCAAAAATTAGTTATTCTTCTGTACTGGAAAAAATAATACACATGCAGGCTGATATTTTAATACATTCAGGACTCTTCAGTGTAACAGAGGTACTCATGAAATCATGGGAGTGCCCAAAAGATATCCTAAAAGTATGCCATTAACACAGTGCTTACTTCAAGTTGACCTCTTTGACCAGGTCAAACTTCAAAGAGATCTCTTGAAATAGCTGCTATATCACACTCCCGTGACTCCTAAATACAAATTTTTGTGTTCAATACCAAAATTAATTGAGAACAAAATAAAAGCCTTCCACTTTGGGGGATATAGTAAGAAGAGCAAGGTAGACAAGGGAGAAAAACAGACATCGGGGAAAGAGAAAAACAGCTGCCAGGAGTTTGGAGTTTCTTGGTTATTCTTCCTACCTTCCATCTCTGCCTCCTACTCGGCTCCCCATCCACTTTATAAACCTGGAGTTGAGGTCAGACAGAAACTGGGAAGTGTTTAGAACCATCCAGGTACATGAAAGCCAAGAAGGTCTTGCTCTCTCATGTTTGATCATCTTTTAGGCAATCAGCCTGAGGCATCGCTTCTTAGAAAACCTAGCAAGTAGTAGGGGTGGCAGAAGGAGACGTTTTTTGTAGTTTTCTGGGACATCCTTAGTTCTGGTAGGCTTGCACAGAACCCAGATGAAGCTAAATCTGGCTGAAGAGATAGCCAAAAGAGTGTTGTATAAGATTTAAGGATTGTTTTGATGGTGGGACACAACATACTGACTTTCAGATAGATGAAAGTCAGAAGTCTTTATTACTTACAACGTTGAGCTAGAGAATGCTGCCACATAGAGGGTTGTACCCAGGGACATGGTAACAGCAAATTGGAATTGTGGAAGGCAGCTAACTTATGGCAAGTAAGTAGTAACCCTAGATTTTCCAGATTCTTGTGGCTTGACTAATTTGAATAATTTTGTGACTCTGAGATATAACAGGTGTCTCTTTTGTTTGGGATCTGGTCCCAGGGCCGCTAGGGAAGGTGCATAGTGGCCTGGAATACAAGAGCCTCATAACAGAAGTGTTTGGGGTGTGTATTTAATCAACTGCTCAAGATAGAGAGCTGATAAGCTTGTAGCCAGGCCTTAAAACTGGGTTAAGATGGCACTTCACAAAACAAAATGAAACAAAATATATTATACGTAACTCTTTGATGGCTTGACATCAGTTTTGAGCTTGATTATTTGGGGTATTTGAGTGGCCCAAGTAGTAGAGGAAACTTTTAGAGTGTAGGACTTAAGTTACCCCAAATAATATAGAAATAATTTTGTTATGAGAGTGGAAAGGAATGAAAAGTCTAAGGACTCCCAGTAGGTTGGCCCCATATCTAAGGTCCCATTTATATGGCATTAGTCAAGAAAACAAATTTAAAATGCTTAGAGTCTCTAACAATATTTCGGTGAGGTTGTAAGGTATGTTACAGCATTAGTTACATTATTTATGACAATAATATCTTGATGTACTTATTGGGTCAGTTGAAGGTGACGGGTACAACAGTTATATTACTGGATTATATGGACTTACAATTCTGTAAGGTATTTAAAAGTGAGTACTATTTGTTTGTGACCAAGTGATTGTCATGGTTAGAGACACAGAGTGCGAGCTTGTGGTGGTGCATTAGAGGGAGGAGTAGTAAAAAGCTCTGGGAGTGGGAAGTCCAGTTAAATGGTACACCGGTATGAGGCAGTTACCTACTGAAACAAGCAATAATCTCCATTAATTTTTAGAATGGAATTATAGTAGTAACCTCCACAAAATTCTCCTTTAGAGACCACTTGTACACTGTTGGTGGACATGTTAAATAGGATAGCCATTTATGGCTATGGATCCATTATGGAAAATGGATCAAAGTTCTTCAAAAAACTAAAAATATAACAACCATATGATCCAGCAATCCCACTTCTGGGTATATATCAATGGAATACTATTCATTCTTAAAAAAAAAAAAAAACAATAAAATTCTGTTATTTGCAACAACATAGATGAACCTTGGGAACATTAAGTGAAATAAACCAGGCATCGAAAGATAAATACTGCATGATCTCACTTATATGTGAAATTTTTAAAAGTCAAGTTCACAGAAGTCGAGAGTAGAATGGTGATTACCAGAGGCTCTGGGTTGCAGTTGGGGATGGGGAGGGGAGAATGGCAAGACGCTCTTCCAATAGCACAAAGTTTTAGTTAGACAGGAGGAATAAGTTTTTGAGATATTTTGCACAACATAATGACCATAGTTAATAGAAATGTGTATTTCAAAATTGCCAAGAGAGTAGATTTCAAATGTTTCACAGCAAAAAAAATAATAATAATAAAAAATAAAATAAGTAAAGTGCTGGGTATGTTAATTAGCTTGTGTTAACTATTCCACATTGTATACATATATTAAAATCCCATTGTATCTCATAAATATATACAATTATTGTTTCCCAATTAGAAATTACAATAATAATAATAAAAGGTTTTCCTTTAGTAATGAGAGGGTAGTGATATAAGTCTTGCAGAAAGTAAGATGTATACTTGCATCATGGGCCAAGCAAATAGCAAGCTCAGGAAATGTAATAGAATCCCTAATATCAAAGGAAAAAAGCAATAAATATCCCATGTCTAATTTGCTAGTGCCCTAGGAGAGGCAGCCTATGGACATTGCTAGGACAGTATTCTCAGTGTCTGGAGTTAAGCCATTTCCAGTGCAGCAATGAAAACATCTCCAACAGCAAAGTCTTTGACTGAGGTGATGTCATCTGGGACGTGGATACCCACTTGAGTTGATGTGTGTTATTTTTAGGTGGCTCTATGGTATTTTATGAGACTGAGTTAGTCATGGAATTTGAAGACAACACTGGGCATGAGATATTAACTTGCAAATATTTTTATTTTTATTTTTATTTATTTATTTGTTTTTTGAGATGGAATCTCACTGTGTCACCATGGCTGGAGTGCAGTGGTGCGATCTCGGCTCACTGCAACCTCTGCCTCCCGGGTCCAAGTGATTCTCCTGCCTCAGCCTCCTGAGTAGCTGGGACTACAGGCGCACTCCACAACGCCCAGCTAATTTTTTATATTTTTAGTAGAGACGGAGTTTCACCGTGTTAGCCAGGATGATCTCAATCTCCTGACCTCGTGATCTGCCTGCCTCGACCTCCCAAAGTGCTGGGATTACAAGCATGAGCCACTGCACCCTGCCCAACTTGCAAATATTTTTATAGTCAAGGTATTTTGTGGGCACAAAGCAAATAAAGATGATGCCAGCATCAATGATACTGCCGTAATTGGACTAAAGCATCAGAATACTACTTGCACAATGAAAGCTCTAATTAAGGGTTGCCAAATCTAAAAGCTCCTAACAGTCCACAGTTTGCCCATATAGATAATGAGAGGAGTTTTGCTGCAGATAGGTTTTAAATCATATGGCCTGATATGTTGTCAATAGGGTACCAGTTTGTTTACCAATTAAAATATCTGTAGCTGAGAGTAGACTTCCAGCATTAATCTGTAGGCAAGCCCTCCAATTTTCCCAATTACTATGAGCTCTTTGCTTTAGCTGTTGGTTCAGTTGATTACAGACAAGCTATATTAGTCCATTTTCACACTGCTATAAAAAAACTACCCCAAACTGGGTAATTTATAAAAGAAAGAGGTTCAATCGACTTACAGTTCTGCATGGCTGAGGAGGCTTCAGGAAACTGACAATCATGGCAGAAGGCAAAGGGAAAGCAAGACACGTCTTCTCACACTGGCAGGAAAGAGAGAACGAATGAAGGGGAAGTGCCACTTTTAAAGCATCAGATCTTGTGAGAACTCACTCACTCACTATCATGAGGACAGCATAGGGGAAATTGCCCCCATGATTCAATCACATCCCACCAGGTCCCTCCCTTGACAGGTAGGAATTACAATTAGACATGAGATTTGGGTGGGGACACAGAGTCAAACCATGTTACCAGCCATTGAGGTCTTTGGGGTCCCCAGCCTGCATTAGCCCAACTCAGTGAATGCAGGCCTCAGGATCTGCCACATGTGACTGGAAAATGGCCTACTTGGAGGGTTTGGGGTCTCTGGGTTGCAAACCAGTGAACATGCCCAGACCAACAGTAACGAGACCAAGAGTCAACAGAATATTATGTAGCTGCATTTGGCAGGTCTTCCTTGTCTGATGTTGATTTTCCTCCACCTTTTATTATTGCCAAGTGCGGGTTTTCTGGTCTCATCATTATGAGGTATGGTGTTAATTTTATTATCTCCAAATGTAATTTTTAATTTACTAAGCGGAGTTTTGGTAGTCCACACTAAGTAGGAATGGCCCTGGACAACTAATTGTAGTTTCCTAGAGGAGATTGGAGGGAGAGCCTGGATTAGTTATCCACCCTCTTAAAATGCAAATTTTGAGGAAGATTTTCTTGGATGGTAGGAATTTAGGCTCAAATGGGTCCTACACACTAGATGAAAAAGTGCCTGGCCCATTGAACAATCTATGGTGAATGGGTACCAGGGACATAAATGCCCAATTTGGCCTACCTTTATGGGATGGGGGAAAGTTAAAAATATTCATAAATATATCAAAAAATATCCATTTGATATACTTTGGCTCTGTGTCCCCACCCAAACCTAATCTCAAATAGTAATCCCCACATGTCAGGGGAGGGACCTGGTGGGATGGGATTAGATAATGGGGGCAGCTTCCGCTCTGCTGTTCTTGCAATAGTGAGTGAGTTCTCATGATATCTGAAGATTTTAAGAATGGCAGTTTCCCCTGCGTGTGCTCTCTCTCTCCTGCCACCTTGAAAAGGTACGTGCTTCTCCTTTGCTTTCTGCCATAATTGTAAATTTCCTAAGGCCTATTCAGCCATGCAGAACTATGAGTCAATTAAACCTCTTTTGCTTATAAATTACCCAGCCTCTCATAGTAGCTTTAGAGTACCATGAAAACAGACTAATAAAACATTTCTAAATGGCCTCATGTATTATGAATCCTTATATACATGGAGGCAAGACATGTTCATAGGAAATGATGGGAAATTTCTTCAAATTTTGTATGAGGTATGAGTCAGTCAAGTGACCCTGAATTAAGAGAGGGTAAGAACTGGGGCAAAATAAAGATGCATTTAGGGGTACCTCGGTCATTTTGTAAAATAAATAGGGGTTCATGGAAGGGCTTCTTAGGTTCTAAATTACACCAGCTGTCTGGAACCTATTGGAGAGGTAAAAGTTCCATTGAATGAGCCCAACACTGGATTCTAAGAGGTGAAGTGTGTTCCTTGATCATGATAAGTAGTGTGTGGAACTCAAAAAGGGATAAAGAGTGTCTGGGAGGCCTTTTATTATGGCCTTAATATATGTAGAAATGTGTATGACCTTGATTTATAGTTTGGGTATCCGTGAGGCAAACTATTTCCAGAATTCTTTATCCTGAAGGGGACAACTTTTCGGCAATGGCCCAAGAGTTTGTAAAAATGTGCAGATGGAGCCATTTGTTGTTCAGGGCATCCAGTGTTAAGAAGACTGCCTGAAGTTTGGCAATCGTGCTGAACCTTTGGGTCCTGTCCTTTAGCAGGAGCATCCCAGTTGGGGGATAGAAACCAGCCACATTCCACTGAGTTCCATCACTTATGATGGTGGCAATGTCATCCATACAGTCTATGAACTCCCATTGTTACTTTCATCTCCAAAGCAGGAAAGGTCACCAAACAAGGTTTGCACTTGAGGACAAGGTAACAGCAAACTGGAGCTGTAGGTGACAGTTTGTGTGTAGAAAATGGGGTGAGGTTAGCTAGGTTTTCAGGCTCCTTGTGGATTGTCTAATTGGAATTATTTTATGGACTCTGGAGCATAAGGGCTCTCCCTAGTTGTCTGGTATCATTAGCTCAGGTACCTAGCAGCCCACAGTTTGAGAGCCCAACAAGGGAAGTAGTTGGGATGTATACTTAACTTCTCAAGAAAGAGAACCGATTGGCCTACAGTCAGGGCCCCAAGACTAGGTTAAGACAGTGTTCCAAAACAAAAACAAACAAAAAATACAGATATATTAAAGGGGGCTACAAAAGAGGAGCGGGAATGGCCTTAGCTGCAGGAGAAGACATCCTAGGCCAGACAAATAGAAATCATGGTCAGACCCCAGGCAGGTATTCAGCACCAGAGTGACTGGTTCACTGTTGATGCTTTTTGACTGAGTTCATCCTCAAATGCCAACAGAGCAGACAGCACCTGGACTAAAATTGTCCTCAGTCGTGGAGGTGAGAAGAGCCAGACAACACTGTCGAGATGAGAACTGCTACCCAATGTGCCAGAAGATCATATACATTCTACCTTCCTCCTTTCCAGCCCCCAACTGAGATCCAGATTGAGAGGGATGTAAGAGAAGGATGAAGAACTCTCGAAAAATATAATTTTACATTAAAAATCCAAGGAAAGACAAAATTACGTAGGAGACCTTTTAAATCATTGGATTGCATTGAATTTACTGGTTAGGACTAAATGATGTATTTTTTTTTTTCCTACACTCTGTATTGGTAAATTTTGGCCAACCCAAACAAAACAGATAGGCTAATTTTAGTCTGCAGACAGCTGGGTCACATTCAATCTCTGGCTCAATTTATATTCCTGAAGTTGATTATTTTCCAATTGCTTTTAGTCTCCAGTACTTTCTAGACCCAACGGATAACATGTACACCCACTTGCTGCTTCTTCATGGTTGCTAGGTATACATAGCTCCTTTAACCTAAATTCTCTGGGACGCAACATAGTGTAGATGGAGAACTTGTAAATATTGCCTGAAACACTTTGCAAACTATTGTACCTGTTTTGTCTTATCAGTCTTTCCCTCTCCAGTGGATGATATGTCTCATGCTATTGGAAATACCATCCCTTGATGCCGTAACTCCCTAGAGTTACAACTATGTTCCTTTGCTCATTCTTAGAGCTGAATTCCATTGAGATTGTGTCAATATTTATATCTATGTCCTCAGCTTCTATTATAAATTTATTTTTTAAAATATCATCTTATAAATATATGTGCAGAAACGTATGTATAAAGTATATGTATAGCTTACAGAATAAAATAGGACAAATGCCAATATACTCACTGTCCAGCCTAAAGACTCAAATATTAGTAGTTGAAGCCTCCTCATACAGTTGTCTCAAATTCATTCTTCTTCCTCTCTCAAATATATTTTTAAACGTTCTCTCTTTTTTTATTTTTTCACTTTAGTGCATGTGCATGTACATATTCACTATATTGTTTAGTTGTTTTTTTATTTTCTACAAATTAAATTATGCATATGCTTCTATGACTTGGTTTTGTTATCCAACATTATGCTTTTTGGAAATTCATCCATGCCAGTATGTTTAGTTCATGCCAGTATCTTTAGGTTTTTTTATTTGTTCTTATTAGAATAAGTCTGCTATAGTAATTAGGGTTAAGTTATGCTGAAAGTGACAGAAAACTGTTTGACAGAAAAGTAACAGAAAATAAATATGCCTAAACAAAATAGAAATTTATATCTCCTCCATATAAAAGCAAAATAGGCAGTTCGGGGCCTATATTGTGCTCCATGTTAACAAGAACACAGGCTTCTTTATCATATTGTTTCATCATGTCAGGCCTCCAATCCCAATTTCAGCTTCACATTCACAATTGCAGATGCAGTTTCAACCATCATGTTGGCAGCCCAGCCATCAGGAAGAAAAAAAGAAGGAAAGAGACCGCACACATCATCCTTTAAAGAACATTCACCAGAAGTTACACACACCACTCCTGCACAAATCCCACTGCATACAACTAAGTCTTTCACCATGCCTACCTGTAGTCTTTATTCTGGTTGACTATGGGCACAGCCAATAATCTGGGGTTTTAGTATTTTAGAAAGTGATGAGAACAGATAATGGGAAACAGCTAAAACTCTCTGCTAACCCTGCTGTGGATATTCTTATACAGGAATTATGGTGAATACATGCAAGGATTTCTCTGAGAGAGGAATGGCTAAGTCAAAGCATATGCACATATTTAAGACTATGAGTAGGCCCGGTGTGATGGCTCACGCCTGTAATCCCAGCACTTTGGCAGGCCGGGGCAGTCCTGACCAACATGGTGAAACTCCATCTCTCCTAAATACAAAAAATTACCTGGGCATGGTGGGGAGCACACCTGTAATCCCGGGTACTTAGGAGGATGAGGCAGGAGAATCGCTTGAACCTGCGAGATGGAGGTTGCAGTGAGCCAAGATTGTGCCACTGCACTCCAGCCTGGGCAACAAAAGCAAAATTCCGTACCCCACTCCCCCGCCCAAAAAAAGATGATGGGTAAAGCAAATATTTTCTACAGTGATTACTTAGTTTATACTTACCCTTGAAATGTTCTTTATCTTCCTTGATATGTGCTAATTTGTTTTCTTTCTTCTTTTTTTGGCAATCTGTTGTGAAATATCAAATTGTAGTTTTAATGGCATCTCCTAATGATTAATTAAGTTGAATATCTTTTTGTAATTTAAGGGTAATTAATGTTTCCTCTTCTAGGTAAATATTTGCTCATATCTTTTGCCATTTTTCTATTTGCTTGTGTTGTTAAAATTCTTATATAGGAATTATTTATATATTCTATTTATTAATCATTTATTGGTTATGTGTGTTACAAATATCTTCCTTTACTTAAAGGTTTTGCTTCTCACCCTTGTCTTGTAAATAAATGTTTGTAATGTCAAATTTTCTAGCTAAAATATCCTTTTTATCAACAGAGACATAAGGTTAAATTTTTAATAGTTTAAAATTCTGCGACATGGGTGGATCACGGTGTCAGGAGTTAGAGACCAGCCTGGCCAGCATGGTGAAACCCCGTCTCTACTAAAAAAAAAAAAAAAAAAAAAAATTAGCCGGGCATGGTGGCGGGAACTTGTAATCCCATCTACTTAGGAGGCTGAGGTAAGAGAATCACTTGTCCCCAGGAGGTGGAGGTTGCAGTGAGCCGAGATTGTGCCACTGCACTCCAGCCTGGTGACAGAGTACCAAAGAGAAAAAAACAAACAAACAAAAAATTCTGGACTTCGTGTTTAAGTTTCTAATGCATCTAAAATTACTTTTATGCCGCAATAAAAAGAAATAATACTTTTTCAACATTCTTTTCTTTATGGAAAACCACTGTCCCACACCATATATTGTTACATATCCCTACAGATCAACAATTAGGGCTTTGTTATATTTGTGGGTGTGGGTGTGGGTGTGGGTGTAGGTGTGTGGTGTGTGTGTGTGTGTGTGTGTATGTATGTCTGTGAGAACAAAAGTGAGAGACAGTTTGCTCTGGGTTCCTTGTTTGGCTTCAATGCGCTATTTATCTATCTGCATCAATACCACATTATCTGAAGACTTCTGTTTAATCCTGATATGGCATAAAATAAATTAGCTCTATATGGTTCTTATTCAGAAGTGTCACTTTTTAAGTCTTCATCCTTTACTCTGAATATAAATTTTATAATCAGCATAACAAATTCCACAAAAAATTTTATTGAAATTGCATTGAGCCCAATTACCTATTGCTTCGTAGAAAATTATTCTGAAACTTAGGTGTGTAAAATAAGCACTAATTGTGTTTTAAGTTCACAATTATGTGGGCCAGGCATTCAAGCAGTACTGAATTAGATGATACATCTGCTCCATGTGGTTTTGACATGTTTGTTACCTGCAGTATTCTGTGGATGGACTGTCAGAGGATCCAAGATGGCTTCACTCATGTCAGGCGTCTTGGTGGAGATGTCTGAAAGGCTGAATTTAGCCATTACCAAAGTGCCTGTATGGGGCTTCTTCAGCATAAGTGTCTTAAGATAGTTGAATTTCTTACATGGCAGATTAGGGTGTATGTCAGACTAGGATACTCACAGGGAATATTTCAAGAGAGTAGCAGTGGAAGCTGCAAATTTCTTAAGACCTGATCCTAAAAGCTGTCTGAGTGTCACTTCTACCATACCTGATCAGACAAGACAGCTATAAAGCTGACCCGGATTTAAATTGAGGGACATAGTCTTCACCTGTCTGTGGAAGGAGTGTCAGAGAATGCGTGGCTATCTTTAATCTGCCACAAATCTAAAGATTGAGAATAGTCATCCTTTTAACATTGAGTCATCCTATTTAAAAACATATTTCTGCATTTAGTAGGTCTTATTTAATGTCATTTAAAATAAAATTAAAAATCACTAATAAGGACCTTTGGCTTTTTCATTTGCTTTATATATTTGATATCTTATTAGATCCTCTACAAATAAATGCTCATGTTCTCATCAAACTTAGGGAAACCAGACTAAACCATGAATTTATTTAAATAAGAAACACATTTCCTGATTTCCAAAAAATACTAAAGTTTAATAATTTTTCAAGTTTTCTTCCAAATGTTCAATACTAATGAAATCATTTTTAATACACTAAAAATAATGACATTTGTTCATAAGAAGCATATATGTGTTTCCTTGATGTGTGTGAAGGCTAGAACTAGTGATGATAATAGCCAATGCACGTGTATTTGAGAGACTGGCATGTGACGTATAATCTTTTCCACACAGTGTGCATGGGTTTGCAGCTGCAGCTGTTATTTGCAGAGCCTGGCACTATTTATGCCTCTGCTTCGTGTTCTCTTCAGAGCCCTTGTTCTCAAACAGTCACCCACCACTGATTGCCAAATACCAGGTTGAGCTGTCTGCCGCTGCTGTTTTTCCTTGCCACTCACATCTTTGCCTTGTCTTTGAAGGCATACTTCAGTGTGCCTTGGAAAAAGTTTTGTCCCTAAACTCTTTTCTGTAGTGATTCTTCAACTCGTCATGCGGTGTTTGCCAGGTCTTCTTGCTATCATCTGTTGCCTACATTTGTCCAGCCAACTCCAATGAAGTAACAGCATTTTATTTAATATTATATATGGAATAACTCTGTCATCCCTTCAGATAGTACTTTATACTGTACAAAGTATTTTCAAACATATTATTATTTTAGCTGGATTCTCACAAATTTGTAATGTTATTAGGGAGTGGTAAGTTTGTTTGTTTTTAATATTTGTTGCATCATAGCCAGATGCTGTGGCAGGTAATTTCTATGTAATATAATACTATATTAAGTTAATTTTGCCATACATTATCCCCACTTGACTGATAAAAAGCAAAGATAATGAGACTTATCTAAGTTCACACAAGAAGCTGAGACCTAGACATTCTGCCTCCTATTTCAGGACCTACTACTACATACCACCGTCTATGTCCTGTAGGTGATTTGCTTAAATAAGTGAGCTGTAAGACTTCTAGCCGGGCATGGTGGCTAATGCCTGTAATCCCAGCACTTTGGGAGGCTGAAGCAGATGGATCATGAGGTCAGGAGTTCGAGACCACCCTGACCAACATGGTGAAACCTCGCCTCCACTAAAAATACAAAAATTAGCCAGGCGTGGTGGGGCACACCTGTAATCCCAGCTACTCAGGAGGCTGAGGCAGGAGAATCGCTTGAACCCAGGAGGCAGAGGTTGCAATGAGCCGAGATCGCGCCATTGCACTCCAGCCTGGGTGACAGACCGAGACTGTCAAAAAAAAAAAACCTTATATCACTGAGTTGTGTAGCAATTTGTATGCCTTTTCTGCAGTACTGATCACACCACATAATTGTTATTCTGGGATAAACCCAGACCCTTCTTTGAGTTTAGGAGTATATCATAGTTAATATATTTTATCTGCAGCACTTAGAATGTGCACAATAAATATTTGACGAGTAAATGAAAGGATGAATATGACACTTAGAACAACATCATAATAATGTATATACTTATTTAGAAATGGCATTTAAAGCCACATTGACATTCTAATTTTAAAAAATACGTTGATCTCTGTATTAGTGTAAGTCAAATCAGGACAGAGAAATCACACAGGAATTTCCATAAGAAAAGTTTAATAAAAATAATTATTGACTAATGCAGAGGATCAAAATATTGAAAGATTGCCTAGTGAGAAGTAAGGAGAACTCTAAGGAACATAGTAAGTGCAGATATAAGAAGACATGTTCCTTAGGAAGAGGCATCTCCCACTCTGCTCTAGGGCTGAAATTAAGACCTTGCTGTGGAGGGCATAGCTGTAGCTCACTGGTGGACAGAGCAGTTGTAACTGTGTCCTGCCCACAGAACTTGCTGAAAATCAGCCTTCTCAGATACTGGGAAGTGTTCACAGGAAGGTATTTCACCAGAGGCATTGGGCGGCGAAGCCTTCTGAAGATGATTAGGGAAACTTCTGGATGCTGGTGTTGCTGGCTGCTATGCACTGCAGGAGCCAGGCACTGGGGAAGCTGTGGGAGCCAAGACTGGAGAATCTCCCTACCCTAAAAGAGCCTGGTGTTGGAGAAGCCAAGCTCTGTCGGGCCTTGCTACTGAACACACCAAAGCCAGAAAGAAAACTCTTTTTTCCCTTTAGTGATAAAGCTTAATTAATATTGTGCCAGCTGGCAATGGAAAAATATTTAAAGGGCCCCAATTTATTTTCATAGAGCAGGCAAAAAGAATACATTTAGAGCTGAGAGGCAAAAAATTGATCATTTATTCCTGATATCACTTTCAATTCTCATGACATATTGTTCCTTTAATAAAAAAAGGATGGTTTTCTGTTCTTATAGAAAAAACAAGAATGATGAGAAAGACTTCTACTCTATTATCTTAGTCTTAATATAGCTTATTTTATAAAGTGGTAAAAAGAAAAGCTTATGTGATTCAAACTCAAGGAAACATATTTCTCCTTGACTTACTGTCTACAGTATTTTTGAATCTGTATCAGTTAACTTCACTGAATCATAAATTATTTATGTAATGGCTAAAAATGTCCTCATAGTGTGTTGGGAGATGTAAATGAAATAATATTTATAATGCTCATGGCTAATTCCTGGCACACATAATATTCTCTTTTCTAAGTGGTTTATACAGGTTAAATATCTTTTATCAGAAATGCTTGAGACCAGAATTATTTCAGATATTTGATTTTTTTTGGAACATTTACATTGTATTTACTGGTTCAACATGTCTAATCCAAAATCCAAAATGCTTCAATGAATGTTTACTTTGGACATCATGTCAGTGCTGTTTCAAATATTAGAGCATTTGGGGTTTGGAATTTTGGATAACAAATGCTCTTATATCATGTTTAAAGTATAAGATGGCCAGGCGCGGTCACTCATGCCTGTAATCCCAGCACTTTGGGAGGCAGAGGCAGGTGGATCACCTGAGGTCGGGAGTTCAAGACCAGCCTAACCAACATGGAGAAACCCCGTCTCTACTAAAAATAGAAAATTAACCTGGCATAAGTCTGTAATCCCAGCTACTTGGGAGGCTGAGGCAGAAGAAACGTTTGAACCTGGGAGGTGGAAGTTGCAGTGAGCCGAGATTGCACCATTGTACTCCAGCCTGGGGAATAAGAGAGAAACTCCGTATCAAAAAAAAAAAAAAAAAAAAAAAAAAAAAAAAAAAAAAAAAATGGTGTAAGATAAGAGAACTAGGCTTTTGGTTAGTTTTTCAATGACTTTTAAAATCTGCTTGTGCTATTTACTATAAGGAGTACTCAAAATGCATTTATTACCAAATTGTTATATTCTGCACAAAAATGGATCAACCTAAATTGGATAAACCTAGTTTCTTTCATTCCCTTTGTGAGAAGACATAATCAAAGATATTTTAGGATCATGGCTACATCAGGTCAGCCAAATCTGTTAGGTAACTGGCAGTGTTCAGCATATTAATAGGCCTGTGTGCTCAGTGATTGTACCTCTGAGGTTGATATTGTTGTAATTAACATAAAACATGTCTATGATATCACTTTGTTCCTTAAAGTCATATCACAACCGCATCAACAGTGGGTGATATATGCTGCTTAGAAACTCTTCCGGAAGGGAACAAATTAAAATATTTGCAACTAGTAGATAAAGGATACACTGCTATTTGCATATGGGTTGAGTCAGATAAATCTGACTTTGAGAAATGTATTTGGAATTGAACATGTGACTTTAGAATATTTGCTTATACTCTCTCTGTCTGAGCTTTCTCATTTGTAAAATAAGGATAACAATAATACTACCTCATGGTATCATTATGATATATACATGAAATAACTTGTGTGAGGCATTCGTAGATTGGCTGTCACGTGATGGCAGTTCAGTAAATGGAGTTTATATGTGTTCTTTCTCTTCTTAGTTTTTAAAATGTTTGAAATTCTCTGTGTGTGTCTCTGTCTGTCTCTGTCTCTTTCTCATTCTCTCTGTCTCCGTCTACATATATATGTATACATCATCTGTATAATACATGTTATATAATCATTGTATATATAGATTTCATATAAACTGATCACTCCCTGTCTCTTTTTATCTCATGTCATTCAACACTCCCAATCACTCATTTTCTCCAGCCATGATAGTGACTTCAGGTTGCTTCACAGACCAAATTTATTCTCCTCTCCAAGTCTGTGCTCTTATTGTTAATCTAATGCTCATTCCCGGATAATCCACAGCTACTTCCTTTTTCAACTATTCAGATATAAATTCAAAGTTTGCCTCTTCAAAAACGCCTCCCCTGACCATGCGAACTTACCTACTGTTTCCTCATTCCCCAACCACCCTAGATTTAGTCACTTTGTTTCCTTCCTGGAAGTTACCACTATCTGAAATTACCTCAATCTCATGTTCTTTCACGTTTTTAAATGTCTACCTAACCTACTAAAATGTGAAGTCTCATTCACTATGCCTAGATCATGTGACATAAAATCACTGATTGTGTAAAATATCTCAAGTAAGTGAAGGATTGGGACATCCTGAAATCGTGTAAAACTTCCTCACAGGCCTTCTAAAAGAGAGCGTCTATTTGGACATTTGTGGAGGGTTAGGAATTTATGGGAAGAGGTGAGACACATGTGTCCACTGAAAGTTCTGAGCCTCCATATGCTTTCTTTTCTTTTCAATCTCAATGTAGTCCCTCCACTAGAATGTCTGATCTCCTTGCTGCCCTGTATAGATCATATTCTCATTCTACATGAACAGTTTTGCACATTTAGTTTATGCCACCTGAACTAGACTTTTTTTCCCCCTGTTAATCCTTATAAGGATAAAAACAATCACTAGTCTTTATTGAGTGTTAACCACTTGCCAGCCACTATGCTAACAGCCTTAATGCCTCAGCAACTTTAATCCTTGAAACAACTTTATGAGGTAGGTATTTTATTTTTTCTGTTTTATTGATCAGGAAATTGAGACAAAAGATATTTGATAACTAGTCCAAGGTTACCCAGCATGCATGTAGCACAGCCAGTGTAAGTTTAGGCAGGACTATCTCGAAGCCCTTTGTTCTTCCCCACTGTGCTCCCAGCTTTCAAAGATCAACTTGAAGCCCACCTTCCTTTGAAATTTAGTCCACACCAGTATGGCTTCTGTTTTTCATCTTCTTTCCTAGTGCCAAAAGGCTCTGTATGTCTCATAGCCTAAAAATAATCACCCACTTCCTGGGTTATTAATACAATTCTACCAGAGTTGAATCTTGATTCCCACAGCATTTTGTGGGTAAAATTACGAGTCTTGAAGAATCGCCTCACATTTGTGCAAAGGTTAACAATAAAAGTGACAAAGATATATAGATAGGAAAAAATACAGTGTTTGAACATAATATACTTATTGACTCTCAGTCTTTCTAGTCAAAATTTATAATTCCATGAAGGTAATATAAGAGTAGGAAGAGCTTCTTGTCACTGGATCCTAATTTAGATGATTTGCCCATAGAGTCCCTATTGTTACTGTGACATACCATTGTAACATTCAGCATTGTGCTCTCCTGTCAATCCTCTGCAGTGAACTAGAACATTAAAATGTTGTGTAAATTCTATCTTTCATTTTGTTCCCTGTCTATCACTTGGTTCACTGACCTTGAGATTTATGAAATCTGTTTTCATGTGCTTTTCCCGTACAGGACTCCTTGGGTTGGCCTCTTATTTGCTTTTGGATGCTTTTCTGGGACTCTTCCCCAGCGTCCACCCCTTTCTGCATGTGCCTTTTATTGCTCGATTCTCACTTGAAACACAACTCTGACATTTCCTCAAGTACTGCTTAGGAACTTAGCTGGAGCAGCAAGATCCGTTCATGTGGGAATCATAAACACATTTCAAACAAATTTAGGTAGACGGTATTAGTTACCTTTGTATCATCGTTATTCCTTTACATATCTGTCTCCTCAACTATACTGGAAACCCCTCGAGAATAGGAAAAAAAAATCATTTCTTTCCCTTTACTTCCTGTACCTGCTACATAATAGGTATTTAATAAATGCATAATGGCATTAAAAAAAACATAGCATAGACTAAAAAATTATTTGGCTTTGTCAGTACAGTAACAATTATTCCATTAGATTCATAGATTATTTTGAAAAAGAAAGAAAACCACTACTTTTTCTAAACCTTCAGTGGAATTGGATTCCTTGTTCAGGCAATCTTTTGAGTTTCCTTTGGTGAAAGTTTTAGAGCATGAGAAGATCTCTTTTCTGCAGTACATAAATAAATATTTTATGGTTAACCTACAGGTATTGCCAAAAGTTAAAGAATATTACCAAATATACGATTAAAATAATTTTGAAATACTCATTTACATCTATATAAAGAAAATAAAAACAGATTTTAGCTCAAGAATGATTCTCAGATGTCTAAACACTTCCCAACGTAAGCATTAATGCATATTAAAGAGTATCGGTTTCTGGAGTCAGAAGTTGGTTTAAATCCTGGCTCCTCCTTTTACTAACTCTATAAATCTGCCTAAGTTATAGGACCTTCCTGTGTCTCTATTTCTGCATAAGAAATGGCTACTAGGCTTAATACCTGGGTGATGAAATTATCTGTACAATAAACCCCCATGACATAAGTTTACCTGTGTAACAAACCTGCATATGTACCCCTGAACTGAAAAATAAGTAAAAAAAAAAAAAAAGAAATTTAGAGATAATACATCTATCTTAAAGACTGTTGTAAAGATCAAATCAGATAGTATAAATAAAGCATTTAGCACAATCCTTGGCAAATAATGAGGATTGATATTGATATTAATGGATATTATTCAAATTAATACTATGTTCCCTCAGATAATTTGAAATAAACTTGCCTTTTATAATTCCAAGCACCAGAGGTTGACTTCTAACCCTGAAACCTTTTATTTCTGTTCTTTCCCTTTCCAGTCCTGTTGTATATAAGAAGTGTCCTATGTCCACTAGCTGACTCTTTTATTAATAGTGAGGGCCTGTTCAGCCTGATTTTCCTAAAAGGAAACTCCGGCTTTCATTTGCATTTGTATGACATGGTAGGTCTAATGCTTCTTTCAAATCAAAATGACTGTTTTTTTCTGTGTAGGGTGTGTGTGTTTTGTTTGTTTCTTTGCTACTTTCAACTGGATACACATTCTTTTCCTAAAAATCTTCTGCAGCAGTAGATCTGACTTTGTCTTAAGTAACTTTGAGACTGGTGTATGATTTTTGTGTTTGCTCCCTTTCCTTTCCCTCTCCATGATCATCATCAAGTACAAACCTGCCCTTTGAAGAAAACAGACAGCTTTATGTAGCCACACGGTTGGCCCCTCCATCACCAAATTTTTTTTGCTAATATTGTGCAGGTAGTCATCACATGTCCACAACTATAATATTATGGAAGTCATTTCAGAAACAATTGAAGAAATGGAAAAGTGTAAATATCATTCTTGCTTTTATGGAGGTCACAATCTACTTGAGGTGACAAAATTGACACAATCTTACTGCATATCTGTAGTAATTCTGTGCGGTGGAGTGATTGTATTCACTAATGCTCTTCTTTGTCATCTTTATGGGAGACAAGTCTCTGCACCCCCAGACGAGGACTGTGAGTATAAATTATTCTCTGATGTCACATGTACATTAGCTTTATATAAATTTATCCATTATTTATTTAGCAAGTATTTATTAAGACTTTCTAGGGTTGTCTCAGGAAGACCTTTCTGTCACATCACTTTATTTTTCTTTTATAAGAAAACTTTTCTATAACAGTTTTTTTCAATTTCTCACACATTCTGAAGAAAAGTGAAGCCTTCTATAGAATCTAACAACTGTTTATCACCCACCTTTGGTGTTATCTTCTCTAGAAAGTTTTCCCTAATAGCCACCTTTACCTTTTTTCAAAGTCTGGATTCAGTTTTTACACCTGTAAATTCTCACAGCCCCTTGCTTGCCTCATGGCACTCTACAGTGAATATTGCTGATTTATCTTTCTCCTCCACAAGACTTTTACTTTCTTAATGGCAATTTCTGTGTCTTTATTATCATTGTTTTCCCAGTACTTAGCACAGAGTCCAGAATGTAGTAGGAAACTTTCATAAATGCTTTATAAATTATACTTGGTGATACCTTTATCTTTCTGAAAGTAGATTCTGGGTCAGGCACTACATTTTCTTCCAACTAATAGAGAACAGTTAAAGCCAGCATTCATTTCAGCTATATCTGAGGTAACCAAAGAAATTCCAAATGATGGAATCTGGCTGCATAAACTATATTTATGTACTTAAATTCTACATTTACTTTACCACTTTCAAGCTAATTCCTTGATCTTAGGTTGCATTTTATTTTCTCACGTTATACTCCTGAATATATATGCTCTTATAGTTTTTGATAATTTGAAGTGACAATGACACAAAAGTCTCATATCTATGTGCTTGAAAGAAATGGTACATTTCTTTCTTTTCTAAACCATAGTTGAGCTTGCTACAGCTTTTGGTCTCGTTGATGATTCAAGATAAAAAGCCGACCTATTTTTTGTATGGTTGTGTCTGACAAACTCCTGTATAACCCTCATGTTTAGTTAGCAAATCAATCAATATTTTATCTTAAGTTTTTAGCCTTATATCAATTTTTATGAGATTCCTTTTGCATATATCTTCAGTGATAAAGAGAAAAAAATGAGCAGTTTTTGAATAATCCTTATATGCTTTAAAGTTTGCAAATGCTGATCTCCTAGAGGCAGGAAAAAAATCACTTCACACTGACATTTTTTCATTGTTTTTAAAACTTCATCCTCCCCTCTTTTTATTAATCTCAGAGATACTAAAGAGACAAATCTTTTAGGACAAACAACAACAACAACAACACCTCACGGTTTTTCTCTGAGTTTTGGCTGTGACTTTAGCCATTGCTTTGTTTTATTGTAATCAGATACATTGGCATGAAACTACTTGAAATAGATTCCAAAAGTATTCGCTGGGCTTTTTATTGGCATATCAAACAGGGAAGCATTCAGGCCATACATTAGCAAGCAGCCAAGTAATTAATAATAACACACGTGAAAGAAAATGAATATTTTGGTTGAGAATCAGAATGAGAAGTAAGACAAAGGCCTGGGATTTGTGTCCTTGCCTTCAGCAGCAGCAGAAATAATGTTATGAATAGCATTTAACTTGAATTTGCAGCAAACTGCTGCTTTTATCATAAACAATTGCCAGATGGTATACATTATCTTTCTTTTTTCTCCTTTCACAAAAGCAGCATTAATTGCAGAGCAGCCCAGGGCTCCACTCAGCTCATCAGTGTGATAACACTTCATGACCCTGATTAGCCGTCAGTCTACTCAATTAAAAAGATCATTTAGACATTCACCCAATCATTTGCCTATCGAGCCACCTGGGCCTCAACCAGGGGCTCCATTTTTAACATTCTCCTGCCCTCTCTCATCTTGCCTAGCTTTTTTACATATCTCCAAAAGACGTAATTGAATTAAATAAAGCGTCTCAGGGGCAGCTGCAACATCTGCTGTTTGTGGTATGTCAAGCCTTCAGCATTAAAAACAGTTACATATGCTCTAAATTAGCAGGTCGCAGAGATGAAACAGTCGATGATAGTGTTTTTGTGCCAGCGTGAGAAGCAGCTCACAGCTGTGTGCAATTTACAATTAAAGGCTTTATCAGAGCTCAATTGTACTAGTGAATCAAGTGGTGAGAGGTCAGTTAGTGAATTAGACCAATTAGAGCTTGTACAGTTAAATTATCTGTCTTATTACCTACTGATAAACAGCCTTGTCATATCTTTGCTGGAATGATGAAGCTGAATGAGTTTTATGAAGTGATAATACAAGTTCACTGTAGTGGAACTTAGTGATTTGTGAATTCAAAATCTATAGCAACAAAATGGTTTTATATAACCTTTTAAAATAGTTATATAACAGGAAACTTTGAATTGGTTAAAACACTTCAGATTAAGTTTGTTATATCTACTTGTGAATGCATGTTCAAGTACAAGACTTTAAGAAATACTGTGCAGAGAAATGACATATGGATCTCCTAACTTTATTTTTATTTAATATCAATTTTTAAGTTTAGGAATTAATTTCAGTTAGAATAAAGAATACAGCAAAACTGTGTCTGGAAAATTTAAGGACCACGCATTTCAAAATAATCCAAGAAAAGTAAAGTATATAGTTTCATGGATATAGTGATTTACTTTTTTGGAAAATACAAAATCATCAGTCATTCTCATAATCAAATATGCACAGTTCAGAAGTTGTAAATCCTATATATAGAATATGTCACACCCATTTTCATGCTTCTATACATGTATGGATGGGAACTGATGAAAAGACTGTGTTTAAACATTCAATAATAAAGTCATTGGTGAATTATTTGTATTACAACTTTCCACTGAATGAATGCTCATTTTTCACCTAGACAGTCTCATGATTAGCAAATAACAAGACGTCTTCATTAGTACAGGTGTCATTGACTAGGCTCATCACCGATACCAATCGAACTAAAAAAGCGACACTCAGAATCATTCCTCAATCACTGATCAAAAAGTAATATGGAAAATACATCTTAAATAAAGCATATTTAGGTCTCCTAACATACTTTTTCTTAAAGCAAAAATCCAAATTTTAATATTAGAAAAACCTCATGACAGAGATTTTTAAATAATATTTGTTCATTGATTTACTCTTTATTTAACAATAACGTTTAAGTCCTTGTATTTATTTTATTAATCAAACTTTAGTTTTCTTAGACAGAAACAGTTATATTTCTCAAAAAACTGGGACAATCTTTTGCTTTCTAACAGGTTTCTGTTTGGAAACAAAATTTACTAAATCCCACATTAAGGATTATAGTGAATCATAATAATATACATGAGTCAAAAATGTACCTTTCTTTATATAAAAGTATTCCAAAGTTATTTAGTAACTAAGACTCAATATTCTAGTTGTAAAATATGTTTAGGGAAGTATAATCAATATTCTCCTTTGAGAAGATACAACATTATCACAATATCACTTTATCTCAAGTAAATGTATAAATATATTATAATGCTGGTTAAGATAATCAAAAAACGCATTCGTGAGATGTATTAGAATAACTTTCAAATGTACCTAGAAGGGAGAAAAAGCTGCAAAAGCACCAAATAAATTTTGAAGAAGGTAATTGAGAAGGAACATATCCTGGAAGCTATAGGAATGAAAATATATACATGGCATAGGCATAGATAAAGCAAAAACCTATATTTAAAAGTATATAATTAGATGTAAATTAATTTAAATATTTTTATAAGACAATGTGGTCTTCCAAATGGATGGGATAATATGATTTTTATATGATATTAGAATTAAGGACATTTTAAAAATTAGAATCATATTCATACCATAGAAATAAGGACATTTTTAAAGTTACAATCATATTCATACCAAAAAATGTTTAAGTAGATGAGGATTTAAATATTTGTAAAGAAATAACTTACTACAAAATATATAGAGAACTTAAATATCTTGGATAGATTAGATGGTGCCTTTCCAAGTATGACAATAAAGGCACTGTTACACTCACTGTTGTAAGAAAATAGCAGCAGATTTGGCCACATAAAGTATACTCATGCTTTTACACTTAACATTTTTTAAGTAACAAGAATAATGAAAAACTACACTGAAAAACATACACCAAGGAAACTTTCAATATTATTACATACACAGATGAATTTCAAATCATATAAATTTACCATTGGAAAATAAGCTAATGGAAAGAAAAAATAAATTTGAAAGTAAATACATATACAAACACATAAACATAAGTATGTAAAACATCCGCAATATTCACAGAAATGCAAATTAAGACAAAGATTAGATGTCATATTTGACATATTAATTTGCCAAAGATTTAAAAAATAATAGTAATACTTGACAAAGGCAGAAAAACAAGAAATTATGTAACCTTCCTTGAATAAATGCAGAATCTCTTCTGTAAAATAATTTAATAAAGTTTAACAAAAGGTTTTGATTTTTTGATAACTTATGGTTCAGCATTCCCCTTTTGGTCATTTTTCTTGAGTAAATTATATTAATCATGAGGCAACAATATGTCACATTTTCATAGAGTAGAACTTTGGAAATATCTTGGTTTCCCACAAATTAGAGATCAAGTTTAGCAAGTAAGTGTAAGTATTTCTATAGCATAAAATTATATCCATATATTGTTATATTTTAAACAAATATGCTAAAATATGGAAAATGTTATTGGTAGATATTATCTTTTAAAAGAAAACAAGGTAAGAAAAAATGTTAAAATATTTAGACTATAAATGGAAAATATTCTAGTAGGATGTATACCTATCAGACTTATGCTAGGTCTCATACTTACATTTTAATAGTATTAGAATGGTGGCAGAATATATGGGTAAATTTTCTTCTCTTATAATTTTCTAAATTTTTTAGGTAAGCACTTATTTCTTTTTTAATAAGAAAAATAGTTGTGCAAAAATGACTTAAGCAGTTTGGGTTTCCAAGAGATAGTAAACCTAGTAATGAGACTTTAGATCTTACATGATAGAAAACAAAAAGTTATATTTTAATAGAAACAATACATTTAATATAAATGTGTTAAATTGTTAATTGTCTTACAAAATATTATATTACTTTCCACTGGAAATATTAAACATTATTTATTATATCCATCTGAAATTTTGAACAATATACAAATGACTGAAATTCCTTACTCTGTTTTGATTTCCTTTTATTTTTATTTTAAATACTAATTTTTAAGTGAGATTTGGTTCTAGAACTGTTTTTGACTTGATGTGACTATGCTTGGCTTACCAGATGCCATTTTTCACATTTCCAATATGAAATTACTTATCATCAAAAAATTTTTACTAAAAGGAACATATAGTTTGTAGAAAGGAAATTTAAGACTTTACCATTAAACCAATGTTAATTATCAAACTAACTGGACACATATATTTAAATTTAAAAGTAAATAATATACAGTGACCATTTTAGTTAGCCCAGATGAAAAGTTTAATTGTTTTAGGGAAATCAGTAACTTGAGAATGAACAGAAATACTATACATTTTCAAATATTTTGAGCTGTTCAAGAGACTGCAAATGAATGCATTATCACTTTAATTATGAGAAGATATGGCTGTAATTTGGTAAAATATTTTATAAGTTGGGAAGTGCTTGAATCTAAGCTGAAAGACTGTGGATGAACTTTCAAAGTAAATGCCATATTCAATAAGGCACTACAAGATGAATTTTCAGTCATTAGTGCAGTTGAACAGTAAGTGAGAGAAAAGCAGTGAATTAAGAAGGGATCTATAGGTTTAAAATGGGGTATTAAAGTTCCTTACTATTGCTTTACATATTTAGGTGCTGCAATACAATAATTGTACATATACATGTGTATATATATTCCCAACATTTTGTACATATTGTACATATATGTATAATTATACATATCTTATATATATTGCACATATATGTACAATTATTACAACTTATAATGAATTGAATCTTTTATTATCATATAGTGATTTTCTTTGCCTCTTGTAACACATTTTCAGTGAAAATCTGTTTTGTCTGCTTATAAGTATAGTTACCTCCACTCTCTTTTGGTTACTATTTGCATGGAATAACTTTTATCATCACTTTATTTTCAACCTATATACAACTTTAAGGCTAAAGTAGTGGGCTCTTGTAGGCAGCATACTGTTGGATCTTTTTTTTTTTTAATCCACATAATCACTGTGTGTCTTTTGATTGAATAATTTAATCCACTTACATATAAAGTAATTATTGATATGTAAAGATTTACTATTGTTATTTTTCTAATTGTTTACTGACTGCTTTATAGTTCTGTTGTTTCGTTCTTCCAATCTCTCTGTATTCCTTTGTGATTTATTTGATTCTCATAGTGATAGATTTTAATTCTTCTCTCCTTATCTGCTTTGTACAAGTGTAATGATCAAATCAGAGTAAGTGGGAAATATACACTAAATTATTAGTAAATATAGTCATTCTATGTTCTACTGAACACTAGATCTTATTCCTTCTCTCTGACTTAATTTTGAAGTCAAAACCAGAGAAGCACAGTAAGAGAGGAAAACTGCTGGCTATCTATCTCACTAGTAACCATAAATGAATAATCTAAAACAAAATAATGACAAATGCAAACTGTCAGTTTAGAGCAGGTTCCTCAAGCCACATGGTACTCAGGTCAAACGTCACCAGTGGAGCCTGTTTTTGAATGGCCTACAGGGTAAGAATGGTTATATTTTTTGAGAATTTTTTTTTAAGACGATGCCACAGATACCAAATGATACCTACAAGGCCTAAAATATTTATGATCTAACTTTATAGAAAAAAATATGAATCCCTGATTTAAAGAAAAATTATAAATTAATCCAGTATTCATGGAGTTCTTATAAAAAGATAAAAACTTGATATAGAGATAGGAACACAGGTAGAATACCTTGTGAAAAGGAAATCAGAGATTGGGTGATGCTTTTGCAAGTCTAGAAACATCGAAGAAAGACTGCCAATAAACCACCAGAAACTAAGGGGGAAACATGGAACAGGTTCTTCCTCACCTCCCTCAGAAAGAACCAATCCTACCATCACGTTGATCTCAGTCTTCTAACCTCTGGATCTAAGACAATAAAATTTTCCTCTTAACAAACAAACAAAGTTTACACCAAAGAAAAGACGTGAACCTGATGGTTATACTGCTGAATTTTTCCAAACATTTAAACTAAATTTTAAATTGATAACTTAATGTCAATCCTTCTCAAACTCTTCCAAAAAATTGAAGAATTGTCTTAGGTCAATTGGTATAACTGTAAAAGAATACTTGTAGCTGGGTAATAAAGAAAAGATGATGCTGGGCGTGGTGCCTCACTCCTGTAATCCTAGCACTTTGAGAGGCTGAGATGGATGGATTACCTGAGGTCAGGAATTTGAGACTAGCCTGGCCAACATGACGAAACCCCATCTCTACTAAAAATGCAAAAAAAAAAAAAAAAAAAAAGAAAGAAAGAAAAATTAGCTGGGCATGGTGGTAGGAGCCTGTAATCTCAGTTTCTTGGGAGGCTGAGGCAGTAGAATTGCTTGAACCCGGGAGGCAGAGGTTGCAGTGAGCCGAGACTGTGCCACTGCACTCTAGCCCAGGTGACAGAGCGAGACTCTGTCTCAAAAGAAAACAAAAAAAAAGATCTTTATTTACTCACGTTCTGCAGCCTGTACAAGAAGCATGGTGCCAGCATATGCTTCTGGCAAAGACCTCAGACTACTTCTATTCGTGGAGGAAGACAAAGGAAAGCATTTATGTACAGAGATTACAAAGCAAGAGAGAAACCGAGATAATGGTGGGGAGGTGTGAGACTCCTTTTAAAAATTTACTCTTTTGAGAACTAATCCATTTCCTCCAAAGAACCAATCCAGTCTGTGAGAGTAAGAATTTACTACCTCAAGATGGCAACAAACCATATATGAGGAATCCATCCTCATGATCCAAATACTTCCAACCAAGCTCCGCCTCCTAACCCTGCCATACTGGGGCTTACAATTCAACATGAGGTTTGAAGGGTCTAACATTCAAATTATAGCAAAAAGAGAACACTTCCAAGCTAATTTTTATGAGGCCAGCATTACCCTCAAAGCACAGCCAGGTAATGAAACTATACAGGAAAATTACAGGACAGTATCCCGTATGAGGATAGATCAAAAAATGCTCAATAAAATACTAACAAACAAAATTCAACAGCATATTCAAAGTATCATACACCATGATTAAGTGGGATTTATTCCTGGAAATCAAGGATGGTTCAATATATGCAAATCAATAAATATGATAGAACATATTAACAGAATGAAGTATAAAAATTATATGATCATCTCAATAGACTCAGTAAAAGCATTTGACATAATTCAACATCCTTTCATAATAAAAATATTTAACAAATTATGTATAGAAGGAATTTACCTCAACATAATAAAGGCTACATATAACAAGCCCACACCTATCATCACACTCAATGGTGAAAGCTGAAAATCTTTCCAACATCAGAAACAAGACAATGGTGCCCACTCTCATCACTTTCACTCAACATGGTACTGAAAGTCCCAGCCGGAACAATCATGCAAGAGAAATAAAAGGTATCCAAATTGAAAAGGAAGGAGTTCAATTGCCTGTTTGCAGATGACATAGTCCTATGTATAAAATACCCTAAGGAGTCCATCAAAAAACTGTTAGAATTAATAAAATCAGGAAGTTTCAGGTAAAAAAATCAATATGGCCAGGCATGGTGGCTCACACCTGTAATCCCAACATTTTGGGAGGCCGAGGCAAGCAGATCACAAGGTCAACATGGTGAAACCCCATCTCTACTAAAAATACAAAAATTAGCTGGGCATGGTGGTTTGCACCTGTAGTCCCAGCCACTCGGGAGGCTGAGGCAGGAGAATCGCTTCAAGCCGGGAGGTGGAGGTTGCATTGAGCCGAGATCATGCCACTGCACTCCTGCCTGACAACAGAGCGAGACTCCATCTCAAAAATAAATAAATAAAAATCAATATACAAAACTTACTTTTGTTTCCTTACACTAACAATGAACTCTCTGAAAAAGTAATAAAGATTAAAAATTCCATTTATAATGACATCAAAAAGAATGAAATCCTTAGAAGTAAATTTGATCAGGGAGGAGAAAGCTCTGTACACTATGAGACACTGATTAAAAATAAACTGAGGAAGACTCAAATAAATGGAAAAATATGCCATGAACATGGGCTAGAAGAAATCATATTGTTAAATTTCCATAATACCTAAAGGGGTCTTCAGATCAATATGATCCCTATTAAACTTCCAGTGACTGCATAAATGTCTTCTGAGAAGTGTCTGTTCATATCCTTTGCCCACTTTTTGAGACTTTTAACAGATTAGAAAGTATACTAAAAATAATTTGAAACCATGAAAGACACCAAATAGCTAAATATATTTTGAGGAAAAAGAACAAAGCTTGGGCTACCTCCTCAAACATGGTAGGATGGCTATTATCAAGAAAACAAGAGATAGTAAGTGCTGGTGGGGGTGTGGAGAAAAAGGAATCCTTATACGTTGTTTATGGAAGTGTACATTTGTACAGCCATTATGGAAACAGTATAGAGATTTCTCAAAAATTAAAAATAGAACTACCATACAATTCAGCAATCCCACTACTGGGTATATATATCTTGAAGAGATATCTGCAACACCTTTTTCATTGCAGCATTATTCACAATAGCCAAGATATGGAAACAAGTAGCCACCAATGTATAAATGGGTAAAGAAATTATAGTACATATACAGGCATACTTTGGCGATATTGTGGGTTTAGTTCCAGACCACCACAATAAAGTGAGTTACACAAAGTTTTTGGTTTCCAGTGCATATAAAAGTTATGCTTACACTATACTGCAGTCTAGTAAGTGTGCTGTGCAATAGTATTATGTCTAAAAATAATGTACATACTTTAATTATAAAATATATTATTACTAAAAATGCTAATGATCATCTAAGCCTTCAGTGAGTCAAAGTATTTTTGCTGGCGAAGTGTCTTGCCTCTATGTTGATTGCTGCTGACTGATCAGGATGGTGGTTGCTGAAGGTTGGGGTGGCTATGGAAATTTCTTAAATAAGACAACGGTGAAGTTTGCCACATCAATTGACTCTTCCTTTCACAAAACGTTTCTCCCTGGAAGGTGATGCTGTTCGATAGCATTTTACCAACAGTCGATCTTCTTTTAAAATTAGAGTTAATCCTCACAAACCTGGTTGCTGTTTTATCAACTAAGTTTATGTAATATTCTAAATCCTTTGTTCTAAATTTCAGCAATGTTCACAGTATCTTCACTGGGAGTACATTTTATCTCAGGAAACCACTTTCTTTGCTCATCCATCAAATGAAATTCCTTATCCACTCAAGTTTTGTTATGAGATTGCAGCAATTCAGTCAAATTTCCACAGGTCGCTCCGAATTCTGGTTTTCTTGCTATTTACACCACATCTGCAGTGACTTCCTTCACTAATCTTGAGCCCCTCAGAGTCATCCATGTAAGTTGGAATCAACTTCTTCCAAATTTTGTTAATGATATTTTGACCTCCCCCCTTGAATCACAGATGTTCTTAAATGTTATTTAAAATATATTTTAGATATCATGAATCCTCTCTAGAAGGCTTTCAATGTTTTGCCAGTTTCATTGGACAAAAATGCTGTCTATGGCAGCTGTAGCCCTATAAAACTGATTTCTTAAATAATAAGACTTGAGAGTCAAAATCACTCCTCAGTCCACGGACTCCAGAATGAATAGTGTGTTTGCAGGCATGAAAACAACATTAATCTTGTACATTTTCATCACAGTTCTTGGGTCTCTTATTGCATTGTCAATCAGCATACTATTTTGAAAGGAATCTCTTTTTTTGTTGTTAGAGCAGTAGGTCTTAACAGTGAGTTTAAAATATTTAGTAAACTATGCTATAAGCAGATGTACTGTCATCCAGGCTTTGTTCTTCCATTTAGAGAGCACTAGCAGAGTAAATTTAGCATAATTCTTAAGGGCCCTAGAATTTTTTGAATGGTAAATGGGCATTGGCTTCAACTTAAAGTCATCAGTTGCATTAATCCCTAATGAAAGAGTCAGCCTGTTTTTTGAAGCTTTGAAGCCAGGTATTGACTTCTCCTCTCTAACTATGAATGTCCTAGATGGCATCTTCTTCCAATATAAGACTGTTTTATCTACAACAAAAATCTGTTATTTAGTGGTCACCTTCATCTATTATACTAGCAAGAACTTCTTGATAACTTGTTGCAGCTTCTACATCTACACTTGGAACTTCACATTGCACTTTCATGTTATGAAGATGGCTTGTTTTCCTAAATGCCATGAACCAACCTCTGCTACCTTCAAACATTTTTTTCTGAAGCTTCCTCATGTCTCTTAGCCTTCATAGAATTAAACAAAGTTAAGGCTTTGTATGGGGCCTTGGTTAAGGGAATGTTGTAGCTGGTTTGATCTTTTACCTACACCACTAAAACTTTCTCCATATCAGCAATAAAGTTGTTTCACTTTCTTATTATTCATCTGCGCACCGGAGTAGCACTTTTAATTTCCTTCACAAACTGTGCATTTGCACTCACAGTTTGGCTACATATTTGTCACAGAAGGCTTTCCTTTTGGCCTGTCTTGGCTTTTGACATGCCTTTCTCATTAAGCTTAATCATTTCTAGCTTTAGACTGAAAGTGAGAGATGTACAGCTCTTTCTTTCACTTGAACACTTAGAGGCCACTGTTGGGTTATTAATTGGCCTAATTTCAATACTGTTGTGTCTCAGGGTATAGGGAGGCCCAGGGAGGGAAGAGAGACAGGGAAATGGCCACTTGGTGGAGCAATCAGAACACACACATATATTGATTAAGCTTGCCATCTTTCATGGAAGTGATTTCTGGCATCCCAAAGCAATTATTATAGTAACATCAAGATCACTGATTACAGATCATCATAATAGATACAATAATAATGAAAAGTTTGAAATATTTCAAGAATTACCAAAATATAACACAGAGATACAAAGTGAATACATGCACTTGGAATTATGTTTATTAATGCTTTTCATGATTTGCCTCCACATTTCATAGAAAACTGGTAGCATTTTCCGTGTTCCCATTAATACCATCTCTTGTCTACAGCAGAGGTCAAGTCATAGCACATTCCCTATCATGCTTCACACCCTCTCTCAATTTATTATAGCCTGTCAAATTCAATAGGAGCTGAAATAATTTTAACCCAATAATCTGAAACTCAGCTACCACTTGTTGAACAGTCTTTAAATGTGTGCCTTAGCCCTCATAATAAAATGTTATCTGTTCACAACATACTTTTACCCCAATTCTGGTAACTAGATTCCCATTTCATTCACTGTGCCTGAATCACTGGATGATCGATGAATATAGAGAAACTATATAAACAACAGTATAAAACAAAAAACTGTAAACAAGTGGAATAGAAACCAGTAAGTCTTTACTCTAATATTTTTTACAATATGATGTATCAACCCTGTTTGTAGGTGAAGAAAAGTATTCCTTTATAAATAAATATCCAGATTTTAAACTTCCAAAAGCGTTATGGAATAGAAATAATATAATATGAAATAAAAGTTATTAACTATTTAAATAACAACAGTGCAAAGGGAAAGTCTCCTCACCATTATATCATCCTCATTGCTAGATGATTGTGGGATCAATCATGGCATTCTCACATTTCTCCTGTGCACTATCCATGTTCTTGCCTTTACATACTTCTATTTTCTCTCTTTTTTCCCTCTAACTATTATCATCTGAGTTTAGGAAAATCACAATCAGAAAATGATTTTCTGTCCATCACAGCTCTTCATCTACTCCTGTCAGTTTTTTCTTCTGAAAGAGGAGACAAAGAGTCCGCATTTTCAGGCTGTTAAAGGAAGTCCGTGAAGAGGGAACATTAACATAAGCAATGTCCATCATGCTGAATGGAAATTCTAGTAGAGAACAGAGTGAAGCATAACAAAGTTGAAATCTTAAGAGTCCAAAAGCAGAAATCAGAAGCTAGGATACAAAGTCAGCAATATGAGAGAAGAGAGTCAGAGGCAAGTAGTGGGTGCGTGTCTACCTAAAGCAATTTCATAGACAGTCCATGCTGTCTACCATACATGATTGTTTAAGATGCTATCTATGGTGTTGTCTATAGACAACTCTTCTGAGTTTAGGGAGACAGCTAGCACACTTGTTCTGCCCAGTAGTTCAATGGGGGACTCCGGGCTCAGAACACATTCATGACCTTCTCTATGTGATCATCATTTTTGAATGCTCTTGGAAATTCAGGAATATATCCTGCTTCTGAATATTTATTCTGCTGTTAAGGAGCAAAGGACATGATGCATTAGGCCTAGCATATGAAACTTGAAAATGTGTAGTACTATGACCATACATAAAGGTGGTAGGGGGAGAATGAGAGACAGGCACTTACTTCATTAGTGGGAAAATACGAAAATGTGCTCAGGACAATCTAAATGCATTTGAGTGTATGGTATGTAATGTATTGTTTCAATATTCTAGAAGCCAGTTGGACATACTACTTATTGTCTGGTTTTATGAAAATTCATGTTTGGAATTGTCATATAAAATGTATCACCATGGGCAAAGAAAAAGGAAAATGGCAAAAGCATTTCTAATTTCTGTTTGAAAACTGGACAAGGTTCATGGCATGTATTATTTCACCCTCTCAGCAATCCTATAAAACTGTATACTGGTAATTAGTATCCACACTTTACAAATGAGGAAACTGAGACTCTAAAATGTTAAATGATAGCTTGTTTCAAATATACACCAATCTGCACACTCAAGTGATATGGAAAGATTTTAATCGATAATAACTATTACAATAGAAAAAATTGTCCAGTGTAGACTGAACTCAGCTTCAATTTGTATAGAGATTACTAAGTATTTAAATTAAGAATGAGGAACTAGGGAGAGGAGAGAGTAAGGGATCAGTTGAATCAGGGAAGTGAAGAATTACAAAGGGTCACCCAGAGTAAATGGTATTAAGCTAGCTGTGTCTGCCAGCAGGCAATTATCAAAGTTAGTATTCTATCTTCACACAGGGAATGGAAGACAGAGGCCCTATCCTCAGGGGTTGACTGAAACCAACTGTAAAATTTTGGGGTCAGACTTGAGTCTTCTCAGGCAGACAGTTTAAGGGGGGCTTGAATTATGTTAGAGATGTGGCCTTGAGCTGTTAGAACCTATGTTAATATTTTTTCAAGTCCTTATAGCAAAGTGGAGGCCTAGTCAAGAAAAGGACTCAGAAAAGCCTGGCTTAAGTTTGGTCAAGAAGAGAAATTTCTCACTTAAGAGCACATATCATAACTAGCCAGTGATAAATCTACTCTCGAATTAAGTATTAAGGCACTCTCCAAAATATATGCATTTAAAGAGTACAAAGTGTTCAAGACAAGTGATTTCTACATGAACCACAACTCAAAAATTTATTTCTTAGAAAAATCATTGCATGACTCTTCTGGTAACGTAACTTTTCTGAAAAGAAGATTAGGGTTATATATAGTGGGTCAAACAAAAATGACGAAAACTCGATGCTCTTTGGTTTTCAGTTACTTGCATCCAAATGAAGACATATTTAGTAAAATTAATTGAATCCTTATAAAGGGCCTAGATCATACCACTCATTCTTCAAAGCACTGGGAACATATGACACAGCCAACAGAAAACCTTACCTTTTCATGGATCCTGCGGTTCTTGCTGCCACGTAAGAAATATTCTAAAGTTTGCGCTTGGAAGCAACAGTGTGCTCTCTCTAAAACTTATTTACATATACATACGTATGCAGATGAGGATTGTGTTTCTCTTGTGTGTGCATGCGTGTGTGTGTGTATTTTTTTTTCATTTTTTTTTTTTTTTGAAAATAGAAATAATTCTCAGTTCAATAAGGAAAATGTGAACTGTTTCAAGAACCCTCCCATAGGGGTGATTTCGGGGATATCACATATATTCCTATGCTTTCTCATGGCTAAAGAATGGAGACAAGGGTTTGCAAAATACTATAATGCTAAGCATTAATTTTTATCAAAATAAGACTTTAAAATAGCAAACAACTGTCTAGTTGTAAATATTTGAACTTTCTTCCAGCATCTTAATTGCCTCTTTTAAGAACTTTGGGAAGTGGACCCTACATTGTAAAGATAGGATTCAACAAAGCAGAATGTTGCTCAAACGTTGCTCAAAAAGCAAACCAGTGTTAAAGTGATGATTCCTTTGAGCTTATTGTTCTACTCACCACACATTTGTAAGTATCATTATTGTTCTGAACCATTTCAGTAAGTTGATTTCACTAAGAAATTCTTTGAAATTAGATTCCTTATTTTTATCATTTTTGTCTCCAATCTCTTGACTGGTTTAGAAAATTTCATTTGCTTCTTGTGAAGTACAAGACTGAAGATTCATATTGCACATAAAAAATTAATTCTTGGTCCATTATTATTTTCAACCTGTGTTAATAATGTATTAGATGAGTTTATTGCATAGATGTGAATGTATAGATGGGCACATTTTGGGTTAGACTGGTCAGATATGATTCTGAGATCACTCTAATTCCAAACCAAATTTAATGCTATTGGTTTAATGTTTTAAGAAATATGACTCTCAGTTCATAAGAGGGGTTTATTCAAAGTGTATGATGTTTTAGTAAAGGCTATATTTCTGATATTGATTAAGCCATCTTCCACTGGTGTACGAATGATTAATTAACTATTAAATCTTATGACATGAGCAAGCCACAGGACCAACTTTTTAAAAACTACTGAAGTACAAGTACAACTGCATAAAAAGGACATAAAAACCTAATATACATCTTTCCTAATATTATGTCTATTTTAACAGTATATAAAATAAATACTTTTTTAAGATTTAAAAAATTGCACTTAAATAATTATATTCAAGGAAACATTTATCACTCCTACTGTATCTACCATATACAACAGTACTCCAGTTTTTTTCAAGGAAATATAAATCTTTTATTCCAAGAAATAAAGTCATGGGCTACAAATAAATAAAGTAAAAGCATAAGATAATCTTTTTTAGAAGTTCTTAAGTTCTGGCCGGGCGCGGTGGCTCAAGCCTGTAATCCCAGCACTTAGGGAGGCCGAGACGGGTGGATCACGAGGTCGGGAGATCGAGACCATCCTGGCTAACACGGTGAAACCCCGTCTCTACTAAAAATACAAAAAACTAGCCGGGCGAGGTGGCGGGCGCCTGTAGTCCCAGCTACTCCGGAGGCTGAGGCAGGAGAATGGCGTGAACCCGGGAGGCGGAGCTTGCAGTGAGCTGAGATCCGGCCACTGCACTCCAGCCTGGGCTACAGAGCAAGACTCCGTCTCAAAAAAAAAAAAAAAAAAAAAAAAAAAAGAAGTTCTTAAGTTCTTTAATAATAAACTTCTCATTCCTAAACATTTAAAATGAATTGTGTTAAAGCAAACTAAATATGGCTTGAGAAGGACTCTGTACCTTTATATTTGAGTCCTTGTGGATGAACTGTAACCTAGCTTAATAGGCAGACAAGATTGAAAACCTAACTTAGAAGTATGTGCCTGTGACAATAGCTGAGTCTTGGTCAATTGCAGCAGCCATACTTCAACCACTCATACACTGCTAAGTGTTGAAATAAGACAATGCCAACCTGTAACCAATCCAGCTGTTTCTATACCTTACTTCCAGTTTCTGTATGTCTCTTCCCTTCTTTCATCTATAAATCTTCCACCACATGGCTGCATGGGAGTCTGGCTGAATCTGCTGTAATTCTGGGGGCTACCCAGTTTGTGAATGGTTCATTGATCAATTAAACTTCTTTAAATGTAATTCGCCAGAAGTTTTTCTTTTAACAATTGTATCGAAGAAGCATTTTACTTTTCCGCTAAATTATTTTTTTAATTTTACCAATCTAAAATACATAATATTAATATCATGTTTTCAAATTTAAATACCTCTGGTAATCACTTCTTAGAATTTTGAAATGGAAACAGTATTAGAACAAGTTTGAATCATTTGAATATAACTCTCTTCTCCATATCTAGGCTACTGAGTATTGTGAGGAAAAGTCATACATCTATGAAGATTCATACATTTTCATACTTATTATCTCCATAAGCCCTCCATATTACCACAGTGGCACCAAGTGTTCAGTTTTATACTGAACCTCTCTTTTTTCTTCTGTAGTGTTTATTACAAACATATTTTCCTCTCCTGAAATGTCTAAGACCACTAGAACTGTACTGATCTCACAATTCCCTCTATATTTACTGTCCTTAACCTCCAGAAATTTACCAATAGTTTATTCTTTGACAGAGGGCTCAAAATGACCTATTTATCTTTCAATTTCAACTTAATTTCATTTAGAAGGTCTTTGAATTATTCATTCATTCAACAATTATTTTCTGAGCACTTATAATATGCTGGATATTGATTTAGGTACTAGTTATAAGATGGTGGTCAAAATATCCACAGTCTCTACCCTACCCTCAGTGAGTTTTATCATCTATTAAAAAATATAGCAGAGTTATTATTTACCAATCTCAGAGTTTTCTGGGACTACTATCTCATAAAGCCTGATTTGACTGTCTATGGGCTTCATTTGCAGGGAATTCAACTTCCTAGTAATCAACAGGATAGTGGTAGGCAAGTATGCCCTTTGAATCATAGTCCTGTCAAGCTATCTCCTTTTTTTTTTTTTTTTTTTGAGATGGAAATCTCCTTCTATCACCCAGGCTGGAGTGCAGTGGCGTGATCTAAGCTCACTGCAACCTCCGTCTTCCAGGTTCAAGCAATTCTCCTGCCTCAGCCTCCTGAGTAGCTGGGATTACAGGCGCCCACCACTATGCCTGGCTAATTTTTGTATTTGTAGTAGAGATGGTATTTCACCATATTGTCCAGGCTAGTCTCAAACTCCTGACCTTAGGCTATCCACCTGCCTCAGCCTCCCAAAGTGCTGGGATTACAAGCGTGAGCCACTGTGGCCAGCCAGCTACCTCCTTTTTTATCAGTCATGACCAAGTGTTCTCTTTCCTTAGCTGTAAGATTAAGAACTTCTACTTCAATGCAACTAAGTTTATAACAACAAATGACTAGGATATGGTGTTACAGGTGGATAACAACCAGATTTCCAAAGTGGAGGTTTTTCAATAATTTTGATTCTCCCACTAATCACATCTAATGTGTAATGGCCTTTTAGACCTACCCAAGATTATCAGTCAAGTCTCATGTTCCACTAAACTCTGCTTAAAACTTTACGTTCCAACAGTATGGAAGCTTTTTATTTCACTGCATCACATGGAAATTGTACACCATCTTTCACTGGTGTACAAATGATTAATTCACTATTAAATCTGATGACACATTAGGCATCTAAGCATGTTATTACCACTTCCTAGAATACCCTTTTCTTCTTTGTTGATTTATGTTTCAAGGCTAGTATTTTGTTCTGTTATATTATCTCAAACCTTGTATATTTTCTCTTGTGTTTACTATTCCAGGATATCTTTTGTGACCCCTCCATATATGTTGATTGTTATTCAAGACAATCAAATTCTGTTTTGGTACTTGCTGCCTGGTAGTTAAATGATCCCTTTTGAAACAGCTTCCCAGTAAAAGGACATGACATTATTTACCTCCGTATCCTCCATGCTTGGAACAGTAGGTGTTAAATAAATAGGTGGTAAACTAAAATTAGCATATATAACCAAAGACAGACTCACTGAGTTTTGGCCACATAATTGGATCAGCTTCTGTAGTGTATATATTGTGTATTTCTAGTACTATAATATGAAGAGTTGGTCCTTACCAGAGTGTGCTTGGTGTGCCAGAATTTAAAAGTATTTCCTTGATTAGAAAGTGTGTTTAATTTCTGTAACCAAAACATAGGAACCCATTTCCCAGCATGACTATAGGTTTTCCACATGTGAATAAATCATTATCCTGTATCTAGAATATTTAATTTCTTTCTTTATCTTCTCCTTCTCAGGCAACATTTGATGCAGTCATTCACAATGGAAAAATGCATTCTCCTCAACAGATTTGCAGAAACTCTTACTTTGGTCACACCTGTCTGGGAAGAGTGGTATCCTGCTGAATCAGTCAACTTCACTGTTATTCTCAGCTTTGAGTGGCTTAATTGTCAAGGTATTCTATGGCACCTTTACAGCAGGGTTAACAACTTTTTGTCTGATTTTCAAGGACAGGTTGAAAGGAAACAGTGAGCCTCTGTTTGTCTCAATATCATTGTTTTGCACAGGGATATGCAGCTTTAATTTCACATATTTGGCAAATCCAGGTGATATTTTAGAAATACGGGATTATAATTACCAATGAGTTTCTCTCTTAGGTAGACAATAAATACATTGAAAACTTTGTGACATTTTATAGCCAGTGAAAGGCTATTTCTTCTTATGTCATTGATGAACCAAGGTAACTTAATTGTATTTTTTTTTAAATGAAGCACAGACTATATGAAAATTGATTTACATTGTTTTGTATAGTTATAGTCTATAAGATTTCCAAAGTTATGTTAAAAGTCCAATTTTAACCAGTATTTAAATTCAGAAATGCCTACTTATGTTTGGTTATTCATGAAAGAACACCTATTTTTCTTTTTTATTACTATTAAGCTAGGGATGGCTCTGGACTCTAAGAATATATCAGTGAGTAAGTTTCAGCATTCATAGAACTTGTACTTTATGTGAAAGGGAGATTAACACAAGTATTTTTTTTTAAAGGCTGTAGATCACGACAAGTGCTATAAAGATAATATTCTATTTAAATGAATAAAGGGTAACTAGGATACAGGGTGGTCAAAAATCCCTTAAAACAGATGACATTTGAGTAGAGACAAGAAAGAATAATGAATAGCTTCCAACCATTTAAATAGCCGAGAAAAACAAATCCAAGCAGAGAAAAATAGCAAATGGAAATTCCCTACGAATAAATGGTTTTGGTTTGTCAGAGGAAAAACAAGAATGCCAGAGTTGCTAGAGAGTGGATGCGAAGCAGCAGAATGAGAGATGAAATCAGGGGAATACATGGGAAGTGGTAAACTACAGAAATAAGTTTGATATTTATTTAAGTAAAATAAGAAAATAGTTGAAGAATTTTAAGGGAGGGAGTGTTGTGATATGGTTTGTGTTGTAAAAGGTAACTTTTCTTAGCATTCCTTGATGTATATGTACCATATTTTCTTTATCCAAGCTATCATTGATGGGCATCTAGGTTGATTTCATGTTTTCGCTATTGTAAATAGTGCAGTGATGAATATACAAGTGCATGTGTCTTTTCTTTTGGGTATATATCCAATAATGAGATTGCTGAGTCAAAAGGTAGCTCTGTTTTAAGTTATTTGAGAAATCTCCAAGCTGCTTTCCACAGTCACTAGAAATTTATAAGCATTCCCTTTCCTCTGCAGTCTTCCCTTTCCTCTGTAGCCTGGCTATTACCAGAAAGTCAAAAAACAGCATTTGAATTTTTAATAGTCTCCATAATAATGGGAGACTTCAACATTCCAATGACAGTATTAGAAAGATCATTGAGGCAGAAATTAACAAAAATATTCAGGACCTGAACTCAAGATTAGACCAAATGGATCTGATAGACCTCTACAAACTCTCCACCCCAAAACAAAAGAATATGCATTATTCTCATTGCCACATATGGCACATACTCTAAAATCAACCACATAAGGCCAGGTGTGGTAGCTCATGCCTGTAATCCCATCACATTGGGAGAGCCAGATAGGCAGATTGCTTGAGCTCAGGAGTTCGAGACCAGACTGGGCAACATGGGGAGACTCTGTCTCTACTAAAAATACAAAAAAATAGTCAGGTGTGATGGTGTGTGCCTGTGGTCTCAGCTACTTCAGGAGGCTGAGGTGGGAGGATCGCATGAGCCTGGGGAGCAAAGATTACAGTGAGCCAAGACTGCACCAGTGAACCCCAACCTGAGTGACAGAATGAGACCTTGTCTCGAAATAACTAGATAAATACATAAATACAATAACAAACAAATACATAAATAAAATTGACTACATAATTGAATGTAAAACTATCCTCAGCAAATACAAAAGAACCAAAATCATACCAAACACACTCTTGAACCACAGTCCAATAATAATAGAAGTCAAGGATATGAAAATCACTCAAAACCATGCAATTACATGGAGATCAAACAACATGCTCCTAAATGACTTTTGCACAAATAATGAAATTAAGGCAGAAATCAAGAGGTTCTTTGAAAATAATGATAACAAAGGTAAAACACACTAGAATCCCTGGGACACAGCTAAGGCAGTGTTAAGTGAGAAATTCATAGCACCAGATACCCATATCAAAAAGTTAGAAAATTCTCAAATTAACGACTTAACATCACAACTGAAATAATTAGTGAAACAAGAAGTCAACCTCAAAGCTAGCAGAATACAAGAAATAACAAAAATCAGAGTTGAACTGAAGAAAATCGAGACATAAAAACCATTCAAAAGATCAACAAATCCAGGGGTTCCTGTTTTGAAAACTATAAGGTAGATAAGCCACTATTTAGACTAATAAACAAGAAAAGAGAGAAGAATCAAATAAATATAATTAGAAATAACAAAGAGAATGTTACCACTGACCCAACAGAAATAAAAACAGCCATCAGAAACTACTACAGACACCTCTATGAACACAAACTAGAAAACAAAGAGACGGATGCATTCCTGGACACATGCGCCCTCCCAAGACTGAACCAAAAAGACATACATTCCCTGAACAGACAATAATGAACTCCAAACTTGAATCAGTTATAAATAGTTTAGCAATCAAAGAAAGACCAGGACATGATGAGTTCACAGCCAAATCCTACCAGATGTACAAAGAAGAGTGTGTAGCATTCCAACTGAAACAATTCAAAAAAATTGAGGAGGAGGAACTCCTTGCCCACTCATTCTATGAGGCCTGTATCATCCTGATACCAAAACATGGCAGAGACACAACAAAAAAAGAAAACTTCAGGCCAATATTCTTGATGAATATCAATGAAAAAATCCTCAACAAAATTCTTGAAAACCAAAATCAGCAGCACATGAAAAAGCTGATCCACCGTGATCAAGCAGACTTCATCTGTGGACGCAAGGTTGCTTCAACATATGCAAATCAATATATGTAATTCACGTAAACAGAACAAAAAAGAAAAACTACATGGTTATCTCAATAGATGCAGAAAACGCTTTTTACAAAGTTCATCACCACTTCAAGTTAAAAACTCTTGACAAACTAGGTATTGAAGAAATATACCTCAAAATAACAAGCGATATCTATGACAAACACACAGCCAATATCATATTGAATGGCTAAAAGCATTCATTTGCCTTGAAAATTGGCACAAGACAAGCAGGCCCTCTCTCACCACGTCTTTTCAACATAGTATTGGATGTCCTAGCTAGAGCAATCAGGCAACAGAAAGAAGTAAAGGGCATCCAAATAGGAAGAGAGGAATTTAACTTACCTCTATTTGCAGAAGACATGATTCTATATCTAGAAAACCCCACTGCCTCAGCCCCAAAGCACCTTCAGCTGATAAACAGCTTTGGAAAAGTTGCAGGATACAAAATCAATGTATGAAAATCGCTAGCAGGCGTGCCCAAGATGGCAGAATAGGAACAGCTCCAGCCTCCAGCTCCCAGTGTGAGTGACACAGAAGACAAGTGATTTCTGCATTTTCAACTGAGGTACCGGGTTCGTCTCACTGGGGCATGTCGGACAGTTGGTGCTGGTCCACAGGTGCAGCCCGACCATCGAGAGCTGAAGCAGGGCGAGGCATCACCTCACCTGGGAAGTGCAAGGGGGAAGGGAATTCCTTTTCCTAGCCAAAGGAAATTGAGACACACAACACCTGGAAAATTGGTTAACTCCCACCCTAATACTGCGCTTTACCAAGGGTCTTAGCAAACGGCACACCAGGAGATTATATCCCGTACCTGGCCCAGAGGGTCCCATGCCCACGGAACCTCCCTCATTGCTAGCATAGCAGTCTGAGATCTAACTGCAAGACAGCAGCAAGGCTGAGGGAGGGGCGCCTGCCATTGCTGAGGCTTAAGTAGGTAAACAAAGCCGCCAGGAAGATCAAATTGGGTGGAGCCCACCACAGCTCAAGGATGCCGGCCTGACTCCGTAGACTACTTCTCTGGGGACAGGGCATAGCTAAACAAAAAGCAGCAGAAACCTCAGCAGAGGTAAATGCCCCTGTCTGATAGCTTTGAAGAGAGCAGTGGATCTCCCAGCACAGAGATTGAGATCTGAGAACGGACAGACTGCCTGCTTAAGTGGGTCCCTGATCCCTGAGTAGCCTAACTGGGAGACATCCCCCACTAGGTGCAGACTGACACCTCACACCTCACACGGCTGGGTAAACCCCTGAGATGAAACTTCCAGAGCAAGAATCAGACAGCAACACTTGCTGTTCAGCAATATTCTATCTTCTGCAGCCTCCACTGCTGATACCCAGGAAAACAAGGTCTGGAGTAGGCCTCAAGCAAACTCCAGCAGACCTACAGCTGAGGGTCCTGACTGTTATAAGGAAAACTAACAAACAAAAAGGATACCCACACCAAAACCCCATCAGTACGTCACCATCATCAAAGACCAAAGACAAATAAAACCACAAAGATGGGGGAAAAGCAGTGCAAAAAGCTGGAAATTCAAAAAATCAGAGCGCATCTCTCCCTCCAAAGGAATGCAGCTCGTCGCCAGCAACGGAACAAAGCTGGATGGAGAATGACTTCGACGAGTTGAGAGAACGCTTTAGTCAATCAAACTTCTTAGAGCTAAAGGAGGAACTAGGTACCCAGTGCAAAGAAACTAAAAACCTTGAAAAAAGAATGGATGAATGGATAATTAGAATAATCAATGCAGAGAAGACCTTAAAAGAACTGATAGAGATGAAAACCATAACATGAGAACTACGTGACAAATACACAGGCTTCAGTAACAGAGTCAATCAACTGGAAGAAAGAGTATCAGCGATTGAAGATCAAATGAATGAAATGAAGCTAGAAGAGAAGTCTAAACAAAAAGGAGTAAAAAGAAATGAACAAAGCCTCCAAGAAATATGGGATTACGTGAAAAGAACAAATCTACATCTCATTGGTGTGCCTGAAAGTGATGGGGAAAATGGAACCAAGTTGGAAAACACTCTACAGGATATCATACAGGAGAACTTCCCCAACCTAGTAAGGAAGGCCAGCATTGAAATTCAGGAAATATAGAGAACACCAAAAAGATACTCCTCGAGAAGAGCAACTCCAAGAAACATAATTGGCAGATTCATCAAAGTTGAAATAAAGGAAAAAATGTTAAGGGCAGCCAGAGAGAAAGGTTGAGTTACACACAAAGGGAAGCCCATCAGACTAACAGCAGATCTCTTGGCAGAAACCCTACAAGCCAGAAGAGAGTGGGGGCCAATATTTAACATTCTTAAAGAAAAGAATTTTCAACCTAGAATTTCATATCCAGCCAAATTAAGTTTTATAAGTGAAGGAGAAATAAAATCCTTTACAGACAAGCAAATGCTTACATATTTTGTCACTACCAGGCCTGCCCTGCAAGAGATCCTGAAGGAAGCACTAAACATGGAAAGGAAAAACCAGTACCAGCCATTGCAAAAACATGTCAAAATGTAAAGTTCATTGATGCTAGGAAGAAACTGCATCAACTAGCGAGCAAAATAACTGGCTAATATCATAATGACAGGATCAAGTTCACACATAACAATATTAACCTTAAATGTAAATGGACTAAATGATTCAATTAAAAGACATAGACTGGCAAATTGGATAGAGTCAAGACCCATCAGTTTGCTGTATTCAGGAGACCCATCTCACACGCAAAGACACACATAGGCTCAAAATAAAGGGATGGAGGAAGATCTACCAAGTAAATGGAGAACAAAAAAAAGCAGGGACTGCAATCCTAGTCTCTGATAAAACAGACTTTAAACCATCAAAGATCAAAAGAGACAAAGAAGGCCATTACATAATGATAAGGGGATCAATTCATCAAGAAGAACTAACTATCCTGAATATATATGCACCCAATAGAGGTGCATTCAGATTCATAAAGCAAGTCCCTAGAGACTCACAGAGAGACTTAGACTCTCATACAATAATAATGGGAGACTTTAACACCCCACTGTCAACATTAGACAGATCAATGAGACAGAAAGTTAATGAGGATATGCAGGAATTGAACTCAGCTCTGCACCAAGCGGACCTCATAGACATCTACAGAACTCTCCACCCCAAATCAACAGAATATACATTCTTCTCAACACCACATTGCGCTTATTCCAAAATTGACTACATAGTTGGAAGTAAGCACTCCTCAGCAAATGTAAAAGAACAGAAATTATAACAAACTGTCTCTCAGACCACACTACAATCAAACTAGAACTCAGAACTAAGAAACTCAATCAAAACCGCTCAACTACATGGAAACTGAACATCCTGCTCCTGAGTGACTACTGGGTACATAACAAAGTGAAGGCAGAAATAAAGATGCTCTTTGAAACCGATGAAAACAAAGATACAACATACCAGAATCTCTGGGACACATTTAAAGCAGTGTGTAGAGGGAAATTTATAGCACTAAATGCCCACAAGAGAAAGCAGGAAAGATCTAAAATTGACACTCTAACATCGCAATTAAAAGAACTAGAGAAGCAAGAGCAAACACATTTAAATACTAGCAGAAGGCAAGAAATAACTAAGATCAGAGCAGAACTGAAGGAGATAGAGACATAAAAAAACCCTCCAAAAAATCAATGAATCCAGGAGCTGTTTTTTTGAAAAGATCAACAAAATTGATAGACCACTAGCAAGACTAATAAAGAAGAAAAGAGAGAAGAATCAAATAGACACAATAAAAAATGATAAAGGGGATATCACCACTGACCCCACAGAAATACAAACTACCGTCAGAGAATACTATAAACACCTCTATGCGGATAAACTAGAAAATCTAGAAGAAATGGATAATTTCCTGGACACTTATACTCTTCCAAGACTAAACCAGGAAGAAGTTGAATCCCTGAATAGACCAATAGAAGGCTCTGAAATTGAGGCAATAATTAATAGCCTACCAACCAAAAAAAGTCCAGGACCAGATGGATTCACAGCCGAATTCTACCAGAGGTACAAGGAGGAGTTGGTATCATTCCTTCTGAAACTATTCCAAGAAGTTGATAAAGAGGGAATCCTCTCCAACTTATTTTACGAGGCCAACATCATCCTGATACCAAAGCTTGACAGAGATACAACAAAAAAAGAGAATTTTAGACCAATATCCCTGATGAACATCAATGCAAAAATCCTCAATAAAATACTGACAAACTGAATCCAGCAGTACATCAAAGAGCCTATCCACCATGATCAAGTGGGCTTCATCCCTGGGATGCAAGGCTGGTTCAACATATGCAAATCAATAAACGTAATCCAGCATATAAAAAGAACCAAAGACAAACCACATGATTATCACAATAGATGCAGAAACGGCCTTTGACAAAATTCAACAGCCTTTCATGCTAAAAATTCTTAATAAATTTGATATTGATGGAATGTATCTCAAAATCATAAGAGCTATTTATGACAAACACACAGCCAATATCATACTGAATGGGCAAAAACTGGAAGCATTCCCTTTGAAAACTGGCACAAGACAGGGATGCCCTCTCTCACCACTCCTATTCAATATAGTGTTGGAAGTTCTAGCTAGGGCAATCAGGCAAGAGAAAGAAATAAAGGGTATTCAGTTAGGAAAAGAAGAAGTCAAATTGTCCCTGTTTGCAGATGACATGATTGTATATTCAGAAAACCCCATTATCTCAGTCCAAAATCTCCTTAAGCTGATAAGCAACTTCAGCAAAGTCTCAGGATACAAAATCAATGTGCAAAAATCACAAGCATTCTTATACACCAGTAACAGACAAACAGAGAGCCAAATCATGAATTAGCTCCCATTCACAATTGCTTCAAAGAGAATAAAATACCTAGGAATCCAACTTACAAGGGATGTAGAGGACCTCTTCAAGGAGAACTACAAACCACTGCTCAGTGAAATAAAAGAGGACACAAACAAATGGAAGAACATACCATGCTCATGGATAGGAAGAATCAATATCACGAAAATGGCCATACTGCCCAAGGTAATTTATAGATTCAATGCCATCCCCATTAAGCTACCAATGACTTTCTTCACAAAATTGGAAAAAACTGCTTTAAAGTTCCTATGGAACCAGAAAAGAGCCTGCATTGCCAAGACAATCCTAAGCCAAAAGAACAAAGCTGGATGCATCACGGTACCTTACTTCAAACTATACTACAAGGCTACAGTAACCAAAACAGCATGGTACGGTACCAAAACAGAGATATAGACCAACGGAACTGAACAGAGCCCTCAGAAATAATACCACACATCTACAGCCATCTGATCTTTGACAAACCTGAGAGAAACAAGAAATGGGGAAAGGATTCCCTATTTAATAAATGGTGCTGGGAAAATTCGCTAGCCATAAGTAGAAAGCTGAAACTGGATCCTTTCCTTACCCCTTATACGAAAATTAATTTAAGATGGATTAGAGACTTAAATGTTAGACCTATAACCATAAAAACCCTAGAAGAAAACCTAGGTAATACCATTCAGGACATAGGCATGTGGAAGGACTTCGTGTCTAAAACACCAAAAGCAATGGCAACAGAAGCCAAAATTGACAAATGGGTTCTAATTAAACTAAAGAGCTTCTGCACAGCAAAAGAAACTACCATCAGAGTGAACAGGCAACCTACAGAATGGGAGAAAATTTTTTCAATCTACTCATCTGACAAAGAGCTAATATCCAGAACCTATAAAGAATTCAATCAAATTTGCAAGAAAAAACAAACAACCCCATCAAAAAGTGGGCAAAGTATATGAACATACACTTCTCAAAAAAAGACATTCATCCAGCCAACAGACACATGAAAAAATGCTCATCATCACTCGCCCTCAGAGTAATGCAAATCAAAACCACAATAAGATACCATCTCACACCAGTTAGAATGACAGTCATTAAAAAATCAGGAAACAACAGGTGCTGGAGAGGATGTGGAGAAATAGGAACACTTTAACACTGTTGGTGGGACTGTAATCTAGTTCAACCATTTTGAAAAACAGTGTGGCGATTCCTCAAGGATCTAGAACTAGAAATACCATTTGACCCAGCCATCCCATTACTGGGGATATACCCAAAGGATTATAAGTTATGCTGCTATAAAGACACATGCACACATATGTTTATTGCGGCACTATTCATAATAGTAATGACTTGGAATCAACCCAAATGTCCATCAGTGACAGACTGGATTAAGAAAATGTGGCACATATACACCATGGAATACTATGCAGCCATAAAAAGGGATGAGTTTGTGTCCTTTGTAGGGACATGGATGCAGCTGAAAACATTCTCAGCAAACTTTCACGAGAACTGAAAACCAAATACCACGTGTTCTCACTCATAGGTGGGAATTGAGCAATGAGATCTTGGACACAGGAAGGGGAACATCACACACCGGGGCCTATTGTGGGGAGGGGGGAGGGGAGAGGGATAGCATTAGGAGATATACCTAATGTAAATGACGAGTTAATGGGTACAGCGCACCAACATGGCACATATATACATATGTAACAAACCTGCATGTTGTGCACATGTACCCTAGAACTTAAAGTATAATGGAAAAAAAAAAAGAGTATATAAAGTTACCTATAAAAGAAAGAAAGAAAGAAAATCACTAGCATTCCTATACCCCAACAACAGTCAAGCTGACAGTCAAATCAGGAAAAGAATCCCATTCATGATTGCCACAAAAAAAAAAAAAAAAAAAAAAAAACCTAGGAATACAACTAACCATGGAGGTGAAAGATCTCTGCAATGAGCATTACAATACACTGCTCAAAGAAATCACAGAAGACACAAACAAATGGAAAAACATTACATGCTTATTAATAGAAAGAATAAGTACCATTAAGATGGACGTACTATTGAGAGCAATTTTATAGATTCAATGCTATTCCTAACAAATAAGGAAATTATTTACAGAACTAGAAAATAAAAATAAAAATAAAAAAGAACCTTTCCTTAATTTCATATTGAACCAAAGAGCCCAAATAGCAAAAGCAATCATAAGCAAAAAGAACAAAGCCGGAAGCATCACATTATCCAACTTCAAACTATACTACAGATCTACCATAACCAACACGTCATGGTACTGGTACAAAACAGTCACATAGATCAGTGGAACAGAATAGAGATCCCAGAAATAAGACCGCATACCTATGATCATCTGATCTTCAACAAAACTGATAAAAGCAATGATGGAAAAAACTCCATATTCTGTAAATAATGTTGGGATAACTGGCTAGCCATATGGAGAAGATTGAAGCTGGGCCCCTTCCTCACACCATATACAAAAATCAACTCAAGATGAATTAAAGCCTTAAATGTAAAACCCAAAACTGTAAAAACCCTGGACGACAACCTAGACAATACCATCCTGGACATAGGAATGGGCAAATATTTCATGACAATGACACCAAAAGCAACCACAACAAAACCAAAAATTGACAAGTGGGATTTAACTAAATGTAAGAGCTTCTGCACTGCAAAATAATCTATCAACATAGTAAACAGACAACCTACAAAATGGGAGAAACTTTTTGCAAACTATGCATCTGACAATGGTCTAATATTGAACATCTATAAGGAGCTTAAACAAATTTACAAGGAAAGAATAAACAACCCCATTAAAAAGTAAGCAAAGGGGAGCTCCAGACAGAGCACCATGCAGAGGCTCGCATTGTGAATTTTAGCTCCAGATCAACTGCAAGAACAAACCAGCAATCCCGAGAGGACCCACAGACCCCCCGAAGGAAGCAGACTGCTCCTGCAGGACCCAGGAGACGCCCCAAATACTGTTAGTGCCCCAGCTGCAGAATTGGGAAAGGGAGACCCTCCTCTCCCAAACACACACCCCCACTGGAGAAACTAAAGGTCTGTTTTCAGGAAAAGTTTCTGGCCTTACCTGGGACCGAATCAATTTAGAGAGCTGAGTGAAATGCAGGGGTAGAGGAAGCAGTAGAAAGGCCCTGGGAGCTTGCTGGGTCCCCAAGCAGGCCATTCTTGTCTGGCACCACAGGGATCCATCAGGAGGGTGGCCACAGGTAAAACTCCACAGGGAGAATGAAATCTCTAGATGAACTTCATAACAATTTGAAAGGGGCAAGAAGCCACCTGGCTAGAATTCAAGGGAGGGTGCAAATCTGGTGTCCAGACACCACAGACAGGGGAAGAACCAAGCCCTTTTCTTTCACAGCTGGGAGGTGGGTAGCCTGGGGCAAGTTTTCAAGCCCATCTTGCCCACTGCCTAGAAACAGATTCAGGGCTGTTGGTGGGGGCCATGGTGGGAGTGAGACCGGCCCTTCGGTTTGTGTGGGAGCTGGGTGGAACCTGTGACTGCCAGCTTTCTGCATGACAATCTGCATGACTCAGCAGAGACAGCCATAATCCACCTATGTACAGAACTCCAGGGACCTCACCCCCATCCCCCACAGCAGCTGCAGCAAGACCTGCCCAAGGAGTCTGAGCTCAGACATGCCTAGCTCTGCCCCCACCTGATAGTCCTTCCCTACCCACCCTGGTAGCAGAAGACAAAGGGCATATAATCTTGGGAGTTCTAGGGTCCTGCCCACCACAATCACTCTCCATACTACTATAACTAATGCTCTCTGGAAATCACCACCTCCTGACAGAAGGCCAACCACCACAAAAATAGAGCATTAAACCAACAAAGCTAAGAAGCCTCATGGAGTCCATTGAATGCCCCCAACCACCTCCACCAGAACAGGTGCTGGTATCCATGACTGAGAAACCCATAGATGATTCACATCACAGGACTCTGTGCAGACAATCCCCAGTACCAGTATACCAGCCCAGAGCTGGGTAGACTTGCTGGGTGGCTAGATCCAGAAGAGAGACAACAATCACTGAACTTCGAATCACAGAAAACCACCTCTATAGGAAAATGGGAGAGTACTACATCACAAGAATACCTGTAGGACAGAAGAATCTGAACAACAGCCTTCAGCCCTAGACCTTCCCTCTGACAGAGCCTACCCAAATGAGAAGGAACCAGAAAACCAACCCTGGTAATACGACAAAACGAGGCTCTACACCCCCCAAAAAATCACACTAGTTTACCATCAATGGATCCAAACAAAGAAGAAATCCCTTATTTACCTGAAAAAGAATTCAGCAGGTTAGTTTTTAACTAATCTGGGAGACACCAGAGAAAGGCGCAGCCCAATGCAAGGAAATCCAAAAAACAATACAAGAAGTAAAGGGAGAAATATTCAAGGAAATAGAGAGCTTAAAGAAAAAACAATAAAAAATTCAGGAAACTTTGGACACACTTTTAGAAATGTGAAATGCTCTGGAAAGTCTAAGCAATAGAATTGAACAACTAGAAGAAAGAAATTCAGAGCTCAAAGACAAGGTATTTGAATTAACCCAATCTAACAAAGACAAAGATAAAATAATAAAAAAATATGAACAGAGCCTCTGAGAAGTCTGGGATTATGCTAAATGAGCAAACCTAAGAATAATTGGTGTTCCTGAGGAAAAAGATAATTGTAAAAGCTTGAAAAACATATTTGGGGGAATAATCAAGGAAAACTTCCCCAACCTTGCTAGAGACCTAGACATCCTAATATAAGAAGCACAAAGAACATCTGGGAAATTCATCACAAAAAGAGCATCACTTAGGCACATTGTCATCAGATCATCCAAAGTTAAGACACAGGAAAGAATCTTAAGAGCTATGAGACAGCAGCACCAGGTAACCTATAAAGGAAAACCTATCAGATTTAACCTATCAGCGGAAGCCTTTCAAGCAAGAAAGCATTGGGGCCCTATATTCAGCCCCTCAGACAAAACAATTATCAGCCAAGAATTTTGTATCCAGCGAAACTAAGCATCATATACGAAGGAAAGGTACAATCTTCTTCAAACAAACAAATGCTGAGAGAATTTGTCATTACTAAGTCATCACTACAAGAACTGCCAATAGGAGCTATAAATCTTGAAACAATTCTTGGAAACACATCAAACAGAACCTCTTTAAAGCATAAATTACACAGGATCTGTAAAACAAAATACAAGTTAAAAAGCAAAAACAAAAAACAAAAGAACCAAAGTACAAAAGAACCAAAAAACAAAAGACACCAAAAGCAAGCAGGTGTCCATTCTTATATCAGACAAAACAAACTTTAAAGCCACAGCAGTTAAAAGAGGCCAAGAAGGACATATATAATGGTAAAAGGCTGTGCCCAACAGGAAAATATCATAATCTTAAACATATATTCACCTAACACTAGAGCTCCCAAATTTATAAAACAGTTACGAATAGATGTAAGAAATAAGATAGACAGCAACACAGTAATAGTGGGGGACTTCAATACTTCACTGACAGGACTAGACAGGTCATCAAGACAGAAAGTCAACAAGGAAACAATGGATTTACACTATACATTGGAATAAATGGACTTAACAGATATACACAGAACATTTCATCTAACAGCTGCAGAATACACATTCTATTCAACAGCCCATGAAACTTTTTTCAAGATAGACCATATGATAGGTTGTAAAACAAGCCTCAATAAATTTAAGAAAATTGAAATTATATCAAGCACTCTCTCAGACCACAGTGGAATAAAACTGGAAATCAACTCCACAAGGAACCTTCAAAATCGTGCAAATACATAGAAATTAAGTAACCTGCTCCTGAGTGAGCATTGGGCCGAAAATGGAAATTAAAAAATTCTTCGAACTGAATGACAGTAACGACACAGCCTACCCAAACCTCTGGGATACAGCCAAGGCAGTGCTAAAAGGAAAGTTCATAGTCCTAAGCACCTACATCAAAAAGACTGAAGGAGCACAAACTGACATTCTAAGGTCGCGCCTCAAGGAACTAGAGAAACAAGAACAAACCAAACCCAAACCCAGCAGAAGAAAGGAAATAGCCAAGATCAGAGCAGAACTAAATGAAATTGAAACAACAACAAAAATCAATACAAATGATAAATGAAAGAAAAAACTGGTTCTTTGAAAAGATAAATAAAAGTGATAGACCATTAGCAAGATTAACCAAGAAAAGAAGAGAGAAAATTCAGATAACTTCACTAAGAAACAAAACAAGAGACATTACAACTGACACCACTGAAATACAAAAGAGCTTTCAAGGGTACTATGAACACCTTTACACACACAAACTGGAAAACCCAGAAAAGATGGATGAATTCCTGAAAAAATACAACCCTCCTAGCTTATATCAGGAAGAATTTGATACCCTAAACAGACCAATAACAAGCAGTGAGATTGAAATGAGAATTTTAAAATTACCAACAACAACAAAAAAAAGTCCAGGACCAGATGGATTCACAGCAGAATTCTACCAGACATTCAAAGAAGAATTGGTACCAATCCTTTTGACACTATTCCACAAGATAGAAAAAGAGGGAACCCTCCCTAATTCATTCTATGAAGGTAGCATCACCCTAATAACAAAGCCAGGAAAGGACATAACCAAAAAAGGAAACTATAGGCTGATACCCTTGATGAACACAGATGCTAAAATGTTTAACAAAATACTAGCTAACTGAATCCAACAACATATCAAAAAGATAATTCACCATGATCAAGCGGGTTTCATACCAGGGATGTAGGGATGGTTTAATAAATGTGATACACCACGTAAACAGAATTAAAAAACAAAAATCACATTTCAATAGATGCAGAAAACGCATTTGACAAAATCCAGCATCCCTTTATGATTAAAACTCTCAGCAAAATCAGCATACAAGGGACGTATGTCAATGTAATAAAAGCCATCTATGACAAACCCACAGCCAACATAATACTGAATGGGGAAAAGTTGAAAGCATTCCCTCTGAGAACTGGAGCAAGACAAGAATGCTCACTCTCACCACTCCTCTTCAGCATAGTACTGGAAGTCCTGGCCAGAGCAATCAGACAAGAGAAAGCAATAAAAGGCAGCCAAATCAATAGAGAGGAAGTCAAACTGTCACTGTCTGCTGATAATATGATTGTTTACCTTGAAATCCCTAAAGGCTCCTCAAGAAAGCTCCTAGAACTGATAAAAGAATAGCAAAGTTTCCGGATACAAGATTAATTTACACAAGTCAGTAGCTCTTCTATACACCAACAGACCCCAAGCAGAGAATCAAATCAAGAACTCAACCCCTTTTACAATAGCTACAATAAAATAAAATAAAATACTTAGGAATACACCTAACCAAGGAGTCAAAAGACCTCTACAAGGAAAACTACAAAACACTGCTGAAAGAAATCATAGATGACGCAAACAGTGGAAACATATCCCATGATCATGGATGGGTAGAATCAATATTGTAAAAACGACCATGTAGACTGCCAAATGCCATCTACAAAATCAATGCAATTCCCATCAAAATACCACCATCATTCTTCACAGAATTAGAAAAAAGCAATTCTAAAATGTGTATGGAATCAAAAAAGAGACCACATAGCCAAAGCAAGACTAAGCAAACAGAACAAATCTGGAGACATCACACTACCTGATTTTAAACTATACTATAAGGCCATAGTCACCAAAACAGTGTGGTACTAGTATAAAAACAGGCAAATAGACTAACGGCACAGAATAGAAATCCCGGAAATAAAACCAAATACTTACAGCTAACTGATCTCCAACAAAGCAAACAAAAACATAAAGTGGGGAAAAGACACCCTTTTCAACAAATAGTGCTGGGATAATTGGCTAGCCACATGCATGAAAATGAAACTGGATCCTCATCTCTCACCTTATACAAAAATCAACTCAAGATGGATTAAGGACTTAAACCTAAGACCTGAAACCATAAAATTCTAGAAGATAACATTGGAAAAAATAATAAATAAATAATTGTTTGCCAGGGTAATCCATACACTTTTTTACTTAGGCATTGGCTTAGGCAAGGATTCCATGACTAAGAACCCGAAAGCAAATATATTAAAAACAAAGATAAATAGCTGGGACATAATTAAAATAAAGAGCTTTTTCACAGCACAATGAACAGTCAGCAGAGGACAACCCACGGAGTGGGAGAAAATCTTCACAATCTATACGTCTGACAAAGGACCAATACCCAGAATCTACAACAAACTCAAACAAATTGGTAAGAAAAAGCAAACAAATCCATCAAAAAGTGGGCTAAGGACATGAATAGACAATCCTCAAAATAAGATATACAAATGGCCACAAACTTACGAAAAAATGCTCAACATCACTAATGATCCGGGAAATGCAAATCAAAACAATGCAATACCACCTTACTCCAGCAAGAATGGCCATGATTTAAAAAAAAATTTAAAAGAAATAGATGTTGGTGGGATGCGGTGACCAGGGAACTCTTCTACACTGCTGGTGGGAATGTAGACTAGTACAGCCACTATGGAAAACAGTGTGGAGATTTCTTAAAGAACTAAAAGTAGAACTACCATTTGATCAAGCAATATGACTACCTGGCATCTACCCAGAGGAAAAGAAGTCATTATTCCAAAAAGATGCTTGCACAGGCATGTTTATAGCAACACAATTCACAATTGCAAAATTGTGGAACCAACCCAAATGCCCATCAATCAATGAGTGGATAAAGAAACTATGGCATATATGTACAATGGAATACTACTTAGCCATAAAAAGGAATGAATTAACAGCATTTGCAATGACCTGTATGAGATTGGAGACTCTTAGTCTAAGTGAAGTAAATCAGGAATGGAAAACCAAACATCGTACATTGTCACTGGTATGTGGGAGCTAAGCTATGAGGATGCAAAGGCCTTAGAATGCTACAATGGACTTTGGGGACAGGCGGAAGAGTGGCAGGGGTCAAGGGATAAAAGACTACAGATAAAGGTGCAGTGTACACTGCTCAAGGAATGTGTGCACCAGAATCTCACAAATAACCACTAAAGAACTTACTCATGCAACCAAATACCACCTGTACCCCAATAACTTATGAAAAAGTAAAAAAGTGTATGGGTTACCCTAGTAAACAATTATTTCAAAAATTTATTTTAGCAATAGGAATCTGGCTATTGTACTGGTAATAAAACTACTAAATGAGACCCCCCCCCAAAAAAAAAAAAAAAAAAAAGTGGGCAAAGAACATGAACAGACTCTTTTCAAAAGAAGACATTCACGTAGCCAATATGCAGATGAAGAAAGCTCAATGTCACCTATCGTTAGAAAAATGCAAATCAAAACCACAATGAGATACTATCTCAAAACAGTCAGAGTGGCCATTATCAAAATGTCAAAAAATAATAGATGCTGGTGAGGTTGTGGAGAAAATGGAACACATATACACTGTTGGTGGAAGTGTAAATTAGTTCAGCCCTTGTGGAAGGAATTATAGCAGTTCCTCAAAGGGCTAAATGCAGAACTATCATTTTACCCAGCAATCACACTACTGGCTATATACCCGGAGGAATATAAATAATTCTACCATAAAGACGCATGCACGTTAATTTTTTTTGCACACTATTCACAGTACCAAAGCATGGAATCAACCTAAATTTCCATCGTTGACAAATTGGATAAAAAAAAAGTGGTACATATATACTATGGAATATTATGCTGCCATAAAAAGAATGAGATAATGTCTTTTGTGGGAACACAGATGGAGCTGGATGCTATTATCTTTAGCAAACTAGCACAGGAATAGAAAATCAAATACTAAATGTTCTCACTTACAACTTGGAGCTAATTGATGAGAACTTATAAACACAAAGAAGGAAACGAGATACTGGGGTCTACTTGAGGGTGGTGGGTGGAAGGAGGAGAAGAGCAGAAAAGATAACTATTGGGTACTGGGCTTAATATCTGGGTGTTGAAATAATCTGTACAACAAACCCTGTGACACAAGTTTACCTTTGTAACAAACCTTCACATGTATCTCAAAACCTAAAATAAAAGTTAAAAAAATAAAACCAAATGGATTTTAAGTAAAACAAAATAAAACAAAAAAACTTCCTTTTTCCACAGTAATCTTCAGCAAGCAATTGCATCTTCAAAACTCCAAAATTTCCCTTTTATTTATTATTTTGATAAAAGTGAAAGAAGGTTCTTATGATTTTGCTTGTCATTCTCGGGTTCAAAAATAAATCCTATGATTACTTCAGTACTTCAGACATGCGCGTGCGCACACACACACACACACACACTCTCAGCATAATAACCCAAACTGTAAATGTCCATCAAACTCATAAGTTCTTGTTCCCTCAAATCAGCCCAGCAATGGAAGAACAAACGAAGAGTTGCCATTTCCCTTTCCATCACTCACTTCTCTCTATCCTGGACTAATTGTGACTTCTGACATATTCAAGACAATAACACAGTCATTTTAGCACCTATCACCTCTCATAAATATAATCCTCTGGAGGGCCAACCAGCAGCCAACAAACCCGCTGACCTCTTTCACTTCTTCTCTTCTAAGTCCTCTATGGGACTGAGGTATTAAGGGGGCCCAAAACTAGTTCCTGCATATTTGATTTGTCGTTACCACATGGTTAGCTCGCACCTTATTTTGCAAAGAGGTGGGCAGTGATGCCAAAAATAGGTTTTCTTGAGAGTTCACAAAACTTAAATGGAAACATTCCTACTTCACATCCTACTACATCCAGTGGGCTCTCAAATTTAATAAATGAGCAGTAGCAGAAGAAAGGTAAAGGTGAGTTTCCTCATATCTTAACTATTCTGCACTTTGGCCCTGATGATAGCCCCTTCCCAATGCCTGTTGGCTTTGCTTCACCAAACCTTACAGTACAAGCATCTGGAAAACATTACATTAAGTGTCTAGAGGTATGGATGCTACTTGGGTTTTACTGCTTCCTAGCACTGTAACTGTGGAAAGATTGTTTGGTATTTCTTATCTGGTTTTCTTGTTGGTACTCCAGGACAATTAAACCCTTCCTTCCTCAAAATGTTGTTCAGATCAAGATTAAGTCTGTGAAAGCACTAAATATGAAATGTTATATACAAGCATACTAGATTTCTTTGATTCCCTTCACTCAGAGCATAATCTTGCTATAGAAAGCAGCTATGCTTTTCTATTTACCTGTTAAGTATAATTGTGTCTCATATTTTTGCCAACTAATGGCTGGCAATTAGTTCTTTATGCAGTTTTCAAAATGACCTTCACTGTTGCTTTCTTACAGTAAGATCAATTTAATGCCACAATAGTCATTAAAACATTTTAAATAAGATGTTTCAGCCAAGAAATTATTGTTTTTCATATGTTTCCATATTGAATTTGTTTGATTTGCCACAAACAAGGAAGGTACTTTTTTCTCCCCAAAAGGAGGTACAATGAATGTTCAGTTGGTTGTTGGTATCTGAAAATGTTCACATTCCATGATTTAATTACCTGATGATGTTCAATTTAATAGACAGCATAGAGAATGGATAGCTGCAAACTAAAACATACAATTATACATATCTTAAGAGGTCTAGTTATGTAGCGTTTCCTACTAGACATTTTAAGGTTTGTGTTTTCCTTAGGATAATATGCTTAGTTTTATCCAAAGACCCCAGGGAGGTCTGTGAACCATGGTGTAAAACCACTGGCCTAAAGGGGTTTAAATTGAGCCTCTTTCTCCATTTTAAAAATTTGGTTTGTTTACATTTGGCCTTATTTCTTCACTTTCTTTTTACTAATCTTCCTAAAACCATCTAGAGGTAGTATGATATTCACTTGACTGTCATATCAAGTAGAGTAGTATTTCCATACAACAGAGGAAGCTTACAGAGTAGTTCTAGTCTGTTTCAAGGCAAGGTTTGAAGATATAAACTACTGAATTTCTACGTGACTTGCAAGTTCACAGAATAATTATTTTTATTCATTATGCATTAGTATTCATAGGATAATAACTTGGACTTGATTTTAAAGTTTATAGAATAATATGAAATATATAAAATTATTAGTTTATGTTTTTACATAATTATGTAAATGTATATGTTTTGTTGTTTTATTTGCATAACAAATATCAATAAATACATTCTTAATAAAGATGTAAAGAATAAAAATGTATATGAAACATAACCCTATTTTTCCTTTGACTATCCATGTCCCCATGCAAAAGAAAGCCACAGTCAGTACTTCGTAGTTCATTCTTCCAGTATCATTTTATAAATATAGAATTTTTTAAAGAAATGAGGAAAAAAGAAGCAATCTCACAGGGCTTTACAGATTATTTCTAGCACCATTTCAAGGAATTTTTAAAAAATCTCTAAGTATAAATATCTATAACATAGAAAAGATGACTATTTATTCTCTTAGTATAACCCCCATTTAAAAAGAAACTGCAAACACATTAGTTTCTATCTAATCTAAATATAATGACAAAATTGTAAATAAAGTACTACCAAATGAAAATCAGTGGTGTACAAAAATAGTACTATGGTTTGCTACTACCATAGCCCTACTACTTTCACTACTTACATACATTGAGCAATAAATTACATGTGTTTTCTAGTCTGTTACATTTTCCCTCCCTCATGAGGATACAGACCACATCTGCATAACTGGAGCTCCAGCCTCTTGCAAGACTCTATGTCTAAAATTCCCAGAGGCTTCAAAAGTAACATTTCAAACTTGCTATTTTGGCTTTCCTTATTCCTCAGTTCTTTAATCCAAGTGTTCCTTATTTTTGTAAACTTTTATAGACATAGTCAAATACTATGTTTTCTATAATATTTCTCTATAATATTAAAAGGGGAGGGAGGCGCGGTGGCTCATGCCTGTAATCCCAGTACTTTGGGAGGCGGAGGTGGGCGGATCACGAGGTCAGGAGATCGAGAACATCCTGGCTAACACGGTGAAACCCCGTCTTTACTAAAAAATACAGAAAATTAGCCGGGCGTGGTGGAGGGCGCCTGTAGGCCCAGCTACTCGGGAGGCTGAGACAGGAGAATGGCGTGAACCCCGGAGGCAGAGCTTGTAGTGAGCTGAGATCGCACCACTGCAGCCCAGCCTGGGTGACAGAGCGAGACTCTGTCTCAGAAAAAAAAGGGGGGGAGGGGATTGAAGAGATTCCTATATCATTTAGCTTAGTCCACTGGAATTGCCAAAAATCCATGATTTATTTTTTAAAAAGGGCATCCAGTAACATCCCCAGAAATGTACAATAATATATGTGAACTACTATAAAATGATCATGTTCTTAAAGATTCTTTCTGAAAATTCAGATCAAATTTTAATTATGAGAGAGATTGCCTTGTATTTTACTGTGATGTAATTCTCAAAATTTTGATTTCTATGTGTGAAATATAAAGTAACTTATATATTTAATCAAAAATCATTGCAAATCCCCCCTTCATTCAATCTGGGAAACAGAGATGTATAATTTGTATTTCTATGATCCATTTAGTCAAAATTTAGTCTATTACAAGACTCAACTTTACAAAAGTAAAAAATGATAGATATTACAAATAGAATAAAGTTATATTCTCTTTCCACAAGATTTGAAACATATATAAAAGGCATATGAAATATTATATACTAGGATATGGGTCTCTTTTTAGAAATAAAAAATGTCAAAATCCCATTTTCAAAGTTTGGAAACTAATGAGTTACTTACAGCTGTGAGATAGTGAAAACTTACTTTTTATAATTATGCTAACAAATTTTAGGATATATCTCTGGCTCATGATTAGCCGAGTCTAAGGGAAATAACAGAATGTCAGCAGGAGAAATGACTCCTCTGCTTGAGATTTTACTAGATAAAGCATGTTACTTTGATTAGAATGATTTATGAGTAAAACCGAGAAAAGTTAGATGCTGTTTGAAGGGCACAAATAAGCATATTCAACTTAATTCTAAGTTCTACTCACTGGAAATATTCCAAAATATTGATCTCCTCTATTTTTCATGTCATTATGTAAAACTGAAGCTAGTTTTGCATGATATCCAAAATTTTAATGGAAACCCCTCTCTCCATAATTTTTTTCTGCTCCTCTACGTCAAATTAATGTCTCTTTCTTATAAGTGAGCTACTTACTAATGACTGCGATTGCATAGATTTATGTATGTCTGCTTTTCCATCTAGAAATCCTTGCAAACAGTGACCCCTCTTTGCTCATCTTTCCCTCTTTTGTAGCAATTTCCAATTGTATAAACACAGTGAGAGCTCCTTTTTAAATTAAAATGTGATTTAACATGGTTGCATAATGTAACCCAGATTACAGACTTCTTTTATTTTTATAATTTGCTAAGTTGCTAGAAGATCATTACTAAATAAAATGAGGGAAAGGAATAATTAGTTTATTGTTGTTTATAATATGAACATTAAGGGTGGGCTTAGTATACTGAATTGCTATAATTCTGAAGATAAATTTATGAGTTATACTCTTGGCATCAAGAAAAACATGCTTGCAAGTATTAACTCTTGAATTCAAATGCTATGCTGAACTCATAAGAACAGTGAATGGCACCACAAGTTAGATTAAAAAGTTAAATCAAATTTTTATAAATGTAGAATATTGATAAAAGAAAGAGTAACAGATTGCAAGAGAATTTTTGTGCTTCCTTTCTAGGTGAGTCACCTGGAAATATCTTCATATTCTTTGAGTGATGGCAAAAACACACATCAACCTTTTATTTAAGTTCTTATACTGTGCCGAGTGTTGAAACAGAAGTCAGTGAATAATACTTGTTTTTAACCACCTTAGAAATTAAGAAAGTATCTAATTTAGATAAGAAAAACTCTATGTATTTAAAAATAAGAGCAAATATAAAGCTTTTGACAAAAATGATATATAGGAATCTATGTGTCTATAGACAAAATACACTATTCTTTATTGGAATCATTATGTAAGAAATCTATACTTTTTAATAATCAAGAAAAATCCTAAAATATTAAAGTGGACTTTTCTTCATAGGTAAAATGCTATTAATTAGACAAATACATTTACTCAGGCAGACCTAAACTTTTACATACATAGCTTCTTCATGAAATTTAAATATTTAGCACTTCATGAAATTGAAATGTTTAGCACTTCTAAAGTGCAGAATGACCTTTGGAATCAAGACGAAGAAAAGGGCATTCCACAAATAATGTTTTTCCTGTGGGAAAACATGCTGATGCATCACAATATTGCCATTCACTGGAAAATAAAACATATTAAACCACGCGAAAGAATTAGGAACGATAGTTCCCACTATCAATATTCCAACACTTACTTTGATCCTTATTGGATGAAAAAATTAATTACCAAAATCCAGATATAAATCATTTATTTAATCATATAAAACCAAAAATGCTTAGTAATTTTATAAGTTCCTTAAGATTAGTGAAGTCTTGAGTCTTATTAAGATACAATATAATTTAGAGATTCAAATTTAGGTTCAAATGATCAATGCCCACTTATCCTGGGCTGATATTATAATCTGATTTTGAAATAAAGGAAGTTTTACAAATGTAACTTCAGAACAAAATGATTTTAAGTCTTGAAGTGTTTCTTTCAAAGTTATAATACATTATATGAAACAATTTCATAAACTGACCCTGATTTTGAGGCTCACCTCCTAGGAGGGAACCTGAAAAATCAATTTTAATATAGAATAATTATTAAACCTTTATTCCAAGATTTCAAGTATATCTAAGCATGGTCTGTTTGAACAGTAGTATCAGATCCAAAAGTATCCTTAAATAACAAATATGATAATTCTCTCATAGAAACTTCAAATTGAATGGAACAATAAGACATATATTCCTTGTACTGAGAATTCTGTATTCAATAAATAAAGCTTATAATTTTGCTTATCTTATCCATATCTTTACTAATTTTGCTCTTATTAATCTATCAGTGACTGTAAGAAATGTGTTGGAATCTCTTTCCTTGATAGAGAATTTGTCCATTTCATTTTGTAATTCTTTCCAATTTTTCTTTGTATACTTTGAAGTTATTTTTATTAGGTACTTATAAGCTTATAATTGTTATTATAGTATTACCAAATCAAGTCCTTTACATGATGTGACTCTGTATATAATAATGCTTTTAAGTTAAAATCTATTTTGTCTTACATTAAGATAGTTAACTCAGCTTTCTTTAGATTATTATTTACCTAGTATATCTTGTTAATCCTTTACTTCAAACCTTTCCATGCCATATGTTTTAGAAGTATCTTTTATAAATACCATATAGATATATTTGTATGAACCCAATCTGAAAATTCAATCTTTTAAAAAATCACTGACTTTTCTGGGATACTTCAAAGAAAATAGCAAACAGCATACTCCACTACAAAATTCCTTAATGTAGATCTCAACAAACATTCTTTATATGCAAAAAAAAAAAAAAAATTATACCTGTTATGGACTGAATGTTTGTGTGCCTCCCAAATTCATACATTAATTTCTTAACCCTCGATGGAGTGGTATTAGGAGGTAGAGTCATGGCAAGGTCATGAGGATGGGGTGCTTATGCATGGGACTAGTGCTCCTATAAAAGGGTCCTTGGAGGCCTCTCTCACTCTCTTTCTTCCATGTTAGGATACAGTGGGAAGCTGGCAGTCTGTAAACTAGAGGAGGGCCCTCACCAGAATTCAACCATGCTGGCACCTTGATCTCAGACTTTCAGCATCCAGAATTCTGGCAAATATATTTCTGTTGTTCATAAGCCACCCAGTTTACAGTATTTTGGTATAGTAGTGTTGACTAGGACAACACCTGTGATGCTTAATTGTTTGTGTCAATTTGGGTAAACTATGGTGCACAGTTGTTTTGTCAAACACTAGTCTAGATGTTACTGTGAAGGTATTTTTTAGATGTGATTGATTTACAATCAATTGACTTTATGTAAAAGCAGATCACCTCTCAATATGCGTGTGCCTCATTCAATCAGTGAAGGTCTTAAGAACAAAGACTGAATAAGAAAATTCAAGACAGCAATATAGAAATCTTGCAGCAGGGTGCAGTGGCTCATGCCTGTAACCAACACTTTGGGAGGCAGAGGTGCATAGATCACCTGAGGTTAGGAGTTTGAGACCAGCCTGCCCAATGTGGCAAAACCCTGTCTCTATTAAAAACACAAAAAAATTAACTGGGCATGGTGGCAGGCACCTGTCATCCCAGCTACTTGGGAGGCAGGAGATTTGCTTGAATCCAGGAGGCGGAGGTTGCAGTGAGCGAAATCGTGCCATTGCACTCCAACCTGGGCAACAGAACGAGACTCTGTCTCAAATAAATGAGAAAAGAAGAGAAGAGAAGAGAAGAGAAGAGAAGAGAAGAGAAGAGAAGAGAAGAGAAGAGAAGAGAAGAGAAGAGAAGAGAAACCTTACTTGAGTTTCAGCCTGCTGGCCTACCATTCGGATTTCAGACTCAAGACTGTAACATGAACTCTTTCCAGAATTTTCAGCCTGCCAGCGTGCCCTACAGAGTTCAGACTTGTCAGCCTCTACAATCACGTAAAACAATTCCTTTAAAAAAACTCAATCTCTCTCTGTTTTCTTTCTTCTCACTCTGTTTTTTCTACCTCAATATAGATATAGATGACATAGATATACATACAGATATAGATAATATAGATATAGCTGTATCTTTAATGAGTTCTAGTTCTCTGGTGAACCTGGACTAAAAATCCATGTAATATATTTAATAAAATATGGCAGGGCACGGTGGCTCATACCTGTAATCCCAGGCATGGGCGATCGAGGTAAGTGGATCACTTGAGGTCAAGAGTTCAAGACCAGCCTGGCCAACATGGTGAAACCCCATCTCTACTAAAAATACAAAAATTAACTGGGCATGATGGCACGCACCTGTAATCCCAGGTACTCGGGAGGCTGAGGCAGGAGAATGGCTTGAACCTGGAGGCAGAGGTTGCAGTGAGCCCGAGATGGTGCCTCTGCACTCCAGCCTGGGTAACAGAGTAAAACTCTGTTTCAAAAAAAAGAAAAATTCCTCTATATTACCTCACATCCAGTTCTTAGCCAGATTTCCCTGATTCCTTTAAAAGTTTAAGTCAGTGTCCACTTCAGGAGTATGCACTGAATCAGGCTGTTATGTCCCACAACCCTCTTTAATCTAGAGTAATCTTTTCTATGTTACCAATTTGCTGAATAAATATTAACAGTTGTCCTGCACAATTGTCCCACATTCTAGAATGAATCAATTACTTTCTGATGATCTTCCTATACACCTGTTATGTTCTGGATGTTACAGATAAAGTCTTCATTCAATTGAAGATCAACACTTTTGGCAAGAATTTATCAGAGCTAATGTTTAAAGTTTTGTATGGCATCATATCAGGAGACGTATAGTGTTTTGGGGCCCTACCATTAGGTACTTACTGGTTAGGGTAGCAACAGACTAATCTTTTTTATGTAAAGTTGCATTTTTCCTCTGGTAATCAGAAATTAATCTGTGTGGTGTCATGATGCTACTTTGGCACTGTAGAAATGTCCTATTCTCTTTCATTCTTTTATCACTGTTAGCATATTTATTAGCTTGACATTCTTCTGTAAACTAGAACATTTGCTCATTAGCTGCAGCTATTGATTTACTGTGAAATGTAATCATTATAGCAAATTTACATTGATCATAATTTATTGTATTCAACTAATTTGTTATATTTTATTTCTGTTTTACTGATTTCTATGACTTTTTGTTGCCTCTTTTATGTTGATTTTTATTTTTTAATCTTAACTCCCCCCATATATTTTTTAATGTATATACTATATTCTATTATTTCAATAATCAGTTAGCCTTTAATTTTACCAACTGCCTTTAACTCAAGAAAGTCTAAAGTTATTACAGCCCTCTCCCCAAAAGTTCAAGTACCTCAGACCACTTTAACAGCATCATCTTGTCTCTCAACTTACCTGCTATGATCATTTGATGTTTTTATCTGCCTTCTACTTTTGTAAAATCCTACAGATTAGTAACCATTGTCATTATTATTTTATGCAGCAATGGTATGTTTAGATTACAGACTTACATATTTCTTCACTCAATATTTCAACTTCAATCTCTGATCTTTTTCTGAAATCATTTTATTTCTGCCTCAAGAATAACATTCAAAAATTTCTTAAATCTGTTATTACTGGTAAGCTCTTAATTTTAATTTTGTGTTTGCCTTAAACTTTATTTTCTCAAAATAAGTTTTTCAGGATACACTTTTATTTTATTTTTTCTGAGAAAGAGTTTCACTCTTGTTGCCCAGGTTGGAGTGCAATGACATGGTCTCCGCTCACTGCTATGGTCTCCGCTCACTGCAACTTCTGCCTCCCGAGTTCTAGCGATTCTCCCTCCTCAGCCTCTCAAGAAGCTGGGATTACAGGTGCCTACCACAATGCCTAGCTAATTTTTGTATTTTTAGTAGAGATGGGGTTTCACTGTCGGCCAGGCTGGCCTCTGACTCCTGACCTCAGGTGATCTGCCCGCCTTGGCCTCCCAAAGTGCTGGGAATACAGGTGTGAGCCACCGTGCCTGGCCTGGATACACAATTCTAAGTAGACAGTTGTTTTCTTATAATGAAACTATTCCAGTGGCTTCTAACTACTCTTGAAAAATCAACTGTTAATTTATTGTAGTTTGTTTGTTTGAAATTCATCCGTATTTTCTCTCTGGAGTTTGCTAAAATCCTTTCTTTGCATCGATATTCTGTACTTTCACAGAATTGAGTCTAATACGGATTTTATTAATTTGACTTTTGCTTCAATATCTATGGGTTCTTTCGAACAAATCTCAATTATCTTTTTTTTTTTTTTCCTAAAGAGACAGGATCTCACCCTGTCACTCAGATTGGAGTGCAGTGGCAAGATCATGGCTTACTCCAGACTTAAACTCCTAGTCTCAAGCGATCCTTCCACCTCAGTCTCCCCAACTGCTGGAATTATAGTTGTGAGCCACCATGCCCAGTTTGTATGTTGTTTTCTGTTCAAATTTGCCTCTCCTCATTTTCTCTCTTCTCTTCTTTTGGTGCCATGATTAGATATAAAATACAACTTCGTATCTCCTTAAATGTTTTATTTTTCCATCTAGTGATTCTTTGTATTACTTTCTGGGTCACTCTGCTCTATCTTCCAGATAACTCATTCTCTCTTAAGTTGCATCTCGTTTGCTATTTAATCTATTCATTGCTGTCCCACTCAATCTTCATTTTGGGGGAGTGGAGGTTTAATATTATTTGATTTTAATATTATTTGCTTAGTCTAAATAATGTTGACTTTCCCTTGGGTACTTGATGACTTTGTTTAATCAGTAAAAACCCTGGGAGCCTATCTTAAAGATGTTTCACACCAAAATTTATTTACCATTTTTTTGCACCAGGGACCAGGAAGTATCTATCACTAAAATGGCCTTTCTTTGGCCCCTTTCAGGATCCACAGCTAAATGTTGGAATTTTTATTTTAGGAGCCGGCTGCAGATTGGCACCACATAGGCCCTTAGGAGAAATTGAACTTCACAGGAATTCACAGCTTGTATTTAGTCTATTATTTTCTCTGTCTTATTTTATAGGGAAGAATGAAGAGGCTCTTTTATATTACCTTTACTATTTATAAACAGATCGGCAACAGAATGCAAACTGTTATTTTAATTTTATGTAAATACTAGTTATTTGTGTTTGAAATAATTTGTTATAATATCTAATTTGCTTTACTGCCAGTGGCCAAAACTAAATTAACATTTTGATTTAAAAATTATTCAAATATTGCAATCTCAAAATAAAGTACTTTGATACTAATTATTTCTACTGATATCTAAAATTACTGTAAATTATCTTATCCTATTATGATTTATATGTTTCCTGGAATTTAATTTACTTTTTGAAAACACTATCTTTTCCCCTATGGCATTATAGATGAGAATATCCTTGGGCAATTTAACAGTTATACATTTTTTTTTTGACTATACATAGTAAAGGCAAATAATCTTTAAACAGCTAAACCTATATTGATGCCTCAAAAGTTTGTATTTAATTACTTCTTTTACACTAGCAGTCTTTACTATGCCAATAAGTACTGCTTTAAAAAAATGGCAATGAGCTCTTACTATGGAAGATCTTGAGGACATAAACTATTTCTGTCTCTCTCATTGTTTTGCTTTTTAATTGAGATATAGTCAATAATTATTTTTAGGTTACAGAAGGCAATTGAGATATTTTTTGGATCTTTAGTTATTTTTAATTCCACCAAGTGAGTGAAGCATCACTCTTTTGGCATTAAAAAAATTAGAGTTCTGTAGAAAGAGAATGTGTCCTTACCATCAGTAGAATTAATTACAAGGAATGAAAACGAGAATCAGTGTCAGAATTTGGGCTCTGTCCTATTGATAGTCTTGAAAAACATTTTAAACAACACTGATTTTCCTCTTTCTTAATTTTTGCACAATGAGATTTTTTTGAGACCAAAATCTGCTGGCTTTCACATTTATTTCATTGCTACTTGACTGAACATGCTGAAATTTTAAGTGTGTTTCTTGTTAAAGGGAAACTTAAGTCATGCACATTTGAGCAGATTTATTTTAAAAAGGGTATTTTCACCTCTTCCTAAAGCAATATTCCAAGCTCAGTAACTGACATTCAACAGATGACTAATGAAGGTCTTATAGTAGAAATTAGCCTCTTCCCTACCTCCTGGATTCAGTTACCCTACTGAGACTCTCTCAATCTGCCCTTTCCCTTCAGCTGGCTCCCTGGAGAAAACTGGAAACAGGTGCTAGGAATCTTGTCATTAATTCAGATTAACAATGTCAGTTAATTAAGTGGAAGTTCTTTTACCCAGCCTCTAATGGCAAAGATGGCTAAGAGTCCAAAAGGATTAAAATAAAAAATAGTTTTCTTTCTACCTCTCAAGTCAATGTCCTTCTTCCTAATTATATTCATTACATTTTCTTAGGTTTAACTCTTTAAATATAAATAAGTATGGCTAAATATATTTGATGACATACTTTAAATCTATACGTAGATTTTTCAAATAGAATCTATATTCTTTTATATAGAATTTCATGAAAACAGTGCTTTCCAACACAAACTCCACACATCATTTCTTCCACAGGATGCGACTAGGTGGATCTTTGGAGGCAAAAGATATTGTAAAGAAAAATAGTGTTAGAAATACTGGTTTTATTAAGGATTTCATTGTTGCAGACCCTTACAAAGCCTATAATATGCCATATAATGTGTATTACAGTATGTCATAGGAGATGGATACATTGCATGGTGTTTCATCTATATATGATATACATATTAACAATAGTATTATTTAAACATAGACTCTTTTAAAATTTTGAGCATTTTTCAGCAAGTCTTTATAAGACAAGAACTATTCTGAAGTGTCCTTTTTCAGAAGATTTTTATGCAACATTTTTGCCTAATATATATTGTTAACTCTCTTTCTTTTTAATTTTTTCTCTGGATTATTCTTCTGTGAATGCCTCATTAAAAGGTTGGAGAGGTTTCAGTTTCCACATTTCCCTTGGTGCTAAGACAAACTCTTTTCTGACATGTGTGCTTGTCAAGGCTTAACTGTCCACTTTATTTTCTAATCTATTTTCAAGTTTTTATCAATTTGACATCAAAGCAAAAATAATAAAAGGAAAAATTTCCTGTAGCATTTAATTGAATACTATGAAATTCCTTTGAAGAGTAACTTGGGGCTTGTGTGCAAAATATAAATAAGCATACCTTCCTCCGAACATTACTTCCATCTTTTGAAATGCAGTGATGTGCTGAAACATGAAACCTCACTGCTGTCTTCTGGAAAAGTATCCTATGAAGTAAATCGTGCAAAGTGAATGGTGTCCCTAGGGTTGTGCAGTGCACAACCTGCACATACTATGGAACAAAATTAAAAGTTGTGTAAAGTGTGCATAGTATTCTAACAAAGGTTTTACTTAAGCACACAGTCTCCTCTGTTGTGACAGAGTACAGCACACACACAAAAATCAAAAGTCTGATTGTCCAAATTTGTCATTTTTAGCTTTTATTATATATTTAATCTTAACAACCAGTCCTTTTGCTTTGAGGCCCGTATTACTATATCATTTAGAATACAAACCTTTTATTTGTTGGTTAGTGCTGTCTGATTTTATTTTACAAACACTCATTCCCTAGAGTTCAGTAAAAGGGAGCTTATTGTTTTCCTTGATGACCGCTTTCAGTTTAGGGTCTGAGGCTCATGATAATCACATTCCAACGAACAATTTACCTTTGAAAAATTACACTTCGTAACACTTTTTAAAAAAGATATGTCTGTTTGATTTTGAGCCTATCATAGTATTAAAAATATATTTTGCAGCGCACTCAATGTCATCAGTTGGAATTCATCTGATCAAATTAGCACAGGCTTAGAAAGTTCTTACTATCATACCTTTAGACCATGTGCTGCTGACCTAGTCTAAATTACAGGTACAGAATGTTTTCAGAGTTACATGGTATAGCTATTTTTTGAGGGGTGGATGGAAATAATTCCCATGATAATTTCCATTGTGTGTTTTAACTTGAGCTGTGTACTCCTAAAATGTTACCATTTGCTTCTCTGAGTTACTTCATCTCTGTGCCCCGCTTTTCATTATAGTATTGGTAAGATTCTAATATGATTGTTTGTTTTCATCTCTTTCTTTCTCCACTCTCCATGATCTGAACTTTTAAAAGTAAGGCCTTTTTATTTTTCTTTGTACCTTCATAGTGCCTCACATAAATGCATGTTAGATGGGTCACTGAGGGCACAGCAGTTCAAAGGTGAGCTCTCATCTTTGAGAGTAGAGTTCTAGATACTTTTAAAGAATCCAGAGAAAACATCCCTACTGTCAACTGACCTATCTTTTTCTGTACTTTTAAGTCCTTTTTAAAGTGTTTTCAGTTTGTTATCTGTAAAATATTTATGTTATCTTCAGAAGACCTCTGAAGTGAAATTAATTTAAAAGTTATTAATATAACTAATATATCTGAAAAACAGAAACACTATACAATAATGCATTTTGTTTCATCAAGTTTGCTTCATACAAACCACTGATGGAATTCTTTGGGAAATTTATGTTTCTATCTGCTGAATAATTTAAAATACTTTCTGATTGTGTTAAGCAAAGGGTTTTGTTCAGTTGAAAATAATTCAGCAGTTAAATAATCAATAGCATTTACCTAGATGTACTACTCTCAACCTATCTCATCTCAAATTATTGAAAATCAAGTTTTCAGGTTGTAAGATAAATCACTGTTTACTTAAAGCCGATGATTAAAACTAATAAAATCCTTCACCTTCTCCTTATCATTTATATACAATCTCTTTGATGATTTACATTTAAGACAGATATTGATTTCTGTCCTCCTCCTTTGCCCTATAAATGACACTCTTTCTCCAGTCAAGTGTGGTGGGCAGTAGGTCAGCCCAAGGATGGGATAAATAAACCAAAATAACTTACTTTTAAGGAAGCAAAGCAGAGCATCTTCAAAGCAACAGTAGTTTTCTATAATCTATCCTTTGACAGCCAACTAATGAAACTACAAAATCCAGACTCATATCAAGCTTAGTTGTTTTTATATTCTAAGCAAGCCTACGTCATTTAAAATTTTGTGCTTTCTTTAGGTCCAATGAATTTTTTTTGTTTGTTTTTGTGTCATTTTGGGGGGAAGTATTTCTAGGACCAATTAAAATCATCATAATTTCTAACATTCCAGAAAAAAATAATACAGGATGTGGAGACTAAGGGAAATTAGTCCCTAAAATTTATTTTAAGACATGGCACATTATTCACGCTAAGATTTGATCTGTTGATTTTGCAGATGCCAAAACCAAGTGCTCTGCCCTGAGGTGTCATGATCAAGCAACTCAGTTACGGCTAACAAACTGGTAGCTGTTTTGCTACTGAAACGCATACTCTCTGTTTGAAGGAAAAAAGTGACAGAAATAATTAAATATACACTTGAGAAGTGCATACAGGAAGGTCATAGCACTGCTTTATGAAGAACGAAAATGTTAGCTAGGTAACACTAAGTGGATTGACTAGGAAAATGATGTAATATAAGAAACAGACCTCAGTATTTCACAACAAACTTATATACCCCTCTGCTGTCATTCTAAAGCTATTTTAACTTTTATTTTAAGTTTAGGGGTACACATGAAGGCTTTTTATATAGGCAAACATATGTCATGAGAGTTTGTGTTGCTGATTATTTCATCACCCAGGTATTAAGCTCAGTACCAAATAGTTATCTTTTGTGCTCCTCTCCTCCCCTGCACCCTTCTCCCTCAAGTAGATCCTAGTCTCTGTTATTCATTCTTGATGTTCATAACTTCTTATCACTTAGCTCCCACTCATAGGAACATGTAGTATTTGGTTTTCTATTCTTGTATTAGTTTGCTAAGAATAATAACCTCCAGCTTCATCCCTATTCCTGCAAAAGACACTATCTCATTCTTTTTTATGGTTGTATAGTATTCCATAGTGTATATGTACCACATCTTCTTAATCCAGTCTGTCATTGATAGACATTTAGGTTGATTCCATGCCTTTGCTTTTGTTAATACTGCTGTAATGAACATTCACATCCATGTGGTCTTTATGGTAGAATGATTTATATTACTCTGGGGATATACCCAGTAATGGGATTGCGAGTCAAATGGTAGTTCTGCTTTTAGCTCTTTGAGGAATTGCCATACTGTATTCCGCAATGGTTGATTTAATTTACACTTTGACCAGCAGTGTATAAGTGTTCTGTTTTCTCCACAACCTGACAATCATCGGTTATTTTTTGACTTTTTAATAATAGCCCTTCCCACTGGAGTGAAATGATATCTTGTGGTTTGGTTTGCATTTCTCAGCAATCAGTGATATTGAGTTTTTTGTATTTTGTTTTTTGGTTTTTTTCATATGCTTCTTGGCTGCAGGTATATCTTCTTTTGAGAAGTGTCTGTTCAAAAAGCACAGAGTGGCAAGGTGCATACAAAAGCAAGACCCAGTGTATGCTGTCTTCAAAAGACCCATCTCACGTGTAATGATACTCATAAGCTCAAAATAAAGGGATGGAGGAAAAGCTACCAAGAAAATGGTGAACAAAAAAATAAGGGGTTGCAAGTCTAATTTTAGACAAAACAGGTTTTAAAACAACCAAGATTGGCTGGGTGCAGTGGCTCATGCCTGTCATCCCAGTACTTTGGGAGGCCAAGGTGGGTGGATCACCTAAGGTGAGGAGTTGAAGACCAGCCTGACCAATATGGTGAAACCATATCTCTACTAAAAATACAAAAATTAGCCAGGCTTGGTGTTGTGTGCCTATAGTCCCAGGTACTCAAGAAGCTGAGACAGGAGAATTGCTTGAACCCAGAAGATGGAGGTTGCAGTGAGCCAAGATTGCACCACTGCACTCCAGCCTGGGCAACACAGTGAGACTCCATCTCAAATAAATAAATAAATAAATAAATAAATAAATATATAAATAACAAAGATCAACCAAGACAAAAAAGGGCATTACATAATGGTAAAGGATTCAATTCCATAGGAAGACCTAACTATCCTAAATATATATGCACCCAACACATGAGCACCCAGATTCATAAAGCAACTTCTTAGAGAGCTACAAAAGATGTAGACTCTCACACAATAATAGTGGGACATTTTAACACTCCACTGAGTATTAGACAGATCATCAAGGCAGAAAATTAACAAACATATTCATGACTCAAACTCAACATTGGCCCAAATGGATATTATAGACCTTTACAGAACTTTCCACCGAAAAACAACAACATATACATTCTTCTATTCACTGCATGGCACATACTCTAAAATCAACCACATAAATGGACATCAAACAATCCTCAACAAATGTAAAAGAACAAAAACCATACCAAACACACTCTTGGACTACAGTACAATAAAAATAGAAGTCAAGACTATGAAAATCCCTCAAAACCATGCAATTAAATGGAAATTAAAAATATGCTCCTAAATTACATTTGGATAAATAATGAAATTAAGGCAGAAATCAAGAAGTTATTGAAAAACAATGAAAATGAAGATACAACATACCAGAATCTCTGGGACACATCTAAGGCAGTGTTCAGAGGGAAATTCATAGCACTAAATGACCACATTAAGAAGTTAGGAAGATCTCAAATTAACAACCTAATTTCACAACTGAAAGAATTAGAGAGGCAAAAACAAATTAACCCCAAATCTAACAGGAAATGATAAATAACATTAACCAGAGCTGAACTGAGGAAAATTAAGATATGAAGAAACATTTGAAAGATTAACAAATCTAGGATTTTCTTTTTTGAAAAAAATAATAAGATAGGCCACTGGCTTGACTGATAAAGAAGAAAAGATAGCAGGTCAAAATAAACACAATTAGAAATAATAAAGGGAATGTACCACTGACCCCACAGAAATGAAAACAATCATCAGAAAATATGAACACCTCTATGAACATTAACTAGAAAACCTAGAAGAGATGAATAAATTCCTGAAAACATACACCCTCCCAAGACTTAGCCAGGAAGAAATTGTTTCCCTGAACAGACCAATAACAAGTCTGGAATTGAATCACTAATAAATAGACTACCAAGCAAAAAAAAAAAAAAAAAAAAAAAAAAAAGCCCAGAACCTGATGGATTCATAGCCAAATACTACCAAATGTTCAAAGGAATACTGGTATCATTCCTACTGAAACTTTTCCAAAAAATTGAGGAGGAGGAACTCCTCCCCAACTCATTTAATAAGGTAAACATCATCTTGATAGCAAAAGCTGGCAGAGATATAACAAAAAAGAAAACTACAGGCCAATATCCTTGATGAACATCAATGCAAAAATCCACTACAAAATTATTGAAAACCAAATCCAGCAGCACATCAAAATGCGAATCCACCATAATCAAGTAGGCTTCATCCATGGATGCAAGATTGCTTCAACATATGCAAACCAATGTATGTGATTAATCACATAAACAGAATGAAAAAGAAAAAACACATGATTATCTCAATAGATGCAGAAAAGGCTTTTGATAAAATTCAATAACTTTTCATGTTAAAAACTATCAATAAACTAGGTGTTGAAGAAACCTACCTCAAAATAATAAGAACCATCTATGACAAACCCATAGCCAACGTCACACTGAGTAGACAAAAGCTGGAAGCATTCCCCTTGAAAACCAGCAAAAGATAAGGATGACCTCTCTCACCAGTCCTATTCAATGTAATATCAGAAGTCCTAGCCAGAGCAAGCAGGCAAGAGAAAGAAATAAAGAGCATTCAAATAGGAAAGGAGGAAGTCAAACTACCTCTGTTTGCATGGTTGTATATGTGGAAAACCTCATAGTCTCAGCCCAAAAGCTCCTCCAGCTGATAAATTAAGCAAAGTTGCAGGATATAAAATCAATGTACAAAAATCACTACATTCCTATACAGCAACAGTCAAACTGAGAGCCAAATCAGAAAGGCAATACCATTCACAATTGCCACAAAAAGAATGAAATACCCAGGAATACAGGTAATCAGGGAGGTGATACATCTCTACAATGAGAATTACAAAACACCACTCAAGGAAATCAGAGAAGACACATACACACAAAATTCCATGCTCATGGATAGAAAGAATCAATTATCATTAACATGGCTATACTGCCCAAAGCAATTTTCAGATTTAATATTATTCCTATAAAGCTACCAATGCCATTTTTCACATAACTAGAAAAAACTATGTTAAAATTTATATGGAACCAAAAAAGAGCCTGAATAGCCAGGGCAACTCTAAGCAAAAAGAACAAAGTTGAAGGTATCACGTTATCCAACTTTATACTAAAGGACTACAGTAACAAAGCATGGTAGTGGTACAAAAACAGGCACATAGATCAATGGAACAGAATAGAGATCTCAGAAATAAACCCCACATCTGTGACCATCTGATCTTTGACAAACCTGATAAGAACAATCAATGGGAAAAAGAGTCCCTGTTCAATAAATTGTGCTGGGATAAACTGGCTAGCCATATGCAGAAGATTGAAGCTGGACCCCTTCCTTACACCATACACAAAAACCAACTCAAGATGGATTAAAAACAAATGTAAAGGAGAAAACTACAAAAACCCTGGAAGACAATCTAGGCAATACCACTCTAGACACAGGAATGGGCAAAGATTTAATAACAAAAACACCAAAAGAAATCACAACAAAAGCAAAAATTGACAAGTGGCATCTAATTAAACTCAATTCTCAAACTAATTAAATTCTAATTCTTTTGCACTGCAAAAGAAACCATCAACAGAGTAAACAATCTATAGAATCTACAGAGAATTACTCAACAGAGTAAACAATCTACAGAGAAATATTTTGCAAACTATGTGTCTAACAAAGGTCTAATATCCAGTGGCTATAAGTAACTTAAAGAAATGTACAGGAGAAAAATTATCAACCTCATTAAAAAGCAGGCAAAGGACATGAACATAACTTCTCCACGACTATTAACACAGTGATTTCTATGACCAAATTTGTGGGATTTTTTTTCCCCATCTGACAAACAAGCAATTGATTCTGCAGTGGACACCAACTGGCTGTCCTCCAATTCAATTCCAATACTATCTATCTAGAGGTACTGTCAGATCACACAGATTGAGGACTCAACCCCACAAGACTGCCTCCTATTTCTGATGCCCATCTCAAGCCCCAGATTGTTTTTGTTGTGATTCTGACTGACTAACTATAAATCGGGGTTTCCATGACCCCTCCTGGGGTTTGTTTGATTTGCTAGAGTCATTCACAGAACTCAGGGAAATAGTTGATGTTTACTGGTTTGTTATAAATAAATCATGCTGCTATAAAGACACATGCACACGTATGTTTATTGCGGCACTATTCACAATAGCAAAGACTTGGAATCAACCCAAATGTCCATCAGTGACAGACTGGATTAAGAAAATGTGGCACATATACACCATGGAATACTATGCAGCCATAAAAAAGGATGAGTTTGTGTCCTTTGTAGGGACATGGATGCAGCTGGAAACCATCATTCTTAGCAAACTATCACAAGAACAGAAAACCAAACACCGCATGTTCTCACTCATAGGTGGGAACTGAACAATGAGATCACTTGGACTCAGGAAGGGGAACATCACACACCGGGGCCTATCATGGGGAGGGGGGAGGGATTGCACTGGGAGTTATACCTGATGTAAATGACCAGTTGATGGGTGCAGCACACCAACATGGCACAAGTATACATATGTAACAAACCTGCACGTTATGCACATGTACCCTAGAACTCAAAGTATAATAATAATTAAAAAAAAAAAGAATATTGCACAGGATACAGACAGAAAAATGCATAATAAGCAAGGCATGTGGAAGGAACTAGCCATCTTCCAAGAATCTTAATGTGGTTAGCTATCAGGAAGTCCTCCAATTCTGTCCTTTTGGGTCCTTATGGAGGCTTCATTAAATACGCATGATTGGTTAAACCATTGGCCACTGGTGATCAATTTAACCTTCAGTCTCTCTTTCCATTTTCTCTCCCAAGAGGTAGGTGAGCAGCACTTGAAAGTCCTAACCTTCTAATCAGGCATTGGTCTTTCTTGTGAACAGCCCCCATCCTGAAACTACCTAGGGGCTGCCAGACATCAGTCAACTCATTAGCATACAAACAAATATAACATTGGAGATTATAAGGATTTTTCTTTTTTTTTTTTTTTTTAGATGGAATCTCACCCTATTACCCAGACTGGAGTACAGTGGCACCATCTTGGCTCATTGCAACCTCCACCTCCTGGGTTCAAGTGATTCTCCTGCCTCAGCCTCTGGAGTAGCTGGGATTACAGGTGCCTGACACCATGGCTGGCTAATTTTTGTATTTTTAGTGGAAATGGGGTTTCGCCATGTTGGCCAGGCTGGTCTCAAGCTCCTGATCTCAGGTGATCCACCCACCTTGACCTCCCAAAGTTCTGGGATAACAGGCGTGAGCCACCATGCCCAGCCTGGAGATTATAAGAATTTTAGAAGTTGTATAACAGGAAAGGGGTATGTATCAAAGATCAAGTATGTATTTCAAAAATCACACTATCAGATAGCAAATGGAAGCATGTCATTTTATTTTATCAAATACTGCTTGAATCAAGGTGACTATGCTATGGTAGGCAACAAAAATGGCTCCTTCAAAGATCTCCACATCCTAATCCCTGGAACTTGTGACTATGTTAACATACATCCAAAGAAGAATTAAAGTTACTGATGGAATTAGGTTGTTAATCAACTGACCTCAAGGTGGGGATATTATCCTCGACCATGCAAATAATGGCTCAAAGTAATCTTAAGGGTCTTTATACTGAATCTATAAATTACCTTGGGCAGTATGGCCATTTTCATGATATTGATTCTTCCTATCCATGAGCATGGAATGTTCTTACATTTGTTTGTGTCGTCTATTATTTCATTGAGCAGTGGTTTATAGTTCTCCTTGAAGAGGTCCTTCACATCCCTTGTAAGTTGGATTCCTAGGTATTTTATTCTCTTTGAAGCAATTGTGAATGGGAGTTGATTCATGACTTGGCTCTCTGTTTGTTATTGGTGTATAAGGATGCTTGTGATTTTTGCACGTTGATTTTGTATCCTGAGATTTTGCTGAAGTTGCTTATCAGCTTGAGATTTTGGACTGGTATGATGGGGTTTTCTAAATATACAATCATGTCATCTACAAACAGGGACAATTTGACTTCTTATTTTCCTAATTGAATACCATTTATTTCTTTCTCTTGCCTGATTGCCCTGACCATAACTTCCAACACTATGTTGAATAGGAGTGGTGAGAAAGGGCATACCTGTCTTGTGCCAGTTTTTAAGGGGAATGCTTCCAGTTTTTGCCCATTCAGTATGATATTGGCTGTGGGTCTGTCATAAATAGCTCTTATTATTTTGAGATACATTCCATCAATACCGAATTTATTGAGAGTTTTTAGCATGAAGGGCTGTTGAATTTTGTCAAAGGGCTGTTGAATTTTGTCAAAGGCCTTTTCTGCATCTATGGAGATAATTATGTGGTTTTTGTCTTTGGTTCTGTTTATATGCCATCCACATTAAGATACCAATTACTTTCTTCACAGAATTGGAAAAACTACTTTAAAGTTCATACGGAACCAAAAAAGAGCCTCCATTGCCAAGACAATCCTAAGTCAAAAGAACAAAGTTGGAGGCATCACGCTACCTGTCTTCAAACTATACTACAAGGCTATAGTAACCAAAACAGAGATATAGACCAATGGAACAGAACAGAGTCCTCAGAAATAATGCCACACATCTACAACCATCTGATCTTTGACAAACCTGACAAAAACAAGAAATGGGGAAATGATTCCCTATTTAATAAATGGTGCTGGAAAAACTGGCTAGCCGTAAGTAGAAAGCTGAAACTGGATCCCTTCCTTACTCCTTATACAAAAATTAATTCAAGATGAATTAGAAACTTAAATGTTAGATCTAAAACCATAAAAAGCCTAGAAGAAAACCTTGGCAATACCATTCAGGACATAGGCATGGGCAAAGACTTCATGTCTAAAACACCAAAAGCAATGGCAACAAAAACCAAAATTGACAAATGGGATCTAATTAAACTGAAGAACTTCTGCACAGCAAAAGAAACTACCAACAGAGTTAACAGGCAACCTACAGAATGGGAGAACATTTTTGCAATCTACTTATCTGACAAAGGGCTAATATCCAGAACCTACAAAGAACTCAAACAAATTTACAAGAAAAAAACAACCCCATCAAAAAGTAGGCAAAGGAAATGAATAGACACTTCTCAAAAGAAGACATTCATCCAGCCAACAGACACATAAAAAAATGCTCATCATCACTAGCCATCAGAGAAATGCAAATCAAAACCACAATGAGATACCATCTCACATTAGTGAGAATGGCAATCATTAAAAAGTCAGGAAACAACAGGTGCTGGAGAGGATGTGGAGAAATAGGAACACTTTTATACTGTTGGTGGGACTGTAAACTAGTTCAGCCATTGTGGAAGACAGCGTGGTGATTCCTCAAGGATCTAGAACTAGAAATACCATTTAACCCAGCCATCCTATTACTGGGTATATACCCAAAGGATTATAAATCAGGCTGCTATAAAGACACATGCACACGTATGTTTATTGTGGCACTATTCACAATAGCAAAGACTTGGAACCAACCCAAATGTCCATCAATGACATTTAGAAAATGTTGCACATATACACCATGGAATACTATGCAGCCATAAAAAAGGATGAGTTCATGTTCTTTGTAGAGACATGGATGCAGCTGAAAACCATCATTCTCAGCAAACTATCGCAAAAACAGAAAACCAAACACCACATGTTCTCACTTTATAGGTGGGAATTGAACAATGAGAACACTTGGACACAGCGTGGGGAACATCACACACTGGGGCCTGTTGTAGGGTGGGGGGCGGGGGGAGGAATAGCATTAGGAGATATACCTAATGTAAATGACAAGTTAATGGGTGCAGCACACCAACATGGCACATGTATACATATGTAACAAACCTGCACGTTGTGCACATGTACCCTAGAACATAAACTATAATAGAAAAAAGAAAAGAAAAGGACATGCTCTTCAAATGCAGCCGTGAATACTTGTCTTGGGTCAATGTACAAAAAGCACCAAATAGGCACCTGGTTCCCCTCATCTTTCTAAATAAAAATTATATATAAAAAATAAATCCAAAATGACGATAACACCTCCAAGCACAGAGATATTAGCTTGAGAATTATTTATTAAAATAAAGAAAATTGGAAGTAACTATGAGGGATATCCAAAATATCTGAGTGTGCATGCCTTAAGTTTATACAAAATTTTTGCGTGCATATCCTTTACAGAGTCAGTTATTTATGTGTAAATTATACACATGTACTCATGTGTTAATATATTACATGATAATATATAGGCATACACACAAGGGAAATTGAAAACGGTTGAATTAAAATGTTATTATCAATAATATTTTTGGTTAGGACATAGTGATTGACCATACCTTCTATTTTTGAAAATGTTGATTTAATATTATCTGTTGCAGCAATTTAATGGTCTTCATTTAAGACCACTATGTTTAATACTTTTTAAAAGTCAAGCTTACTTTAACAAAATGTGCACATAGTCAAATTCATCCTTTTAAAGAATAGAGTTTAATAAGTTTTGGTAAATATATGTAGTTCTCTAACCACTACCACGATCAAGATAAAGAATATTTCCCTAACCTCAAGAAGTCTCCCTGTTCTTCTTGTCAATCAATTTCCTGCCCCTAGCCCCACCTCCTGTCAATTAGTGACCCAATTTCTCTCCCTATAGTTTTTTCCCTTTAATTTTTATAAATCTAACAAAAATAATGAAAAGAGTCTTCCTTCATATAATAAAGAGCAACTAAGATTATGCCAATCAGTGCTGTCGCAGAACTTTTCCTTTTCCAGAGAGTCTTATACATTGTACCATTTTTGTATCTGGCTTCTTTCATGTTGCATAATGCTTTTGAGGTCTAAGCATCCTGTTGAATTTATCGGTATTTTATTACTGTTTTATTTATGGGTAGTAGTTCTTACATAGATATACAACAATTTATTCATCAGTTGATGGATATTCTGGTTGTTTGCAGTTTGGGGCTATTATGAATATAACTGCTATAAACAATTGTGAAAAAAAAAAAAAAAGAGGAAGACAGAAGAAAGAAAACCAGAGAGATAGCAGCATTAATATGATGTAGCCTGATCCCGCTAGTTTTGAATGTAGAGAAATAGGGATGATGAGGCAAGGAAAGCAAGCAGCTTCTAAAAAAGAGGAAAAAGCAAGAAAACTGATTTTCCCCTATCACTCCCAACAAGGGTTGCAAAGCAGCTCTCCCAACACCTTGATTTTAGCCCAGCAAAACCCATTTTGGACGTCTCACCTCTAGAAATAAAAGATAATAATTTTGTGTTGTTTTAAGACACTAAGTTTGCAGTAATTTGTGACAGTACCAATCGGAAGCTAATACAGAGTCTAAGAGCAAAAATGATATCAGAACAAACCTAAAAATGTCAGTCAAGTATAAATGAAATTCAATTATTCGAAATGAAATGTACTATTATTCAATGAATCCATTTTTTCTTTATTTCATTTGTTGGTGCCTAAAGACTTGCCTACATGATCTAAAAATCTACATCATGCAAATGACTAAGAAGTTAACTTAATTTTGCTTTCACTCCTGGATAAAAAGTCTCTAGAGTCAATGCTTTCATATATACCATCACATTTTTAATATCATTGCTTGGTGATTAATAGGTAGGCTAAGAGAAGTTCAAACAACTACTTGCTACTATGGATAAGTATGATGCTACTATTGAAGAGAAAATCACTGTTTTATAGATGAATGGTTTATGAACATTATTCATATGACTGTTGTAAAATTAATGTGAATTTTTTCAACATTTAGATGTAACATAAATCTCATGTCTTTAGAACTGAATATCTAAGGGCCTTATGTATATGTGTCAAGTTAAAAATCTACCAAGAGTTAAAGTCATGGCTCTTCCCTGAACTCCACTGAAGTTTCCTAAACTTAAAAAAAAAAAAAAAAAAAACAACCTCTGCTCTCAGTCATTTAAAGAATTATCTACTGACTGCATTGGGACAGTAAAGAACAGCAGCAGGGGCAAAAGGCAGAAGCAAAAAAGCAGGAGACAAGCTCCCACCTTAGGGCCTTTGTACTTTGTGTTGTGTTTGTCCAGAAAGAAATTTCTCAGCAATTTACATGACTTGTTCTCTCATTGTTTTTGGGTCTTTCTTGTTAGTGAGGCTTTTGCTGTTTGCCTTCTAAAAGTTTAATGCCCCACTGTGACTTCCCATATTCCCTTTCCCTACTGTGTTTGTTCTCTTTAGCCCTTGATACTATACAATATGCTACTTTTTTCTTATCTTGCTTGTTGTTTTTTGTGCCTACTGACCTGTTCACTATGCACTCTGTTCAACCAGGAGGAATAATATTGCATTCAAAATCACAAGAGACAGCAGGCTTTACCCAACACCATGCTCACTTAGATTCTGGAAAAATAGAGGATGGGTAAATTGTCATGTACAATAATAAGATAGAAACGATCTCTTGTCACTCAGGCTCAGTTTCCAAATAACTTGTCATTTCACATGAAATGTGAAAGGTCATGAGAGATGATACCGAATGATGTGGACCAACTCAGTTCAGGAAAGCCATGGTTCAGAGCCCTTTTCAGATTGTATACCTTGCTAATCACAGTCCCATAGGGGTACATGATTAATTTCTACTCTCTAGAGAACCTACATCTGTCAATTAGATTATTAAATGAACCCAATATGTGCATTAAGTTACAAATTTGGTGTTGGTACATAGAATTTAAATTAGATCCTGTATACTTCTAAAAATTCCATCAGTTACTGTTGCAAGGGACATTAGACTAAAAGGTCATATTCTGAGGCTAAAGGAAAGATCACAGAGCTAGCTTCAAACATGTTCAACAATTAAGAAGCTAATAATCTCAAACTCTTTTGTATTGGGGCATTGGTAGTTTATAATTAGCAGAAATGTATCAAGAATATTGAGATCAAGAACTAATATTAAAGAATATTTTAATGAAAGTGTATGCAGAAAAACCTATAAGTGACCCATTGGGCCTTTTAGGAATCTATCCCAATTAATCTAATACAGAATAATTTCTAAGTATATTTACGTTAGTTCTATGTTGTAAAGTTTTTAATGAAATGCTTTTTACTTCAGTCAATTTTTTGTTTCTGTGTGAATAATTTTGTAAATCTTTTGTCTATAAAATTTAAGTCTTCAAGATTACACAACTGTCTGAATTTCACATATTTATTTGACAAAGTTTCCAACTATTATGTTATAATGGGTTTTCCTTACTTTTGTGCATTTTATTTTCAACATATGTATCATTTTTATAACAAATTCTAAGTGTTCTTTTTTTTTTTTTTTTTTTTTTGAGACGGAGTCTCCCTGTGTCACCCAGGCTGGAGTGCAGTGGTGCGATCTCGGCTCACTGCAAGCTCCGCCTCCCAGGTTTACGCCATTCTCCTGCCTCAGCCTCCCGAGTAGCTGGGACTACAGACGCCCGCCACCACGCCCGGCTAGTTTTTTGTATTTTTAGTAGAGACGGGGTTTCACTGTGTTACCCAGGATGGTCTCGATCTCCTGACCTCGTGATCCACCCGCCTCGGCCTCCCAAAGTGCTGGGATTACAGGCTTGAGCCACCGCGCCCGGCCAAATTCTAAGTGTTCTTAACTCTCTTTTACTGGACATAAAATAAAACTACATTTCTTAGCTTTCCTAGTAGACATTTTGGTATTGTGTAACTGAGTTTCAAGAAGATGAGGGGAAGTGATACATCATATCAAATCTAAAACAATCAACAGCAGTGTGGTTTTACCGTGTGCTTTTTCCTGTCCATTTAACTGAAAATGAAGCATTCTGAGATGGCAGGATTGCAAGATGGGGTCACCCAGGGTTCCTGGTTGCTGATTGGAGGAAAGCTGTGCAAGAAGAATCCTATTGGCTGTTTAAAGTCACTGGCATTATGACATTTACATGTTTTGGCCGCTTGTATTAATTACCCTGATTAACAGAGGAAATAATAGCAAAGGAACAGCTGATGTAGAGGTTTCAGAGAGAGAATAAATTTGTTATTAAATATCCAAAGAGAACATGTAATGATAAGTGTATTACATATTGAGAAAAGATTTTTGAAGGATTTCAACATTATTAGTCATACTATACATAATCATGGTATCAAAACACTGAATAAAAGTTTTATAAAAGTCAGGGTTTTTAAGGTTCATGCTTATCATTTGACTATATATAATTAATATCATATTTATTTACCTATTATATAATATGCACTATGCAACTAACAAAATACATATAAAAATAAATTCATTAATTTCTTCATGTAACCTTTAAAACAATAATATTTCATAGAGAGAAAACTAAAGTTAAATGATGATTAATAACTTGGCCAAGATCACAAATAATTAGAGTAATAGAATTATGATTCTAGCTTTGGTCTCTACAATTACAAAAATCCTCATTGTCTCTAATGAGCCATAATATTTCCCAACCACAAATATGCTTACACATACACATATACAAACATGCACACTCTCCTAGAGGGGACATTTCTTCTCCTTCTCCTTCTCCTTCTCCTTCTCCTTCTCCTTCTCCTTCTCCTCCTCCTCCTCCTTCTCCTCCTCCTCCTCCTTCTTCTTCTCCTTCTTCTTCTTCCTTTTTTTTTTGAATTTGAGTCAGAATTTTGGTCTGTTGCCCAGGCTGGAGTACAGTGGCACAATTATAGCTTACTGCAGCCTCAGACTCCTGATTCAAGCATTCCTCCCATCTCAGCCTCCTGAGTAGCTGAGCCTACAGGCACATGCCACCATGCCCAGCTAGTTTATTTTTTATTGTTAATTTTTTTTGTAGACATGAGATCATGCCACATTGCCCAGGATGGTCTCAAACTCCTGAGTTCAAGTGATTCTCCAGCTTTGGCCTCCCAAAATGCTAAGATTACAAGCATGAGCCACCATGCTCTGCTAATTATTTTTTCTTTATTATGAATTCAACGTATCAAGGACAAATATATTTCACACCAGGAATATCGTGTTTACATATGAAATGTCTTTCTTTGGGGATATTAATAGCACTACAATATGTGAATGACAGGAGATTTTTATGTTAACTGTTGCTATCCTTCTATTATGGTATGTCTGTACAATTTTGAAAAAAAAAAATAGATATCCGTCAATTCTATGTAATAGTAAGAATTTCTAATCCTGCATTTGAGATAGATTTCAGCAGGTCTTTGAAATGGTGTTCATATCAGTGATTGCGTATTGTTTCATACTGCAGTAAAATGGTAATGTTGAAAAGATAAATTGGATACCAATGACGATGCCTTAGTAAGAATCTATGTCATTTGAATTTTTATTGATTAAATTAGGGTTTAATCATGGCCAGTGGATTGTCTCCATTTTTAAATTAAATTTTTATTGGAACATAGACACCCCATTCATTTATCTATTGTCTAAGCTGCTGTTGGGTTCTAGCATTAAAGGTGAGTAGTAGTCACAGTGACATATGGCCCACCAGCCTAAAACCTTTACGATCTAGCCCTTTAAGAAGAAGTTTGTTGACTCTGGTGTAAAGGAAGAAATTTTCTGAAATGTATGTAGCAGAATGATGGTAAAATAAGAGCAGTGCTTCCAAAAACAAACTTCGACAGTCATATGAGATGTGGAAGGAGACAGGGAAAAACAACTTAGAGTACTAGCATGATAGTTATCTGAGGAAAGGTAAAAAAAAATAAAGCCTGAACTTTGTGTGGAAAAAATAAATAAAAAGAAAACAAATTATGATAGAAGTACAGGGCTGCAATATAGTAGGTCCCTCAGCTTCTTCCTTGGCACATATTCCTGAGTGGCAGCTCACTTATTTGAGGCACCTGTTAGAGAGCTGTAACTCATCACTAGGTATTTCTTTTACCACCACTCTTCAGATTCCTACTTTTGGTTGCTTCATTCTCTGTGTATCCATATCACGTACTCCTTCCCATGTACCAGTCCTCATATATTGAAGTTGTCTATTAGGCTTCCTTTTCTCCAGTTGGTTTTTCTTCAATAAGACACCCTTCTTCCCCCAAATATCTCTTTCATGACAGAATTTCTCAGCACTTCATCATTGTCACCATTTAAATGCTGTCTCTCTTTTTCCCTCTCCTTCTCCTTCACCCCCATGTGTCTTTTTCGCTCCCTCTCCTTCTCTCCCTCTCTCTCTCTCTTTGTCTCTCTCCCCCTCTGTCTCTGTCTCTTAATATCTCTCTGGTTTCCCCCAGGATTGGAAATAATACTGACATAAACTAAATTTACTTTTTTTAAAACATGCATGCTGTTTTCCTCAATATTATACATTTGACATAAAAATTCTTTTAGAATAAATAATCCTACCATTAAAATTGTCATCTCTTACATGTCATCAATGTTTTTCTTTTTACTGGTAAATCCTCATTAACATGCAAACATTGCAATTTAATGCAACTATCCAATCTCAAAACAGACATACAGACAAAATCTTTGGTCCCATTTCTCTCTCTGCTATTGCATTTCTCTCTTTCGTTTTACCAAAAGCAAGTCCTCAAAATACTTGACTATGAATTCTGTTTGACTTATCTTTTCTTCCATTCTCTCCTGAACCCAACCTAATCAGTTTTAGCATAGGCAGAAGGAGCGTTTACGAAACCACCAATGAACTTCACATTGCCCGATCATGATGTCCAGCCCAGCCCTCATTTTACTCAGCCCATCATCAACCGTTGGAAGAAGTTCTCTTTCTCCTTCCTTTTTGAAACATATTTTTTCTCTTATTTTCTGAAACTACTCTCAGATTTTCCACTTATCCATTCAGTTACCATTCTGAGTCTCTTTACCAATTCCTTCATAGCTCCCTGACTGCTAAACATTGAAATATCACAAAGGACTCTATTATTTTTGTCATTGTCAACTCACTATAGATTATCTCAACCAGTCTTATAGCTTAGAAGACTATCTCTATGCTAAAGACTGCTACATTTATATGTTCAGGTAGACAATTTTGCTACAGTTCACATTCATAAACTCACCTGCCTACTTGACATCACTGCCTACATGTGATTTTGGATTATACTATATCAATTCAGCTAAACTAGGGCTACACCTCCCAGAATTCCCTTACCTGTATGATTCTGAGTTTGGGTTGGACTCAGAGAAATTTTTGTGAGATTTGTGAGGTCTGTGTGTGGTGCAACAAGTCCTTATAAGTATAAAGGCTGTCACCCCTTTTTCATATAGCCCTGCCTCATCTTGTTTGTCTGCAGAAGAAAGCAGGGCCACTGAAGCTAGCTCCCCGACTTCTACCCTGTCACTATGACTTTTAGATTTTCCTTGTGTCCTGGGCCAGACCAGAGTACAGTTCCATGGAGAAGAGTGTGACCTTCTCCAGCTGGTGATCTCCTGGTGGTGATCAGGGCTGAAGGTACTGAGAGACAAACTCTAATTCTGGTATGTTCTTTTGAGTTCCAGTGTGTCCTTGCTCCCTCCTGCTTCAAATCCACATTTTCTTCAACTGCTAGCACTGAAGACCAACAGAAACTTCAGGCCCACCACCAGATCCAAAGGCAGCAGCCTTGAACAGATTCTTTATCAGCTTCTGCAATTCCATTAGGTCAATTATTGTGTTAAATTCCTATTATAAGCTCCTGGATTCTATATCATTCATAGTGGTTCTGCTTTCTTGCTTGAGTCCTAACAGATATCCTCTGCTTTATTTTTTCCTTATAAGAGCTAGAACCACTTGACACGGTAAGGATTTAATGCTTAAGTATTTATTTTCTGACCACCTCCAGTAGAAAGTAAGTTCTCTGTGGACAGGAAGTCTTTTCTGTTTTGTGCAGGGGTATATCCACAGCGTGTATAATGGTGCCTGACTCACAGTAAGTACTCAATACATATTTATTTATGAATAAATATATATTTTTCAAGAGACATTTTTGGTTAATCATAATATCAATATATAAAGAGAAACAATGATCAGGAATAAATAAAAATCCTTGAAATGTGGATTAGAAATATTAGCATTAAGAAAATAAGCCGGCCGGGCGCGGTGGCTCAAGCCTGTAATCCCAGCACTTTGGGAGGCCGAGACGGGCGGATCACGAGGTCAGGAGATCAAGACCATCCTGGCTAACACGGTGAAACCCCGTCTCTACTAAAAAATACAAAAATCTAGCCGGGCGAGGTGGCGGGCGCCTGTAGTCCCAACTACTCGGGAGGCTGAGGCAGGAGAATGGCGTAAACCCGGGAGGCGGAGCTTGCAGTGAGCTGAGATCCGGCCACTACACTCCAGCCTGGGCGACAGAGCGAGACTCCGTCTCAAAAAAAAAAAAAAAAAGAAAATAAGCCAGTGAAGTAATTGGAAGCGAGAGGAAAGGGATTTTTTTTCTCTCTACTAACAGGTTAAATAATAAAGAGTTCAATTCTATATATTACCAGGTACTTGTCAGGTTATTTTCTGAATGTGCACATAGTTTTGTCAACTGTTAAAGACTAATCAACAGCGGTTTGCAGTCAGTGACTGAAATTGCTAGAAGAAAAAAAAAAGCCTGTCAATTATGCAGTTATGTTCCACTTCAAAAATACTGTGTAGTTGCAAACAGACATTTGGCAAAAGAGTTGAACAAAAAACAAGACATGACATTCTAGGCATACAATTTTTCTTTTTCTTTTCTGTAGCATGATAGGTTCTGCCTGAAATTTGTTTGTTTTGTGAGATAAATCCTCTTCTCAAAAAAGCCAATGGTGTTATTAATGACACAAAGGAAGGGGCAACTGAGGTGGGATCATGCTAAGCTGAGGTTATTAAATGAATATGAGCTCTCATACAGAAAACTTCCCCAGTGGTTAACTAAGCTGTCACCATTTTAGTGCATCTGAGGAAATGTGCTCCAAGATTTATGTTAGTGTTGGCAAAGAAATGAACGAATTTTAATTCTCTCAACTCCTAAATTTGACATCAATCCAGAAACTTTGCAACTAAACTTATCTAAGTTTGCTGCACAGCCGATAATTACATAAAGAATGTCACATGGGAAGACAGCAGTCTACCTGGTATAAGTGTGAAAAGTGAAATTTAGGAAAAAAAACATTTTTACTTTTAAAAATGTTCAAGTCTTTCAAAAGTTCTCATTCCTAGAAGGTCATAAAAGGACTCACAGAAGATTTGTTTTTTCTGGTTGCCCAACTGGTTACAAAACTAGATTACTTCCTTCTACTTCTGCCAAAATAAATGTTATTAAAATACTATATTCCCCATCTGCCAGTCAGAATCAAAGATCCATGAAAGATGATGTTTATTTGTACATGTGCACCTTTCCCACCATAGAACTCACATTAAATGCAACACTCAAGATAGTTTCAGCTGCTTTGTGAAACTGGTTTTCTCACATCATCTTTCTCAATCATAATATGGAAAATATTATTGCCCGTCCTAAAATAAAAATTCTTTTTCTCAGCAGTTTATTTGAACTGAATTTTTCTTCCTCAGATGACCAAATATTTATTTGTCACAGTGATAATAAAGGTATGATTAATTTCTGATTTTGGAAATAGTGAGAGACTTAAAAATGTCAATTTTCAGCAGGGCGCAGTGGCTCACCACTGTAACCCCAGCACTTTGGAAGGCTGAGGTGGGGGAATCACAATGGCAGGAGTTCGAGACCAGCCTGGTCAATATGGCAAAACCCCATCTCTACTAAAAATACAAAAATTATCCGGGCGTAGTGGCGGGCACCTGTAGTCCCAACTACTCAGGAGGCTGAGGTAGGAGAATTGCTTGAACCTGGGAGGCAGAGGTTGCAGTGAGCTGAGATTGTGCCATTGCACTCCAGCTTGGAGGACAGAAAAAAAAAAAAAATCTCAATTTTCTTGGAGAGTATTGCTTCAAAGAGGAGGATTCATGCTGGGAACAAGGAAAAGATCCAACTGATTCTCTACTGAAAAGATGGATATGATCAAGTAGATTTCCAGTGAGGAAGAAAATATTAGTGCTATGCAGTTTGGTGCTGGAAAAAAGCCCCAATTCACACACTAGTTTAAATAATTTTAAGTAGCTAGGTTTTAAAGGTATGTTTTAAATTGTAATTGTAAAAGAAAAAAGTTTTTGAAATATTTGATGATGTTAACTTGTGACCCAATATACTACTGTTGTTTGAAAATGAAACAAAGCAAAAGCAGACAAGCAAAGTCTATCTCTGTTTTTATTGCTGCTATCTTTTGGATTATGCCAAAAATTGATTTTGCCAATAGAGGGCAATAGTCAAACTAGGATGGCTGCATCTATCATTTTTGCAACTTCTAATGAGGTAAAAGGACACATAGAATCCTCATCTACTTTTATGAATATTGCTGTGTAATTGCAGTGTAATTATGGCACACAACAGCTTCAGAAAATTATCTTTCAAGAAAACAGCTGGTTCTTTTTAACAAACCGAGATGAAATCTAGTCAATTAAAAAAAAGTCCAAAGAAAATATTCCCCCAATATATGCTGATATAATAAATGACAAAAAAAGAAATATCATAAAAATGTTAAATGGATAAATCATAGCTACTGATATGAAAAATAAGACAAAGTACAAACATAAGAAAATTAGAAAGGTAGGAGATACTTCTGACACATTGTTTTATATTACAATCTAAATGGACTTCTTAGAAAGATTTTCAAATATGTTTTTTATTTTTTGTTTTCATTTGTTTGTATAATTATGTAAATGCATGGATATATACTTCATATATGAAATACATGTACAAACATGCAAACAGATTTAAAGCATAAGATTTTTTTAATCCAGTGCTCAGGAAAAATTTTAAAAATGACTAAATTTGGGCACTTACTCTAAATTTATAATTATATTAAACATTTTGTTATGTCAATAAGCCAATACATGAGTGTCTCATTCTATAAAAACTCTATATACAATAATTTGAAGGTTCTAAAGTCATTAACAGAATGATCAATAATAAATAATCCATTTTGACAAATAGTTTATTTCAATGTTACTTTAAAAGTCACGCCTTTTAGAACGGCATAGAGGTGATTGGATTTATGAAAGAATGAAATTCCCAAGGTCAGAAACATAAATACTAGCATTTAAATTTTCTCGTCTTCCACCTGATTGATATTTTCAGGTAGTCAAGTTACATTTAAACTCTCGGTATAAGAAATAAGAATTGGTGTTTTCTTGACTCACTGAATGGCATCTCATGGCAGTTCCCTGTCATCGAAGGCAAGTATCTCTTACGACCCTTACGTTCATGAATTATTTTAATTAACAACAAACATTAACTGAAGGTATATTTTTTAACCTCAGAGGAATTGGTCCCTGACCAATGTGGTTAAAATTGAAACAAATGAGTACAATATATAAAATTATAAACACAAATATGTATACTTACATATATAGTATATCTATATGTATATATGGCATGTACCTGTATTCAAATAGATATAGAGAGAGAAAATCAAATAATAATTGTATTTTATGTTTTTTTGTTTGTTTTTAATTGCACAAAGTAAGTTGAGAATCTACCAATAATACTCAGTGGTTCTCAAGTGTGGATCCTGGACCATTAACATCATTACCCCTGGGAACTTCTTAGTTCCCAGTCTGTCTCCATCCCTACCGGCCTGAATCAAAATTTCTGACAACGGTCTCCAGCAATCTGTGTTTAAACCAGCCTCCATGTGATTCTGATGCACGTTGAAGTCTAACAAGCACTTCTTTTAGTAAATATAAGTTATTTTCATAAGTATTATAATTTGGACAGTATGAATTCCTGATTTCATCCTGGCTCCAGGCTTGTTTTTGGGCAAGTTCTGAATTTGGGTATAGTTAAAATGTTTTTATCAGATACATTGGTTCTTTATTACTATTGACCAAATCTTTCCAAAACTGGGTTTGTAATTAAATCTTTACAGAAACATTCTTACATTAGCTATGGAATCTAGGCCTCATTATTTCTTAATAATAATCTAGAATTCAGAAAATTAGAAGACTTGAGACCAAAAAGGTTAAAAAAATTACCAAATATTAGAAGGGAGTTTGATAATAAACTTGGGTTTAAAATCCAAATCTTCTAACTTCTATTGGAATTTCAATTGTAGTAGATTGGAAGCTATGGATTTTAACTAATTTTCTGTATCAATGTTAAGATAGCTGTCAAATAACTCATAATAGACATTTTTATACTACACACATTTTCAAACTTGCTGAGTATTTCACAGAATACATTTTTCAGACTAAGTACTTCCATGTTTCCCTGTCATTGTCTGCATGTAAGAATAGTTTCTCCCAAAGTCAAGATGATGTCTTTTTTTTGAGATACCCAATAGCTGTAGCGAAGGTACAAGCTCATACATATTTTCCAACACTAGGGAGCAAAGGATGCTTAATTATCAAGTGCAGATCTTCCTTCTTGCTGTCTGCTTGCTTATTTCTTCTAAGAGCTATTGTTGTTCACCAAGAGGTGTTGCTGTCCTCAGCTGCTAGCCAGGAGAATGTGAAATTTAAGACCACTTGTTAACTTTTCTCAGTCACTGGCATATCCTTTTGAGACAATTATAATTGTATGATTTCCCTCTGCCTAATTAACTGTATCCCTCCTATGAAGTTGTTGAATTCAAGGATTAGTCTTTTCTGTTTAATTTATTTTTTATTTACTTATTTATTTTTGTCCTCAGAGCCTGGCACATGATAGGTGCCTAACATTAGTGTCAAGTAAATAAAATAATTGAATGAGAAAAAAAAGATATTCAGTTTTGCAGAATTAACTCTCTAATGAAAAGATGATTTTCACATAAAATGTACACATGCTTTGTGATAATATGATAAAAGAAAGATATATCTGTGCATATTCGAATTTATTTTTAACAAAATTATCTCAATGCTTGTGACTGCATCCACAGTGCTAAATGTTTATTTGCTATTATGGGTGAAACCTGTGTTGCTGTGGACCACATAAGCTTTAAAGGAAATGAAGGGCCATCATAAAATTAATAGTTCGTGTTGTTTAGCTCCTAAATTTCAGTCCTTCAATTGTTAGCCGCTGACTGCTAGTTGTTTTTTGTATGTTTGAACTGTTTCTTTAGCATAGCATATGACGTAAATTTTTCTTCTCTTTTGTCTGACTTCCAGTGTACAAGATCTTGTATGTTCATAATATGGCTGCAAAAGTCATGCATTAGATCACTAAAATCACAAAAGAATACTGCCTACTTTCCCTACAGATTCAGCTGAAAGCAGCTTCATCTCAATCTGTTCATTGTCTTAATGAATTTGCATCAAACCTTATTCAGCAATATACTTTTTGTTTTCTATCGGCAGCATTGTTGGCTGTTTGATATTCTTAATCTTGACCACTGCTCCTCAAACTTTTCTACTGACACATTCTTGCAACCAGAGGCAAGTAACAACTACGATTTCTGTGGGCTTTGCTTTATTTTACAATCTATGCAAAGTTCCATAAAAAAGTAATGCTTTCATATTAAAATAATGTTTTAAATTGCTTTACGTCAAGTGGCAATTGTTTCCTCCAAAAAGGTATGCTACATGTTTCCTGTGCGATTTTAATAACTAGGAGACACATACTAGCATACTGTTGTGAGTACTCATGCCCAATTTCAGGAGCTTATCCTTGCTTAAATTTTAGTCAAAGAGTTCATTAATTTTTTTATCAAGGTTTATTGGAGATTTCTACATTAGAAGTCAACTATCAATGGAAGCTTAAGTGTGGGACAATCTGAATAGTAACATCTTGCCGTATTGAATATTGTTCCCCACTCCCACCAATTCTGAATCTTTATCCTTGGAAATAGCAATTTACCATTAATTAAGAAACTTATTGTGAGAAACTTTCGGAATATCTATGCTGCCAATTCGCAATATATATTCAGATTTTTTGAATTTCAAAGTAAATTTGGCTTAGATCCTTAAACAAGGATTCATCAAATACCAAGAACACATATTGAGGCTGCAATTTTCCAACCAAAAAGCATCTATACTTTGGCTATGAGTGTAATACTCCATGAATTTGAATAGTCATTATACTTGTTGAATTTAACTCTGCTGTCTAATCATGAGACAATAAATATCACAACAATCTTGTTTTATCTTAAATTTTTAATAAAACATAATACTATTTATATCTGCAGAACTGTCTTTTCAATGCATGCATGATTAATTCCATCTTAAAGGGTAAATGTACATTTAATTACAAGAAATCTGTTAATATTTGAGTAATTTGACTAACAAAGAATGAGAATACATTCAAACAGATGACTATAATAAATTATATAAAACATAACATTATTAAACTACAAAGTTATAAAATTATCAGAAAACTATTGTGAAGAAGTATTCAGTTGTCAAGACTTTATCAACATTACATAGGCAAAAGAACATGGTTATGTATTATGACTTATTGCATAATACTGGAAAGAGTTTATGAGAGATTTCTGAGAAACAGGTAGGCATTGCTATAAACTTACATATCCTTTCTGAGAATGCAAGTTAACTGAAATATCAAGTGGATAAATATTTAATTCTTGTCTAGAAGACAAGATAAATTAACTAGAATAATAGCTATATGAAAATGCACTTGGAATGATGTGCAGCAGTGGTTAATACCACATGAGGGAATATAGGCAAATGGTTTAATTGAACTAAAAAAATAAAATTGCATCAAAGTTCACAGTTCTAGAATGTCTAAACCAAAGTCAACTTTTATTGATATTTAAAGCAGTGAGACCACTTTCATCGATCAATTTTGTGCGGTAGATGATGCACTATGAGAGATACATCCATAATGTGCTGTACAAAGCATTCTAAGTAATGTTAGCAATATATTAAAAATCATGTTGATGTTCAAAACAAGTTTTGGCTGATAGTTAAATTTTGAAACAGATGACTTTAAATAGTTTCGGAACTTATTACACGGTGGATTTAACATTAAAAGCAGAACTTGCATTCCTAAAAATTGATTTAATTTTTAGATAAAAAGTTCCTTTTGATGTAGACTATTGAAAGTAAAATTTGCTAATGCTATGTAGACCAACATTTGAGTTCCTTCTGTGTATAGAAGACTGAATTATTTGAGAATTTAGACAAGAAATATTCAATGTAGCCTTATTGAATTAAACTTAAAAGAGAAATTTTAAAAAGTATATATATGTACATGTACATATACATATATACATACACATTATACATAAACACATACATGTAAATAAACACTAACAATGTTGCTAATTCTTCTCCTTTGTGTTTCTAAAAATTAATAGTAGCACTAAATTATAATACTAGTTTTTGATGGGACAATATGAGTCATAACCAGATTATTTTTGTTTTATCCAAACTCTTGTGTTGTTACAGATTACTATAATTTCAATTAAATATAGAATCATAACAAATTTTCTTTCTCACCATCGAACAATCACACCTTCAAAAACATTAAACTGTTTTCATACTAAATAAGAAATTTAGGAACCTCAACCAAATGAATAATGCAAACACACTAAAAGCTGGAAAACTCTCTTCACTGTGGTTATTATTATTAATTTGAAGGTAATCATGTTGGGTATGGGAATATAGAACAAAGATGAAAATTAATATAGTTCTTTGTGCTTCTTTTCTTCTTCCTTCCCTTGCCTCCTCCTCCTATTTTTAAGGAAAATTTTTGTTAGTTTGATTTCTTACATTGACTAACGCCATATAGGGTGGCATAAGTAGCACTAAGGGTACTGGATTATAAGAAGAATTTTCCAGAAAATGACAGGAGAACTAAGGATGAGGGAAAAACAAGTCTGGGGAAGGAGAGATTATTAAAGGATTTTGATGTTTAAGTAGTGTGTGCTTAGCTACATGCCACACAGTGTAGGACTTTAGGAAAACAGGGGGGAATCATTGTTTTAGAAAGTTTTGCTGAGTTTGGCTCTACAAACACATTTTCTGACTTGTTCAGTTGTCAGCCTGTCCTCCAGCCTCTACCACCTCTCCTTCCTTCTCTTCTCTACTAATATTTCCCCTCTTACACTTTCTTTTCTCCTACTTGTGTTTCATACAATTCGCATGTAAACTAAGGTTCCATTGCTGTTTGAGAATAACTTTTGTGGAGGAATAAGAAAGTGTAGCTTAAGGGAAAGCAAAATGTGCAAATGGGAAGATGCAGCATGTCAGAGCACAAAGGGCCTTTGGGCTTTATAAAGGCAATGGGTTTACAGAATGCCTTTATGCACAGAGTGCTTTTTCTTATTGAAGTTTCCTTTACAAGCACCTTTCTCTATTGTTTCCTCCATCTTCAACTCTGCAGATATCTTCATTGGGGAAGCCTGTCATCTTGGTAACGTAACGTTTGCATTAATATAGGACTATGGCAATTTCTTAGAGTTCTGAAGCCCAGGTAGCACATTTGAATTCTGACCTTTGTTTCCCGGAAAACAATGAATTATTCTGATGGTTGATATTTAAGTCACTGAAGTAGGCCTAGGGGGGCAAATTAGACTTTTCTCTTGCTTTCTATCAGATTTTTATGCAATTTCCTCTCTAATCACATCTATTCACATTCACTGGGGCTGTTGTACCTACTGTGTTCGAGCACTGCACTGTGTGTTTCACATAATAATCATATTTAAACCTTAGCATGCAAAATTGCATATAATGCAAACCTGCTGTATCTTCCACTTTGGGTCTTCATCTGACAGGGTGTACCACCCATTTCTACCTATATTTGCTTTCTTATTTTTTCACCCTGCAAGTATCTCAGGTTTGATCAGTGCTTTATAAAGTCAGTGATTTGTCTTCTCATTCAAAACGGCATAGTCATGTGATCTACTAAAAACTCTTCTGTGGTAACTGATTTATCACTCTTATCATTTAATTCAATGCATAGAGCTGAAATTTTGGTTTAATAGTTAAGTGCACTCAAGAGGATTTCCCACATTAATGCAGGGCTATGGCAATTTCTTACAGTTCTGAACTTTTAAAATTGACAGAATACAATGTTGTCATTACATGGTATGAGTTTTCTGATGGAAATATGTTAATGAAGGTTAATATATGGCGTTAGCTTTATTATACTTTGTAAATGTATACAAATGAAATAAAAGCAGAAATGAAACAAAAGAGAAACTACCTAGTTCTGAAGGCAGTGAAGACATTTTTTGGCCTTAGGCCGAAACAGTGCTATGTGAGGAAGATCAAGTGTCAAAAAAATGCTGTGAAGAGTCAACACGCATTTGGGGGTGGGGTAGACAAAGTACAATATTCTTCTGTAAGTATTTAAGAAAATAGATAATTTCTTTCATCTCTCTATTCCTTGAATTGCAGATAGCCATAATACTAGGCAAATACAATTCTTTCAATATGATAAGTATTTAAGACAAACTGTTTTGTGAATTTGGTGAAATTGTTTTCTTTTTCTTCTCTCTCTCCATTCTTTTATATATATATATGGGCTGGGATTTGCTATTATGAAACACGCAAAAAGCTTATATTTTCAAAAGTTTAATATATTTTGCCATTTATGAGGAGTCAGGAAAAGTATGTCCTAGTTTGATAGAACCACTATTTAGGTCTTATGTTAAATGTAATAATCCATAAAAGACATTCTAACTTGATCAATTATTTTAAAAGTAGTTATAAACTTGGTAGTAACAGTTTTCTGTGCTATATGTTTGGCAACATAATCTAAATAGACTTTAGGGGAAACCATATTATAGTATGAAGACCTCTCTTACTGACTCAGAAAAGCAAGGTAAAAATAGAGACATTTATTATTTTACTCTCCTGATTCTGTTTTAGTATTTGTTGGTTATGAAACTGCTGTCTTCATTATAAACATCAGAGTTACAGGAGGAAATATGTGCCTTGGGTGACCTAATAGATAAAGATGAGAAAACATAGCTTTGAAACTTTATTCATAATATTTTACATGTACTTGTTGGAGATCAAACTAGTTAGCTTTTTGAATAGTTATAGAAACCATTTCTCAAAGAGGAATGTCCACTGATGGAGTTTAGGACATGCTACCACAAAATATGATATCTTAGCACACTGAGTATTTTAAGCCAAAGGAAGTCCAGAAAACTGCAGAAGCTGGATAGTCTTCCTGATGTTTTTTTCCATCCTTTTCTCCTTTTTATTTTTTTTCTTAGATACAAGGTCTTACTCTGTCACCCAGGCTGTAGTGTCATAGCACAATCATGCTTCACTGGGCTCAAGCAATCCTCCCACCTCAGCCTCATACTCCTAGGTATAGACACATGCCATCACACTCACCTCGTTTTTTGGGTAGAACTGGATTCTTGCTACATTGCTCAGGCTAGTCTCAACTCCTGACCTCAAGCGATCCTCCCTCCTCAGTCTCCCAAAGTGCTGGGATTATAGGCATGAGCCACCACTCTCAATCAACCACTTTTCTTTCCTGAAGCAGGCGATAAAAACTGACTGACCTTTTTCTGAAATAGTTCATCCCAGAGGGGCCCTCCCTATACTCAGAGGAAAAGAATACTCTTATCTCTGAAGACACTGGGACACGGAGAAGACAATCTCAACAAACAAGACTTCCTAAGTGCCCCTGCAATTTATTACCATTATATCACACCATTGTCCTCCAATCATGTTGCACAAATATCTATAAAAATACAGTTTTCCCTGTTTCTTTGGTGTTTTCATTTTTAAACCTCCCGTGTTATATAAAACTTATGCTAAATAAATTCATATGCTTTTCTTTTGTTAATATGTCCTTTGTTATAGGCATCTCAGCCATGAAATTTGTAATGGGTGAGAAGATATTTGTTGTCAAATCCTTTATCACAAACAAAAATAATTCTCTCAATAAATGTTTCTTATTTTACACAGTATCTTTAAAGTTTAACCCTACTTACTACAACATGTGCAGTTTCTAAATTTATAAAATCAAAGTATTTCTCCAGATATGCTAGCCAAGCAAAATAAACAGCTATTTTAAAAATATTCCTAAATACCTCATGATACTATGATGATAATAATAATAATGGCCTTAGTATGCTTGAAATTTAAATACGAATAATAAAATTATAATTGCATTGCTGTGTCACTAAAATAAGAGTTGAATGGTTAAGACACATTGAAGAAAGAGGAATAACACATTTTCTTTGTTTTTAAAATATCATTTATTATAAGATGTGACAATTTAGTAACATCTGTTTATAGAAGAAATTACAGTAAATGAATTTATAACTTATTGGTATATTAGAATTTCATAACTATTAAAATGTAGACATATGTATACATTATATTCACATATGTATATATAAATACACGTGCAAGCATACACACATACATACAGATAGTATTATTTCAAATAATTCTTTGCATGTTATGGATTCTTGGCATAATGAAGAAGAAGGAGAAAAATAGCTTAGTGTGAGAGTTCTCCAGGTGTAGTTTTTGCACTTTCAGATGTAAAATACAAAGGCAACGGTATTTGCATAGAACTGTTCTGCACATTTGCTATTTCAAAGAAACACTGTAATTAACACTATGGTTAACATGACTTATGCATGTTTAAATCGAAAGAAAAATAATATATTTAAAGTAAAGGGAAAAGTAAAAATATTCCGCCCTAATTGGCAGCTTTTTTCTGTATCAGCGTGGCCTCCTATGAAGGTTCCCACAACTCACAGAAGACTGTCGGCTTCTGCACGAACTCAATAGAGTTCTTGTCTTTTTATTTGATGTGCTTTGATGTTCAAGTTTGTTCTGCAGCTATTAACGTCTCCCCTGGCCTGGCTACTTTTTTTCTCTTTTCCAGAAATGTGTAGTCTTAATATGTCTTAACTCTCTTTCTGATGCCTGAAGCATTTGCATCAGGCAAATGCTTTCTGTTATTGGAGGGAACTATTCAAAATCAGCAAGCCTGTTGTTGAATGGCTCCATAAAAGTCAAAGTAATATTCTCAGATAAGTGAAGCTAACAGTTCTAGCAAGATGTTCTTTCCATCTAGAAGCAGTTTTCTTGCTTGCCATGGATGTTATCATATCTTTTGTGATTAATCAATTCAAAAAATTCCCAGTACTTTGGGAGACCGAGGCAAGCAGATCACTTGAGGTCAGGAGTTTGAGACCAGCCTGGCCAGCATGGTGAGACCCCATCTCTACTAAAAATACAAAAATTAGCTAGGCATAGTGGGGTACACCTGTAATCCCAGCTATTCGGGAGGCTGAGGCAGGAGAATTGCTTGAGCCTGGAAGGCAGAGGTTGCAGTGAGCCAAAGTCACACCACTACACTCCAGTCTGGGCAACATAGCAAGACCCTGTCTCAAAAAAAAAAAAAATTCCTGTGTGATTCACAGGCTACTTATACTTTATATTATATATTCTTTGAGGCCTGAAGATTTGTTTTCAGGGTATACTCTCTGAACAGAAGTTTTGATAGTTCCATTTTTTTCAAAAAAGTTTGTACAGGTTGAACCTAGACAAATCAATAAAGACAACCCTACCTGCAAAATAACCGTAGTCAAACGTACTTAAGAAAAAGCTACCACTAATTTAACAATAATTATAGTTTCTTCAAAAAGTTAGAAATGACATGTCAATGAAATAGCATTCTTATTCTATGGATAGTAGAACAGGGTTTTTGTGAAATAATTATAATCCAGCTTCTCAATCATTAAACTTCTTGAAAATATCTATAAACTGAATAAGAAGCAAAACAATTAGATATCTATCTCTCTGCAAAAATAATTGACAATGTGCCCACATCTACTTAGGCTAATGACTTATATTATTTTACACCATTTTCCAGTTTCTATGGTGTACATACTTGTAGCATAGGTAATTTCAAGTTACCAAATCCTTGTAAGTGGAAGGAAATATGTATACCTGGGTCTTAGGAGGTAGTACTAGCTACAGCCAGCACATCACAGATCTAAGTGATTGTTCTTGAATTTCCCATAATGTATAAAAAAATATGAAAATGTCAATGCAAAAAAGTTGAACTTAGGACTAAGAACTTTTAGTAATATAAGTTAAAGGTTTCTCAATTAAAATCTTAATACATGATGCTCTTTTATTTTCATAGCACTTTTTAATGTCTGAAATTATCAATTTTTATTGATGTTTATCTGCCTCCTCATAACTAACTGTGGAACTCCATAAAACTGGGATTAAATATGTTTTGTAGAATGTTTGTCTAGTAACAACAAATATATATAGCATATAATGGGCCCTACATTAGTATGTTAAATAAATAAGTCCACCTTTAAGTTAAAGTGTTATACATTTGGTTCTAAGTTAAATTAATGTTTCATTTTTAAGTAATTAATAATTTTATTTAAAAATTGTGGTAATATGGATTTGGGTGGATATTGTTAATCTTTACTCCCACTTTTTATGCAGGTATCTCTTTTGTAAAAAAAATAGCTTTATATTGAATTTTTAAAACTCCTTTTATAGACTACAAATGTCAATTTGGAAGCATACTCTGATGCCTATCTAAATAATAATGTTTTGACAGTAAAGTCCTACAGAAAATAAGCTGGACCATGTAACTTTACAACACAGAAATAGAAGGGGGAAAAAGAATTGAAAATCGTTTATATTGCAACTCTAACATAAAGTTAATTGGGGCTTATTTTAAAATTCCTTAACATTTCAATTGTAATTCCAAGCTGTGATATTTATTTATTTCATTCATTTTAAATATTAATTTAGCATTTACTGTGTGCTAGCATTTAATGTGTAGGTACCACAGGAAAAAATACAGAATACTAATTTTAGAGGAAAAATATTTTAAGAAAGATATGGAATATAAACAAGAAAATGAACAGCTAAATAACAATAATATGGACCCTGTGGAAAATATATGGAAGACAGGAACAATTCTATATTATTTATATTGGCCGTTTAGGGAAGTTTTCTTTGTAGAGTGACATTTCAGAAGAGACATGAAAAATATAAAGAAGTAGAAAGTTAGGTGGAACCGCAGGTATGAACACCTTTGGTTGGAATTAGTTTGGATTTTTTAGGGAACAATATGAATTCCACAGTGCCTCAAGAACTATGAGAATAGAAAAGACTGATGGGAGTTGATCCAAAGAGTAAGCTGGGTGATCTCACTTTGGCTCCTGTGGCTCTTGTTAAGGAGCTTGGATTTTATTGTAAATGTAATGGAGAAGTACTGTAGACTTATAAAGAGAGGAGTGATGAGATCTGAAGTAGAATTTTTGGAGATGTGTCTGGCTACTATATGGAGATATGAGGAGTAAGTTCTAGGGATACATGTAGAGCCTGGAAGTTCTTACAGATGAAGGATGATGGACATGTCAGAAATCATCTGAAAGTAGTTGCCAGGACTTGGTAATATGTATGGGTGATGAAGGAAAGGGCGATTAAGAATCACTTCTAAATTTGACCTGAGCAGCTAGAAGAATACTGCTGTTTATCAGATTAGGAAGACTGGTGTTAGAGTAAATTATGCCTACTAGGTATTTACTATATGAGTCTGCAGCTCAGGGTGGAAAATTAGAGCTAAAGATGTGTTCTTTGGAATCAATGATGATGACATTCGATGGTATTTATAGCCTCAAAGCCAGATGAGATCACTAGTAAGTATATACAGTTAGAGAAGAGGAAAAAACCCAAGAACTGAGCACAGGAGCACTCCAACCTTTAGTGACCAAACTAGTAAGAAGGTCTAGCAAAAGATAAGAAGTTGCAGCCAGGAAGAAAACCAGAGTATGATATAAAAGCCAAGCAAAAACACAATACAATATGACAACAAAATAACAACAAAAACGTGTTTCAAGAAGTAGTGAATTGAACTGCATCTGTTAAATCATGTAAGAAGAAACACAGGTTGAATTTGCAATTATATCGGAGGAATTTTATTTGAGTAGTGGAGAAGAAAATCCAATTCACCGAACTTAAGAGAAAGTGATGGAAAATAAGTAAACAGGAAGTGTATAAAATTCTCTTAAGCAGTTTTGCTAAAAAGAGGATTAGATAAATGGGCAAGAGCTGGAGAGAATTTAGACAAATGGGTTCAGGAAAGTTTTGTGGGTTTTTTTTTTTTATGTAACAAGATATATTGAAGCATATTTGTGTTTTGATGAAATAATCTAGTAGGACAGGAAGAGGTGAAAAAATGATAAGGAAAATCTTTGATGAGCCAAGAAGAAATTTAATTTAGTACACGAGTGGCTAGAGATAGAAGCAGAAAGAATATTCATTATAACAAGAGGAATGGAAATTTTAACTGGAGTTGGAAGAGATAAGATATGTCTCTTCTGATTACTGCTATTTTATCATTGAAATAAAAAAAAAAGTGAAGTTATCAGCTGACAATGGGAAAATTGAAAGGGTTGATGCAGAAGGTTAAAGAAACAACTACAAAACAGTCAACTCAAGCGTTTAAGAATAAATGAGGGTAGAATTACTAAGTACACTTACAGCCAGCATGGGATTTGCTGTCATGAAAGAAAATGAGATGAGAAAGCATAGGGGTGTGTGTATGTGTGTGTGTGTGTGTGTGCATGTGTGTGTTTTGCAACTTTACTCAAATGAAATCAAGGATAATATTTAACTTCTATGGAGAGTAATCCTTTCTAAATAGTCATATCATATTAAATAGTAGTGAAATATTTTTACTAATATTCCTGGATACAGGCATACTATAGGTAAAGAGCTTGTTAAATGTGGGTTTGGATTTCCTAGGAATGTATGCCTGAGGGAGAGATTCACAAAGCATTTGAACATGGATCAAAGGGCATGCTTTTAGTAACAAATCTATAATCTAAGTACAAGAAAGGAAGTGAGGAGATGGAGAAATAATAAATAGTGAAAAAAAGTGAGTAATCTTATGTTAATCATTTCTTAGAATGAGATTGTGGTAGTTTATTTGCAAATATGGTCATATAAATTATTTCCAGCTATGTATGCACACTCATTTTCAATGAGTTTTTACCACACCCATGAAAAGCAGAATCTATTTCACCTCTTGAATCTGGATTATCCTTGTGACTAGCCTTGGCCAACTGAATGCAGAGGAAGTGACACTGTGTAACTTCTGAACCTAGGCATCAAGATATCTCACAGCTTCTTCATTTGCCTTCTTGAAATGCTGCTACCACCATGTAGAAATCCAGGGCATGAGAGATCATGTATATGTGAGAGAGAGAGAGCGAGAAAGAGAGAGCGGGGGAGAGAGAGAGAGAGAGAGAGAGAGAAAGAGAGAGAGAGAGAGAGAGAGAGAGAGACCTAGCTGACACCTAGCATTAACCACCAGAAATTGCCAAAACACAAGCTCATGAGCTAATAAATTGTTATTTGAAGCTATTACATCTTAATGGTTTGTCATGTAGCAATAAACAATTGATACAGGGACATTAGAGTATACGAGCTAGAAAAATAAATTATAATGAGCTGTGCTAATTACTGCCCCAATTCAGTCCTGACCCCATCTAAATATCCTATCACATAAAGAACAAATTGCAATGCTTTCAATTTAACTTGAATTAAATAAGAGAAGAAGGGAAAGAATATAGTTAATATATACAATACAAATACACAGATTAAACACTGAAGCTTTTTATTTTATATTTGTAAATGTTCTAGAGAACTCATTACACACAACAATCTTCACATTCATCAGTACAGACTAACACATTCAGGGATAGGAGCCACTCACTTCCCGGAAACTCCTGCATCAGTTGGCACTTCAGCACAATCCACTACAAGAAGTGGTTTGTTTAATACTACTATGGATAAATAACAGCCAATTTCCCCTTGGAAAGGAGCTCAACCCACTTTCAAGCCCAATCATATGAACAACCACATCCTACAACTTCATATTGGAGTCTCTTTGTTGGGGCAACTCCTGATACCAATTTCTATATTAGATCCATTCAGCAAACAGAAGCCATACCAGTTATTTGAAAAGAGAAAACTTAATGTAAATAATTGTTAACTGGTTTTCTGAAAGCCTAAAATGAGATCCCTAAAGTATCATAATTATAGCAATTACAAAGAATAGTTAACACCCATGGAGTTGAAAGGATGGAGAAATTATATTTAAGTTATTCAAGTTTATAGGAAAGGACCCTAAGAAGCCAAGACTAAAACCTTTGATAAGGAGGTCCTGCACAGCTAATGTCAGTGTCTCCAATCTTGGAATCTTATAAGCCTGGAATCCTGAGTTCTAAAAATAGGGCACCAAGTTATTTAGTGTTGGTCTCTCTAGGAGTGAGACAAAATGAAAATGATTATGCCAGGGTTGGAAAAATGGCAAACCATATGTAACTGCTGGTGTAAGAAGAAATTTTTCCTGCTTGGGTGAAGAAACATTGCTGTAGTGACTCAAAGCTACAAGCAGATAAAGAGCTCAAAGGATGCCACAAAAACAGCAACAAGCAAGTCCCTCTTCTTCATCCAGGCTTGTAGTCTCTCTCTGGAGCATCTTTTGGGAAGAGCCAATTATTGAGCCAGGAAGCAGAGCAGAGATGTGTTTTGCAGATTTCTAATTTCAATATCACAAAACAGAGTCTAGAAGAGGGAGTATAGAGATGAAGACAATACCTTAATAAGCTGAGTACAACCTGGAGAATAAGAAAGAAAGAGATTAGGGTAGGTAAGACAAATCTGAGAGTTTAAGTCCAATATTAGAGAGGGTTTAGTGGTGCAACCCTTTCGGTTTAGGTTGAAACCCTCTACTGCAACATCAATGACAAAAGATCATTTCTAGCAGGCACTGCAGCCCAGTTTAGAATCATCTTGTTCTATAGAATGACGTTAAATTGTTTTCAGATTGTAACAGCCCAAAGTATTAATAGAGAACAAATAGAAATTGTGTCTGTAATAAGGTAATATCATCATTGGCATTAAATTATTTCTACAACAATTTTTGAAGAAAATACTTTTCAAAACATAAATATTAGTCAGAGTATGACTGAGGACTGGCAAGAAGAATATAAAATATATGACTCAATAAAGACAACCCACACAATTTTTTAAAATGGCATATATACTGTAAATAAAAACATGAAAGAGTGATTAACATCGTTAGTTATCAAGCAAATGCAAATTAAAACTGCAGTTGAATACCACAATGTATCCACAGGAATGAATAAAAATAAAGATTGTAGACACCAACTGTTGGTGATGATATGAAACAACTAGGATTTTCATATAACATTTGTGGGAATGCAAAATGGTATAAACTCTTCTGAAAAAGGCTTGGTAATTTCTTATAAACCAAAGCACATGATTCCAAGTCTAGGAATTTACCCAAGAAAAATGAAAACATGTCCACAGAAAAACTTGAGACAAATGTTCACAGCAATTTTTTTCATAATTTCCAAAACCTTAATTATATCAAGGTATCTGTCAATAGGAGAGCAGATTAACTAATATACACCTGTGCAATGGAATACTACTCAGTAATAAAAAGGAATACACTACTGATACATGTAAAAACATGGATGAAACTCAAAAACATTAAACTGAGTGATACAAGCCTTCTAACACAAAATACACATATTATATGGCTGTATTTTTATATAGTTGCAAAAAACTACAACAAATGTATTATGAATGAAAACAAAATATAATTTTAGCTTTAAAATGGGGTCAGAAATTGATTTGGAAGGGTCATGAAGGAATTCTTTGGGGAGATGATAGTGTTACATATCTTGATATGGGCTTGAGTTATGTGGGACACTTTTTTAAAAAAAATCTCAAAATAAATCTATTTTATTATGTTAGAGTCTTAACAAAAAGAAAATAAAATCTATAAATATCAAACTATAGTTAACTTTATGTATATCAAAAATATAATGGAGTAGAATGTTGATATTTTCAACTTTGTAATTGATAGTAAATAAGCTACGGACATAAGAGGAAATGTGTGAAATGGTAGATATGTGATAGTAATCAAGTAAACATACTAAAATGTTAATAGTGAAATATAGGTAGTGTGTATATGCGTATTTACTGTAACAAACTTTTAACATGCCCTGTGCTGAAAACTTTATTTATTTTTATTCTTTTATTTATTTACTTTTTGAGACAGGGTCTCACTTTGTTGCCCAGGCTGGAGTGCAGTGGCGCAATCTTGGTTCACTGGAACCTCCACCTCCCGAATTCAAGCAATTCTCCCACCTCAGCCTCCCAAGTAGCTGGTACCATAGGCATTCACCACAATGACCAGCTAATTTTTATTATTTTTTTGGTAGAGACAGGGTTTCACCATTTTGGTCAAGGTGGTCTCCAACACCTGACCTCAAGTAATCTGTCCACTTCAGCCTCCCAAAGTGCTGGCATTACAGGCATGAACCACCACACCAAGCCCTGAAAACTTCACATAACAAAAACTGTAGAAAAAAAGAATACTATGCACAGCAGGAGACCAGTCACCATGAACACTAACTAGAAGAACAAACAAATAATAAACACAGGCCAACAAGATTTTAAGATTGGAGTTAGTCAAAAACTGGAAAATGTATTCTTAAAATATTTAAAGAAATAAGCAAGACTGATAATTTTATTAGAGAACTGGAAATTATTTTTTGAGAAGACCTTAGCATGTTTGAAAGAAAACCAAACATACATTCAAGAAATAAAATTGAAATAAGAACTGAGAAGATGGATCCAAGGACAGATTTAAATTAACTGAAGGGAAAGTTGATGTACTGCAAAATATATCAGAAGAAAACTCTGAACTTAGCATAGCAATAAAACGAATAGGAAAAACAGAAAGCAATCAGAGAAAAAAGTAAGATCTCATGTGTGTATGATTGGTGTCTCAAACTAAGAGGAGACATCTGAGCAAAAAACAATTCTTAAAAAAATACATGGCTGGAAAATTTCCAAAATTGATGAAAGACATCAAACCACACCGGCAAGGAAACCTTCAAGCCCCAAGCAGAGTAAATGCAAAGAAAACCACCCTTAAGCACATCTTACCACAACTACTAAAAATACATTGACAAAGGACATGTAAGAAGTAGTGAAAGGAAAATTGCCTTCATAAAAGATTTGACTTCTCAACAATGTAACCTGAAAATTATCCTTAATTAAGTTTTAAAAAGCCAATAGAAAATAGATATCCAGGGTTATTTCTAAAAGTAGAAAAAATTACCCCCAAAATATAACTAAATGTTATATTTTGAATATTCCTTGAGAAAGGAATGCGGTATAATGAGAATATTAATTGTAATCATAAATATGAATAAATATTGGCTTTATCAGGCAATAATAGTAATATAATCAAAATAAGTAAGCCCAACATAAGTAATAAGTCAAAGGAAATAAATGGATTATAATGTTCCAAGATCTCTTATTGTCAGAAAAGAGGCAAATGTACCAATTAACAAAATTAACAAGAAACATTTATGTGTCAGTGACACATATTGTAATTCCAGGGTAAACATACAAAAAAACATCAAAAGTTCATAAGTGGCAAACAGAGAATATTGAGAATAATAAAATCATCAAATAAAATGAGGGTAGAAAGAATGGAAAAGAAATAAAAACAAAGCAGAAACTCCAGAAATAGTGTACTAAGATATATATTTAAAACAAGTTTATCAGTATTTGTGTTACATGAGTGAGTTAAAATATCCAATTAAAATAAAGCATTATCACACTGAAAAAGTGTATACCTTGTTTAGAAAGGAAATAGACAAAAATATTCATACACATAAAAGTGAGAAACTGGAAAAAAATACAGCATGTAAAAAATTAAACAAAATAGGACTTGTAGCTACACTAATACTCAACAAAGTGAACTTTAAGCTAAAAAGATTTCTGAAGATGAAAATTAATACTTTACAAATCACAAACATCAATTAATTCAGGATATTAAATTACTCTTAAAATATATAAAACAAGTAAAAAGATACATGCTTATTGGTTGAAGGCTAGAAAATTTCAATTTGATAGAAGGAATAAGTTCAAGAGATGTACTGTGCAACATATTGACTGTAATAAGTAACAATGTATTGTATTCTTGAAAATCTTTAAGAGAGAAAAAATACATATCAAACAGATAAAGTATAATTATACCAGAAGATTTTTCCCACATTTCTCTCATTAACTGAAAGTATAACTGACTGACACAGGAAACAGTCAGTAAGGCTGTAAAAAATTTGAACATCATTGAATACGTGGACCATAAAGCTATCTAGAATACTCAGCTAACATCTAGAGAAAACACATACTTCCTAATGGACATGGAACATTTACCATATGCTGGGCCATAAAGAAAATCTCAACAGATTTTATATGATTTAAATTGTGTTCTTTGACGTCAGAGGAATTAAGTTAGAAATCAGTAACAAAAAGAGAACTAGAAATTAAAAATTAAGCAACATACTTCCAAGTAATCTAAATCTAAAAAATATGTCCAGTATTATTAATAATTGGAAAAATGCAAATTATATTTGTAATGAGATACCACCACACCCATCAGAATTGCTAAAGTTAAAGATTGACAATATTTAATTTGAAGAGGACTTGCAGTAATTGGAATTCTCAAACATACTGTTAGGAGTGTAAATGAGTGTAATGATGGTCCTCTCTTTTGCAGTGAGCACTAAAGCTCAAAATACATAGGCTTGTCACTCAACAATTCTGAGTATAGAAGACTGCATAAGTTCACCAAAAATGATAGACAAAAATGTACACTATAGCATTGTTCATAATAGCAAAAAAATTTAAGACACAAAATTATAATATATTCCTATGACTACATAGTGTACATATAGAAAGGAGACTGAACAAATGATAACTATACACAAAATGTGGATTAATCTTACAAACATAAACTTGAGCAAGATATTCCAGACACAACAGAGTATACAATATCGGATCTCATTTATATTAATATAAAGTTCAAACACAGTGAAAACTTGACTATAGTTGTAGAAGTCAGGATTGGAATTACATTGTGAGCAAAGTGGAGGAATTAAGGTGGAATGTAGGGATGGGAGACAGTATGGAGAAAGAATTCTGGAGTACCCGATGTGTTCTATTTTCTGATTTGAGTGATTGTTACATGGTCTTGTTCACCGTATGAAACTTCATCTATGTGACAGTCTTTATGTGCCTATGTTTACTTATGTTATACCTAATTTAAATAGTTTTCTTTTCTAAAAAAGTCAAGTTGAGGAGAAAATAGTGGAACATGAGAACAACAGTGGATATACACACCCTGCCAAAAAATTAAATTAAACCATGCAGTAAAGTTCTCTGCCCTCCAGCCAGCCCTTTACTTGTAATACGTAGGCCACCTAAAAGTAGCTGAACAACACTGGCATACTCAAAAGTACTGAAATGACCAGTATATCCAGAAAGCCAGGGGATCAGGATAAAGAAGTGGCTTAGTCTGGGACATAATGACTTTGTGACTAATGGTGACAGCCATGGATATCAGAAAGAGATGGTAGCATTGTTCTCCAAATTGACAGCTTATTGGGACTTATTAATAGGTTGGACTTAGACCATAGTTTAGTACAATAAAGACCAAAAAACAAACACACAAGGCAGCAGTTGTTACCTTATGTGTTTGTATTCTTTCTTATGTCATCATTATGTCCCTAACACAAAATTTTGACAAAAATAATCTTTCAACAAATGTTTGCTCATTTGAGTTGTTTATAATTAACAGAAATAACAGTTCTTACTAGAATTTGGGGGCCCTTGATAGTTGATATATTCCATCTTAGAAGAGGAAAATCAAGATGTCCAAACAAAAGACTCCACTGATTGACAACCCCCCTCCCTTGGAGGATCACTGAATTTAACAACAATCTACACAAAACAAAAGCACCTTCATAAAAGCCAAAAATCAGGTGAGCACTCACACTACTTGGTTTTAACTTTATATCACTAAAAAAGGCACTGAAGAGGATAGGAAAGATAGTCCTGAATTGCCTACAGTACCCTTCTCCCATCCACAGGCAATGGCCACATGGTGCTGACAAAGAATCTCTGTGCTTAAGAGAGGGAGAGTGTAATAATTGTGAGATTCTGCACTGAACTCAGGGCTGTCCTATCACAAGCAAAACCAGGCTGAATTCAGCTAATGCCTACCCACAGAGGGAGCATTTAGTCCAGACCTATCTAATACGTCTGGCAACAGACTTTTCAGTGGAAACTTTATAAGTCAGGAGAGAGTGGCATAACATATTTATTGTGCTAAAGGAAAAAAATCTTTTACCAATGAAGAGCATATCTGGTGAAAATAATCCTTCAAACATGAAGGAGAAATAAAGACCTTCACAGACAAACAAGAGCTGAGGGATTTCATAAACACCAGACCTGTCCTACAAGAAATGCTAAAAGGAATACTTCAATCCGAAAGAAAAAAAATGTTAATGAGCAATAAGAAATAATCTGTAGGTTCAAAACTCCCTGGTAATGGTAAGTACACAGAAAAACACAGAATATTATAACACTGTAACCGTGGTGAGTAAACGACTCTTATCTTAGAAAGACTAAGAGATGAACCAATACAGAATAATAACTACAGCTTTTCAAGATGTGGAGAGTAAAATGAGATATAAATAGAAACTATAAAAAGTTAAAAAGCAGGAGGAAGAAGTTCAGTTGTAAAGTTTCTATTAGCTTTCTATTTGCTTGTTCGCTTATCCAAACAGTGTTAAGCTGTTGTCAGCTGAAATAATGAGTTATAACGTAGTATGTGAAAGCCTCATTATAACTTCAAATCAAATATTATATGACAAATATACAAAGAACAAAAAACAAGAAATTAAATCATACCACCAGAGAAAATCACCTTCAATAAAAAGAAAGACAAGAAAAAAGGAAAGAAGAGAATACCTCAAAACAACCAGGAAACAAATAACAAAATGGCAATAGTAACACTGAATGTAAATGAAATAAACTCTCCAATCAAATGACATATAGTAGTTGAATGATTCCAAAAAATAAGACCTAATGATCTGTTTCCAACAAGAAAAACACTTCACTTATAAAGACACATGTAGACTGAAAATACAGAGAGAAGTAGCTGTACTTATATCAGAAAACATACATTTCAAGATAAAAACCATAAGAGGAGACAAAAAAGGTCATTCTATAATGACAAAGGGGTCAATTTAGCAAGAGGATATGACAATTGTAAATATATATGCACCCAACACTGGAGCACCAAATATATGAAGCAAATATTACTGGAGTTAAAGATAGAGATAGATCCCTATACAATAATAGCTGGAGACTTCAACACACCACTTTCAGAATTGGAAAGGTCTTCCAGACAGAATATCACAAAAGAAACATCAGTCTTAATCTGCACTATAGACAAAATAGACCTAATTGATAGTTACAGAACATTTTATCCAATGACTGCAGAATACATTCTTTTCCTCATCACATGGATTATTCCCAATAACAGATCATATGTTAGGTCACAAAACAAATCTTACAATATTCAATAAAATTGAAATAATATCAAGCATCTTCTCTGACAACAATGGAATAAAACTAAAAGTCAATAACAAGAATAATTTTGGAAACCATACACATACATGGAAATTAAACAATATGCTCCTGACTGTCCAGTCAATGAAGAAATTAAGAAGGAAATTGAAAATTTTCTTGAAACAAATGATAAATGGAAACACAACATACCGAAACCTATGGGATACAGCAAAAGCAGTACTAAGAAGAAAGTTTACAGTTATAAGCACCTACATCAAAAAAGAAAAAAACTTCAAATAAACAGTGCATTGTAAAGAACTAGAAAAACAAGAGCAAACCAAATCCAAAGATAGTAGAAGAAAAGAAATAATAAAGATTAGAAAAGAAACAAGTAAAATTGAAATGAAGAAAACAAAACAAAAGATTAATGAAACAAAAGGTTTTTTTTTTAATTATAAACAAAATTAAAACTTTAGTCAGGCTTACTAAGAGTGAAGATCCAAATAAATAAAATCAGAGATGAAAAACAAGACATTACAACTGATATTACAGAAATTCAAAGGATTATTAGTGGCTACTATGAGCAACTAAATACCAATAAATTGGAAAACCTAGAAGAAGTGGATAAACTCCTAGACACATGTGACCTACCAAGATTGAACCATGAAGAAATTCAAAACCTGAACAACAAGTAACAAGGAACAAGATTGAAGGCATAATAAAAAGTCTCCCAGCAAAGAAAAGCCTGGGCCTCAATGGCTTCACTGCTAAATTCTACCAAACATTTAAAGAACTAATACCAATCATACTCAAACTATTCCGAAAAATAGAGGAGGGAATAGCTCCAACCTTATTCTATGAGGCCAGTGTTATCCTGAAACCAAATCCAGACAAAGATACTTTGTAAAAAGAAAACTACAGGCCAATAAATATCACTGTTGAATATTGATGCAAAATCCTCAACAAAATACTTGCAAACCAAAATCAGCAACACATTAAAAAAATCCTTCTTCATGAACAAGTGGGATTTATCGCAGACATGCAAGAATAGTTCAACATACATAAATCAGTGTGATAGAGCATATCAGCAGAATGAAGAACAAAATCCATATGATGTTTTCAACTGATGCAGAAAATTCAGTATTCCTTCATGACAAAAAATAATAATAATAATAAAGAAGAAAAACCTAAAAAACCATGATATAGAAAGAACATACTTCAACGTAATAAAAGCCACACACAACAGACCCATAGCTAGTATCATACTGAATGAGAAAAATCTGAAGCCTGTCCTCTAAGATCTGGAACATAACGAGGATGCCCACTTTTATCACTGTTATTCAACATACTAGTGGAAATCTTAGCTAGACCAATCAGACATGAGAAAGAAATAAGGGACATTCGAACTGGAAAGGACAAAATCAAATTATCCTTGTTTACAGATGATATGATCTTGTATTTGGAAAAGTCCTATGACTCCACCTAGCAATTGTTGAAACTGATAAACAAACTCAGTAAAACTGCAGGATATAAAATCAACATAAATCAGTAGCATTTCTAAATGCCAATAGCAAACGATCTGACAAAGAAATCAATAAAATAATCCCATTTACAATGGCTGTGAATAAAATAAAATACCTAGGAATGAACTGAACCAAAGACATGAAAGATCTCCACAATAAAAACTATGAAACATTGATGCCAAAAATTGAAGATGGCAGAAAAAAGGAAAGATATTCCATGTTCATGGATTGTAACAATTAATATTTAAATGTGCATACTACCCAAAGCAATCTACAGATTCAATGCAATTCCTACAAAAAACTAATTACATTCTTCACAGAAATAAAAAAATTCAAAAATTTATATGGAGACCCAGAATAGCCAAGACTATCCTAAGCAAAAAGAATAAAACTGAAGGAATCACATACATGACTTCAAATTATTCTGCAGAGCTACAATATAAAAAAAGGCCTGGTAATACCATAAAAATAGACACATAGATGAGGGGAAAAGAATAGAGAACCCAGAAATAAATCCATACGTCTAAGGTGAACTCATTTTTGACAAAAGTGCCAAGAATGTACACTGGCGAAAGGACAGTTTCTTCAACAAATGGTGCTGGGAAAACTGGATATTCATACGTCAAAGAATGAAACTAGACCCTTATCTCTCACCATATGTAAAAATCAAATTATAATGGATTACAGACTTAAATCTAAGGCTGAAAACTATGAAACTACTAAAAGAAAACATTGGGGAAACTCTCCAGGACATTGAACTGGCCTTGTAGAGTATTCTTGAGTAATACTCTACAAGCACGGACAACCAAAACCAAAATGCAAAAATGGGATCACATGAAGTTAAAAAAACTTCCGTATGGCAAAGGAAAACATCAACAAAGTGAAGAGACAACCCACAGAATGGGAGGAAATATTTGCAAACTACCTATATAACAAAGAATTAATAGCCAGAATATATAAGGAGTTTAAACAACTGTATAGGAAAAAAATCTACTAATCCAATTCTAATTAATTAATGGGTAAAATATCTGAATAGACATTTCTCAAAAGAAGACATAAAATCGGCAAACAAGTATATGACAAGGTATTCAACATCATTGATCATTAGAGAGATGCAAATTGCAACTACAGTGAATTATATTATCCCATTTAAAATGTGTTTTATCCAAAAGACAGGCAGTAACAAATGTTAGCAAGGATGTAGAGAATCCTTGTACACTGTTGGTGGGAATGTAAGTTAGTATAACTATGGAGAGCAATTTAGAGCTTCCTTAAAAAACTAAGAATAGATCTACCATATGATCCAGCAATCCCATTGCTGAATATATACCCAAAAGAAAGGAAATCAGTATATTAAAGAGGTATCTGCACTTTCATACATATTGCATCACTATTCAAAATAGCCAAGATTTGATGTCAGCCTGCGTGTTTGCCAACAGAAGAATGGATAAAGAAAATGTGGCACTTATACACAATGGAGTACTACTCAGCCATAGAAAGAATAAGACAAGTCATTTGCAACAACATGGATGGAACTGGAGGTCATTATGTTAATTCAGGCACAGAAAGACAAAGTTTGCATGTTCTTGCTTCTTTGTGGGAACTAAACATTAAAATAAACTCATGGAGACAGAGAGTAGAAGGATGTTTGCCAGAGGCTGTGAGGTGGGTAAGGAAGAAGGTGGGAATCGTTAATGAGTGAAAAAAAAAAAAAAATAGAAAGGATGAATATGACCTAGTATTTGCCAGCACAACAGGGTGACTATAGTCAAAAATAATTTAATTGTACATTTAAAAATAACTAAAAGAGTATAACTGGATTGTTGGTAACACAAAGGATAAATGTTGGAGGTGATGAATATCCCCATTTATCCTAATGTGATTATTAAACATGCCTGTATCAAAATGTCTCATGTAACCCATAAATATATACAACTACTATGTACCCACAAAAATTAAAAATTAAAAAAATGTTTAGATAAACAGTTATCCTTCTTGGTAGCAAAGAGTATAACAAAGTGTTTAATTGATTTGTTGATGTGGTACATTTTGCATTGCATATATACATACCTATGAAGAGACTGTAAGCATTCTTTTACCTGTAGAGAAAGTAACAATGTTATTCTCTGTACGTTTAGAGACAATTGGTTTTCATTTAAAACCATTGGTTAAACGTTTTGCAATGATGTAGCTTTATTCTAGAGGTTTCTTAGGCTGACATTTAAAAACTTTTCTGCCATTATTGTCCTATCAACAACAAAGCTGCTTTGAACCTATACTTTCTATGACAGTCACAATTGTCTATCATCTGTTCCCTGTCAATGCTGTCGTTTCCCTGGCAGTATCTGCTACTGCAAAGGCCTTCCCATTTGCTTCCTTCTTATCTACCAATGCCCACATGTGCTTCCAGAATTTGTCTCCATTCTTGCAGTCCTAGGTCACATTTTACCTGCTCTAATAAGTTTCCTCATTCCTCCAGCCTCTACTCCTCCCCACCTAACACAATCATAATTGATCCCTTACTTCCAGACTTTCCTCTAGCAACTTAAGTGGCACATTATCGTTAAACATTTTTCATACTTTCCTATCATTTACCTATGTTTGTGGTTATCTGCCCTTCTAAATTGTGAGAGCCTAAGTCCTTGTCTTAGTTAATTTTGTATTTCCCTCTGCATCAGAGCATGCTTTAGGTGTGCCACAAAATTTGGTCTAATTTCTTTGGCTTAGCTTGTTTGAACTTCTTATAGTTCCAGACACATATTTTGGATTACTCAGGGAAGTATAATGCCTTATATCTATATCTGCCATAAACATCTCCATTCAATTTTCCCCTCATTTCTTCACTTGACAACATTCACAGTTGGCCAGGAGCCCAACTACTGAGAGATCTTCTTTACCAACATATGGCTGAACTGAATGATTGTGCTGGACTTGAGTGTGCTCATTTAAGTCTAATGAGGTCCATAGAGGTGACTGTATGACTCATAACATGAAGTCATTTTTCCAATTAGCATTCTGACAAATGCATTAGAAAGAGAGCCCTTTCAATAGATTTCCACAGCTGCTGAAGGGATCAGGTGTCAGAAGATTTTCAGCTTTGTTCGGCTGTTCTGGTCAAATAACTTATTTTTACCCAGACTTTGCTACTTGATGCAGCTGGCAGTGATCATATGTCATCTGAGTCTGAGTCCAGTTTAAAAATGGTCCTGTTACAGTGATAGAACTTAAGAAATTTCGGGAGGGATCAGCTGTAACTTTTGATTGAGTCATTAGTCTTTTTTAAAAAATGAGGTTATTTCCAGATAGTATAATACAAAAAAATGTTTAAGAACAACCCCATTCATGAGGATTAGCACTTGGTATAGAACATGTATTTGCCAGCATAATAAAAAGGACTACAGACCCTGATATTACCCTAAAATAACACCTAATTCAACTTCGGCCTTCCACCACCTTTGTATTCAAAGTCAACACATAACATCTCATTTGCATAAAAAGAAGAAAGGATTTTAAAATCAACAGTCTTTCTCCAAGCCAATCGACTGCACTGATTTATAGGGATTCTCTTTTGAGTGAGTCACTGAGGTAATGGCCTCCATTCAACAATATTTGATATTCAAGAATGTATATTAGTATCTTAGAGAAACTTGGATTATGTACATTTAAAAATAAAGAGACTCCTTAGATGGAAGTTTTCTAAACAACAGGACATTCTAGATTATCTGCAGAAGTTTGGATATCATCGCTCGAGAAATTAGATGTTGCTCTATTTGTTACTGGGCTATTAAAATGTATTTATTTTATCTTAAATGATAAGTATAATTAGAAAATTAAAATGGAGTCTTTTTTATTAATAGGGACTTTTGACTATGATCTTATAGTTGGAAAATTAAACTTCACTCAGTATCAGAGATAATTTTGTAAAGCATTTAGTAGAGTGCCTGACAGTTAATACATAAAATAAAAAGAAACTACTGTTATTATGTTATGATTTGTTAGTATTAAAATAACAATTTTCTAAGTAATTCAAATATAAATGGCAAAACAAGTCAACATTGTTTTCTTCCTCTATTTTAGTTCATCAAAGCCAAGTTCTTATAACATATTTTACAGAATATTTTTAACAAGTTTGCTATTTACTGTGTTTTTCTCATTCATGTCAGGAACTTCATATTTATGTTATTTTTAGGTTTATTTTGAAGTATTTTGATGATTTCAGTTAATTTTTTAAACTTAATTCTACTTAAATTGACCAATAAAACTGCATTTATTTATCACATGCAACACGATGTTTTGAAATATTATTTAGCCATTATGAAACGGCTAAATCAAGCTGATTAATATATGCATTACCTTATTAGTTAGCATTTTTGTCAGGAGAACACTTCAAATCTACTCTCTTGGCATTTTTAAAGAATGCAGTATATTGTTATTAACTATAGTCACCATGGTTGTACAATAGATCTCTTGAACTTATTCCTTCTATCTGACTGAAGTTTTGTATCTTTTGACCAGCATTTTCCCAAGCCCAACTCTGCAACCCCTGCCCCTGAGCCCCTGATAACCACCATTCTACTCTCTACATCTATGAATTCAATTTTTTTAGATTCCATGTATAAGTAAGATGGTGCGGTATTTGTCTTGTTATTCCTGGCCTATTTCACTTAGCAGTATCTGCCAGGTTCATCCATGTTGAGGCAAATGATAAGACTGCATTTTGTTTTAGCCTGTATAACATTGTATTGTGTATACATACCACCTTTTCTTTACTCATTCATCCATCAATGGACGCTTAGGTTGATTCCATGTCTTAGCTATTGTTAATAATGCTATAATTAACATAAGAGTACAGATAGCTTTGAAAAATATTTAATTTATTTCCTTCAGGTATATATCCAGTAGTAGGATTGCTAGATCATATGGTAGTTCTACTTTTCAATTTTTTGGAGAACTCCCATATTCAGTTGATTTTAAGTAGCCTTCAGTATTTTCATGAACCTGTATGGGTTACTTTAAAAGAACATTCTCCCAAAAGAAAAAAAAAATTTTTAATCTTTCAAAATTTTTAAACTTTTAAAAATTCAAGCTAACTAAATTTTATTTATTAGTTCACTCACAAAAATACATGGCTCTTTCATAAAACTTTAGAGAGAATTATGACTGCATTTTATATTCTAAAAGAAATTCAAAAATTATGGTAATTTTATTGGCCTGAAAGATAAGAATAAATACAAAAGATGGGTAAATAACTTTTTAAAAGATGTGATATTCAAAAAGCAGAAAACTTATTTCCTTGAGTATAATTCAACAAGAAAATGGCTTCCAGTACTCTTTTGCAGGATAAAAATCTCCACATTAAATTTAACCCCATCACAAGTAATATCCTTTAGACATTTGTTTTCAGGCATTTCTGTTCTATAGTTTGATTTTGTTTTGTCTCTAAAATCACATTTCTAAATATTTAATGCATTTTAACTGCCCAAATCATGTTCCGTTTTCTCAGGATTTACAGCAGAGTGCTATAGACACTTATTAATTTTTCAAAGAATACGATACCTATGTGTGGGAAAGGAAAATCAAATTAATCAGTATATTTCTTATAAAATGATATATGTTCTCCAGAATTAAATAGGGGATTGAAACTTAAGACTACTGTTCCTATGAATATCAAAATACTCCAATCTGCTACCATTTTGCCTCCCCCAGAATAAAACATTTTAATCAATTATAATGTTTAAAAGTCTGTTTATGAATAATTTTAGGATGATTATTTATCTGGCCCTATTATGCATAAGAAAATGAGTAAGTCTACTGGGAACAGAAAAGGAAATGGAATAAATATGAAGCAAAAATAATTTGTTTTAAAGAAAGGATAAGGCAAAATTTGATCTCTGTGTTTCAAAAGATCATTCATCACAGACTTCATTTAATTTTAAAAATAAAAAAGTGTGGTTGTCACATTTCAATTCACATTTAAGACAAGTGGTTATTCACATCAAAATACATAATGATGAACTGAAAATGAATTTTTTATTGCCCCTTATGGAATCTAAACTGTATTCAGGTACAACAGAATACCTATGAAGCTATACTGAAAATGTTGAAATGTTTTTCTGATGACAATATCAGTTGCATTGAGGCCCATCTCAATGTACTATGGCCCTCCTACCACCTCCAGCCCCTGTCTGCTTGTTTAAATAAAGCTTTATTGGGAAACAGCTAATCCACTCCATTATGTATTATATATGGCTGTTTTCTTGCTACAAACAAAAGTTAAGTAGTTGCAACAGAAACCATATAGCCTACAGAGTGGAAAATATTTACTATCTGGCTCTTTACAGAAAAGTTTGCTGACCTGAATTACATCTTCAATTGCCTAATTGCCTTGTTTTACAACAATTATAACATTTTAAAGTTAATTAGACCTAATACTTAAAGGACTATGGTTACAAACATGAAAGTTTTGTCTACTTTTGTAGGCACACATGTGAATAGCTAATTCATTCATACCATCTAAGACAAGTTGGAAAATTTTGTTACAAGAAAAGTTAAAAATGGGAAGACTTTGTCTACTATGATTCTTATTTTATGAGAAAACTTCCTAGTACCCTCCTGTACTAAAGATAATAATGGAATATAAGTTTGGAAATATTTGAAATGTTGTCTAGTTTCCTTCTCGTTATTCTATACCAAATATGTATATATGTATTTTATTATTTTCATTGGTATTTACTCTTCAAGAATCCTAGGTTTTAAACAAATTTGTACACAATTAAGTTAAACATTTTTGAAGTGTGAATGCTTTGGATGGTGAGGTAAATATTTGAATAAGGACAGTGCCTAGAAGAAAACAAACTGAAATAATAAGCTTCCATGTCTCTCTGTGATCCAAAATAGACATATAGAAATTCCCCCTGCCTAGGTCTTTAAAGAAAAATGTACATAGCTTGCTTTTTACTAAAGACATATAAAGCACAAAATATAACTTCAGGCCTATGAGCATTAATTATCTGGAAAATTTTTTAGAGGGAAGCTACTAGTGAATTTAGATATTATTTGAAATGAGAACAACAAGGCCTCTGGGAAACTATTACATTAAGGATTTTAATCTTTATGAGAAAGGGGGGAAAAAAGGTAAGTTTTTCCCCAAAAGTGGTGAGTTTAGAGAGTTAGTGGGGGGGGGAAAAAAAATAGGTTAGTGGAGTACCAGAAAAGATAACTCAATTTGGCCTGTTTAAAAACAAAAGAAAATACAACCATACTTTTAATTCTGCCTAGAACCCAGATCTCATTACCTGGGGGAAAAATGAAGCTAATTCAGCTGATGTGTTACCACTGGACCCCCATGGTCCTCATAGTCAGTGTCCCCAGGCAATGCTCAGAGTCTCTTCAATCTAGCAGCCACTTTGAACTTCTAGGAAAACACCGAAGCTATAAAAATGTTTGTACCTACATCCCTGAGCCACATTTAGTAAGTTTCCTTCCACTACTAAGGAAAAAGCTTGCTCGCCCTCTTTTCCTCAATGCCTTCATCCCAGTTTCCTACGTCCTTAGCCAAACACATGACCCTTACTCACTGAAGAAGTATGGTAATTTTGTTTTTGTCTAAGGCCGAAGGAGTAGGGAACAGGAGGGCATTTATCTTTGCTCTGGGCCCGTTTTTACTGGTCACAACGTATTGTTTCTTATTTTCCTAATGAATGTAAGTTGACTGATATTCATGTTGGCTTGCATAGCAAACTATATTGTATAAAGAAACTGAATAATAATTATCTTACCTATAACCAAAAAGAATAGCAAACTGTCTAGTTTTGTGTTCCAAGAGTACTACCCTAATTTGTGGTCTTCCTCAAACAGAACTGGCAAGATTTCAGGAATAAAAGTTCACAAATGCCTCCCTACCTGTTTAACCCTTCTTTAAGTCATTAGCTCTAACTGAAAGATTTAATTTTTGATCAAGGTCCTGAGCCTATCAGGACCACATTTACTAGGAATAAAGAAGTAATGTACAAACTCACTTTCGATGAGCAATAAATGCCCCAGAAATACCTTATTAATGCTTCCTAAGTACAGGCCACATTAAATCAGATATGAGATAAATGGGCCAGGTGCAGTGGCTCACGCCTATAGTCCCAACACATTGGGAGGCCAAGGTGGGCGGATCACCTGAGGTCAGGAGTTCAAGACCAGCCTGACCAACATGGTGAAACCCCATCTCTACTAAAACAAAAAGAAAAAAAGAGAAGAAGAAAAAAGAAATACAAAAATTAGCCAGGCATGGTGGCATGCGCCTGTAGTCCCAGCTAATCAGGAGGCTGAGACAGAATAGTTTGAACCCAGGAGGTGGAGGTTGCAGTGAGCCAAGATCATGTCACTGCACTCCAGTGTGGGTGACAGAACCAGATTCTGTCTCAAAAAAAAAAAAAAAAAAAGATAAATGGTTTAGTTATAATTTATAAAAAAGACAGGTTTTAGAAAGTTCATAGTAACCCATCTGAATGATAGCACCGCAGAAAATCACATTATAATGCAACAATGCTCTGAATTATAATGAGGTAGCTAGAAAATGAAGCTGATATTATACTTGATATCATAATGCACGTTTAAAATATCCCATGTACATATTTCTGATAACACATTTAGAAACTAACATAACAAAGTAGAGCAAGTGTAGTGAACAATGATGGTGGCAGGTATAGTGGATAATGAAGAAAATTTAAAAAAAAATAATTCTGTATCAGGAAAGTTTGAAAAAACAGGGAATATTTAGCCTGATCAAGAAAACATTTATAGGGGATGCAAAAGTTGTTTTTAAACTCCTAAAAGTATGCTGTTTGAAAAGGGGATTAAATTTATTTTTGACTCCAAGTGAAAGAACAAGATTCATTGCATGAAATTTCAGATTATTTTGCAGCATAAGAAAATACATTTACTTATAATTAGGGATGTTCAAAGTAGGGACTTGGTGTCCCACTAGAGTTTGAGAAGTAGTTTGATGACTTAGATGGATTTCAAGATTATCTAGGCTTGCCCGTTTATCTCACAAGTTACTCTTCAATCTGATAGAATAGACAAACATGTTCAAAATGAGCAATGCAAAATATTCAATTATAAATCTTAAGACTCCTAGTGTGAATGTTGTTAAGTTTGTTCATTCTATACGAAACAGGGATTGAAAAAAAGATGAGTAAATTTCTTTATATGAACCAGTTCAACTCAAAAACATGAACTGAGCATTGCAATGTTGTAAATTAGACTGGATAATAAGAATGCATTTATTTTCACTAGCAGTATATATGCACTTTAAAAATAATAACTTTCCATCAAAACAGAGTAACTTTAACATAGCTTTATGACAGCACTTTGACACTAAAAAAAAAAAAAAAAAATTATCTCCAGGAACCTAAAACAACAAACGTACTTTAATTAGCCACAAAGCATTTAACTCCTTTATATTTCATGTACAAAAAATGATACCTGCATCAGATATAAAAACAAAAACTATGAAGAAAATCATTTTAATAAAACAGTTGATTCGAATAACAAATATCTACTCTGCTCAGGAAGTTACTAAATGAAACCAGGGAAGCTTAGGTCCTTTCATTTTGCTCAACATGTGGTGTAGACACTTCCTCCCCATCACCTCAGTCTCATCTACAGCATTACATTAGACCAGGCAGCAAGACTAGAATTATTGAGTGGTTTTGTGTTTGAGATTCTGGTTGTTTCACTAAATGCCTTTTTAATGAATCCCTTAATGCACTTCTTAATCTATAGTTTCTCCATTTTTCTTTTTCTCCCTAGAGATTAATATTTAGGTAAAAAGTAATACAGTTCTTTTTAACTGCCAGGTTTCACTTTTAGTTATTTTATTTATCTATTACTCTTTTAAAATAACTATTGTTGGATTGTTAAAATAAGATTCTTAGAGTCAACATTCCTATACAATGACGACTTATTAGAGGATGTAATTTCATACAAATATACTAGTCTATTAAAGCAGGTATGAATTTTGAAATAGGTTTTACTTATGTCAGGAATACAATGCAGATGCAAATATTCCCCTGTGTAAAATAATAGCAAATGAAAGGAAATGAACATAAACTACTGATTCAACTGATTGCAATCAATGCTAGTAAGGATGCAGAAATTGATGGTTTAGAAATTTTCAAGAAGTTTACAGATACTAATCCACTTCTTGAGTTATTTAATATGTCTTCAATAGAATCACATGCTGATGTATCTTTATATCCTATAATTAATGCCTTGCTTAACATATTTTATTCATTCACTAATTGTGAAAAAAGTTAGAACACTAGCAAAATAATTTTTAAACCTCTCATTTTTATTTAATTGTTGTCTTCTGCTTTATATCTACAGCCCTCCTCTCACTTATTAAAAATTGAAGTTGATTTCTGAAAATTAGTGGAATAGCATACTTTTGACAAATTTAATTAATGGATTATTGTGTTCTTTAAAAAATGCATCTATACTACATTTTTTACAATCACAGTATTAAGAATAGATAATTTATTTGGGGAAGTATAATTATTATTGATTTACTTTCACTTTTTAAATATACTTTCAATGTAACACAGTGCTCTAGTGCTACTACTTTATCAGGTTTACAGTCATTTTTGCAAAATGATTTTGATCGTAGTCAGTACTGTTCAAATAAAGTAGATTGATAATCAATTAAGTAAAATTCTATACAAATTATTTTGATCTATATACATTGGTTTAAGTATTTTTCCTGATGGCACACACTCAAGGAGCATATTCTAAAGCCCATGCGTCATTTTTCAAAACTGTACATTATGAAAGTAAAGGAGACTGTGATATATTTATGTGGTGTATAACTTCATACTGAGTTGTAAATATTGCTTCCATCTGGCTTCAGAATTCCTTACTTAATTATATTAGATACCTTCTTAATGATGTATATATCCCAGTTACTAATGCCACAAACACTAAAAGATAACAAAAATGTTTTCCTTATCTAGTAAGTGTTGGCAGATGTGTTTTTGCAAATGTGACCAAATTAACCAGAATAATATTTAAACAATTGAAGATGATGAGAGAGGATAGGAAAATTATATTATTTCTACCACTTAAAAATTTGACTGCATTTGTTTAATGTATTTGAATAATTGGCAATTTAAGATTTGTATAAATTTTCCTATTTCTGCGAGCATTCATTAAAATAAATTATGGCTTCATTTCTCAGTTTACTTTTCTTACAACATGTTCTAAATCACAATTGTATATTACTACCTGGGCTCTAATAACAACAAACTGACCTTACTTTCACCAAATATAGATAGTGGGATAAATTTCTAAAATATTACTAGAAATGCTTTTCTCTTGCATTATATTTATCTCTGAAAGTGCAGTTTATGTCTGTGTTATAGGGCCCTGTACATAGGAACTGAAGAATCTTGAGTGGACTAGAATCTGGTCCCTACCCGACTCACCAAGTCACTCACCAATCCTCTCCTGTGGCCACAATGACTGAGAGGAAGAGAATTTTTCCTTGCTAAAAGCTAAGGAATACCACAAATATTTGTTCATATATATGACTACATGAACTTTTAAATTAATTCTAAGTAACAATTGACTATTAAAAATTAAGCAGCAAATGCACAGATCTTATTTTCTCAGAATAATAGAAGTTTTCATTTTTGGTAATGCATTTATTCATCTAAATGATAGATACTATGATGTATAAAAAATGAAATAAATATAATAGTGACCTTCCATTTCCTGACGTATGTAACTAAAACTATTAAAAATTAAATCCTTCACTCTTTTATAATAATTAAAAAAAAAAAAAAAGCTAGTGTCCCCTTGCCAAGCATTGTACATAGAAGGCCAGTCTACCCAGATGATGTGTGGTTTCTATTGCATCCACCCAGAGTTAATGTCTTTTTCTGAGTCACACAAGTGTTAAGTACAGATCGTGGTTATCACAGACTCCTCCAGTGATTCAGCATAGTGCATAGACAAAGGAAAAGAAGGAAGGCACACAGAAATCCAGAGAGAAGTAAGAAGTCAAATTATTTGATTTTGGATTCAAAAACAATCTTTGAAAGTCAAGAAAGATACTATACCTTTGAGAGGAAGCACTTTGATTTACAAGAACCTAGTTCTTTTGAATTTCAAAAGGCTAAGACCTGAAAGATATAAAAAGAGATGGAAAACAGTAGATGGAAAGCTGCACTTAACCAGAAAAGAATAAATTTTCTCATCTTGGGAGAGAAAGGACTATTTGAAGGGAAGAATAAAACTTAGACAATGGCAGGACCTTGATAAGAGACCTCTAATTTTCTCTTCCCTCCAGGCTCAAGTTTTCAGAGAGGATAGAAAATGGAATCCTCAAATATTTGGGATCCTGAAAGGAATGAAACTTGTTTTTTGACTTCCAGAACAAGTCTAGGGTTCATGGCAAGCCTTACAGAGTTCCCAGGACTCAAATGGAGTACAACAGCTATAGACTTGACATGGGGATAGTGTAACTAATCAGAGGTGGATTGAAATAGAACATGCTGCTTTCCTGTAGCTCCCAAACAGCTCTGCAGACTATAAATATATATATATATAAAATATATTTTTATATATTATATATATGTATATATTTGTGGTTCTGAGAAAGAAATCAAAAGAGAACAAAGAGATCTGGTGACATGAAGAGGCTGGGTAGACTAAGGAAAAGGTAGTAACCTACAAGGACCTAATAACTGGATCCCAGGAAACTGATGTAAATAGCTCGAGCAATTCTAGCTAAGGTAACTCAGCAGGTGTTTCTCTGAACTAGTACCTGGGCTCTCTTTTAGGCAAGAAAAATGTGGATGGACATAGACAAACCTGTTGGATGGAAGAAACTACATTGATAAAAACATTTCCTCTACTTGGGCTTCTATGATCTTAATTTGGTTATGGATTTAAATAAAGACAGTTGCATTTTCTATATGGCCATGTTTATGGCCTATGAAAATTCATAGTCTACATCGCATTATGTTTAAATAGCCATTAAAGTATGATTGCATTTTCAAAGTTCTATTCATTTACAGTTTTGGGGGGGACTTGGTTGTCATCACAGTTGATTCATTCATGATTGCAATTTGAAGGGCCTTATGAATTATCTAGAGATATCTTTGCATCTAAGGTGATAAAAATAATTTGAGACAGATAAGTAACTTGCTCCATTTGTGACTGAGCAGGGTCACAATTTAAACCTATAGACTTTCCCCTAGTAATGCTTTTTCTAGGTTTGTTTTTCCACTCTCCCATGTACAGTAGTAGAGACCCATCTTAAGTTTCTATCAAATATTCCTAGCTTAAAGTAACTATCAAGTAAACACATTGATAAAAATAAATCATTTGCCTGAAAACTGGAGTTATTGTTTTGTTTAATATCAAATAAACACAAAGGAATTAACAACCCATATTAATTTATATGTGGATATAATTACATGAATATTTATCTGTATACTATGGATGTGTGAGTAGCAAATAGGTTTTGCAGGTTCAGAAATATTTATACCTGTTGATCGACTTTAGAAATATTTCTTTAAGGCTAGTTGTTGGTTAAAAAGCAAATGGTTCTAATCTTCAACAAATTACACTGTCACAGCAAATAGACCCAGATAAAGGAACTAAATTTAGTCATCACAGTGTCCCAATGTGTGAAATGAAACATGGCCTTAGGTATCATCACCGCATATTTTAGAAAATATAATCTTTTTTCTTGAATGTATTTGCGTAGTAATATCATTTAATTATAATGTGTGAATGTGTATATAAAGACTTCAGTGAGAACACAAAGTCTCTCAGAAATTTCACTTAGAATGAGATTGTAGATAAAATACAAGGCATTTTTATGCTGGGTGTGAAAAAGCTGACTAAAATATTTACGTATTAATATCCCATTGCAAAGATCACTGTTAGCTCATTCGCCTTAAATTATTCACTAAGTTCAATGGTTATTATTTTTGGCTGCTGCAGTCAGACCTTATAAATACATTTCTAAGGTCACACACTCTACTTTTCATCTAAACCTTTCTCCACCTTTCCTCTTTTAAAAGTGAACATTAAATGAAATTGCCTGACATTCAACCTTAGTGAGTCAAACAGTTTTTTCAACCACAAATTAAAGTACAAGGATATTATTTTTTATATTGTTTAAGAGTGATGCAGAAGCCAGGAAATAGGGGATTTTAGTATCAACTTTAATAAATGTTTTTTTTTTTTTAATGGCAAACACAACGGTACATCTCTTGTTTAAGAACAAAAATTATATCAAAGTAATTTCCAACTTTATTAATAGATTAGCCACAGTTGTCTTAAGTAGATCATTTATCTTTCTTGTTAACATCTTTGCACAATAGATATTTTTAAGAATTTTGCCCATGTGTTTTATCACATATTGACTTAGTTATGGCATGTAGTAGCCTGAAAAGTAGGAATCTCAAATCACTGTGGGACTAGAAGGGTCTTTTTATTTTTTATCACTCAAATTTCACTTTGCTTTGAATTCAAACACAGTAAAGGATACATTTTCTCATAGTGGGGGTGCAAGGACCTGCTGAGAATAGCCTGATTCAGATCAAAGAGTCAATGTAGAATTTAGACACAAGTGTCCCTTTTGTCTAAGAACAAGTTTGGGAACCTAGAAAATGAAACTACACTGTTGACCTGTGGTTGATCTTGTGAAGTCAGTTCCCATTATGCGTCGGTCAGGTTGCCTGTGATGTCAAGTAACCACACATTACCAACCACAAGTACCAGTGAACTATATTTCATTCTATATAATGTACAACATACTTTTCAACTCTTGGTATTTTGGGCATTCTCTGAGTCAAATGCTGTGTCATTTTCCTCTGCTTCCCCATGCCTCTAAATGTTTCTGCCTGATTGTGATGCACTTTCTTTCATGTCTAACTTTCAAATTCATATCAAAACATGAATTTATGAGACAAATATTTGTGAAGGTCAATTAGGAAGTAAGCATTGTATTAACAATGCTTCTAAAGTCTCTGTGATCTAGAACTGGGCCCCCAAACTTCCGGAAATGTCTGTTTGTCTGGTTCAACACCATTTCTCTTCTGAGTGCATAGCTCTGCTCTACTGCTTCCAGCCAGACCTCACATTGATCTCGTCCCTTGTGTTCTCAACTACCCATGGCCATTCTGTCAAACTTTTTTCTTGGCTCATGAAAGTCCTTTCCATTTCCTCTTCAGTTCTCTAAGGAGCACTATGACTCTGGCTGCCAAAGGGATAGGATGATTTTTAAGGCACAGCTTTGAAAAAAATGGCCGCTTGGTGAATGATAATAACCAAATCTTAAAAGAAAATTCATTAGTGTGTTCTTCGGAAACTTGGAGGACAGCTACCTGTACGACTATGCAAGGTAATAGTGGCAGAGCACCTGGAAGCAAAACAGGATTTTGACTGTTATTAAAAAAGATTAAAGCTGATCATCAAGATATGGTTCCCACTAGGGAAAAAGAAAAAACAAATGTGTTATTGAAAGAAAGAGCAATAGATGAAGAGATGGAGAGACAAGTCTCCATTAAATCCAAAACTCCATAGAATGACAAAAGAGGAAGGGCATGGGTGTCTGTTCATATTTATGGAGTACCTACCATATGCTAGGCTCTATGTTGTGTCCTAGAGATAGAGAATGAACAGTCAGAAAATGTAACCTTGAGTATAAGCAAATGTTTCTTTCAGTACTTGACCTTGAAGCTAAAATTCTGTCAATACACAGATACTTTGAAAAGCACTGCAGTGAATGGAGTGATGTTCTCTATCAGTAGATCTTTCACCTACTCACTGATGGCATGGATGGAGTGTCCCTCAATAATATCTATCTACATTTACTCTAATTTCATGATCACCAAACGACCACGTGATTACTAATTATCTTCCAAGGTATCATAAAACTGAAAAGCAGACACTTTAGCCACAAAAAAATCCTAGACACTGAAATTATATATTTATATAGTCAGTGTTGTCTTACACGGAGAGATTTTTGTGACATTAGTTGGATAAGAACCATAAACCTGTGATGCAGAGAAATATTCCAGGTAGAGAGTCAGAAGAACTGTCTAAGCATGCACTACGGCTCACACTCACTCTACATTCTCTAGTGTAACTATTGAAAACTTTGGTAGCATAGGGACTGAGCACTCCTTTGAGAGGCAAAAAGAGGAGAACAGATTAGACTCTGGAGTCAGACCACCTGAGTTCTCATTCTTGTTTTACTACCTAAATGTGGTATATTCCTAGGCAAGTTACTTGATCTTTCTTTGCTTCTGTTACCTCATCTGGGAATGTAAGTAAACTATTACCTGCCTCTTTGGGCTGCTGAAAAGATTAAGTGATGTATTATATGAGCTGTATAAAAAATATTATATTATATTTTTATACAGCTCATATATTATTAAAAAGTTTATAATACATTTCAATCATTGGGTTTGTTTATTGCAAATATTTATTTACAAGTGTGGCTCCAACTTTCATTTAGCTAACTCCTGCTTATCCTTCAATATTTTAGCTCACATTGTAAAATATACCATAGAAAAAAGAGTGAATAATACACACTTACATAATAAATAATTCAACAGTAATACAAACACCAATGTAGATAACATTGAATATATACTTGACAAAGTGGTTGTACAAATTTATATCCCCACTAGCAATGTATGAGAATCCTTATTTATTCATGTCCTTATCAACAGTTTATAGTGTCCAAATTAAGGTTTTCAAAACAGGTGGGTATGTAATGCTAATATATTGCAGTTTTTATTTGCATTTCTCTGATTTCTAAAAATTAGATTTGAATGGCATTCCTAAAATTATTTATCATTCATAGTTCTTCAAGTTTCCTATTTGTGTCTTTTGACCAACATACTTTTAGTTTTTTTTTTAATTTATTTTCCTATTGGTTGCTGGGAAATCTTTACATGTTCTAGATACTAATCTTTTGTTGATTACTATAAAGAATATCTTCTAAGTGGTGGCTTCTCTTTTATTCTCTTCATCGTGCCTTTCAATTAGTTATGAGCTTAACTAATATGTACAGATTTTATTTAGTCAATATACAATACCAACCTTTTGCTTTATGGATTGGGATTTTTTGTATCTTTTTAAAAACATACTTCCTATCTTAATGTCATAAAGATCCTCTCATATATTCTCTTGTACTAATTTCCACATAGATGTGCTTAATATTTTGAAGATTTTTCTATGGTACGATACAAGGATCCAATTTCCTTTTTATTGGTTTATTTTTTCAAGAAGGATAAACAACAGTAACAAGTGCCTGCCAGGCATGGTGGTTCATGCCTGTAAACTCAACACTTTGGGAGGCTGAGGCAAGCAGATTGCCTGAGTTCATGAGTTCAAGATCAACCTGGGCAACATGGTGAAACCCTGTCTCTACCAAACGTACAAAACGTTAGCTGAGAGTGGTGGTGTGTGCCTGTGGTCCCAGCTACTTGGGAGGCTGAGGAGGGAAGACTGCCTGAGCTCAGGAGGCAGAGGTTGCAGTGAGCTGAGAGTGCTCCTGCACTCCAGCCTGGGCAACAGAGGGAGACTCTATCTCAAAATAAATAAATAAATAAATAAATAAATAAATAAATAAATAAATACAAACAAAAAATAACAAGCATCGAAGCTCCTTTTCCTGAATTCTTATTTAATACAATTATCATCTTTTCACCTATGATCTGAAATGTCAGTTTTATATATGTATGCATGCATGTGAATGTGTGTTTGTGTATCTATATATAAATATATATACAGAGAGACAGACACAGAGTGTGTATATATGTGTGTGTGTATATATAGATGTATATATATAGAGAGAGGGCAAGGTTGAGGGTCATTTGTAGTGTCTCGTTATTTTGGTGGTCTAAATAATTGTGAATAATTTCCACTGTAATTTCTTCCTTGTTATTGACTTATTAAGAACTGTATGTTTAAATTTCCAAATGTTTAGAGTATTTTATTTTATTGATTTATAATTAAATTTTGCTATAATATAGGAATGTCAGCTTTGAAATTTGCCGATTCTTGCTCTATAGACTATTCTGCAGTCAATGTTGCTAAAGTACTCTGTGTTTTAAGAAATATATTCTCCATTTGTTGAGTGCAGGGTCTATATGGGACTTTTGGATTAAGATTAATATTTCCAATATTGAAATCTTTCTTCTTTTGAGTTTAATATGTTGAGTAGGAAGAGAATTGCATTAAATTATATGCTCTGATAGTGAATTTTTCGAATTCTTTTTGTACATTTGTCACTTTTTTATATTATTTGAACCTATGTTATTAGGCACATACCAGTTTAGAATTATTATATCTTCTCAATGAATTTGAGCTTCCATTAATATATATTAATACCCGTTTGTCATGCTGTTTTAGCTGTAAAATCTTTTTGTCTAGTTGCTACACCAGTAATTGTATTAATTAGCCTGGCCTTTATTTTTCACACACTTCTTTCAGCCTGCCTATTTTGTAAATTTATGTATTATAAACAAAATATAATCAAATATTTGAAAGCAAACTGACAATCTTTAAAGTCAATATTTTATTTTAAAAAAATGATTGTCATTACTCTCTATATTTTCCCCACTTAAATTTTGGTTTTACTCATTCACATTTCTTTTCCTTACTAGATTTTCCCCTCTGTATTAGGTACGAAGTTCGGCAATCTACTTGTATGTTCTTACTAATTTCCCTAGAAATTGTAAGGTGGTCATTTTAATCAAATAAACCTTTACCCTCCTCTAAGGACTTTAGTGTAATCTAATGGAATTTTCTGCTTTAGATTGTACTATTTCAGGATTTTTAGATCTCAGTTTTAACTGAACAAGATAAACATGTAGTTATTATGTTACAACCAATAGTTAAATTTCACAGCTTGTTTACCATTTATTTGCTTAGTATTCCCTCTTCCATCTGATATTTTCCTGCACCCATTTTTTCTTGAAATACATCATTGAGAAATTTCTATAAGAATAAGTTGATAATTATTTAGTTTATGTTTGTGTTTTTGAATTTTTCTTAAACATGATTTTACTTTATATATAATTTTATATTGATACTTTTCTCTAAGGTCTGTGGATTTTTCCATTGCCAAATGGTTTCCATTGCTGCTATTGAGAAGTATTCTGTAAATTTGCTTATAACTCCTTTCTAGTCATCTCTTTATTCTTTCCTGACACTTCTAATATTTTTCTCTTTTTTTATCTTAAAGATTTCTGTAGTTTTACTACAAGGGATTCATGAATGAATTCATTTTATTAATCATCTTGAATATTTTGCATACTATATCTGTGACATATTTTGCTAACATCTGGAAAAGTGTTAATGGTTATTTCTTCAAATAGTCTACTATCCTTCCTCCTTCACTGACTCTACTATCTCCTTCAGAATGATGACGATGAATATGTTAGTCCTTCTCATTCTTAATTTCCCTTTGGTTATGTCCCAACACATTGGAACTCTTGATTTTCTTTTCAGCTGTCTGATCTGCAGCTGATCTTATTTTAAGACTTTTTTTCAATTGTTAAATAACTGCTATAAAAATTGCATTTTCTATTCAAAAAGTTTGAAATTATTCCACTTCAAATCTACCTGGTCATTTTATATATCGCCATTTTTTGTTGTTAATTTTTGTGACTCTATCTTATATTTTAAAATATTTATTTATTTATTTATTTATTTATTTATTTATTTATTTATTTTAGAGGTGGGGTCTTGCTTTGTTGCCCAGGTTGGTCTCAAAATACTGGGCTCAAGGAATCCTCCTGCCTCAGCCTCCTGAGCAACTGGGACTTCAGGTATGCGCCACTAAGTTCAACTTCTACTTAGACATTATTTTTTCTATTATGTGTTCATTTCAGCATATGAAATATTTAAGGATATAACTGCTATATCCTTACTGTGTGTTTACTAATTTTTTAAATAAACTTTATTTTTTTAGAGCAGTTTTAGGTTCATAGCAAAATTGAGCAGAAGTACAGAGAATTCCCATACTCCCTCTGCCCCGTACAAATGCATAGCCTCCTTCATTATCAACATCCCCTACCAGAGTGGTACCTTTGTTACAACTGATGAACCTACTTTGACACACGATTATCATCAGCAGTTCATAGTTTACATTAGGGTTCAGGCTCATCAGCATTGTAAATTCTATAGGTTTAGACAAATGTTTAATTACATGTTATAAATAACATCATCCAGAGTATTTTGACTGCCCCAAAATCCTCTGTTTTGCCTATTTAATCCTCTCTCCTTGCTAATCCCTTGCAGCTACTGACCTTTTTGTGTGTTTTCTGATGTTTTAATATGAGCTTTTAATTATTTATGTATGTTTGTATGTTTGTTTAAACCCTCAGAAATTCTAAAGGCAAATTAGGAATGCTTTCTTGAAGAAAGGACTTGCATTTCCTTCTGTCAGGAACCAAAAGGATATTGCCGATTTGGGAACATTCTGGCTCTCTTCCAGGGAAATGGCTTGCTGTGGGTATCTCACTTTAGCTCTTTCTTTAAAAAAAAAAAAAAAATTCTCTTTTATTTTTATTTCAATAGGTTTTTGGAGAACAGGTGGTGTTTTGTTACATGAATAAGTTATTTAGTGGTGATTTCTGAGATTTTGGTGTACCCATCACCCAAGTAGTGTACACTGTACCCAGCATGTAGTCTTTTATCCCTTGCCACCCTGCACCCTTTCCCCCAGGTCCCTAAAGTCCAATATATCATTCTTATGCCTTTTCATCCTCATAGCTTAGCTCTCATATGAATGAGAACATGCAGTGTTTGGTTTTCCAGTCCTGAGTTACTTCACTTAGAATAATAGTCTCCAATTTCATCGAAGTTACTGGAAATGATGTTACTTCATTCCTTTTTATGGCTGAGTAGTATTCCATTGTACATATACACCACAGTTTCTTTATATACCACAGTTTGATGGGCATTTGGGCTGGTTCCATATTTTGCAATTGCAAATTGTGCTGCTATAAATGTGCATGTGCAAGTATCTTTTTCATACAGTGACTTTGACTTCTTTTCTGTGGGTAGTAACTAGTAGTGGGATAGCTGGATCACATGGTAGATCTACTTTTAGTACTTTAAGGACTCTCCACACTGTTTTCCACAGTGGCTATACTAGTTTACATTCCCACTAACAATGTAAAAGTATTCCTCTATCATCACATCTACATCAACATCTATTTTTTTACATTTTTTTTATTATAGTCATTCTTGTAGGAGTGACATGGTATCACACTGTGGTTTTGATTTTTATTTCTCTGATAATTAGTGATGTTGAGCATTTTTCTATATGCTTTTTGGTCATTTGTATATCCTGTTTTGAAAATTGTCTATTAATGTCCTTGGCCCATGTTTTCAGGGGACTGTTTGTTTCTTGCTGATTTGTTTGAGTTATTTGTAGACTCTGGATATTAGTTTAGATAGATAGATAGATAGATAGATAGATAGATAGATAGATAGATAGTGAAGATTTTCTCCGACTCTGTGGGTTTTCTGTTAACTCTGCTGATTATTTCTTTTGCTGTGCAGAAGCTTTTTAGCTTAATTAAGTCCCATCTATTTATCTTTGTGTTGTGTTTGCTTTTGGATTTGTAGTAATGAAATCTTTGCCTAAGCCAATGTCTTGGAATGGTTTTTCTGGTGTTATCTTCTAGAATCTTCATGGTTTCAGGTCTGAGATGTAAGTATTTGATTCATCTTGAGTTGATTTTTATATAAGGTGAGAGATGATGATCCAGTTTCATTCTTCTATATGTGACTTGCCAATTATCCCAGTACCATTTGCTAAATAGGGTGTCTTTTTCCCACTTTATGTTTTGTTTGCTTTGTGGAAGATCAGTTGGCTGTAAGTATTTGGCTTTATTTCTGGGTTCTCTATTCTGTTCCATTGGTCTATGTGTGTATTTTTATACCAATATCAAGCTGTTTTGGTGACTATGGCCTTATAGTTTGATGTGGAGTAATGTGATGTCTCCAGATTTGTTCTTTTTGCTTAGTCCTGCTTTGGCTATCTGGGCTCTTTTATGGTTCCATATAAATTTTAGGATTTTTAAAATAGTTCTGTGAAGAATGATGGTGTTATTTTGATGGGAATTGCATTATAATTTGTAGATTGCTTTTGGCAGCATGATAATTTTCACAATATTGATTCTACCCTTCCATGGTCATGAACTGTGTTTCCATTTGTTTGTGTTATCTATGACTTCCTTCAGCAGTGTTTTGTAGTTTTCCTTGTAGAGGTCTTTCACATCTGGTATACTCCTAAGTATTTTATTTTTTTCAGCTATTGTGAAAGGGGTTAAGTTTTAATTTGATTCTCAGCTTGGTCACTGTGTTGTGTAGCAGAGCTACTGATTTGTGTACATCGTATTTGTATCCTGAAACTTCGCTGAATTTATTTACTAGTTCTAGCAGCTTATTGGAGGATTCTTTAGGGTTTTCTAGGTATATGATTATCATTGCAAATACAACTGTTTGACCTCCTCTTTACTAATTTGGGTGCCTTTTATTTCTTTCTCTTTTCTGATTGATCTGATTAGGATCTCCAGTATCACGCTGAATAGAAGTGGTAAAAGTGGTCATCTTTGTCCTTCTCCAGTTCTCAGGGGAAATGCTTTCCACTTTTCCCCATTTAGTATGATGTTGGCTCTAGGTGTGTTGTAGATGGATTTTATAAATTTAAGGTATGTCCCTTTTATACCGATTTTGCTGAGGGTTTTAACATAAAGGGATGCTGGATTTTGTCAAATGCTGTTTCTGCATCTATTGAGATGACCCTTGATTTTTGTTTTTAATTATGTTTGTGTGGTGTACCATATTCATTGACTTGCGTATATTAAAACATCCCTCCCTGGTATGAAACCCAGTTGATCATGGTGGATTATCTTTTTGATACGCTGTTGGATTTGGTTCACTAGTATTTTGTTGAAGATTTTTGCGTCTATGTTCATCAGGAATATTGGTCTGTAGTTTTCTTTTTTTTGTTATGTCCTGCCCTGGTTTTGGTGTTAGGGTGATACTGGCTTCATAGAATGATTTAGGGAGGATTCCTTCTTTCTCTATCTTTTGGAATAGTGTCAATAGAATTGGTTCAATTCTTCTTTGAAGGACCGATAGAATTCGACTGTGAATCCGTCTGGTCCTTGACCTTTTTTGTTGACAATTGTGTTCCTACCATTTCAATCTCACTGCCTGTTATTGGTCTGTTCAGAGATTCTGTATCTTCCTGGTTTAATCTAGGACGGTTATATATTCCCAGAAATTTATCCATCTCCTCTAGGTTTTCTAGTTTATGTACATAAAGGTGTTTATAGTAGCCTTGAATAATCTTTTGTATTTCTGTGGTATCAACAGTAGTATCTACTATTCTGTTTGTAATTGAGCTTATTTGAATCTTCTCTCTTCTTGGTTAATCTCATTAGTGGTCTATCAATTTTATTTATTTTATCAAAGAAAAATCATCTTTTTGTTTCGTTTATCTTTTGTTTCATTTTTTGTTTGTTGGTTTGTTTGTTTCTATTTCATTTAGGTCTGCTCTGATCTTCATTATTTCTTTACTCCCAATGCATTTGGGTTTGGATTGTTCTTGTTTTTCCAGTTCTGTGAGGTGTGACCTTAGATTGTCTATTTGTGTTTTTCCAGTTTTCTGATGTAGGAATTTAATGCTATAAACTTTCCTTTTAGCACCACTTTTGCTGTATCCCAGTGCTTTTGATAGGTTGTGTCACTATTATTGTTCAATTCAAATAATTTTTTAATTTCCATCTTGATTTCATTATTGACCCAATAGTCATTCAGGAGCAAGTTATTTAATTTCCATGTATTTGCATGGATTTTAGGGTTCCTTTTGGAGTTGATTTCCAATTTAATTCCACTGTGGGCTCAGAGAGTACTTTATATAATTTCAATTTTCTTAAATCTACTGATATTTGTTTTGTGGTCTATCATATGGTCTATCTTGGAGAATGTTCCATATGCTGATGAAAAGAATGCATGTTCTGCAGTTGGGTAAAATGTTCTGTAAATATCTGTTAAGTCCACTTGTGGGTATAGTTTAAGTCCACTGTTTCTTTGTTGACTTTCTGTCTTGATGACCTGTCTAGTGCTGTCAGTGGCATATTGAAGTCTCCCACTATTATTCTGTTGCTATCTGTCTCATTTCTTAGTTATAGCATAATTGTTTTATAAATTTGGGAGCTCCAGTGTTAGGTGTGTATATATTTAGAATTGTGATATTTTCCTGTTGGACTAGTCCTTCCATCATTATATGATGTCCCTTTTTGTCTTTTTTAACCGGTGTTGTTTTAAAGTTTGTTTTATCTGATAAAATAATAGCTACTCCTGCTCGCTTTTAGTGTGCATTCACATGGAATATCTTTCTTCACTCCTTTACCTTAAGTTTATGTGATTTTTTTTATATACTAGGCAAGTCTCCTGAATACTGCAGAAAGTTAGTGGGTTAATTCTTATCCATTCTGCCATTCTGTATCTTTTAAGTATAGCATTTAGGCCATTGACATTCAATGTTAGTATTGTGATGTTAGGTACTGTTCTATTCATCATGCTATTTCTTGCCTGAATACCTTGTGGTTTTTTGTTTTGTTTTGTTTTGTTTAATTGTGTTATTGTTATATAGGTCCTGTGACATTTATCCTATAAGGAGTTTCTATTTTGGTGTATTTCAAGAATTCGTTTCAAGATTTAGAGTCCTTTTAGCCGTTCTTATAATGCTGGCTTGGTAGTGGCAAATTCTCTTAGCATTTGTTTATCTGGAAAAGGATGTATCTTATTTTTTACAGCTGAATCAAGGTGGACTCTACATGTTGCAATGCTTGCATGGGCTCTTTTCTCCAGCAGCCTTGCCTTTCACATCTACTCACAGCTCTACACCTATGTTCTAGTGTCAGCTCAGGATTTTGTATAGTTGAGATATTTTGGGGGATTTTCTTACTTATTTCAAGCCCAGAAATTCCTTAAATGTGTGTGTGTGTGTTTTTAATCAAAGTGACTGTAATTTTTGTTTAAGGTCCTATTCAGATAATTTATTCAAAGTCCACCAAATCTTTTTTTCAGTAGTGTCTTATCTGTGGTTTAACTCATCTTTTGGATTTCAATAATATTTTTTTTTCATTTGGGGTTTTATAATTGGATCTTTTAAAAAATCTTCTGGTGTATTTTTGATAATCACTTGCCTTTCATAACACTACCAATGCCTCCTTTTATATCTTTACTTATAACTAAAAATATATTTATGCTATTTTCTGTATTCGATAATTCAAACTGTCCACATGATTCATATGTTTGGATGTACAGCTTGAAGAAGTTTGCTAACTCTTACTTATGTGGCTTGGGGCCTTATGCTTTGCCAAATTGTAATCCCCAGTATTGGAGGTGGGGCCTGGTGGAATGTGAATGGATTATGGGGGTGGAGTTCTTATAAATGGTTTAGCACCATCCCCCCTTGTTACTGAATAGGGCATTCTCTAGAGATCTGGTTGTTTAAAAGTGTGCGGCACTTCCCCTCCCTCTCTTCCTCCTGCTCCTGCCATGTAAGACAGGCCTGCTTCCTCTTTGTCTTCCTCCGTGATTGTGAGTTTCCTGAGGGCTCCGCAGAAGCTGATGCCACCATGCTTCTGTACAGCCTGCAGAACTGTGAGCCAATTCGGCCTCTTATCTTTATAAATTACCCAGTCTCAGGAATTTTTTTTTATAGGAAGGTGAGAATGGACTAATAAACTTAGCTTCCTTACCATGTCAAACATATATTTTAAAATACTTTTCCTTAGTGTCATATCCCTGGTTTTCATTTGCCATAAATAAGATTTTTTTCTGCAACTTCTTTAGGGAAGGCTTCCCTAAGACCAAGATTAGGCAAGACTTTTTATTATTCTGCAATTTACTTAGTTGTATGTGGCACAATTTAAATTACTTTCACATATAGATTATTAGCCAATATAAGTTTAGGAACTCTGTCTTTCTGTGTCGTTTTACTTATGTGAATTATAAAATGATATTTATACTCTAACATTCATTTCACATGTTATTTCCATGAATTCTTTTCTGAAACTCTCTAAACTCCTTTAAACCCTCGGTATAAGAAATTTTAATAATTTTCTCCACCTGGACCCAGTTCTTAGTAATCCTGCCTTAGCAGAGCCCCCAGAGAGATAGTCCATGAGATCATGTGATCTATCCCTTCATCACATTTGAGTGGCTCACTCAATTATGGACACATAGCGTGAGCCTAGGAATCATATTCTATTTCTGAAAAAACAGAAATTTGGATGCAGAGAAATTCTGAAAAGTGCAAAGGGAATTGTAATTATTCAGGAATAAACTATCACATTTTTAAATTAACATCTATTCCATTTATTCATCATCATTTTCAAAAAAAGGAAAAAAGATTAAGTGAAAGTCTACTGATTAATCATTATTAAAAGAAAATCCTTAGTGAAATTAAATTTAACATAGTTTAATTGAGCAAAGAATGAGTCACAAATTGAACAGCCTCCCCAGCCAGAGTAGGCTCAGAGAGACTCCACCGCAGCCATGTAGTTGAAAAAGATTTATAGACAGAAAAAGGAAAGCGACGTACAGAAAACAGAAGTGAGGTACAGAAACAGCCGGATGGGTTACAGCTCAGCGTTTGCTTTATTTGAACATAGTTTGAGCAGTTGGCCCCCTTTGATTGGCCAAAACTCGGTGATTGGCACAAAGGTAAGTTACAGTCTGTTTACACTTCCATTTAGGTTATAGTTCACTATTTTAAGAGAAACTTAAAATATATAAGGAGTTAACTTTAGACTAAGCTTGATTTAACATCATGTAGATCACAGCAAGAACTTGCATCTAATCCCAGCTACACCATACACTGAACTTTACACAAGTAATTTAACCCCTTTCCTTTGGTTTCTTCATAGGCATAAAGGGATAATAAATAACATTCTAACCACTGAATTGTGAGAACTAATTGCTTAAAATGTGAAATGCTTGAAACAGAAACCAACACATAGTAAGCATTCAATAAATATTAGGTATTTTGTTATTATTATTGTTATACATATCAAGTGTCTAGCAGAAGACATGGTCCATAATTAAGTAAATTTCTCTTCCCCTCTCAGAGCTAATTACCATTGTTGGTAAATGTTTATGAATCTATACATATATGCTTTTTAAATATCAATCTTTGATTTCCTATATCTCCATTCACTTACTGTTTTTATTTAAAACTTTCCTATGAAAACCAAATGTAGCAGATGAACCAGACTAAAGAGAACATCTGACCATATGAATTTCATATGGATTCTACATATTCAACATTCTGTTCATGTAATTTCTAACATTTGTCTACATTAATAATGTAAACAATAATAATAATGTTTAAAATATTATAACTCTATAAAACAGGTTTATGTGGGTTAAATGACTATACTTCCTCTTAGATTATAAGCTTCAATATTTCTTTGAGAATTTTATGTGACTTTTTTCACATTGGCAAAGTGATTGGAACTTTTCTTCTTAGTATACACCAGAGAACCACGGGGCAGATATGGACAAAGTGGAAATAATGCATTTAGTAGTAATTTAAACCAATTAAGCATATTTTTTCTAACTAGGGTACAATTTTCTGCAATTAGGTTATGCTAATGCTCATATTAACAACTTTGTAGATCTACATATCTAGGATTCACAATTTTATACGTCCATGAAAATAAAGGCTAAGATGGAAACACATCAATCCTAGATGATTTTCCTGTTGATATGTTTTACTATACCTCCTAGCTATATGTTTACATTTTATTTCATTGCTCTTACATATATTTTAATACACGTGTATTTTCAGCACCATATAATTACCTAACATTCTGTTTTTTAAAATAAACTCCAGCTGAATTACAGCAAAGCAGAGAATAATTGAATATTCTATCTTTCTTTAAGAAGAATGCTAGAGTATACTAGAGTATATACCTCAGCCACATACTCCATCACTGACTGCAACTAATCTGTCATGAGGCAGCATGGCCAATCTCTCCATTAATCATGCCAGATCTGGATTCAAAATTTCACAGCAACAGCTATAAAAGGAAAATTAAGTTCACCACAGAAATAATATCATACAAAATTATGCAACTGCTAGTATGTTTTAATTCTTCAAAAAGTACAATAAGTAAACAAAAACATGAATAGAGTTTTCTGTGTTTTGTTTTTGAGAAATATAATAGAATAATACCTAGTCTACATTAAATATCTACTGTAAAACTTTAGTGGATCTTTGTTCATGTACAGATAATAGGCCATCAAGCCCTTTGAATCTAACTTACGGTTGAATTATTGGTTGATACAAGAAACAAGAAAATAGAAACTGAAACTTACATTTATATTGTTCAGGTAATTTGAATAAGACTTCTTTTTCCTACAATAAAGACAGGATTTTTACTAATCAAAACATATTATCTACTCAGATTTGAAAGGTATGATTTTAGAATGTGAATTCAAAAGCATAATTTGGAGAATTCTATGACTCAGCTCTAAGACACTTTGTTGCACAAAAGCCATGGAGTGTCATTTTAAATGTGGAAGTGATATGATAAAACTCTCACTCTTCTAAGAAGAAAGCTATCGCCGGACCCTGTTATCTCACAACCCCAAGGTACGATATGATAATGATATCACTTAACATCAGTGCTGAAGTATGAAAAACAAAAGGGAAAAGCTGCAAGCATTTTAACTAGAAAGAAGTCAAATTAAAATATTAATTTACTGATTAATATAACATTAGCTGACCTATTTTCTCCAGCTTGTTAAACAACAAAGACTTGTGAAGCTAAATAACTGCTTAAAAGATAAATGTTTTCAGAATTCCCAGGGAGATGTTTAGCTCCTTTTTAAACATCATTAAAGATATGCTTTGCATATATCAGGCAATTTTATGCTTTCTGTGCTGAAACATCCTGTTTACATTTATTAATGCATTCTAAAGAATTGGGATTTGCTTAGGGGATCCCCCTTTTTCCAAAACTATGACCAATAGATATCAGGGATTGTTTACGCTTAGTGACTCACTGTAGAATTTATGAAAATTCAAACTCTTTCAAGAGAGTGAAACAGGTCACACTTGGAAATTTATTTTCTTGAACCCTTCATAATTTGAGATAATATTGATTTTAAAAATAAAACCCAGCAAACTGCTCTCCACATATTCATAGCCCCACAATCTCAGAAGTTCAAGCTGGCTGTCAAAGAATTGTACTGAAAGCAAAGAGGGGCTAGCTTTTGTGTTAAGAAAGTCAAGTTTCTACTACAATTATGTTACTTAATACCATGCACCGCTAAACCATATTTTTCTTTAAAAAGTGAAAGTTTTTGAACAAAATTTCTGTCTTTCTTGAGTTGCAAACTGCTAGCAATGTGGTCAGCCAAGACACAAAATAAAACTCACTTTGATTTGGTGCATTCTGATACACGGTCTGAAGAAAGCGGAATGGTTTTCTTAGGAGAATCCAGAATTCATTGAAGTAATGTCAATAGTTAAATGGGGTGTAGTTAGTAAAACAGAGATCCCAAAGGTTTTGGTAAGGAGTTGAAATAGGGTTACACAAGGGATAGACAGATAGATAGATGGTTGAGAGTAGTGAAAAGAAAAAATTTAAATAATCTCCTTAGCTCTTCAGAATAGTTTGTTAATGAATGCCTCATTCTTAACATAATTTAGAGAATAATGCTGACTTTTTGCTTAGCATGGGTATTGAACCCACATCTTTTAGCAAAAGAATAATGTGATTTATTAAAATTCAGTTTCTACTATTAGGGACTCTTCCAAACATGTCTTCAAGAGTTAATGGAGCCTGAGGATCTACCTGTGAGTGTTAGTGACAGCATTGAACCATACGACCTACAGAGTTGCCAGTTTTCTTCATTGCTTTCTTTTCAATTTGTTCTTTCTAAATTTTAGTTCTATTATATATATATATATACGTATAATATATATATCTAAATATATGTATAATATATCTATATATGTATAATATATAGATATATAAATTTTAGTTCTATTTTTTAATATATATATATATTCTAAAAATAACATTTTTGTTTTTCTCAGCTTCCAGAGCAGTTCGTTGCTTTCTAAGAAACTATTCCAATCAAAGTCTTTGTTCTTTTGGTTCAGCCTACAGCATATTCCTTGAGACCCTCTGAGATGCAGTTTTGTGTCAGTTGTTAAGTTGTTTGACTGGAACTTCCCTTCCTTTATTCTTTCTGTGGCTCTCTCTCTCTCTCACACACACACTCACAGAGAGTCTTTAAAAATTGGTTAGAATTGGTACCTATTATTAAATACATCCTCCCCTAAACTACTGTCTTAAAAAAACAATAACACATATAGTAGTATAGTGGTATGCTGGTAAATGTTTAACAACCAGTTCTCTGGGAATAATAAGAAAGCTCTGATATTTAATGTTAATGGTTTCCCTGGTGTAAATACTTTCACCATGGCTCATCTCACGCCACTGAGATAATCTAACTGAATGTGGATTTGGGACAAATTTGCACATTTGGCTCTTGTGAACTGGTAGAAGTAGAATGACTACTTTTTAACCCAGGCCTCTTCTGAAGAGGTCCATGTAGTTGGTAACCTTAAAAAATATATGAACATCTCCTTCCACAATCCCTCCCCACCAACAAAGATCAGGCTTTCCTATTTCATAATCGAAGGGGTAGATGTCCCAAGCTTAGTGTTCCGTGAGTTATAACAGAAATCCACTGTGCGTATAGTATTCATCTGGGCCATATCATGTTACCCATGTGGAACTTGAAACAAGAAGAACCAATGCAAATATGTTGATGATCATGCTGACTTCAGTGCCATGAATAATAAAATATTTGTTTCTTAGCCTGAAGTTTTGTGTCTCTATCAGCATACATGAAACAGTTACAGGCTAACTTACTAGTCTCTAAGTAAGATAAAATCAAATTTCCTACCCAACAAATATCCTGTATTGAAACTGATAGAAACACATATGTTCACATATATGCAAAAGTAGTCTTTATATGTTGGTAATATATAGGAACTTATTTTCATTGGTCAGAAATATTGGAATAGCATGAAATAATTTAGATTAAAAAATCATTGTTAAGAAATTTCAACTTCTAAAATTATACAGTGAATTTTTCACTATGAAGCATTCATTGACTATTTATATATCAAATTATTCCACTGGATTTTTTATTACTTGCTGTTTTGCATTGTCATGATTTTGTTTTATAAAATGTAACATCTGCCAATACTGATACAGAGAATATTAGAATATTCAATTTTATGTCATGATCTTAAGTCAAAATGAAAGTTTTAACAAAGTTTGAAGTACTCACTCTGTTAATATATGCTGACGTATTTCTACCAAGTTTTGTGTTCCTATATGTAATTTCCAGAGTCGTATTTGCAATAATGATAATCAGTTATTATAGATATTTCCTAGTTGTAATAAATTCTGGATTTTCTTGATTTGAATATACACTTAAATGCAATAGAAAAAAAGGAAGATTAAATCAAAATCAGTATCAATAATGTAAACTTGTTTCTACTATACTCCTAGGATTCATCTGAATGCAGACTCCTAGGGACCACCAAAAAAAAAAAAAAAAAAAAAAAGAAAACCCAAAATACTATTTCTCCCTCTTTCCTTTTCCTCCACTTCTCTTTTTGCAGATTTCCTTTCTCAACAAATTATGTAACATATGTATGTTGTACACCATGAGTATATGCAATTTTAATTTATCAACTAAAATAAAGAAATAAAACTATAAAGGTTCAAAAATTAAAATGAAATTATTATGTAACAGATTTAAGGTTTGAGGTTTGATTATCATTGTTTATCACATCATACTCTAGGGCGAATGAATAAATATTTGTTAAGTTTTCAATCAATATAAAATTCTGAAGATGTCTCTAAAGACATTAATATAATGTAGTGTGCAATACTAGGTTATATTTTTATACAGTTTTAAACATCAAGATCTTGAAAAAACAGTTCCAAGCAGACATTTAATATGCAATAAAATTTTGCACATATTAAATTCTAAATGCTACTGTATTAAGACTAACAAAAATTATTGTTAATATTGTAATGTTAGTTGATGACTGTGAAAACTCTTCATTTATCTCACATTACCAGAAGTAAATATAACTAATTATATTAAAATAATACAATTTAAAACTTATTAGCTATAACATATTAGAATTTTATCTAGTTTTCTTAATATCATGTATTATCCTGATCAAAAGTAGTGATGTCATTTTAAATGACATTATCCCAAACAAGGAACATGAAAGGCACCCCAAAAAATTAACTAAGAATTTTAAAGATAAATGTTGATCTATTTTTAACTCCTTGATGAACGCACAGAAAATAAATTCTTCATTTTGTTTTTTGACTGACAACACTCCTCACTCACTCTCAAATCCTACTTGAGCTCCATCCCAGTGCTATGAAAACATCTTATGGTATTCTAATAGGGCCATGCTCTGTACCCATTAGGGATAGAGAATGGAGAAATAGTGCCAAAAATGTGCCAAATAAAACTCTAATATTCATTTCAGTTACTTACACTGCATATGAAAAATGCTAGCTTTTAGTGTCCTCTTTATCAGGGTCTGTGTCCTAATACTCACTCTAAGGCTGATTCACTCTCTTTTACTCTTTCCAGCTCTATTAGAATCACACTCCCACATATTTTAATAGCAGTTAGCCTGATGGTTATCAAGTGCTGTCATAATCCACACGCAGCCTGGGATCTCCCATGGAAGGAGTTTTTGTACCAAGACTTTAGGAATAAGCTATAGTAAGGATATGCCAGAAGCCAATTTTGAGGAATTACTCAAAAAGTGATGTAATTCAGAAATCTAAGACTTTCCATCATTTGACCATTTTCATTCTTAGGCATTGTCATGATACCTCTTTTACTCTGTAGAAAAACCTGCAAGTTTGATACTGTTAATCTCATTTTAGAAATGAAAGACTCTGGGATCAAGTTCACACAGTTAAAAGTCATAAAGTAAGAATTTACAAATACCATAGGCTTTTTCTATATATATTTCATTATAATTTAACAAGGTTAAAAAGGGGGGTTATTAAGTTTCCTAATTGTGCTTGTTTCTTTTTAGAAACAGATAAGTAACCACTACAGGAGATTCACACTTAATTTTAACAAAACCACATATTGGATACTGCACATAAATATTTGGTAGAATAGCACAATGTTGAATGATATCACACCTTACTGTCCAAAACTCATTATAATTTAGAAATATAGAATAAAAACATTGTATATAAAAGTTTCTAGTATACCAGTACCATACTTTAAACCTGTCAATTTTTGAAATACTGCATAGAAATGGTGAATCATACTATATAGGAGAACAACATTTAAAGTAAGGTACAAACTAAGAGAAATTTACCATTAAGCAAGAACATCTGTATGTTACATTTGTTACTTACTTTTTAAATTTTCTGGATAATAACATTTATCTATTTTTATTTCATCTAGTTGTGATTTTATCCATGTATTCTTAGTTAAAATTCTAATATATGTTTTTATTTCATGTGTATTTTTGAATGTAATAAGTCCTGTGTTTCATTAATATTCCACTATTTAAAGATGGAATCTGTATACGTAGCTTTGTGTTGCTTTTCTGGAAGAAGATATGAAACATGTAAATCCAAGCTCATTTTAGTTGCTAAAAACTTATGTTCTCTTTTTTTGTTGTTTATTTTTAATACATCCTCTCAGTTTCAAAAGTAGAAAGACTTACAACATCTAGTTTCAGCAAACAGATTCTTAAGGGAACTCTATTTGAGACTACATGCTTTAATATCAAATTTATCAAATATTGCAAAACTGAAGAGTTGCATCTACCTACTGTATATAGGTTTGTGAAGTTCATATTCTCCAACAAAACTTTTTATCTAAAATTAAAATAGAATCCATATAGCTCAGTGGATTTTTCACTTTTACAATAAATACTAAAACTGGAGGAATAGCAACAGATGTGACGAGTTTTCATGGGAACTTTATGATAAAACCAAAGCAGGACACACTTCATGGACATCAAGACATATCACATAATAACTCAGGTGAAGACTCTTAAGAGAACCAGCGTATATTTAGATATATCTTCCTGGCTTATCAATGAAACACTTTTTCATCAAGTTTTGTATAAAAATCAAATGGAGTTAATACACTTGGTTTATCAACAGAAAAGGAAGAGCTTGTGAAAAGGAGAGTGAGCAAAAATCAAGATTTTCAGAACTTCTTTCTGTTATAGAAGCTGGGATGCTCTCTTGAACGTTGCTGCCTTTCATTGTTACTTCTCTTCCTTCTCCTACTCCCTTTTCTTCTTATTTCCCCCTTTTTAATGCCTATAGCTTTTTGCCAAAAAAGTTAGCTTTATATAAAGTACTATTTTGTTAAGTTCTACTCATCACTTACCTACATTGCCCCTACCAATGTAACAATTTCATATCATTTTCCTATTAGATAGGTTAAAAGATAGACTAAAATCCTAAATGTATTTTGAGATACATTTTAAAATCAACTTAAAAATGAATTTTGTGACATGTGAGAAGAAGCATTTGTGCATGTATTTTAAATATTACATTCTGGATATTTTAACATGGTGTTAGCACAAAGAATTTTTGCACAAAGAATTTTCCCTTCAAAATCAACTTAGTTAAAAAGACAAACTGTTGTGATCCTAGAATAATAATCCATTTTGTTACTATTCCCACATCCCCGTCTTCTCTTTCCTTCTCTCTCCTATGCCTCCTTCAATCTTCAGAAGCTCTAAGCATTTACTAAGTGACTATTACTATTATTATTATTTGAGATGGGATCTCGCTCTGTCACCTAGGCTGGAGTGCACAGGCACTATCTTGGCTCACGGCAACCTCCACCTCTTAGGTTCAACAGATTCTCTTACCTCAGCTTGCCAAGTAGCTGGGATTATAGGCATGCGCCACCACGCCAGGTTAGTTTTTGTATTTTTAGTGGAGATGGGGTTTAACCATGTTGGCCAGGCTGGTCTCAAACTCCTGACTTCAGTGATCCACCAGCCTTGGCCTCCCAAAGTGCTGGAATTACAGGCGTGAGCGACTGTGCCCGGCCTAAGTGACTATTATTTGCCAGTTATTTTACAGGGTAATTTATATATGACTATATATAGTCCATGCAATAATCCTCTGAAAATGATGTTGTAATCCTCATTTTAAGGTGGAGTCATATAAAGCTATTATAAGAAGTTGAGCCACTAAGAAATGGAGCTAGAATGTACCAAATAAAGAACAGATAAAATGGAGATAGGCAAAGGAGGTAAAACTGTCAAAATGTTATCGTCAGTATCAAAGGCTTTCATAGACTTAAAAATAAGGACAACCAGATTTCTTTTGTGCTTAGCACTAATGTAGCATATTTTAGTGTTGAATATGTGCATGGTTGAGCCCTGAGACATGTAGGGAAAGGTGCTCAGTTTATTGTCTTGACAATCCCAGAGAGCTATCTGAAACCCAATAAATGCAATAAAATGAACAGGGATAAAGACAAAAAGCATTTCTCCATAGCCTTAGGATCAACATCCATTACTTAACTAGCACAGCAATAAATTCATCACCAAAGGAATCTCAGAGCAGTGGAACAATATCAATCAGATAACACTTCATACTTTTCAGCTAGAAAGGAGCTTTTGCCCTAGCTAGAAAATGAGACTTTTGTCTCATTTTATTTTTACTTTCATGGGTAAGAAAACTGAAGGTTATATGAATGAAATGAGCTGCCTGTTGTATAAGTAACAATGTTGAGACTGATCCCTAATGTAGTACTCTGGACATTTTAACCCATCGTTACCACTACCTTCAAGGCCACCCTTGAAGTGTGACCCATTCTTCAAGGCACTAAAATGTAAAGAACAGATTAAAGCAGTATAGGAAACCCAATATGCTCAGACATTTCCAATGACAAGAAAGTAAGTTTTTAAAATCTAGAATTGTTTTCTGAACTGTAGCTCAATGAAAAAAAAGGGTCAAAGTCAGTAATTTTTGTCTTAAAATAAAAAAATATATATATTTTTCTAAAAATAGCTAAATTGAGTCTGAACTTTGGAATCTAACCAACCAGGATCTAATGAAACTTTGACATGATTCATTGCTAACAGTGAAAAAGGTAGCTAACTGATGATAAATAATACTTCAGAATAACATCTAAATTCTCAGAGGAGTGCATGAGATATTCAACTGTATGAGTTGACCAGTGATGATCCAGAACATATCCCTCAGAAGAAAGCATTATCATGATAGTTTCACTGTATATATTATTTATGTAGTTATTGGAATTTTGCTTCAAGACACTGCTTTATTAAAAAACAAGCTGATTATTTAAAATAGTTTACTGAACATTATTCCACATTAATTTTTTTCACAAACTCAATGTTATATCAAAAAAGTGTACATAAGTCAGTCAGTTTGATTTATGAAGGTTACAAAAACTTCATGTAACCTTGAGCATGTGTTTTTCAAAATATTAAGTTATACTTACTGAAAAATGTGTTAGTTTTTAAAAAAACAGATCTTTTTTTTATCTTTTAAACTTTCTAGAGGTTAGTAGAATGGGAAAAAATGACAGGAGAAGGCAAAAAAAGGTGTTATGTAGTTGTTTATATACAAATAATGAATGCCAACGATAAAACTGTTATTTAGACATTGTAGTGATCATGAAAAACCAACGCCCATAATCTTTACTCTATGACAGATTTTCAGTTTACAACAAGATGCTTGGCTTGTAAGTCAGACAAGTTATTCCCAGGTGGAGAGCAATAATTCTGTGAAGAATGTCAATGGTAGTTTAATGGGAATAGCATTGAATCTAAATTGGGCAGTATGACCATCTTCACAATATTGATTCTTCCTATCCATGAGCATGGAATGTTTTTCCATTTGTTTGTGTCCTCTCTGAATTCATTAGGCAGTGCTTTGTAGTTATCCTTGAAGAAGTCTTTCACTTCCTTTGTTAGCTGTACTCCTAGGTATTTTATTTTCTTTGTAGCAATTGTGAGTGGGAGTTCATTCATGACCTTTTAATAATTACTGTTCTGACAGGCATGAGATGGTATCTCATTGTGGTTTTGATTTGCATTTCTCTAATAATCAATGATATTGAGCTTTTTTCATATGTTTTTTGGCCACATGTATATCTTCTTTGAGAAATGTCTGTTCGTGTCCTTTGTCCACTTTTTAATGGGGTTGTTTGGTTTCTTTCTTGTAAATGTGTTTAAGTTCCTTGTAGATTCTAGATAATAGACCTATGTCAGATGGATAGATTGTAAAAATTTTCTCCCATTCTGTAGGTTGTCTGTTTGCTCTGATGATAGTTTCTTTTGCTGTGCAGAAATTCTTTAGTTTGATTAGATCCCATTTGTCAATTTTTACTTTTGCTGCAAATTGCTTTTGGTGATTTCGTCACAAAATCTTTCCCCATGCCTATGTCCAGAATGGTATTGCCTAGATTTTCTTCTAGATTTTTGATAGTTTTGGGTTTTACATTTAAGTCTTTAATCCATCTTGAGTCAATATTTGTATAAGGTGTAAAGAAAAGGTCCACTTTCAATTTCTGCACATGGCTAGCCAGTTCTCCCAGCACCATTTACTGAATAGAGAATCCTATCCCAATTGCTTGTTTTTGTCAGGTTTGTCAAAGATCAGATGAATGTAGATGTGTGGTTTTACTTCTGAGGTCTCTATTCTGTTCCATTGTTCTATGTGCCTGTTTTTGTACCAGTACCATGCTGTTTTGGTTATTGTAGACTTGTAGTATAATTTGAAGTCGGGTAGCGTGATGCCTCTCACTTTGTTCTTTTTGCTCAGGATTATCCTGGCTATACAAGCTGTTTTTTGTTGTTGTTGTTGTTGTTGTTGTTGTTGTTCCATATGAATTTTAAAATAGTTTTTTTCTAATTCTGTGAAGAATGTCAATGGTAGTTTTATGGGTATGGCATTGAATCTATAAATTTCTTTGGGCAGTATGGCAATTTTCGTGATATTTATTCCCCCTATCCATGAGCATGGAATGTTTTTCCATCTGTTTGTGTCCCCTCTGATTTCCTTGAGCACTGGTTTGTATTTCTGCTTGAAGAGGTCCTTCACTTCCCTTGTTCGTTATATTCCTAGGTATTTTATTCTCTTTGTAGCAATTGTGAATGAGCGTTCATTCATGATTTGGCTCTCTGCTTCTCTGTTGGTGTATAGAAATGCTTGTGATTCCTGCACACTGAATTTGTATCCCGAGCTTTGCTAAAGTTGCTTATCAGCTTAAGAAGCTTTTGGGCTGAGACTGATGATGTTTTCTAGATATAGGATTATGTCATCTACAAACAAAGACAATTTGACTTTCTCCTTTCCCATTTGAATAACTCTTATTTCTTTCTCTTGCCTAATTGGTAGGCTATTTAATACTGCCTCCATTTCAGAAGTGGTTATTGGTCTATTCAGGGATTCAACTTTTTCCTCGTTCAGTCTTGGGAAGGTGTATGTGTCCAGGAACTTACCAATCTCTTCCATATTTTCTAGTTTATTTGCATAGAGGTTTTATAGTATTCTCTGATGGTTGTTTGTATTTCTATTGGGTCAGTGATGGTATCCCCCTTATCTTTTCTGATTGTGTTTATTTGAATCTTCTCTCTTTTCTTCTTCTTCTTTTTTTTTTTTTTTAGATGGAATCTCGCTCTGTCACCCAGGCTGGAGTGCAGTGACACATTCTCAGCTCTCTGCAAGCTCCGCCTCCTGGGTTCACGCCATTCTCCTGCCTCAGCCTCCCGAGTAGCTGGGACTACAGGCACCAGCCACCGCGACTGGCTAAATTTTTTTTTGTATTTTTAGTAGAGATGGGGTTTCACCATGTTAGCCAGGATAGTCTCCATCTCCTGACTTTGTGATCCACCTGCCTCGGCCTCCCAAAGTGCTGGGATTACAGGCTTGAGCCACCACGCCTGGCCTCTTTTCTTCTTTATTCGTCTAACTAGTGGTCTATCTATTTTATTGATTTTTTTGAAAAAAAAAACAGCTCCTGGATTTGTTGATTTTTTAAGGGTGTGTGTGTGTGTGTGTGTGTGTGTGTGTGTGTGTGTGTGTCTATCTCCTTAAGTTCTGCTCTGAGCTTCATTATTTCTTGTCTCCTGCTGGCTTTAGGGTTTGATTTAGTACTATAAATTTTCCTCTTAACACTGCTTCAGCTGCATTCCAGAGATTCTAGTACATTGTCTATTTGTTCTCATTAGTTTCAAATAACTTCTTGATTTATGACTTAATTTCATTATTTACCCAGGAGCCATTCAAGAGCAGGTTGCTCAATTTCTATGTAGTTTGTGTGGTTTTGAGTGAGTGAGTTCCCTTTTCTTTCTTTCTTTCTTTTTCTTTCCCTCCCTTCCTTCCTTCCTTCCTTCCTTCCTTCCTTCCTTCCTTCCTCCCTCCCTCCCTCCCTCCCTCCCTCCCTCCCTCCCTCCCTCCCTTCCTTCCTTCCTTCCTTCCTTCCTTCCTTCCTTCCTTCCTTTCTCTCTCTCTCTCTCTCTCTCTCTCTCTCTCTCTCTCTCTCTCTTTCTTTCTTTAATAGAGATGGAATCTCACTCTGTCACCCAGGCTAGAGTACAGTGGTGCAATCTTGGCTCACTGCAACCTCCACCTCCCAGGTTCAAGCAATTATCCTGCCTCAGCCTCCTGAGTAGCTGGGACTACAGGCACATGCCACCAGACCCGGCTAATTTCTTTTTGTATTTTAGTAGAGATGGAGTTTCACCATATTGCCAAGTTTGGTCTCGAACTCCTGAGCTCAGACAATCCACCTGCCTTGGCCTCCCAAAGTGCTAGGATTACAGGCATGAGCCACCACACCCGACTTTCAGTGAGTTTCTTAATCTTGAGTTCTAATTTGATTGCACCGTAGTCTGAGGAACTGTTATGATTTCAGTATTTTGAATTTGATGAGGAGTGTTTTACTTCCAATTATGTGATCAGTTTTAGACTAGGTGCCATGTTTTGATGAGAAGAATGTGTATTCTGTTGTTTGTGGGTGGACAGTTCTGCAAATATCTATCAAATACACTTGGTTCAGAGCTGAATTCAAGTTCTGAATGTCTGTGTTAATTTTCTGTCTCAATTATCTGTCTAATGTTGTCAGTGGGGTATCAAAGTAACCCACTATTATTGTGTGGGGCTCTAAATCTCTTTGTAGGTCTTTATGAACTTGTTTTATGAATCTGGTGCTCCTGTATTGGGTGCATATATATTTTAAATAGCTCTTCTTGTTTAATTGAACCCTTTACCATTATGCAATGCCCTTCTTTGTCTTTTTTTTACTTTTGTTGGTTTAAAGTTTATTTTGTCAGAAACTAGGATTGCAACCCCTACTTTTTTCTGCTTTCCATTTGCTTGGAAATTTTTCCTTCATCCCTTTATTTGAGCCTATGTGTGTCTTTGCACATGAGATGGGTCTCTTGAATACAGCATACCAGTAAGCCTTGTCTTTTTACCCAGCTTTCCATTCTGTTTTTTAATTGAGGCATTTAGTCATTACATTTAAGGTTAATATTATTATGTGTGGATTTGGTCTTATCATTGTGATCCTGACTGGTTAATTTTGCAGACTTGTTATTATAGTTGCTTCATAGTGTCATTGGTCTGTTTTGTAGTAGGTGTGTTTTGTAGTAGGTGATAACAGTTTTTCCTTTCTGTGTTTAATGCTTCCTCCAGGAGCTCTTTCAAGGCAGGCCTGGTGGTGATGAAATCCCTTAGCATTGGCTTCTCTGAAAGCAATTTTATTTCTCCTTCACTTATGAAGTTTAGTTTGTCCAGATATGAAATTCTGGACTGGAATTTCTTTTCTTTAAGAACGTCGAATGTTGGCCCTCAATCTCTTCTGACTTGTATGGCTTCCACTGAGAGATCCACTGTGACCTGACCTGTCTCTCTGGCTGTCCTTAACATTTTTACCTTAATTTCAACCTTGGAGAATATGACAATCATGTGTCTTAGGGTTGATCTTCTCATGAAGTATATCTGGTTTTCCTGAATTTGAATTTGGGCCTGTCTTGCTTGGTTGAGGAAGTTCTCCTGGATGATACACTGAACTATGTTTTCTAACTTGCTTTCATTCCTTCATCTCTTTCATGTACCCCGATCGGTTGTAGGTTTGGACTTTTTACATAATCCCATATTTTCGGAGATTTTGTTCATACATTTTCATTCTCTTTTCTCTATTCTTATCTGCCGGTCTTATTTTAGAAAGATGGACTTCAAGCTCGGATATTCTTTCTTCCACTTGGTCTATTCTGCTATTGATACTTGTGATTGCATTGTGAAGTTCTGTTGTGTTTCTCAGCTCTGTAAGGTCATTTATGTTCCTCTCTAAACTGGCTATTCTGGTTATCAGCTTCTGGTTATGTTTTATCATGGTTCTTAGCTTCTTTGCATTGGATCAGAACATGGTTCTTTAGCTCAGCAAAGTTCATTATTACCCACCTTCTGAAGCCTACTTCTGTCAGTTCAGCCATCTCACCATCATCCCAGTTCTGTGTGCCTTGCTGGAGAGGTATTGTGATTGTTTGGAGAAGAGGCAATCTGGCTTTTTTAGTTTTCAACTATATATATACTTTTTTTTTGGAAACAGAATTTCACTGTGTCACCCAGGCTAGAGTGTGGTGGCGTGAACTCAGCTCACTGCAGCCTCCACCTCCCGGGTTCAAGTGATTCTCCTGTCTCAGCCTCCTGAGTAGCTGGGATTACTGGTATGTGCCACCATGCCCGGGTAATTTTTTGTATTTTTATGTTTTATTTATTTTTTTACTTCGGGACAGAGTCTCTCTCTGTCACCAGGCTGCAGTGCAGTGGTGCGATCTCAGCTCACTGCAACCTCTGCCTCCCAGGTTCAAACACTTCTCCTGCCTCAGCCTCCCAAGTAGCTGGGACTACAAGTGTGCACCGCCATACCCAGTTAACTTTTGTATTTTTAGTAGAGGTGGGGTTGTTGGCCAGGATGGTCTTGATCTCTTGACCTTGTTATCTGCCCACCTCGGCCTCCCAAAGTGCTGGGATTAGAGGTATGAGCCACTGTGCCCAGCCAGTTTTCAGCATTTTTTCATTGATTGTTTCTCATCTTTGTGGACTTCTCTACCTTCAATCTTTGAGGTTGCTTACCTTTGAATGGGGTGTGGGGCCTTTTTTGTTGATGTAGTTGTTGTTGCTTTCTGTATGTTTGTTTTTCTTTGATCAGTTAGGCACCTCTTCCGTGGAGCTGCTGTGGATTGCTAGAGGTCCACTCCAGACCCCAATCACCTGGTACCCCTTCTGTACCCGGAGGTCTCTCCAGTGAGGGCTGCAAAACAGCAAACATGGCAGCCTGCTCCTTCCTCTGGGAGCTCCATCCCAGTGGGTCACCAACATATGCTGGCCCAAACACTCCTTTAGGAAATATCTGGAGACCCCTGTTGGAAGATCTTACCTAGTCAGTAGGAACGGGTTCAGGGACCCACTTGAAGAAGCAGTCTGGCTGCCCCTTTCTGGAGCAGGTGCATTGTGCTGGGGGGAACCCCCCCTCGTTGACCCCCTGGACTCTCCAGAGCCAGCAGGTAGAAAAGACTAAGTCAGCTGAACCTCAGGAACCAAGGCCACCGCACCTCCCAGGAACTCTGTCCCAGGGAGATCAGAGTTCTGTTCCTAAACCCCTGGCTAGAGTTGCTGAAATTCCTATGAGGAGGGCCTGCCCAGTGAGGAGAGATAGATTAGGGTCCCGCTTAAAGAAGCAGTCTGGCCATGATCTGCCATAGCAGCTGTGCTGCACTGTGGGGAATTCCTCCCGGTCTGGAACACCCACACTCCCTGGTACTGACTTGAGCTGCTGAGATGGTGGCCACCCCTCCCACCTGGGAAGTCAATCATCTCAGGCAGTCTCCAGTCTGGAATTCCAGGTCAGTGAGCCTTAATTTGTGAGGTGCCATGAGAGTGGGGCCTACTGAAGCTTGCCACTTGGCTCCCTGGCTTCACCCCCTCTTCTAGGGAAATGGATAGATATCTTGTCTCAAAGGAATTCCCAAGGCTGGAGTATGTAAAAAACCCCTGGGTTTCATCCATGCCCACGTGGCTGCCCAGAGTCCACAGAGCTCTGTGCTTTGGACCCAAGGCCCTGACAGTGTGGGCTCCTAAGGGGATCTCCTGATCTGTGGGTTGCAAAGATCCATAGGAAAAGAGTGCTTTCCTGAGCAGGATCACACAATCACTTGCTGCCTCCCTTGACTGAGGGTAGGGGCTCCCCTGGCTCCATGCTGCTTCTGGATGGGCCATCACCCCAACCTGCTTTTCCTCACTCTCTGTAGGTCCCGCCAACCACCTAGTCAGTTCCAATGTGAGAACCTGGATATTTCAGTTGAAGGTGTAGAATTCACTCAATTCACTCGCCATTTTTGTTACTGGTGAGCATCATGAACCACCCTTGCTTCTAATCAGCCATCTTGGCTTGCTAAAGCCTCTTTCTTCTTATACTATCTCAATTTTTAACATTATTATATGATTTTGCTCATTTTTGAAATGTATGTAAAAGGAAACCATATGTTATATGCCATTTGTGCTGGCTTATTACCCTCAGAATTGTATTTGTAAATTTCATCCATTTTTGTTGTGAGTGGCTATACAGTATTTTATTACCATACTGAATTTATTGCATAAATACATTATTATTTACCAATGTTACATAATGGACACATTGGTTACAGTTTGGCGCTACTATGATAATGATTGTACATTTATTTTAGTGCCATGTCCACATATTTGTGTTGAGTGAAATTACTTTGACACTGTATCAATCCAGAATTTCCCATAAAGTTTTTTGTTTTGTTTTGTTTTGTTTTGAGACTGAGTCTTGCTCTGTCACCCAGCCTGGAGTGCAGTGGCTCCATATCAGCTCACTGGAAGCTCCACCTCCCAAGTTCACCCCATTCTCCTGCCTCAGCCTCCCGAGTAGCTGGGACTACAGGTGCCCGCCACCACCCCCAGCTAAGCTAATTTTTTTTGTATTTTTAGTAGAGGTGGGATTTCACCATGTTAGACAGGATGGTCTCCATCTCCTGACCTCGTGATCCGCCTGCCTCGACCTCCCAAAATGCTGGGATTACTGGCGTGAACCACCGTGCCTGCACTCCCATAAAGTTTTTAAATAAATATTTATTAGTCAGTTTGTGCTTCTTGAATTTCTGTAAGTAATTTTTGTGTGCAACAGTTGAGTCAAAGGAAGCATGAAGGATTGTTTTGAAGCTTGACTCTCACAGCTATTTAAATAAGTTGAGAAAATAAAATTTATTCCCCTCTCAGAATCAGATAAGACAATTGGAAATTGGTGGGCAGGAGGGGTGAGTGCTAAAGACTGACTCCCTTCAGCCAGATGGGGCTAACACTGAGGTCCATACCATGATTTTGGAGATTCTGATACTGCATGTCAGACAGACGTTGCAATTCTATAGTTGTCTCTTAAAAAACAAACAAACAAACAAAAAACAGCTTTATTGAAATACAGTGAATATGTAAGGAACAGCATATATGGTAATATTTATGTGCATGCACCTATGAAACAATCACCAAAACCAAGATAATGAACGTATTCATCACTTCCAAAAGTTTCCCTGTGCGCATTTGCAATCTGTTCCTCCAAGCTCTTTCCAAACCCCCCATGCCCCCTCTCCCAACTTTTCCAAATGAAACCAATAATATACATTCTGCCACTTTACATAAGTTTGCATTTTCCAAATGTTTGGTACATAAAATCACATAGGATATGTTCTCTTTTAGGAAGTTTTCTTAATTCAGCATGTTTATTTTAATATTCATGTATGAATTAAGTGTTTATTTCTTCTTATTTGGGAGGAGTATTTCATTGTATAATATAACATCCTGTTATATTAACAAGATGTGGAGGTGTTTACATTTTTTAGGTGAACTTTTTAAATTATTTGTTAATATTGTGAATCACATTGATTTTTAAATGTTAAACCCAATTCGCATTCCTGACAGAAAACTCACCTAGCCACCATGTATTATTTCTTTCATCTATTGTTGGATTTGAGTTGTTTTAAATTTGTGCACAATTAGTACATCTATGTTCAGAAGGTTATTGGTCTATGGTTGTCTTTTCTTATAAAGTCTTCTTCAGATTTTGGTATCAGGATAGTACTGATTCATAGAATAAGTTAGGAAACAATTTTTTCACAGTTTTCTGAAAGATTTTACACATATTCAGTATTATTTCTTTTTAAAATATTTGCTAGAATTTGTTAGTTAAGCCACCTGGGCCTAGAGTTGCCATTGTAGTATTTCTAACCATAAACTTAATCTCTTTAGTAGTTGTAGGGCTACTCAGGTTATCCATTTTATATTCAGTAGGCTATAGTAGTATGTGTATTTCAAGGAATTTGTGTATTTCAGCTAAACTGGAGATTTTCTTGATATAAAATTATTTGTAATTTTTTAATTCTCCTCATATCTATAGAATCTGTAGTGACATCATAATCTCTCTCATATCTTATATTGGTTTGTTGTGTCTTCTTTTCATTTTCTTCTCAGCAGTCTGGCTAGAGGTGTACAAATTCTATTAATTTCATTAAGAACCAATATTTGATTTATTTTTTCTATTGTCTTTCTGCTTTCTATTTTATTAATATCGTTCTGATATTATTATGTTCTTTGTTTGCTTTATTTTGAGTTCATTTGTTCTTTCTCTAGTTTTTTAAGGTGGAAACTGGAGCACTTGATTTGAGACCTTCCTTCTTGTCTATTATTGGCATTAAGTTTTTAAAATTTTCCTGTAAGTACTACTTTTGTTGCATTCCACAAATTTTTATGTATTGTAATTTCATTTTCATTTACTTACAAAAATCTTTTTAATTTTCCTCTTTAACTTACAGATTTATGTGTATTTAGTTTCCAGTATTTGGAACTTTTTAGATATCATTCTATTTTTAATTTCTAGTTTAATTTCATTATAACTACAGACCATTCTTTATATAACTTGATTGTTCTGAAATATGAGACTAGTTTTACGTCTTACAGTACAGCTTATCTTAGTAAATTGTCCATGTTCTCTTTCCAAAAATGAGTGTTCTGCAGTTGTTGAGTAAACTCTTCTAAAAATGTCCATTAGGTCAAATTGATTGACAGTGATGTTCAGTTTCTTCATATCCTTACTGATTTTTTGTCTATTTTTATCATTTATGAGAGAGAGCTATTAATTAATCAGCTATAATTGTGATTTTGTCTATTCTTCTTGCAGTTCTGTCAGTGTTTGCTTTCTGTATCTTGAAGATTTTTGTTTGATACATACATAAATGCTTAAAATTTGTATATTTCTTTGATTGATCCCTTTATCATCATAAAATGACCCTTTTGTTCCTAGTGATAATCTTTGCTCTAAAGTTTACTTTGTGTGATGTTAGAATTTTTCTATTTTTCTTCTGTTAGTGTTAGCTCAGTATTTATTTTTCCTTCCCTTTACTTTTAACCTCTTTGTGTCTTTGTATTTCTTTTTTTTTTCTTTTTAAGCATCCTATTATTGGGTGTTGCTTCTTTATTCTATCTGACAATCTCTATATTTTAATTTTGAGAATTTAGAGCATTTACATTTAATGTGATTACTGATATGGTTAGGGTTAAATCTGTTAACTTGCTATTTGTTTTTTTTTTCTTTTTTAATTTTTTGGCCTGTTCTTCCTTTTTTCCTCTCTTTCTGCTCATTTAGAATTTATTGAGTTTATTTATTGTTAGTTTTCTCCCTATGTTTGCTTGTTAGCTAAAGCTTCTTACTTGGTTATCTTAGCCATTATTTTAGAATTTGTAGCACACATCTTTACCTTATTACAGTCTACTTTCAAGCAATATTATATTATATATGACATAAGCCCCTTAAAATTATATTCTTTGTTTTCCTCTCCTAGTTTTTGCACTGTCATACATTTTACTTCTATATGTTATAAACCCCATGCCACATTGTCTTTTTTTAAAAGTAGCCAATTATCTACTAAAAAATTTATATATATTTTAAGTATCATAATTTTCCCCATGTGATTACTATTTTTATGTTCATCATTCCTTTTATTGATCTATGTATCAATTTTCTTCCTGCTTGAAGGACTTCCGTTTATATTTTATATAATACATTTCTACTATTTATGAATTCTTTCAGTTTTTGTGTGTCTGATAAATACTTTATCTTTATTTTTAAAGATATTATTGCTGGATAACAAATTGTAGGTTCACAACCCCCCCTTTTTTTTAGTACTTTAAAAATGTTGCTCCACTGTCTTCTCACTTGCATTGCTTTGACGAGAAATTTGTTCCTCTCTATATAATGCATCTTATTACACACATCATTCTGGCTGCTTTTATGATTTCTCTCTTTAATGCTTGTTTTATACAATTTGATAATGACTTCTTTTCCTGTACTTTTCATGTTTCTTATGATTGAGGTTCATTGAGCTTTTCAATCCATGTGTTTGTAGGTTTTATCAAAATTGGAAAATTTTCAGCAATTACCATTTCAAATACTTTTCTGTTGCCTTTTGATCTTCTGTCTTCCAAGGACTCCAAATACCATATCAGGCCACATAAAACTTTCCTACTGCTTACTGATGCTCTCGTAATGTGTTTCATTTTAGATCGTTCCTATCATAATATCTTTTCATTGTGGGTCATATTTTCTTACTTCTTTGCATGACCCTTGATTTTTTATTATAACAGCCATGGCAAATTTTACCTTGTTATTAATAGCTGCTGAATAGTTTTGAACTTCTAAAAAAAATCATTGATCCATTTTGTAAGACATAGTTAAGTTACTTGGAAATAATTTGATTCTTTATTACCTTGTTTTAAAGATTTTTTTAATGATGGAATCAGAGCATTAATCCATGGCTACTACTGAGGGACTCTTTTGGTTCCTTATCCAATGCTTCATGAATTATGTTTTCTAGTGTGGCTAATAAGAAAAGCTGTTGTTTTCAGTCCTGCAGAAACTCCTAGTGTTGTTCTGTCTAATCCTTTGAGTGATTCTTTACCCAGCCTTTCATACATATATGCCCTGCTCAAGGGGCCTTTTCCAAATCCCTGGAATTCTTTCTATATGCATTTCTCTCCTGTCTGGTACTCTGTCCTGTGAACATTAGCTATCTTTGCTGAACTTTTAGCATCATCAGTTCAACTCAGAGAGTCCACTAGACTCTGCCTGGATCCCCCTCTTTGTCAGGAAACCTCTGAGGGTATTAAGCTGGAACACCCCTATTTGTGTCCTTTATTTCAGGGATCATTTTTCTTAATCGTCTGATGTCCAATTCCTTGAAAACTATTTTTGAAATATATTTTGTCCTATATTACAGATGTTACAGACAGGAGGATTAATCCAGGCCCTGTTATTCTATCTTTACCATAAGTGTATATCGCCACATGTTTACACTTTATATTTTCCATAAGTGTCTTATTGAGTAGCCAGGGTTGAACCACTCTTTCAGATGTCCAACAGTGAGTTTTCATGGACTGGGATAATTTATATAGTTAATTAAATGAAACTAGCCCTTATGAGATTAAATAAAAGAGGCTATATAAAGTTCCTGATGTACATTTAAAACTCAATAGCTAGTATTAACCTTTCATCTTCTTCAATGTATCCTTGAATTAAAAAATGACATTGTTTTGTAATGGAAACAGGCATAAACAGGACTTGAATAACCTGAATTCTGGTTATTGGTTTCCAACCTATCAGTACTGGTGAGCCGTTTAAACCACTGAAGTCTTGTTCTTCTAATCCACTCAATGATGGCAGAAACATTTTTCCTTTATATCTTATGGAATTGTTGGCAAGATTAAGATATCAAAGGTGAAAGTTCTTTTGTAAATTGAAAAGTATTACATATATATGATATTAACGCTCAAATTTTGCCTGGTGATGTTTTGTTTGGTTCTGTTTTAAGTTACACTTCACTATGTGTTCCATTTTTCCCAAATGGGCCATTTGTACATAGAAAGCCTTCGAAGAAAGTCCCTTAGAGATAAATCTTTTGACAGATTTTTAAAACTTTACTTAACAGAAAATTTTCCAAGCATCTTTCTAAAGTTAATAAAGAAGCATATTTTAAAAAAATAACCTAGAAAGTACAAAAATGCAGAAAATAATTTAAAATAATGCCCTTATGGTAATTTATAAAAATAAATTGTTATTGTCACCCTATTACTATAAAAATACAAAATAGGTTTCTATATTATGCATATGGATTCAAGATATGTTGGGATATTTAAATTCATTATTCCAATGAGACTCAATAATGTTTATGTAAGGTAGAAGTACTCCGTGTTTTGTGGTGATCAAGACAGTTATGGTTCAAGAGACTTAATTTTGGTTCTAGAATTATAATCACCCAACCACAAGAGCACATGCTTATTTAAGGTATAGTCCCACTTGTATTCAAAATGCTTCACAGATAGCTATAGCTGGACTAAATTGCTGTGTAAATACCAGATGCAGATCTGCAGGTACAGCACTCCTTAAGACCGTCTATCAGAAATGTTAAATGTCATAGTGCATAATTTATCAATGCTAATAGCCCTCGGCACAGATCTGAGGGAATTAACCTATACAGTCAAACTATTTATCACATCACAATATATAAAATGTACTTTTAATTAATAAATGGACAATCTATTGCCTTCATGTATGCAACTGATCAATCCTTTTTTCTCTTCTGTCTACAGTTTGGGTCCTTTTAATGGGTTTTAATGGGTTTTTCTATACACTTGCACAGCCGAGTTTATGCACTTACTTCCTGGAACAGTTTCTGTACTTTGTGGCATAATCTCACAGCCTCTTTGGTATTTTTCCACGGCAGTATCAGTGTGAAAATAATCATGCTTCTTGGTATTTTAAAATGGCATTCATTACTCTTGAGCTGACCTCCCTGGCACTAGCCTATCTGAAAGCCATAAAATTAGTATAATGCAGTTCCCATCAATACACTAAGTCTTTACGGACCTGAGTTAATAGTTTACATGAGCAAAGATTGTTAAAGGTACAGTGATTCACTACACTCGTGAAAAGTGAAGCAAACAGCTACAACTGGAAAACAGTTATATATAGATGCTAACAAAGCATCTAAGTTCTTACTGAATCTATTAAGGCAACTACTGAATTTAATTGTCTAGTTGCATTTGGCATCAAATCAACTTTTAAAAATTTGATGGTACAGACTGCTTCTTCCAGATTTACAAACAGGATGTATTTTATGGGAGTTTGATTGAAAAAAATTAAAGACTATAAAATAAACTATTTTGAAGTTATTGATGGTTTCAGCACTTTATACTTAGTCAACCAAAAATATTTCTACCTCAAATTTTAAAAAGAATTAAGATTAATGAAAACAATGAGTTAAAATGCATGAGGACACTATGAGTGTTCTATTTTTATTGTTCTGTATTCCTAATATTTTCTAAAACATGTTTTGATTCAGGATTTATACACTTCCGGAAAAATTATTTTAAACTTTTCCTCTTACGTATAACATGGGTTTTAGTGAAAGATTGAATAATTAAAAGGCAAAAATATTTTATTCATAAATAATCATATTATTATAATCACTTGGTTTCATAAGGAGATTATTCCTTCTTATGGTGCCCTATCATGTCCTTAAACCTTAATACTCCAATTTTCAAATCCAAATACCAAGGAAGACAGAACATCTTACAATGAGCTCCATTTTCCAGATTAATGCACCTGAGAAACATTTTTCCTTATTTAATATCCCTTACTCATTTCCTCTCCTGTTATAGGGATAGCACAGCTGTTTATCTGGCAATTATCTTTGAATCTATTAGTGAAAATGCCTAAATTAATCATAAAAAGACAAGTACATCACAGAGTAACTGTGCTATGAATACAGGACCTCCTCGTATTCTTTGTGTCATTTTCACTTGTTCCATATGGCAGCATTTGTTTCTTGATACTGTAAACTGTAAGTTTGTTTCAGATAGAGAACTTATATAGATTTATTAGACTGTACTACTTAGTTCTAGTAAGAATACCAGTTACCCCAAGCAATTCAAATGCTCTTAGTTATAACTACAGAATAGTTCTGTGCAGTCAACAAAAAGATATCTGGGAATTGTGGGGGACTTGCATATTTGACTTAAATAACTCATCCAGAAGTTTGACAGATTCAATATTTGGATCAATGATCAAAAAATAGTTTTCATTAATTTAATGAACATTTGCTTATTTATGTATATATGTATATGCGATGTAAAATCTAAAGATAGGATGGTGACATGTAAACTGTTATTTAGAGAACTGAAATAAAAAGTGGAAAATGGACAAGTGGAAAATGGACTGTCATAGAATATAGGCATATACCAGGTTGTGCCACTAATTCATTCATTTAATCAAAGAATATGAGAATTTACAAAATGAAATTTAGATTTTTCAACTTGTACAAATATGGGCAAGACATGTTTTTTGATTTTTGTTTTTTTACCCTCAGGAAGTTCAGTGTCTACTAGGGGCAACAGACATACAAAGGTATAAATTATAATAGAAGATTAAATAATACCATTGTGACAAGAAAAAAAGTCTCATTTTGTAAGGGCACAAAATGAGAAACTCTTATTAACGCTGGAACTAACTTTATAGATAAATAACAGTAAATTTTCTAGTATAACTGATAAGGTGACACATGGATCAATGTAAAAGGAAAAACAAAAAATGGAACATAAGTATTATTCTCCTTAAAGGAAAAGCCTAATGCTTTTCCCAGCAATCAGAGAAAGGGAATAAAATAAGCTCTTTCAGGCACGGGGATGTGTTTAGTCACAACTCACTAACAAATATTGGTTAAGACAAAATGTCCTTCACGGTTGAGAATTCTTCTCTAGGCTCAGCCCTTAACTGATGTGAACTGAGAAATGGTTATTACGTGTCCTGTATATTCAGGGATCCCAATGTTACAAAGAAAGTGGACGAAGTCCAGCCACTCATGTTTTTGCACACATTACTTTGATTAACTATCTTTGTTTGTCACGTTTACTTTATAATTGTGTTTTTTCTATGCAGGTCTTATTGATAAATGCAGCTGTGCCTGTATCGTTAGAGGTTAAGGGTGATGGAGAATAACATACAGATGGCAAAATGGTTTTACTCACAATACAAAGGGTATTGCCTACCTGGAGCCCTGTGTTGAAAAGGACTCTGCGGACATGTGGCATATGCCAGAATGCCTGGACAAAGAATTATAATGTCTTCTAAGCTTTTTAATTCCATAGAAGAGTCTGATAAACCACACTGAACTGTTCCTGCAATTTAAGTAACAATCAGAGAGATTTGCTGAAGGAGGTCTTGAGGACGTTCAAAACTGAATCCAAACTGGGTCCTACATGTCTCTCTTTTTGGGAGGTAATTCTGAAGGCTGCTAGAGTTATAATTTCTGATGGCTTCAAAGTGTATTAATTCATCTAAACAGGAAGATTGAAGCTTTATTTTTTCTCACCCCTACCTGCAGCTGATTTAGATAACCATCAGATGCATGAGTTTCTAAGAAACAGACTAATGATACAGAATGTAATTTTAAATTTAGCTTTATACCTAGTTTCTGAAGACAATACAATGGATTGCTAGATGATTCACTGTAAATCCACATTATTAAAAATTATTTTCATTTAATAGAAGATAGAATAGTTTAAACCACACAACTTTGTTCCTAGCAACATAGCTGTTTTGATTTTCTCTAATTTGAAAAGGACCATTTCAGAAATAATTTGTACAGATATTGTTTCCCCACAACTGATGATATCCAGGTATTGATATTAACTTTGTAAATTCTATTTATTAAGGAGTACTATTTGAATTCTATCAAGAGAAAATATAGATTTCAAAATTTGTTATGCACTGTTTATAAAAGAATAAATTCAATTATTACAGAAGAAAATCAGGTACAAAGCAGAAAAGATTCATTTGAGTATGTTTCTAATAAAATTATAAATGCTTATATTATTAACTTGAAAGTGTGGATTAAGACTACTATAGATGAACCCTCCCTTGTAAATCAATATCAGTTAAAAATAATCACCATCAGACAACTAAACCAAAGTCTGCATTGCTGTAAAAAAGGTTTGCCCTAGTGACAGATCATTGCTACAACCTCTCACGCTATTGGGTGATGTTTACCATATGTCCCATGATTGATAGTCAGATTTAATGAGTTCTTACAAGCAATTAAATAATCAAGAGTTCCTGCTGTTACATGGCATAGCTTGATAGAACAGTGACAAATGAGAGAATATCTACAACCTAATCAAAGGGACATATTTCCTTGGGAACAAAATAATATTATCCACCAGTGCAATCAAAGGACAAAAGAACATAGAAAGGACACCAACAGAATGAGATAAATTATGTCCTCTTTTCATTATTCTGACTGCACAGTTTCCATTTATTGTGTCTTATTAAATCAGAAAGAAAATTAGGCTTGTTAAATATGTTTAACTTATCATATGTTGTTGGATGGTTCATATATATGTATACTTAATCCTTCAAGAGAAGACTATTGTTGAAAATCACTAACAGTGCAATGTATTACTCTTCGCCCTCCTAAGAAAAACATATCAAGAATAAAGACTAACATGCATGCCAAAAAGTGCAAGGCAGCCTCAGGTGGTTTTCCTCAGGCTTTCCGTGTTAAATGTTATTTTACTGCCCCCCCCCTTGGTGTTCAACCCAGGTAAATGTGACACAACTTTGTTTTTGTCAGTTCATCTGTAAGTGTTGAGTTACAAGAAAAAGATCCACTGTCTTTGAAGATTCTCCACTTTAGTATTATTTTTCCACAGTAATTTCCTATAAATTTCAAATAAAATATCTCTAATGCATATAATATTTCATGATACAATTGTATTCACTGACCACATTGTTAGGAAAGTAGAGGATTATTGTTCTGTTAAATCCTGATGAAATATGAATTTCTATGTCTATTCATGATATCCCAGGTGGTCTACATTTTATGCTTCTCATGTTTTCTTTCTGATATTTAAGTAAATAAGTAAAATAATAAGAATAATGACAAATGTTTTTTAAAAACTACAAACTGGAAGGATACGTTTGTGCATTTTATCTTAAAAAAAATCACATCACATGCACTGTATTGCCATCCATTTCAGCAGATTGAGACACAGCTTTTAAGAGTCAAATAAAGCCTTATTTTGGCAAGAGACAGAGTTGGAATTTGAATTCTTACACTTTTAATATAGCTCTATAGTAAAGACAAATATTCTGGAAGTAGATATGCCTGATGCTGAATCTGGCTGTGTCACCTACTAGCTGTTTGGCTTTGGACAAATTATTTATACTCTCTGAGCCTCAGTTTCTTCAGCCAAAAAAGGAAATAATATGCAATAACTCATCCAATATATGTAGCAAATTACTTGGTCAGTGAATGTGACTATTAAGTTATTAGCTAATTCAAATACATATTAGCCACTTATGAACCTGAATATACATACAAGGCTGCTCCAGTCATCGAGGAATTCATAGTTTAAATGAGAATTATGCATAATAAATAGCAGTTTAGAATACAGACTACCTAGCTGTCTTCTTTGATTATTGTAGGCACAGTGCAATGTAGGCAAACAAATTAAAACAACAGAAAAATGCAAGAAGAATGAATAACAAATCTGAGCTGGACATGGGACAGTTAAGGTGGGACCTGTTTAAAAAAAAAAAAATGGATCTTAAAGAATCAATAACCACGAGTGTGGTAAAGAGTGAAGTTCATGTTGGTTCATGCAAAAGGAATCACAAAAACCTGAAGGTGAGTCAGAGTGTGGTAGATTCAGGGAATTGAATATCATTTAATTTGATTGGGGCTCAGAACAACTCTCTGGAAATGGTGGATGAATGAGATAAATAATTAAGCGAAAAACAAATGTAAACACAGGTCGAAAGGTTTGCAGGTTTGCTCTTCTTCCTTAAGGCCACGGGGAACAATTGAAGAATGTTTAGAATTGGAGTAAGACGGGATCCTAGGCCAGGTGAAGTGGCTCATACCCATAATCCCAGCACTTTGGGAGGCCAAGGGAGGGAGATAGGTTGAGGCCATGAGTTCCAGACAATCCTGAGCAACATACCATGACCCCATCTCTAAAAGATAAATTAACACACACACACACACACACACACACACACACACACGAAATAATTAGCTGGGCATGGTAGCCCCCACCTATAGTCCCAGCTACTCGGGAGTCTGAGGTAAGAGGATTGCTTGAACCCAGCAATTCAATATTGTAATGAACTATGATCTGTCACTGCATTCTACATTCCAGCCTGGGCAAGAGAGTGAGTCCCCTCAAAAATGGAAAAGAAAGAAGGACTCTAAAAGAAAGTCATTCAATTAGAAGTCTCTGGCAGTAATCCCATCTGGACATGATGGTGACTCACATAGGCTGTGGTAATGAGCGTGGAAGGAACTAAACAGATTCTAGAAATTTTAAAAAATTATCATCCCGACTACATGAATATTCTACAGTGAACAGTATTATAACCCCTGTTATTAACCACTTCAGATTCTTTTGGCCTAAACTCTCTGTTGGGTATTTGGCCATTTGTATTCTTATCAGCCATTAGGAATAACCTATTTCTCCATGAGCTTTCTGTGGCACAAAGAACAGTCCTGGGGCCTGGGATTTCCTTACTGACAATAGCACACGATCACTGAAACCTTTGGTGCTCCCATGTGCACAATTAGGGAGTGCAGAGGAACTTTATTCCCTGTGGGCTCATTTCGACCAGTGGCAGAAAGGAGCTGATGATTATATTATTTTTCCTTCCTCTGCTTTTTTCTTGACTTTCCTGAAAATTAGTCATGTATGATACCTCTCAGAAGATGGTGCCAGGAGACTGAGAATTTGTGCTTGATACCCACGTGGTGGTCAGGATGAAAACATATTCTCTTACTTGCTCTCCCCGTTTTGGGCCACATTTACTTTTTCCCCCTTTTCTGTTCCTGGGGCAGCATTCTGGTGTTCCGTAATGAAGGAGTAACACTTTCTCTTGCTTCAGGCTCTGCTTTCTTAGCAAACCAGGCCAAGACAAGTATATATTACAGTTGTAATTAAAAAGTGTAGGTCTTTCCTTTGATTTGATACCAAAAAAATAATAATTTTTTCTTCTTAGCTTAGCATCTAGGAACCTATAGTTAAGAACATAGTATGACAGATACAAGTAATACAAACTGTCATTAGAAAAAAATAACAAACATATTTGAGTAAACTGGAAAACAAAACCAAAAGATTCAAGAGATGTCTGATGACTAATGTCACAATTCAAGAGAATTCAAGTAAAGACTTGGTTTTCTGGATATGACAGGGGAGAAAAATACAAATGAATTAGGAGACCATTTGAGAATATTAAGCCTAAATTTTCCTAGGAATTAAAATTATATAATATAGTCTAAAATATATAAAAGATAGACTTCATTGTCTATCTTTATGCTAATGGTCCTCAAAGTGTGGCAGCGAGATGTTCAGTATGAGCATCATTTGGAAAACTGATAAAAAAGTAAAGTATTAGATTTCTACTCCAAACCTGCAGAATAACAAATTCTAGGAGTATAGCCCAGTAATCTTTGTTCTCAAAAGCCCTCTAGGGAATTCCGATGCATAAAGATTAGAACTACTGCTTTTCATATCATGATCTGTTTCATTTAGGGTAAGACAAACTAAATTAAACATTAATGGGCTACCCCCTCCATGAAGCATTCTCTGGTTTCCCAAAATCAAAATAACCAATTCAGAGCTCTTGTGTATTCATCTTTTTTTACATCATTAAAATAAAACAAATTTTGGAACAATATGATACACTATACATGATACATATGAGTAGTCATGGTGAATTCTAACCTATCAGTTTCCCAGAAGAATCTAGGTGACTAAAGACATCTGATGTGGTGTGACTGTGTCTCTACCCAAATCTCATCTTGGATTGTATCTCCCATAATCTCCATGTGTTGTGGAAGGGACCCAGTCAGAGGTAATTGAATCATGGGGTGCAGGTTTTTCCTGTGCTGTTCTCATGATAGAAAGTCTCACGAGATCTGATGGTTTTATAAAGGACAGTTCCCCTGCACATGCTCTCTTATCTGCCACCATGTAAGACATGCCTTTCCTCCTCCTTTGCCTTGTGCCATGATTGTAAGACCTTCTCAGCCATGTGCAACTGTGAGTACATTAAATCTCTTTTTCCTTATAAATGACCCACTCTCAGGTGTATCTTTACTAGCAGTGTGAGAACAAATGAATATGGTAAATTGGTGCTAGTAGATTGGGGTGCTCCTGTAAAGATACCTGAAAATGTGGAAGCAACTTTGGAACTGGGTAACAGGAAGAGGATGGAACAGGTTGGAGGGCTCAGAATAATGCAGGAAAATGTGGGACAGTTTGGAACTTCCCAGAGACTTATTGAATGGCTTTGACCAAAATGCTGATAGCGATATGGACAATAAAGGCCAGGCTGAAGTGGTCTCAGATGGAGATGAGGAGCTTATTGAGAACTGGAGAAAAGGTGATTCTTGCTATGTTTAGCAAAGAGACTGGCAGTATTTTGCCCCTGCACTAGGAATTTATAGAACTTTGAACTTGAGAGGGATAGTTTATGGTATCTGGCAGAAGAAATTTCTAACCAACAAAGCATGACTTGGGTTCTCTTAAAAACATTCAGTTTTATTCATTCACAAATATATGGTTTGGAATTGAAACTTATGTTTAAAAAGCAAGCAGAGCATAAAAGTCAGGAAAATTTGGAGTCTCACAATGTGATAGAAAAGAAAAACCCATTTGCTGAGAAGAAATTAAAGCCAGCTGTAGAAATTTGCATAAGTTTCAAGCCAAATGTTAATCGCCAAGACAATGAAGAAAATGTCTCAGAGCAAATCAGAGGTCTTCATGGCAGCCATGAATGTTCAGAGGCCTAGGAGGAAAAAAATAGTTTCGTTGGCCAGGCCCATGGTCTTGATATTTTGTGCAGTCTTAGGACTTAGTGCTCTGCATCCCAGCTGTGGCTAAAAGGGGCCAAGGTACAGCTTGGGCCTTGGCTTCTGAGGGTGCAAGCCCAAAGTCTTGGCAACTTCCACGTGGTGTAGAGCATGCAGGTACAGAGAAGTCAGGAATTTTGGTTTGGCATCCTCTGCCTAGCTTTCAGATGATGTATGGAAACACCTGGATGTCCAAGCAGAAGTTCACTGCAGGGGTGAAGCCCTCATGAAGAACCTTTGCTTGGGCAGTGCTGAAGGAAAATGTGGGGTGTGAACCCCCACACAGAGTCCTCACTGGGGCACTGCCTAGTGAAGCTGTGAGAAGAGTGCCACTGTCCTCCAGACCCTAAATGGTAGATCCACCAACAGCTTGCACAGTGCACCTGGAAAAGCCTCAGACACTCAATGCCAGCCTGCAAAGGAAGCTGGGAGGGGGGCTGTACCCTGCACAGCCACAGGGGTGGAGCTTTCCAAGGCTTTGGGAGCCCAACTCTTGCGTTAACATGACTTGGATTTGAGACATGTAATCAAAGGAGATTAGTTTGGAGCTTTAATATTTGACTGCCCTGCCAGAGTTTGGACTTGCATAGGGCCTATAGCTCCTTTGTTTTGGCCAATTTCTCCCATTTAGAATGGCTGTATGTACCAATACCTGTACCCCCTTTGTATCTAGAAAGTAACAAACTTGCTTTTAATTTTATAGGCTCATAGGTGGAAGGAGCTTGCCTTGTCACAAATGAGACTTTGGACTATGGACTTTTGAGTTAATTCTGAAATGAGTTAAGATTTTGGGGGAATGTTGGGAAGGCATGATTGGTTTTGAGATGTGAGGACATGAGATTTGATAGGGGCCAGAGGTGCAACAATATGGTTTACCTGTGTCCTCACCCAACTCTCATCTTAAATTGTAGCTCCCATAACCCCCACGTGCTGTGGGAGGAATCTGATGGTAACTAATTGAATCATAGGGGTGGGTTTTTCCTGTGCTGTTCTTGGGAATTAGTGAATAAATCTCATGAGATCTGATGGTTTTATAAAGGGCAGTTTCCCTGCACATGCTCTCTTGCCTGCCGCATTGTAAGATGTGCTTTTGGTCCTTTATTTTCTGCCATGATTGTGAGGCCTCCTCAGCCATGTTGAACTATGAGTTCATTAAACAATGATGAGTAAGAGTACGTAATTCTTGTTAAGAAAATATATAATCTAATTCCTTTAAAAAAATATATACTTAAAGAATATTGAAAAATTGTACAGTTGGACACATGAAGAATGAAAAGTAGCTGCAATTTTCTCTGACTTTTAAAATACCTTAGATGAGATCCTAGACTAACGGTTATTGATCATACTGAGTCAATATGAAATAGAGGGCAATGTTTGGTTATAAGTAGGAAACAAACATAAAAACCATCAACTCTCCATTAAGCACATGTGGGGTTTTCAGTTTGCTGGCCATCTGTATCTAAGTATGCATTCTGGACTTCTTACTCTGGCTTTAATTTATGGATCCCCAAGGAATAAAAATAGGTATCAATATTTGCAAATCCAAAGGTTTTCAAACCTTTCAAAATAAGTGGGTGCTATGCAGCCACTAAGTTTAATTTTGGACAGCCTGTGAATAAGAATTTGTGTAGCCTTTCCTCAAATAATTTAAGTATATATATATTCATGGGTGTTATAGATATGAAAATATCATAGATATTATCTTCCTACATTCAAATATCTGTTATAAAACAAAGCCAACGCTACCAAAATAATATAGTTTGCATTGGATAAATTACCATTAAATACTGTGCTGTTGCTTATTACAATTTGCAATATGCAGTGCTCTATAACTGTTTTGAGATTACATGAGATATTTATTTTTAATATAATTTATTGACATATTCCACTATATCAGACCTCTTAGATTACCAAAACTAATAGAGTATAATGGTTTGTTCTGTTTAGTTGGGTGCATCTTAAATGGCTCAGAAACTCTCTTAACGTTCCAGAACACAAAAATACTGTCAAGAGGCAAGATATGTGGTTCTTGCACAGCAAAAATAAGACATAATGATCTAAACGCAAATCTAGGAGTACTCAATGATGTAACTCAAAACAAAAAAGTAATTGGAACTATGAAATATCTGAAGATAGAAGTATGGGGAAGAGTTTTAACAGGGAGGGGAGCAAACTCCATTGTATAATCTTCCAAAGATATTTTCCATGTACATTAGAGAAAAGTACTTCATGTATAATAAGAGCAGTACAAAGGGATCAACAGCTGGCACTAAAATATAATTCTCTTTATCTAAGATAAATGAAAGGTGAAAATACCAAAGTTCAGTAGCATTAAAATTTTTGAATCTCTCAGAATCAATAAGTTCACAAAAATTACACACCTCATTAAATTCTACACAGATTGCAAAGCTAGCTGTAATGTAAAAACAGGCAGACAGTCTGTCTCAATATTATTACAGGAAGGGTTGGTTAAATTAATAGCTTCTCATTGATTAAAAAATCTTGCATTTTACATGTTCTTAAGTTGGTTCCCACCATTACCTTTCAATAATAGAATGAGCCTTTGGAGAAATGTGGTTATATTGAACTATTAAAATACAAAGGTAGGCAAAAGATGTTTACAATATGCTATCATTGTTTCCTGTCATAAAATGCTAACTACCTGAAAAAAAAAATGTTTGCTTCCTATATTCTTACTGATTTTTACGCTTAAAATCTCCTACTGTTAAAAGTATAATTAGTCTATAATGTTAACTAAGCATAAAATATTATTACTGCATCATGATGTTCCTAGGCAAGACATTATATTATTCAGGTAATACAGTATCTGACATTGCATGTGACAATGACACTGAAACCTTGTCCGTTTGTACTCACTGTGAATTAGGAAGTGCTCTCTTACTGGACTACCAGTCATCTGCATTTTGCATGTATTTATTTATCTCATTTCCACTTTTCCTCATTTAATAAAACATGGTAATCACATGACTTACCTAGAAAGATTTTATTATAAATGTAGATTCTTATTCAACTTATATGTTGATTTCTATTCAGTAGAAGTCTACTTTTTTTTTTTCTGAGACAAGAGTCTTGCTCTGTCACTCAGGCTGGGGTGCAGTGGCATGATCTCAGCTCACTGCAGCCTCTGCCTCCCGGGTTCAAGCAATTCTCCTGCCTCAGCCTCCTGAGTAGCTGGGATTACAGGCACCCAACACCACACCTGGTTAATTTTTATATTTTTAGTAGAGACAGGGTTTCACCATGTTGGCCAGGCTGGTCTCAAACTGCTGACCTTGTGATCTGCCCGCCTTGGCCTCCCAAAGTGCTGGGATTACAGGCATGAGCCACTGCGCCCGGCCAAGTCTACATTTTTAAATACATATAATCCGTTATTAATTCAGTCTGCATCGTCTCTTAAAGGTTACCAGTAGGTAATTTACCTTTGTTATTGTCAAGACTACTGAAACACATATATTTATGATATATTACTAAGTTCTTTTTTTTTTTGAGCAAAATGTGTACGTTATAGTTTATTAACCACTTTCTTCAATGCAATGTGCTTATTTTTTTTTTTATTTATTATTATTAAACTTCAAGTTGTAGGGTACATGTGCACAACGTGCAGGTTTGCTACATATGTATACTTGTGCCATGTTGGTGTGCTGCACCCATCAACTCGTCATTTACATCAGGTATAACTCCCAATGCAATCCCTCCCCCCTCCCCCCTCCCCATGATAGGCCCTGGTGTGTGATGTTCCCCTTCCCGAGTCCAAGTGATCTCATTGTTCAGTTCCCGCCTATGAGTGAGAACATGCGGTGTTTGGTTTTCTGTTCTTGTGATAGTTTGCTAAGTTCATTTAAATTTCGGAAGATTTATTCAATCAAAATTTAGTTGATGATATTATTATTGATAGTATTGGTCTCATTAATTATTCTCTTTCACTGATCTCTTCAGTTAAATATGTTGCCATGTCAAAATTAATTTATTGACACTGAAGCAGCCTTAAATTGCACTATATATATATATATATATTTTTTTTTTTATTTTATTTATTTTTTTTTTAAGATGGAGTTTTGCTCTTATTGCCCAGGCTGGAGTGCAATGGCGCCATCTCGGCTCACCTCAACCTCCGCTTTCCGGGTTCAAGCGATTCTCCTGCATCAGCCTCCCGAGTAGCTGGGATTACAGGCATGTGCCACCATGCCCGGCTAATTTTGTACTTTTGGTAGAGATGGGGTTTCTCCATGTTGGTCAGGCTGGTCTCCAACTCCCGACCTCAGGTAATTCTCCTGCCTCAGCCTCCCAAAGTGCTGAGATTACAGGTGTGAGCCACCATGTCTGGCCTAAATAGTACTTTTATTTGATCATACTGTATATACATATTAAATACCCTTTAAATATATATTATAAATTAATACATTATACAACTAATATGGTAATGTAACATTATATGAATATAACATTACTTTTTATTTTTTATTTTTTATTTTTTTTGAGACAGTGTCTTGCTCTGTCACCCAGGCTGGAGTGCAGTGGCGTGATCTCAGGCTCACTGCAAGCTCCGCCTCTCTGGTTCACGCCATTCTCCTGCCTCAGCCTCCCGAGTAGCTGGGACTACAGGTGCCCACCACCATGCCCGGCTAATTTTTTGTATTTTTAGTAGAGACGGGGTTTCACTGTGTTAGCCAGGATGATCTCGTTCTTCTGACCTTGTGATCTGCCCACCTCGGCTTCCCAAAGTGCTGGTATTCCAGGTGTGAGCCACCGCACCCGACCATATAGCATTATTTATGTGTTACATCATTATATATTACATGTTTTATATATGTGTATATACATATATTAAAACACTTATTTAGGGTAATTGAAAACACAACCTCTTAAGCTGAGATACATTTCAGCTAAAAGCAATCTATTCCTTAGTTATTAAATAATAAAATTCAGTTCTGAAAGATACATATATAAAATATATTTGCACAAAGTTATGAAATGATACACTGTATTTCACTATAATTAGAAACATTTACATAAGTCATTAAATAGAGAAGATTTAGGTAGATTAAGGTTAGCTTTCTTTTTTTTTTTTTTTTTTTTTTTTTTGAGACGGAGTCTTGCTCTGTAGCCCGGGCTGGACTGCAGTGGCCGGATCTCAGCTCACTGCAAGCTCCGCCTCCCGGGTTTACGCCATTCTCCTGCCTCAGCCTCCCAAGTAGCTGGGACTACAAGCGCCCACCACCTCGCCCGGCTAGTTTTTTGTATTTTTAGTAGAGACGGGGTTTCACCGTGTTAGCCAGGATGGTCTCGATCTCCTGACCTCGTGATCCGCCCGTCTCGGCCTCCCAAAGTGCTGGGATTACAGGCTTGAGCCACCGCGCCCGGCCTAAGGTTAGCTTTCTTATTCCTACTTGTAATTATGCTATACATTTGAAAAACGCATTTTAGAAACTGTAATCTTAAAAACTACAGAATTATAAAAACTGTAATTAGATCTCAAAAAATCATCTCCTTAATGTCGACATATTTATCCATAACCAGACATTTAAGGTATTAAGTTTTCACATTTCTTGAATTTGGAAAAAAATCTGTATCATCCCCTTTTTTAAGCTAAAGGAATAAATAATGTGTTGTATGTAAAGATGTTCTATAATCTACGACATCACAGCTTTAGTGAGGTTGTTTCTTATCTAATGTGGTGTTATTGAGTTTCATGTTTTGGATTGAATGACATCCACTCAGATTTATATAATATTTGAGTATTATATAAGAAAACTCATTATTGCAAACCAATAATATTTGGGTTTGGTGATAATTATTATAGCTAATGTGATTAGAGCATATGTCAAATTCCTAATAACAGCTAAAGGCCATCAAATTCATGGTGATATTGAGAACACATGGACACAGAGAGGGGAACAACACATACAACAGTCTGTTAGGAGTGGAGGGTGAGGGGAGGGAACTTAGAGGATGGGTCAAAAGCTGCAGCAAAATACCACAGCACACATATACCTATGTAACAAACCTGCACGTTCTGCAAAAAAAAAAAAAAGAAAGAAATTTAAAAATTAAAAGTAATGACCTTCAAAAAAAAAAAAAAAATTCAGGTGTCTGACCTAATTGTCTATCAATGGTTGATTATATAAAGAAAATGTGGTATATATACACAGTGATATACCATTCAGCCATAAAAAATATCAAAATTGACCAGGCATGGTGGCTCAAGCTGTGATACTAGCACTCAAAAGACTGAAATTGACCAGGCATGGTGGTTCACACTGTAGTCCCAGCACTATGGGAGGCTGAGGTAGGAGGATTGCTTGAACCCAGGAGTTCAAGACCAGCCTGGGCAACATAGTGAGACCTCATCTCTACAAAAAACAAACAAAATGAACTGGGTGTGGTGGTATGCACATGTAGTCCCAGCTACTCAAGAGGCTGAGGTAGGAGGATTGCTGGAGCCCAGGAGGTTGAGGCTGTAATGAGCAACACTGCACTCCAGCCTAGGTGATGGACCAAGACTTTGGAAAGCAAGCAAGCAAGCAAGCAAGCAAGCAAGCAAGCAAGCGAGATAAATTACTATGTCTTTTCCAGCAACATGGATGAAACTGGATATCATTATCTTAAGTAAAACAAGTCAGACCCAGAAAATCACATATCACATGTTCTGACTCATAAGTGGGTGCTAAAAAAATGTTTATGCATGGAGATACAGATTAGAATGATAGAAAATGGAGATTTGGAAGGAGGGAAGCGATGATGAGAAATTACTTAATAGGTATTATTCAGGTGGTAGATACCCTAAGAATTCTGACTGGACCACTATGCAACCTATGCCTATAACAAAATTCCATGGTACCATCATAATTTTTATTTATTTATTTATTTTATTTTTGAGACAGAGTCTCGCTCTGTCACCCAGGCTGGAGTGCAATGGCTGATCTCTGCTCATTGCAAGCTCCGCCTCCCGGGTTCACGCCATTCTCCTGCCTCAGCCTCCCCAGTAGCTGGGACTACAGGTGCCCGCCACCATGCCCGGCTAATTTTTTGTATTTTTAGTAGAGATGGGGTTTCACCATGTTAGCCAGGATGGTCTCGATCTCTTGACATTGTGATCCGCCCGCCTGGCCTCCCAAAGTGCTGGAATTACAGGCGTGAGCCACCGTGCCCGGCCCCCATCATAAATTTATACAAATAAAAAAAATTTAAACAAATTCATGGTGACTATGTCTTTTCAAATTACAAATAGCTCTATGCATACTTGACATTGCCATTACAGAAAATAAAAATAAAAACCTGACAAGTCCACAAGGAGGTAAGCTTGATTAGTCCATCATGAAATTTGAGCCTATTCTATTTTTGCTTACTTTTATATATCCAAATCTAATTTCTAAGACTGTTATTATAGCTGTGGAAATTATGATATGACCTTCATTACATCATGGTGGAAACTTAGAGACTACTGAAATTTCAAAATATTTGAATCATAAAAAAGATGAATCTTCAAACTTAACATTTATAAACTTAGTTCACCTCAATGGGAAGTTTTTATGCTTGTTGTTTTAAACAGACTAGAGAGCAGGAAGTGAACCACAGGTATAAAAAGCATAATTTAGGAATTATTTAATTTTTCAGATTCTACTCAGGTAACCACTGTAATAACGAAAAATTTCTGCAAAAAAAATAAAAGATTTAATAGGCTACAGAGAGAAAAAACTAATACCAAGTACCTATACCTGTATGTGTTTTTTTCTCATAATATTGAATGTAGGTTATGTAGAAAAGCTTTATTAAAGTAAAAAAAAAGGCAAACTAATTAGCAAAAAATGAGATAATTATCTGTCATTATTTGAAGCTAATTTCAATTTCTTTGTAGTGAATAATCCTTTTTTGTGCTCTAGTGTTCAAGACAACTTATATGTCTATATTTCTATACAAGAAATAATTTTCTAATTTGCAGTGAAAGTTAAAGAGTAAGAAAATAATGAATGAGAACAATGCCTGTCAAAGACTGTGGTATGTGTGTATTACTGAAGCACTGGAAATATTACTGTGGCATATTATTTCTGTTGGAGTAATAATAGAATAACTGTCACACACTGTGTTCAGTATAAGTCAGATACTGAATAAACACTTCTATATTATCAGTATTAACCCCAACAAAAGCATTTAACATGACATATGACACCCAGAATATATATGGAGGAATTGAGAAACAGAGGTGAAACAACTTTCCTCCACATCACACAGCTAGTAAATATAGGAACTGGAATTTGAACATGTTCTCATTCCAAGCAAATGCCCTTAACCACTACCCTGTAGAAAGGAGATTCTAAAAGGATGAAATGATCAAACAAAAAATATACACAGCAAAGGAAACAGCAGTGTAAAGAAACAACCTATAGATTGGGAGAAAATATTTGCAAGTCATACATATGATAAGGGGTTAATATCCAAAGTGTATAAGGAACTCAACAGCAAGAAAACACATAACCCGATTGAAAAATGAAGGGTTTAAATAGATATTTCTCAAAAGAAGACATACAAATGGCCAAAAGAGAGATGAAAAATGTCACTACTTATTAGGAAAATGCAAATTTAAATCTTGATAGGATATATCTCTCACCTCTCAGATTGGTTATTATCAAAAGAGGAAACATTGGGGCTGAATGCAGAGAAAAAGAAACCCTTATACACTGTATGCAAGTTTCTCAAAAAACTGAAAAATAGAGTTATCATCTGATCCAGCAATCCCTCTACTCAATATTTACCAATAGATTTTAAACTAATTTTGTTGAAGAGATATTTAAATTCCCATATTCATGCAGCACCATTTACGATAGCCAAGTTATGGAATCAACTCAAGCGTCCAATCAACCTAAGTGTTCATCCAGATGAATGATTAAAGAAAACGATGTAATATATATGTATAACACACACACACACACACACAAGAAATGTTATATGGTCTTAAGGAAATACTGTCAGTTGTAACAACATGGATGGAATTGAAAAGCCTTGTTCTAAAAGAAAACCAGCCATGGAAAGACAAATATTCCTACTTCCATGTAGAATCTCAAACAACCTCATAAAAGAGAGAGTAGAATAGTAGTTGCAGAAGTTAAGGGTTGGGGAAAATTGGGACATGATGGTCAAAGGTAACAAAATCTCAGTTATAGGAAGAAGGGTTTTCTTTTTTTTTTTCTTTCTTTCTTTTCTTTTTTTTTTTTTTTTTTTTTTGGTTCTATTGCACAGAGTGGTGAATACAGTTAATAATATTGTATTAAAAATTTCCAAATTGCTGAGACAACAAATTTCAAGTATTTTCAACACACAAAAAATAAGCATTTGAGGTGATGAATGTATTGACTGGTTTCATTTGTTTATTACACATCACGTTCATAAATATAATATCACTTTGTACCCCATAGATATATACAAATATTAATTTACTATAAGATAAAATTTAAAAAGGAAACAGTATGGAATGAGGTCAGGTTGCAGTTTCCTAATGTCCTGAAAACTTGTTTCACAGAACTTGATTTTCTTGAAGCTTAATGACACAAAATGCCATAGCTTTTTACTCTTCACTTACTCAAAAAGCCTATCTAATACTAACATGCTAAAATAAGTTAATAGTGTAGATTGCTAGTATTAAATATTCATAAATGGAGTTGTGTGCTCAACTAGATGTAACTGAGAAGTCTGTTTCTACCTGAGTGAGGTTATCACAGAAGGGTTGCCAGATGTATTTTTTTAGTATTTCTGTTATTTTGGCTAGCATCCCCACACAACGCTAACATATCCTCCCCTGCATGTAAATGAAATCCCTCAATTTCTGAGAGAAACACATTATTTTTTTCTATCAATTATGTTCTGAATTGTCATTTTCAATTGATGTTTTATTTGTTTTAAATGAATTTTAGTGAGGTATAATTTAAAAAGTGGTTGCATATATTTAAAGTGTACAGTCTGCTATGTTTTGACATAAATACAGCCCATGTAATCATCAACACAATCAAATCAATGAACATCACTCTAAAAAGAAGTTTCTTCATTCCCACTGTTAATTTCTCTCTATTACCCCCATCCACCTACTCCTGATGGTACACGGAAGACTGATCTACTTTCTGTCACTATAGATTAGTTTACACTTTCTAAAATTAATGGACCCAAGCCATTCATACCCTTTTGTCCAGCTCTTTTCATGAATTTTGCTTCATGTATAAATAGTTGATTCATTTTTATTGCTGCATTGTATTCCATATTTACCTATTAATGAAAATTTAGATTATTAGCCAGTTGTTTTACTATTACAAATAAACTGATATAAATATTCTTATAAAAGTCTTTGTACCTATGGATGCACACTTTCATTTACCTCGGTAAACATGTAGGAGTAAAATACCTGGGTCATATGGTAGATTTATGTTTCACTCTAAAACACGACTGAACAATGTCTGTTTTCCCATGTCGATGTACTACTTTGCATTCCTATCAGCAATTTTCAAGGACTGAATTGCTCAGCATTCTCACCAACACTTGGTTTCATCACTGTTTTTATTTTAGACATGCTAATAGATATGAAGAAGTGTCCAAAGTGGTTTTACTTTGTGTTTTCCTAATGACTAGTGAGGTTGAACATCCTTTCTTGAGCTTATGTAATATCTTTGTATCTTCCCTGGTGAACAATATGTTCAAATCTTTTGTTCATTTTATTATGCAGTGTTTGTTTTCTTATTATGAAGTTTTGATCACCTGTTATATATTCTGAATAAAGTCTTTATCAAGTATGTGATTTGCAACTATCTTCTCCTAGTCTCACTTGTCCTTTCATTCTATTAGTTGCTTCTAACTGATATTGTTTGGCTGTGTCCCCAGCCAAATCTTATCTTGAATTTCCATGTGTTGTGGGAGGGACCCAGTGGGAGGTAATTGAGTCATGGGGGCAAGTCTTTCCCATGTCATTCTCATAACGGTGAATAAGTCTCATGAGATCTAATGTTTTTATAAAGAAGAGTTCTTGTACACAAACTCTCTCTCTTTGCCTGCTGCCATCCATGTAAGACATGACTTGCTCCTCCTTGCCTTCCACCATGATTGTGAGGCCTCCCCAGCCAAGTGGAACTGTTAAAACTCTTTCTTTTGTAAATTGCCCAGTCTTGGTTATATCTGTATCAGCAGCATGAAAATGAACTAATACACTAATGAAAAGAAAAATTTTTAAATTTTGTTGTAGCCCGATTCATTAAATTTTGTTTTATAGATTGTGGTTTTGGGATTGGCTGATAATCAAATAGATTTTCTGTTTGCTTCTCTATATATTTTTTTTTGGCTTTAGATTTTACACTTAGATCAATGAGTAATTTAATGAATTTTTGTACATTCTGTAAGGTATGAACCAAATCTTATTTTTAGACTTACAAAAATATAACTATTTCATAATAAATTTTACTGAGAAAAATTATTTTTTTCACCAAATTAGCTTTGAATATTTGATGAAAATCAATAGACTATATATGTGTGTGTTTATTTCTCAACATTGTATTCTGAGCTATTGACCAACTTATCTATCTCCATGGTGACACTACAATGTTTTGAATATTGTAACTTTGAAATGTCTTCAAATTAAATATTTCAAGTTTTCCAAACCTACTTTGTTTTTCAAGATTGTTTTTTGCTGTTTTAGGTCCATTTTTTTTTTCCTATTGATTTTACTATGAGTTCGTCAATATGTACAAAAAACCCTCCTGAGACTTGAATAAAAATCAGCTGAATTCATGTATCAATTTGGGGAGGAATGACATAAACAATATTTTGTCTTTCTACATACAAACACAGTATATCTCTTCATTTATTTTTCTTTATATTCCCATCAATATTTTTGGTTTCAATGTACAGCTTTCACCTTCACTCATATTTTCCTGAGGTATTTTAGGTTTTCATGGCACTGTTTCCCAATTTTAATTTCCAATTCCTGTTGCTAGTTTGTAAAAATGCAATTAATTTTTTATACATTAATCTTATATCCTTCAACTTTGCTGAAAGTTGAAATGTATATGTTTAAGTTGTTTTTTTAATAGATTCAAGCAGATTTTTTACAGAAATGATCATATTGCTGTAAAAATAAGACAGTTTTACTTTTCCTATCCAATTCAGATACTTTTTTTTTTTTTTTACTTGCCCATGACACAGGCTAGAAATTTCAGTGAAATATTGAACAGAGTGGGGAGAACAGATAATCTTGTCTTAGTCCTCATGTTACGGGGCAAGCAATGAGTCTTTTGTCATTAAATATGATGATACCTGTAGGATTTTTGTTCATGTACCTTATCACGTTGGGGAAGCGTCCCGTATTCTTAGTTTGCTGAAAGTTTTTCTTGGAATTAATGTTGCATTAAAAATTTATTCTGTTAATATGGAAGCTTCCATATTAACATTTTTGAATGTTAAAAAAAAAGTTCCATACATTTTTTAATGTTGATCCAGTATTGTATTTTTATATTAAACCCCATGGTGTATTAATCTCTGTGTGTGTGTGTGTGTGTGTGTGTGTGTGTGTGTGTGTGTGTGTGTGAGAGAATTTAATTTGCTAAAATATTTTTAGGAAATTTTTTATCACTGTTTTAGATACACAATGGTCTGAAGTTTTCTGTCCACATCTTTAATCTTGGTATCAGAATATGGTCAGACTTATATAGTAAGTATAAACTAATCTCTTCCTAAATTTTCTGGAAAAATGTTTTATATATTTGGTATTATTTATTCCCATTAACATAATGGTTTAAATGTTTTGCATTTTTAATTCTTTTTTATGCTTTATTCTGGATTATTTCTATTGCTATATTTTCCAGATCATATTTTTTTTCTGCAAAGTCTAATCTGCTTTAATTCTATCCAGTGTACATATAATTAGAGATATTGTTGTTGTTTCATCTTTATAATTTTTTAAAAACTTTTTTATATCTGTCACCTATATATTTTTTATATCTGTCACTCATTTATGTCATGTTGAATTTTATCCTGTGGGACACATGCTAATTTTGTATTTCTTTAAATATACTTGAATTTTTTGAGGCAATGGGGTTGTTACTCAGAAATATTTTGTTCTTTCCCAATCTTTTTTTTTTAAAGGAAGAACCAGAAGGGCTTTTGGTTTAAGTTTGTTTTTTCTCTACTCTTCAGATAAGACATTTCTGAGTACTGCATTCAACATTCCCAAAATTTTCTTTTTTGATTGTCAGCTTCTAATACACATTCAATTATGAGTACTGAAATTTGAATTTTATATAATTTTTATATCATAAAATGCTATTCTTATTTCCATTTTTACTAGTATTTTAAAATGTAAAAACTATTCTTAACTTAGGGGATATACAAAAGTAGACATTGGGGACTCCCAGTTCTAGGCAAAATATGTTTAACACATTCTTCCCTGTTTCTCCTTTAGCTAAGAAAAGCTAAAAATCCTGGACATTATACATAAAACAAGTATGAGAACACTCTGAAAATTAGACAGAAGGCATAATACTAGCTAAATAACACAAACCCAAGAAATGGCATGGTGGTTTCACAGGGTTTTTTTTGGTTTTTGGTTTGTTTGTTTGTTTGTTGACCATATATACCCTGAACTGGGTATTCAAAAGACTAGCAAGTCAAAAACTCCAGTAAGGGCTAGGTACAGTGGCTCATCACTGTAATCCCAGCACTTTGGGAGGCCAAGGTGGGCAGATCACCTGGGGTTGGGAGTTTGAGACCAGCCTGGCCAGCATGGTAAAACCCCGTCTCTACTAAAAATACAAAAACTAGCTGGGCATGGTGGCAGGCACCTGTAATCCCAGCTACTCAGGAAGCTCAGGCAGGAGAATAGCTTTAACCTAGGAGGCAGAGGTTTCAGTGGGCTGAGATTGCACCATTGCACTCCAGCTTGAGCAACAGAGCAAGACCATCAAAAAAAAAAAAAAAAAAAAAAAAAAACCAGCAATAAGAGAAAAACAAATACGTCCCAAGAAATCCTGGTCTTTTGAGTCAATGCACAAGGAAAGAGGCAGTCTAGCAATACCTAATAAATTCTGTACTCTCAGCAACACCGTGGAAAATACTGCAGCCCTCAAACTCATCTCTGCTAGCAAAGGACAAATGGAGAACCTAGTCTTCCAACCTCCCCCAGTTGTAATGAGACACACTTTCTGTTTGCAAAAGAGGTGTCAGAGAAGGCTGGTGGAGAGACAGGTCTTCTGTCCCTTCCTGAAAGTAATGAGGCCTCCTTAATAGTGGAGGCCATATAAAAACTAGTGATGAGTTACACACACCTCTACAGAGTATCAATGGAGACTAACTGGGGAAACCAGATTTTTACTCCCATTGAGCATTAATGAGGCAATGGCATCTTTTTTTAACCGGGGTGATGACAGAAACATCCTGTTTAAACAGAGGATCCAGAATCTCATAACAAAATGCTCCCAATATCCCCAAGATACAATAAAAAATCATTAATTACATCAAAAATTAGAAAAATCACAACTTCTGTAAGAAACAACAATAAAATACAGCACCAGTAACATGGCTAGATTTTGGAATTATCTGACAAAGATTTTAGAGCAGGCATCATAAAAAGTCTTCAATAACCAATCAAATATTATTAAAACAATTAAATGAATAAGAAGTCTCAGGAAAAAAAATGCGAGATATACAGAAGAACCAACTAGAACTTTTAGAATTCAAAAACACAATAACCAAAATTTAAAACTCAATGGAAAAGCTAAATAGCAGAATGAAGAGAACAAAAGAAAGACTTGGTGAATTTAAAGAGACAACAATAGAAGTTACTCAACCTAAACAATAAAGATAAAATACAGTGCAGTATTGCTCACTTCTCTCTACTTTCTCAAATAGTTCTTCATCAAACTTAGTTTTGAAAATAAATATGAAGAGTAGTTCCCTGAAAGCAATTTTTTTGTAGATTGCTGGAAAAACAGTCTCCTCCAGTCCACATATATCTACTTACATATACACACACAAACAAATGTATACACACACCCAGCCCCATCCCACCATAACAACCTCAAAGAAACAGAAGATATTGATACTTTCATAAAAGGAGCTCGAACTGGGGAGGTGATTAAGAGAAAATAATACTAAGACCTAAACATGTGGAGGAAAGGGAACCTTGCACACTTTTGGTGGTATTGTAAATTAGTATATCCATTTGGGAAAACAGTATAAAATTTCCTTGAAGATCTAAAAATAGAACAACTGTATGAACCAGCAATTTCACTTCTGGCTATATATCCAAAGAAATTGAAATCAATATGCCAAAAAGATATCTGCACTTCTTTGTTCATTGCAGCACTATTCACAATAGCCAAGATATTAAAATTACCAAAGTGCCCATGAATGGATGAATAGATTTGTAAAAATGTGGAATATATACACAATATAATATTATTCAGCTTTTAAAAAGCAGGATATTCTGTTAGTCACAACAACATGGGTCAACCTAGAGGACAATCTAATGAAATAAGCCAGGCACAAAGAGACAAACGCTGCATGATCTTGCTTATATGTGGAATCTAAAAAAGTCAAACTCACAGAAGTATAGAGTAGAATGGTGGTTACCAGGGGCTGGGGGAGAGAGTTGGCAGGGAAAGGGGAAATATTGGTCAAAGAGTACAAAGTTTCACTTAGATGAGAGGAATGAAAGTCTAGGTGATCTATTGCACAGCATGGTTACCATTGTTAATAATAATAATGTATATCTCAAAATAGCCAAATAAGTTGATTTTAAATATTCTCATCACAAAGAAATGATTGGTATTTGAGGTGATAGATGTGCTAATTAGCCTGATTTGATCATTTCACACTGCATGCATACATGGAAACATCACATTCCACCCCATAAATATATGCAATTATTATTTGTCAATTAAAAAATTTAAAAAACAAGAATAATTATGTCATGGCATGGGATATGTGTTTGGAGAAGAAAGAAAGCATTGTAAAGGGAACAAAGAGTGTTAAGAAGTAAAAAGGGAGGTAAAGAAAAAGAAGGCCATAAATAGGAGAGGACTTAAGCAAAGTGTGAAACTGACCCTCCTTGCTATTATTATTTTAAGATGTATTAGTTGTAGCTCTTTGTATTCCTAATTGGTGTATAGTGTCCCCACAACAGGGAAATAATTAATAACAATAAACATGTTATCTTTCTCAAGACCCAAGAAACATAAATTTAGAAACTTAATCAAAAGAATATTAGGCTAGGTATAATACTGACCTGGATTTATGACATCTGTTTCCTAGTCATAAAACATCAGGCACTAACTAATTATGTCACTTAACCAAGTACCTTTTTCTTGTAGGGTTGACATCCCTCAACTGGGATTTAGAAGTTTCTTATAAATAGAAATGTTGACAAATCTATGTATCTATTGTGATCTTTCAGAAATCAATTTTATGATTGGAAGATAACAATAATTTTGTATGATATTTCCAATGATAATTTTGTATGAGAGTTACTGGTTCAGTTGAAATTACACCATTATCATGACTAGCCCATTTTCCAAAAAAGGCTGAGCATAAATTTAGGTGTTGTGAATAAATATGGAACCATCAGCATCATGATATGAAGAAAAAAATACAAAGGACAAAAATTTATCTCCAATTACTCACAGTGATGGGGGTTAATCAAAGCCTACTCAGTGTTAGTTGAACACTTGGAATTCATTTTTCAATGAAAAAAGTTATTAATATGTGAATTTGAATAACAATAGATATCATCTGTCAAGCATTTATTATGAAGTGTTTTGCTAACTGTTTCACATGAATTATTTAATTCTCAAATAACTCTATGGGACATCTCCAATAATTTGTCCCATTTTTGGGTGAGGAAAGTGCAGGTTAGGAAAGTTAAATAGCATACCAAAAAATGTGCATCTGGAAAAGAGCAGAGCCATAGCAGAAATTTAAGTCAACTGATTTTAGAATCTATGATCTTAACAATAGCATATATCCTTCCTAAGAAAGTATTCTCACTAGAATTTTGGTATTGTCACTTTGAATAGAAAAGGTACTGTGGAACAAAAGGAAGATATCATCTCAGGTTTTTTAGGCAAACATGTTACTGAATTACTTGGAATCAAGCCAAACACTGCTGCAGAAATGATGTATTTATTAGGGTATTCAGAAGCCTCACATTTGGTTCACCTTTTCAAACACTGATTCCACTTTTACCACAACTGCTGTGGCCTGGAACAAAGCTACTCACAGTACCACTAAAGGCAATCATTGTTTTCAATGCAAGAACCCCCATTATATATAATGCATTGAACTAAATATACTTTAAAAAATAAATAGAAGAACTCTTTTCCAGAAAGCGGATTATGATGAACAATGAGGAGCAAGGAGTAAACACAGAGAGAGGGCTATACCCACAGCTGGGGAAGTAGAATAAGAAAAGGGGAAGGCAGTGTTCTCATTGTTCAGTTCCCACCTATGAGTGAGAACATGTGGTGTTTGGTTTTCTGTCCTTGTGATAGTTTGCTCAGAATGATGGTTTCCAGCTTAATCCATGTTCCTACAGAGGACATGAACTCATCCTTTTTTATGGCTGCATAGTATTCCATGGTGTATATATGCAACATTTTCTTAATCCAGTCTGTCATTGATGGACATTTGGGTTGGTTCCAAGTCTTTGCTATTGTGAATAGTGCCGCAATAAACATATGGGTGTGCATGTGCTTTATAGTAGCATGATTTATAATCCTTTGGGTATATACCCAGTAATGGGATCACTGGGTCAAATGATATTTCTAGTTCTAGATCCTTGAGGAATCGCCACACTGTTTTCCAGAATGGTTGAACTAGTTTACAGTCCCACCAACAGTGTAAAAGTGTTCCTATTTCTCCACATCCTCTCCAGCACCTGTTGTTTCCTGACTTTTTAATGATCACCATTCTAACTGGTGTGAGATGGTATATCACACTGGGGCCTGTCATGGGATGGGGGAAGGGAAAGGGATAGCCTTAGGAGAAATACCTAATGTAAATGATGAGTTAATGGGTACAGCACACCAACATGGCACATATATACATATGTAACAAACCTGCACATTGTGCACATGTACCCTAGAACTTAAAGTGTAATTAAAAAAAAAAAAGAAAGAAAGAAAAAGAAAAGAAAAGGGGAAGGCAGGTGTACCCAAGATAAACTAAATGTGCATTGCAATTGAGCTCAGGGCCAGTCCAGTAAGGAACAAATCCATTATGAGAATCAAATACGAAGGCAAATTCAGTAAAAACTGCCTGTGTGTTTTTGGAACTATGATTTAAAAGAGGTTGGGAATTGATGTGTTGGATGGTTATTCAGATATAAGCAACAAAAGAACATTATGTGTGCTTTAGCTATGCAGCCACTTCTGATTTATTTCAAAAAAGCTTGCTGGAGAATATTGTGATGTTCTCTGACTGGCTTTGCAGTTATACCAGTCAGCAGGCCAAGAATAAAGACCACTTAAGTATTATTTAGAAATGAAATCACTACTAAAAAGGATATAGTTGTATGTTAAAGAGACACCAAACCATTACGAGTCAACTAACTTAGCTCTAGGGTCAAGAATAAATGAATACAAATGTGAGACAATATTCTGGTAGATACAGTACTTTCACAGAGTTTTGTGTCTGAGAGTATGGAAAGGCCAATGAGGAAACAGTGAGCTATCAAACATCTGTCATAAATATATATCTAAGTAACATTTAAGTTGCCTGATACTTGAATACATCAAGGGAAAGATAGCATTTTAGGGTCAATTCAACAAAAGCATATGTACTGTAATAGTTCAACACAAAGGAGAATGGATAGAGAAAGAAAAACAGTCAAAGGGGTAAACTTTATCAAAATAGAGTTTTTGACCTTGTAGAGATAAAGAAAGAGAGTTTAGAAATATGAATTGGCTTACCCATGCAAGTTAAAAAAATGTAGAGAGGCAGAAAGAGTGAAAGAGGAAAAACGAATACAGATGTCTATAACTTTTGTACATGAAAAATAGCATTTTGTACATGAAAAAACAGAAGGAAATAAAGGCAGATTTGATTCCCCAAATTTTCTTTACAAAAAGAGCAATAAAATTTTAAGGATATTTTACTAAACATACTCTAAACTTAATTTCCAATTCTTGAAATCATATGTTTAAAGTTTAAGGAATCTTCCTGCATTAGTAAGGCTTCTCCAGAGAGAAACAACCAATAGCAGATAATAGATAAATGAATAGATACACATACAAACAGACAGACAGATAGATGATAGATGATAGATGATTGATAGACAGACAGATAGATAGATAGACAGATAGATAGATAGATGGATAGATAGATACATACATACATACATACATACAGACATACATACATAGACAGACAGATAGACCCGTATTAAGGAAGTTGGCTCACATGATATATGGAGGCTAAGAAGTCCCATGACAGGCTGTCTTCAAGCTGGAGAACCAGGAAACGTGTTAGCATGGCTCAGTCCAAGTCTAAAAGCCTCAGAACAAGGGAAACTGATGATTTATCCTTCAGTCTGATACTGAAGGTTTGAGAAACTGGGGGACCACCAGTAAACCCAGAGTCCAAAGGCCAAAGAATCTGGATTCTGATGTCCAAGGGCAAATGAAGAAGGATGTCCCAGCTAGAGGACAGAAGGAGGGGGGTGGGGGGGGGGGAGAGAGAGAGAGAGAGAGAGAGATTGGTCATTTCTTTGCCTTTTTGTTCTATCCAGGCCCTCCCTTTCACATCAGATGAAGATAGATCTTCCTTATTTAGTCCACTGATTCAAACCCCAGTCTCTTCTGCATACACCCTCACAGACATACCCAGCTATCTGTGTATCCCTTCAGCCAGGCAAGTTGACACCGATAATTAACTATCACAAGTCTTCTCCTTGTCAACTTGTCTCCCATATGCATCTCCTTAAATCATACATAATCACCAAATAAAGACAATAACAAGGTCATAGTCCTGCCTAGCATACCACCACTATTCTGCATACAACCTCAAATACTTTAAATCTCTTCCCCAGAAGAGTACATGAAGTCCATGGGTCATGTTTACTCTTAACCTAGTATCCTGTAACAAATATGAAGACATAAAATCAACAGCAATTAAATAGTGATATAAACTCAATACATCTTATGTTACCTGATTTAAAAAAGGAGAAGAAAGGAAACAAAGATGTATGCTTAATACATGTATATACACACTGAAACATATTCTTAACAAAATAAGGAGAAAATGCTAATGACAAAAACAGTCTTTATTTCTGTAACCGGTTACATGTTCTTAGCTAGAGTTTACCTTCCTCTCTCCATTCTATATTCCCTTTGCCTTCAGAAAGCACCTCAGCTGGTCATGATTCTTCACCTGGAAAAGTGACCCAAACCTTCATTCCTGGAAAACTCTGGACTATTAACAGTCCTTTCTGGATTGAGTTGTAGTTTCCCACTGACCTTAATCACAGAGCAGGGTAATGCTAACAGATGGCCTAAGGGATCACCTGTATTCCAGACATACTTTTTTCTTGCTTATGTTATGAGGTAGTAATTCAGTTTCCCCTTGGTAGACCAGATCATCCCAGCCAACATGGTAACTCCTTTCCTGGCCTTTTGACTCAGACGCATGGAGGCCAAAGTTGCCAGGTGGAAGTCTCAAATTCCATTTAATGGGATCATTGTTGTGTTTCCTGGTAGAATCATTCTTCCCTCTGGGACTAAGATATCTAGGCTAGAAGAGCATAAAGTCACAAAACAAGAAACAAAATGTTTGCTAGAGGGTTACTATGGGTAAGGGCGAGTGATGCCACTCTTCGTTTCTGGACTTGTGAATCCTGGCAATATTAGAAATAGTACCATCTGTTGGATGCTGATTCAGAGCATATACAGCCTTCTGGAGAACACTGCCCCAGCCCTGCATGATATTGTCACCTAGTTGGTACCGTATTTGCACCTTCAAAAAGCCATTTTACCATTCTAGGGAGCCCACTACTTCAGAATAGTGAGGAAACATGGAAATACCGGTAAATGTTATGAGCATGATTCATTGTTTTACTTCTTTGACTGTGAAGTGAGTTTCTTAATCAAAAGCAAGGCTGTGTGGAATACCATGATGGTGAATAAATCATCTGTAACTTCACAGATGGTGGTGTAGACAGAAGCATTGAATGCAGAGAAGGGAAATCCATATCCAGATAAAGTGTCTATTCCCATAAGAATAAAATGTGACTCCTTCCAGGATGAAAGTGGTCCAATGTAATCTACCTGCCCCAAGAAGTTCCTGCATTACTCAGCATTCTTCCTTTGAGATCACAGAGCCACCAGTTTGCAACATCAGGCTGAGAGAGCCCCAAGCATAAAACTCCCATCAGGGAGTGCTGCTGTGTGGGCTGTGTCCAGCAAACCCATTGGGGTGGAGCCACCTGAGTTCTTGGAAAGCAGGGCATAGAGTCAAAGATTGTTCTCAAGTCCCAAGATTTAAAGTTTGCTTTCTTGGATTTTGGAATTACTTGGGACCTATTAGCCACTTTCTTCTTTCCTGTTGCTCTTTCAGAATAGGAATGTCTATCTTGTGCCTATTATAGCATTTTATTTTGGAAGCACATAAGTTGTTTGATTTCATAGCTTCACAGCTGGAGGGAATTGGTCTCAGGATGTCATACCTTTGAGTCTCACTTATATCTGATTTAGATGATATTTAAATGACATATTGGGCTTTTTAGACTTTTCTGCATGGAGACAATTTCTGAACTCTTTCATAGAAACTAGAGTCCAAACAGAACATAGCACTTTTATGTATTTCAGGAGACATATGCTACAGTTTGGACAGGATAAATTGGCTATAATTTTTAGGGCACTTTTATCTGCATTAAAAACCTGTTCAGGCAGATACTCTTTCTCCTCGATGGTTTTCTTAATGGCATCTGGGAACTTGTCTGTTGCCTCTTGGTTGGCAGAAGCTGCCTCTCCTGTTGATATTTTTTAAACCAATCTTTTTTCTAAAATCATTTCTTAAATGAAACTTTTTTCTAAATTATTTCCAATATGAGTTGATGCTGGAATGAGCTAAGACTGTTCAGGCTATTAAGATGAAATAAATGTATTTTGCATGTGAAAAGGACATAAATTTTCAGGGGTCAGGGTGTGCCTTCTATGGTTTCAATGTTTGTGTCCCCTCTGAAATTCATGGCCTAGAAGTGAAGTCCTATTTTGACTTTTAAAAAATTACTTCCTCAAAAGAATAGATCAATTAGACTGTCTTTTGTCTACTTTCCTACTTATCATTATTTAAACATTCTAATTATTCTTATCTGAGTGGAAGTTTCACAATGGGGACTTTGACCAAGTAAATTTGGGAACCTCTGGGTTAAACCAGATTTAAAAGTGTCTTTAATAATCAATGACACCCCAAAGTGAAGTTACAGAATGCATTATATTCACACCTATTTAGCAAAGCAACATTATCTATATAATGGGACCCCTCACAGTATTAGTATTTAGTGGATATAATGTGAGTGACACTTGTCACTGTACACCATTGCATTAAAGTCAAAGATGAGGTGCGCTGCTATATAAGAGCCACAGATTGAGTAATTAATAAATAATACAAAATTATTTCTCTCAGTTCTAGAGGCTAGGTGCAAGATTGAGAGATCTTAACAGGTTTAGTGCCTGGCGAGAGGATTCTTGCTTTGTCCTCATGTGGAGGAAGAACAGAAGGGAAGAAAAGGCCTAGCTAGTTCCCTTGAGCCCTTTTATAAGGTCGGTAATCCCCTTAATGAGGGCTCTATCCTCACTATTTAACATCTGCTAAAGGTCCCACCTCTTAATACTATACATTGGAGTTTAAGTTCCAACATCAATTTTCCTAAATAAATATAAAGAAACTAGAAAATTTTTCATCCTGGCTTTCTGCCTGGAGACAATTTCTGAACTCTTTCATAGAAACTAGAGTCCAAACAGAGCATCGAACTTTTTATGTATTTCAGGAGACATATGCTACAGTTTGGACAGGATAAATTGGCTATAATTTTTAGGGTACTTTTGACTACATTAAAAACCTGTTCAGGCAGATACTCTTTCTCCTCAATGGTTTTCTTAATGGCATCTGGGAACTTGTCTGTTGCCTCTTGGCTGGCAGAAGCTGCCTCCTGTTATCTTGATATTTTTTTAAACCAAACTTTTTTCTAAAATCATCAAACCATCCTTTGCTGGTGTTACATTTTTCAGCTTTAGATCCTTACCTTCCTTTTGTTTTGTCATGTAATGACTTTGTTGTTTCTGGAATCAACTTTGAGTCTACAGGTATGCCTTTCTTACAGCAAACCTGCACTCATATAAAAGCTGCATTTTCAACATGATTAAAAAGTATTTTAAAATGTATGATAAAAGTATTTATCAAAAAGTGCAAGCTTCTCATGCCTGCTGGTGTAGCTGCATTAATTTTCTTTTCTTTCTTTCTTTCTTTTTTTTTTTTTTACAATTGTCCTTTTATTAACAACTGTTGTCTTGAAATAGCAGGCAACCATAGCTGTAGAACTCGATCTAGAGTACATATCAAGAAATTCATTTTTTATTGTATTTCAACTTTCATCTGCTTCTTGGAAGTACTTTCAGAATCACTACTGGCATTTAGTATGTATCTCTTGGTGTTATTCAAAGTTTATGATCTTGCACTAAATATGATAAAAATATACGAGAACCATGAGAGATGCCATACTTTTTACTGCCATATTTCATTTACTACAGACATGAATTGCTCACGTGGAGATAATTAGCAACATATGGTTTTAGCAGATACTTACAACACTTAAGCTCACTACTGTAGCAATAAGAGGTGGCAACCAAGTTATAACAGTAGTACAGTATGTACTATTGTTAATGCAGTTATGATTTAATATTGCACCTTTACATTTGCTTATACTACAAATGATGCCATATTTGATCTGTAATTGTATATGTGTAAGTTTTGATAAATTTTAACTTTTTATAACAAATTTGTATACATTTTATAATAGTAAATGACAAAAAAACTACCATCCACATATAGTTTATTCATTCATGACATGTTTTTCATACCTACCTTTTTCTTAATGTTATTGATATTTCTAGGCTATATGGTTTATCTACAAATTTTTTCAAATTGTTACAAATCTCCAAAAATATTCCAATGTATTTATTCAAACAAATCCATGTATAAGTGGACCCATGCAGTTCAAACTTTTGTTGTTCAAGGGCCAATTGTATACTACATCTCCTTTCATTTCTCTTTCTCTGAAAAACCCTGACTAATACAAATACTTAAATAGAGATGTTGATGAATTGCTGGAAAGTAAGGGTGCACTAGAGAGAGTGTGAGAAACTCCTGGGGGCTGAAGTTCTCAGAAGAATTTATATACAGTAACTTCATCATCAGATTCTCATACTGAAGAGTCAAGAAAGATCCCTTCATGACTCCAGCAGGAAGAGAGGAAAGGTAATCATTGTGAAATATGCACAGAGACTTCTCCATCAGAAAATGCCTACTCTTCAGTAGGAAAGGTCACACCAGAGCCTTGTCCTAAAGCCATGAGGGAAGTTTATTTTCTAACTCCAGCCACCTCTACCCTTCTTGTTTCACCTAAAGAGTGGAGAAAGCTGTATAAGAAGAAATACTAGTACAGGTCACAAGCCAGAAATACAAATCCATTAAAAGATTGAGATTTTATCATAAGATTATACATTCTCCTCCCACTTCTTATTTGCTACTAAAAAGTGGGTGGTGGGGGATCAGTCCTTGATGGTTTCACAAGCAAATGTTACCAAAACATTTAAGAGAGAAATAATATCAGTTCTCCACAATATCTTTTAGAAAATAGAAGCAAAGATAACCCTTCCTATTTCATTCTATGAAGCCAGCAATACCCTAATATCCAAACCAAATAAAAACATTACATAAAGAAAAACTGTGTAGACCATTCTCTCTCTTGAAAATAGATGTAAAAATTCTTAACAAATTTTAACAAATTGATTCCAACATTGTATAAAAACATACATATACACATAACCAAGTAGAATTTATTCCATGTCTTCAGGGCTTGTTCAATATTTGAAAATAGATTAATGCACTCACCACATCAATACCAAAGAAACATCATATGATCATGTCTTTTGATGCAGAAAAAGCATTTGATAAAATTTAACACTCATTTAAGATAACTCTTAATCTCAAGGAACAGAGAGGAAACATTTTCAAATGGATAAAGAATGACAACAAAAACTTACAGCTAATTGTGAAAAACTGGATGATTTTTAAAATCAGAATAAGGCAAAGTTGTCCCCTCTCACCACTCCTATTCAACATTGTACTAAAAGTTCTAGCCAGTACAATAGGAAACAAAGGAATTTTAAAAAAGAAAGGAAGAAAAAAAATAATCAAGCCATGAAAAGACATAAGGCTATATATAATTCTAATTAATAACCTTCTGTAAATGGAAAGTCTACAGAGATGTAAAACATCGGTGGTTGCTAGAGCTCAAGGGAAGGAAAGGAGGTTTTAGTAGGTGAAACGTAGAGGATTATTTTAGGACAATGAAATTTTTCTGTATGATAGTGTAATAGTATATACCTGATAACCACCCATTTTTCAAAATCCATAGAGCATCACAGAAGAAAGATTAAATCTTAATGAATGCAATTTTTTCCTGAGAATTGTTAAAGAGGTCCAGAGATCCCAGACAGAATGCAGAATTTGACAAAATAATCTAAATATATTACAACTATACGAAACATCCTCAAAAAAAGATTAGGGTATTAGGGTACAGATTTCAGTTACCTTGGAAATAAGTATAGCTTGCAATACTGTAGACAAAAGGATTTTTACGTAAACACTGTACTTTAATTGATAACATTGTTTCCCTTTCAGATAAGGTTTAATAATTGTAGAAACGCTATGTATGTACACCAGAATTAAGCTACGGAGTAAATGGTTGTCAGAGGGCATGAGTCAGGTTTCTCACTGTTGGAGTGGGAATTTATAGATAAGCAACAAGAGGAGACCAGGAAGACCATGTGGTAATGGATTAGAGTAGGAGACGTAAATATGGTCTTGGGTAGTTCAATATAGACACAAAGATAAATATTTCTAGATGGTTACATCTAGAAATATTTATTGATATGTGCATATCTGTGGGTTAGCATATATACATACATTTAATATAGACATCTGAAATGTCAGCTGAAAGGACCTAGAAGTAATGATACCCAGTAGCAATAAACATACCTAGTGTTCAGATCTTGCTTTCTATTACTCTTATCCAACAAAAGAAACCAGGATGCATTGAAGAAATAGCTGATGGTAGAGCCAGAGCACAAAATTATACTGGATGAGCCTGGAGTGCCAGAAAGGGCACACATACACAGAAAGTGCCACAAATGGATAAAGAATGACAACAAAAACCAGGGGATATATCAAAGGGATACAGGAGTCAACTGAAAGAGCTATCAGCTGTCAACACAGGACTAATGAACAATTTATCAACAAAATAAGCAGAAATCAGCAAAAGCATGATATGTGGAGTATCTTCAGACCAATCAATATAATTCATGATATTAAGAGAATAAAAGGAAAATCATATGATTACCACACGTGACTAAATTCATAATCAATTCATGAAAATAATTTTCAGCAATATGGGAATAAAAGAACATATTCAACCTGATTATGGACATCTGTAAATTACCTACATATCACATTATGCTTAATGGTAAAAGTCCTAAGATTGAAAACAAGACAAGGATGCCCATTCTTGCCACTTCTATTCATCATCACATTGAAGATCTTTATCATTGCAATAAGACAAAAAATAAAAATAAATAAAACAGAAGAAAATAACTTCAATGGTGCACAACAACATACATATTAATTACACTTAAATGGGTCGTAGACATAAATGTACATGCTGAACCATAAAACTTCTAGAAGAAAAAAAATTTAAAAACTGAAACTGTCTTTTTTCCACAATGAGACCATACATAAAAAATGTTAGGGAATCTACAATAACAATACTAGAATTAGTAAATGAGTTAAGCAGACTGAAGTATAAAAAGGCAATATGTAAAAATAAATTAAATTCCTATATAATAGCAATTAATTATTGAAAATTGAACTTAATTTATAATCATTGTGTAATTGACAAAAAGAAACAAAAGCATGAAATATTTAGGAATACACTTAGGAACATTGGTACAATATCTGCAAAGAACCTATAAATCATTGCTGGTCAAAAGTGAAGTCTAAATTAATGGAAATACATACTATGTTCATTGACGGAGCACTCATCTTTTATAACATGTTAAGTTTCCCAAGTTACTCTACATATTCAATCTTCTCTCAGTTGAAATCTTTGAAGGCAATTTTGTGGAAACTGACAAACTATTTCTGCAACTTATTTGAGAGGAAATTGATCTATAATAGTCAAAAGACATTTTTAAACAATAAAGTTGAAAAACTTACACTACTTTATGCCATAACTTTAAAGCTATAACAATCAATACAATGTACTGTTTACATCTAGATATATAGATTAGTACAATAAAATGAATCACATAAAGACCCACACATACATCATCGATTCATGTTTAACAGAGGTGCCATGACAATTAAATAGGGGAATAATATTGTTTTCTAGAAATGGTGCTGAAACAAGTGAATATCTACTTGAAAATGAATTGTGAAATGATACCACAACATACACGTAAGTTAACTTGAGATAGGCCATAGATTTAACCTTGAGAGCTAAAACTATAAAACTTGTAAAAAAAATTAGGAGTAAATCTTGCAATCTTGGTATAGGCAAAGATTTATTAAAAAGATTCAAAAACTTTTAAAGATAAAAATATTTTTATAAATTAGACTTCATAAAAATTAAAAACTGCCTTTTTTAGAGAATACATTAAGTGATTGAAAAAGCAAGACACACACTGAGGGAAAATATTTGAAATGTATAAACCTGAGAAAGGACTTGAGTTTAGAATACTTCAAACATTCTTACAGCTCAATAATAAAAAGGCAAACTACTCAATCAAAAATTGAACAAAAAATACAGAGATGTCACAAAAGGAAACATATGAATGGCAAATAACCACATGAGATGGTTCACTATTTTTTATCATCAGGGAAATGTAAATTCAAATCACAATAAGTTAATACTACACAATGATTAGAAATGACTAAAAATAAAAAGGCTGATAATATCAAGCTTTGGTGAGACTGGAGCACTTGAAATTGTCACACACTGCTAATGGTAATGTAATGATAAAACTACTGTGGAAAGCAGTTTGGAAATTTCTTAAAAAGTTTAACATAACTTACCATATAACCAAATAATTTCACTTCTAGGTTTGTACATGAATGTTTATAGATTTATTCATAATAACCTCAAACTGGAGACAATCCACATGTTCATCAGTAGCTGAATGCCTGCTATGATTTGGCTCTGTGTCCCCATTCAAATCTTATTTTGAATTGTAATCCCCAGTGTTGGGGGAGGGATGTGGTGGGAGGTGATTAGATTTTCTTCTTGCTGTTCTCACGATAGTGAGTGAGTTCTCACAAGATCTGGTTGTTTGAAAGTGTGTTCTCCCTTCACTCTCTCTGTTTCCTGCTGCCACGTGAAGATGTGCTTGCTTCCCCTTTGCCTTCTGCCATGATCGTAAGTTTCCTGAGGCTTCCTATGTCATGCCTCCTGTATAGCCTGCAGAACTGTGAGTCAATTAAACTCCTTTTCTTTACAAATTATCTAGTCTTAGATAGTTCTTTATATCAATGCAGAACTGACTAATATAGTGCCTAAGTAAATTCTGATAACATTAATACATTTGGATACTGCCAAGTATTAAAAGGGAAGAAATGATATATACATACATGTATTCTTGTCAAAAATACTATACCAGATAAAAGAAACAAGACATGAAACAATTAATACTATATGATTTTATTCTTATGAAGTTATAGAAAAGCCAAGTCTAATCTACAGTACCAGAAAGCAGATACATGCATGTTTTAAACCAGGGTTTGGAAGGAGCGTAAAGGGAACGTTTTGGAGTAATGGAAATATGATATGTATTGTGATTTGGCAATGATCACTTTTCAAGTTTGACATATTTGAAATATGTCAAAACTTATCAAACAGTACAATTAAAATGGGTTCATTTTATTGTATGTAAATATAAAATGCCACTCATCTTTAATAAAATTGATTTAAAGAAGTCAAGGATAGCAAGCTTTCAATAAGGCACTTATTCCTTGATGACAATGTTGTGGGTTTTTTTAAAATATAATTGACAGCTCACACTCCATCAACTACTGCTATTAAACTGTATAATACAGCTCAGCTATCCACAAGAAACAAATCAAAACCAAAAAAAAAAAAACCTATCAATGAATTATAATACTGCCTGGAAAACATGAGAAAATACACTCCTCAATCCTATTTCACACTCCTCATCCAGTCCCACACACAAACAAATAACTGCTTAGCTATCTAGTTAAAGTCTCTTAGGGGCCTAACAACGTATCAAATGTCACATGCTTTTACCTGGGATATCAAAGCGTTTATAACAGTGATCAACAAATTACAGTCCATGGGCCAATACAGACTATTGACTGTTTTTGTAGATAAAGTTTTATTGGAACACAACTACATCCATTTCTTTACATATTATCCATCTTTATTTTTGCAATGAAAGAGACTGCAAGGTCCTCAAAGCTGAAAATATTTTCTATTTGGAAATTAACAAAAAGAGCTTATCCACCTCTATTCTGTTAAGAACTTGAAGGCATTATTCAGGTACATGGATAATAATTCTCAAACAATGTAGGCAGGACATTAATGTGTATAAAGTGCGAATTATGTGCTAGGAATTGCATCTGGCATTTTCACAAAATGGTAACATTTAAATGAAGTATTTTAAATACCATTGGACATAATTAAAGTGGTACAGAATGTGTATTTCTAGGAAATACTTATGTTGGGATTTGAAATAACTTCCTTCAACAAATAATGAATAGTTTTCCAGAAGCAGAGTCGAAGCAAGGGCAAAGGAAGAGGAGGCTTTGGAGACAAGAATGATGTTATTCTGAGTAACTTTCTAGGGCAGCTCCATGAAGTTGAAAGAACACTATCTTCCAGAGATGGAAAAATCTTTATGCCTCAGTGGAGAGTCTCAACTGTGTGGTCTTCAGGGTGCTAATGTTACATTTGGTTTGTCAACAGCAGATAATGAATTGGCATTGGAGCAGGTCATCAAGGGACCACAGATCATCAGATAGGTGGGGAAAAATGAGGTGGTAACAAAACATGTTTGTTTTTCTTATAATAACATGATCTAATTCATCCCAAATATTGGGAACAAAGGAGGTAATCAGATTGGGTCACTGAAAACAGCAGGCCAAGGAAACTGTTAACCTCTCTCCTTTCTCCACCCTTACCAAGAATATCTCAGATTCCTTCCTGATTCTGCTTTGTTCTTTAATTGCCACATCCAGTCACTTAGTAGATACTGACTTTTCTACTGCTAAATTTCTTCTCCCTATAACTCTTGCCTTTTCTTGTCTTTATAATTTCCTGAGTATATGGATGCATTTTTAAATTTATTCATTCAATACTTATTAACCACCTACCTCTTTCTAGAACCCATTCTCATCATGGGAGAAACATCCTGGTAAAAAAGGGAGAGCATCTCTTCCCCACGTTTATGTGTTCTGGGTAATAATGTCAAGTGTTTAAGCAATGGTGAGTACAATGGCAAGGAAGAGCCAGATTTTAGAAGGCCCCGAAAGAGAAATTTACTCTTAACTTAGGATACTGGACTTCCTGAAAGAAGAGTTTTAAACTAAAATCAACAGACTAGGAATGAGTTAGCCAGAGAGAATGAAAATACTTGGATGTAAAAACATAAAAAAGACCAACGAAATGAAAATTCTTTTATAATATATATCAGAATGAAACACTTAAAAATGAAGCCCTTATAAGAGAAAAAAGATAATCTTTTTACTAAGAACGTATGTGTTAATTTATATGACATATATGTATATATATGCATGTATGATTATAGTCATTTGCTTCTTTAAAAATACATTTAAAACATATAGTTCTAAATATACAGAAAAATATTTATAAAATATAGATAGAAAATATTATATACATATGTATTTCTCAAGGTTCAGACAACCATCTGCTCTTTAATATAGTTGGGATATTTCCTTATATCTAGAAAGAACGCACATTATCCCCTTTCAGGGACAATTCAGAACCTTATGGAAAATAAACAATGTAACTATGACAAAGTCCTTCCTGTGTTTGCTGACGAGTAGGAGAGCAGCACCATATGTTTTCGTGTATATTACCCCAGGAGGGCAGTGCCATATGTTCACACGTATGTCACCCGTCTTGGCCTTTTGTATAAGGCAGTGTCCCAAGGGGTATGCCAAATAGGAAAAGAGAAGGCAGCCACATGAGTATGAGGATGTGGCATGTTTTCCTTGGTGACAGATTTTGCTAGACCATCACTTCAGTTGGCAAGCACCCAGAACAGCTGCTTCACCCTGGAGCAAAGGTCTTTGTGATCCCACAAACTCTCCCCAGTGAGTGAGAGAGTGGAGGGAAGGTGTTGTGCCCTTTGGGAGTGGACTTTTCCTCCCTACTGTGAGATGCGAAAAAGAGAGTAATTACCATGAAAGACTTTTAACTCTCACCTTTGCCACTAAGTTCCGATAAAATGGGTGAGCATCTATTTACACATAATTGAAATCCTTCATATTAAAAACAGAGAGACCAATATAATAAATGTAAAACACTTTGTTGATCCAAATTTTTTTCATTATGATTTAGTGATTTCATTTACATGTTATTTAAAGATCAGTGTTGATTTCTGACCACCTCAGTATCTTTCAAGGCTGTATGTACATACATGATACTTCGGGCCATAATTCCATTCTATCATCTTAGAAGTGGCAAATGAGAAAAAAGTTTTCACAAACTCATTCACAGAGTAATTCAAATATATTTAAAGAAGTAATAAAATGCTATCTATGTTTATATTTACGAATCCATGTACATGTTGAAAATAAATTCAGCTTATACCATTGCGGTTAAATATAATGATTTAATGCCATATTTCAATGCTTTCCTTTGCATTCCTGCTTCTATTAAAGATATATAAGATAAACTAGTTAAACAGTAGCTGTGTTCAACAATTGAATTTCAGTTTTATCTCACAAGAGAGAGGTTTGAGTCTCAAAAGATTTTTCTCTTTGCTATTTTTAGACAAAAATAATTTGAGATAAAAGTTTGGAAGAATTATTGAAAAATTCTGAGGTAATTTTTAGGGTTTTTACCAGAAAATAGGCAATATTACTCCCTAATTTACAGATATAAGATAAAATTTTCAGGGAGGTTTTGCAATGATCCCATGTAGCAGGAGTAGGCAGTACCAAGATACAAAAGGAGGTGCATTTGATTCCAAAACTGAGATATACTTTCCCCATACACTGTGTTGTGTGCTAGGTTAATGAATCGATGTTTATCCATTTGTTTTCCTAGAAAGATAAATGAACAGTTCTGAGATGTGTTTCGGAAGGGTCCTCAGAAGGTCCTGAGGTATTGAGTCCTAGCCATTCATAACCATGGTCACCTTAATCAATGGTTGTATTAGTTTTTTCCACCTTCCTCTTTCACACCCAATGTCCTTCACTCCTGTTACCTATGATCACTTCTCCAATAAAAAACCTGCAGGCATGTCTTAGTTTCTCACTTTGCTGTCTTAAATGCCTCTTCTCCCCTTTCTCCCACCCCACTTTCCTTCCAGTGCCTCCCAAATTATTGCCTATCAAATCAACTACTTGCACTTCAATTGTTATCTCAGAGTCTCTTTCTGGGGAAACCATAAATAAAATACTTATTCTTTTTTTAAAAAAAAAAAAAGAAAGAAAGAAAGAAACGCCCTTTCTTCCATTTCTTTCCTCCTCCTCCAATCTTCCTGGCCCACTTATCCCACTCCTATTTTTCTTGACATCCTTTCACTTCTTAATAGACACTCTGGGTTCTCATGGTCTCTCTACATACCGTTTCTGTCAGAACCTTCACTCATAAAGGACAGAATGATGTGATTCACTCTAGAGAGTAAATTACTAATAACAATTTGGATTTTGTGCTTTTCTGTGGTATTTGCACTTTAGCACAGGGCCTAGTCTGTACACAATGTCATAAAACTTCCATCATAAAATTTTAGTCATTTTTAATACTGGAGATAGAAGTGCCTAAATTCTGGTAATGAAACTAGGAGCTTGTCTAAAATCTTGGCTAGCAAATGGTCATCTAGTGTGCCTTCTTAAAAAATTCATGAGGTAATAGAAAATATTAATTTATATCCAAACAGCTTTCATCAACACACATATACATATACTATTATTTTGAGCACTCAAAAAATTCAGAAACTCAAAATTTTATAAACTACATTTTTTTCTTAAGGTTCTAGTACCATAGTTTCACAACTAATGTGGAAAATTTTGTTCTGAGTGGTTGTAATTTCTATTAGGTAAAGTGAGTTGCTTTGTGGCACATGCCCAAACCATGCACCATAATATCATTTAAAAAATATTAATGACAATGACAAGTGCTGGGTGCAACTCAGGTGGACAAAGAACAGATTTTTTAATATACTCAATATGATTAAATAGCCATAAAAAGATTATTGCAATTCACATGAGAAAACTCAGATGGCCAATGTGATGCCACAGTTTGTACACTGTGTCACAGCTCAAATGCTGAGCAGTAAACATGGCATCAGCTTCACTGTTGGCAAGAGTATGAAAACAGGGAAGAAGCTGTTAGATCACACAGCCTGCAATGTTTCCCCACTGAACTCTGAATAGCTCAGATATCGCTGTGCCAGAGTAAACAGGAAATCACTCCAGACACATATCAGAGCATTCGGTTCCTAAAATGCCTAGTGAAGTTTAGTAAATAAAAACAATGCTTGATAGGTTACCACCATTGAAAGTCAAAAGGTTATAACAATCCCTCTCTCATTTTTATCTAGTCTTTCAATAAATTAAATGGAAATCAATTTTCAAATTTAGAATTTACTGTGAGAGTTCAAAGAGATATATGATACAGATGTTTAGAAACCAAGTGCAAAAGAGGAAAATGGAATTTAAAGTAACTTGAAGATCAATAGGTTCAAATCCTTAAAGTAATTTACTGTGGCAAATTAAGTTTTTATAAAATTAAACACACACATGGCAAAATTGAGAACATCTTCTATATCCTCACTTTGACTCTGACAAAGAACAGAAATGCTAGAGGGCCAAAATTTCTTCTGAATTGTTGTTCCAGCCCTCCTGTCTCTCTCTGTTTCTTCTTTCTTTCCCTTTCTTTCCTCTTTCTTTCTTCTTTCTGTCTCTCTTTCTTCTTTTCTTTCTTTTTACAAATTCTCAGTTGTTTCCCTCTGACTCTCAAGATAAAACCCAACTAACCAATGCTGAAGTAGGAAGATCATTTGAGTCTAAGAGTTTAAGACTACGTCTCTAATAATAACAATAATAATAACTAACCAATACACAAGGAAATGATAAAAGTAAACACTTGAAATTCCACCAACTTGGAATCCCACTCCCCAGAGTTTATTAACATAATACGTGAGTGGTCAAACATCTAGAACAGTTACTATATATACACAAAGGGTCCCATATATATTTCTACAGGTATTATAGAATATCTAATATTCTATAACTTTTTGCACTCAGCAATAACTTACCCTGGACATTTTTCTATGATATAGGATCAATTTCCATTCTACTTTAGTTTAATTGGTCTATTTATTCAATTTCTGTTTTCAAACTGTTTTATTTACTTTGGCTTTATGCATTATTTTTAATATATCCAGAAAAACAAGTTGCTTCTTATTATTTACTTCTGTTTTGAACAGTTTTAATAAGCATCACACTTTTGACATAATTTAAAACAATGTGATCACTAGCTTAAAATAATTTGAATGACTAATGTAACTATCTGCAGCTTATGGATACTTATATAGTAAGTACTTCTTAAAAATAAATTCTTCTTGATAAAAGGAGGATGATAAAAATGATTTAATTTATATTATTCTATACTATCATTTAGATTTACCAAAGTTTCTGGTTTTAAACAAGTAAACCATTGATTGATTATCACTTTGAGAAATGAATAAATAAGTTATTTTTGCCCAAATTATTGACAATAATATGATTCTGTTATGTAAATGCATTTTTAAAAATTCCGTTTCCAGCCTTTTCTCTAAAAATGGTAGCACATTGGAAATTAATCAATGGGGCATATCTACATTTCTTCAAACTGTATTATGATGTGAAACCAGATTAAGCTTTATCTAGACAGAGTATAGAGGTTTAGTGCAACTCAACTAATGGGGAGTGGAGTGGGGTAATGCGTAGTTTGCCCAACAAAATCTTATGTAAGAGAGATCACTTTTGTGGAATATTTCATATGCTTCTTGAGATAATTTTAAAGATGGAAATTTCAAAATTAATGTTAATGATATGTTCAAAAAAAGAAAGCTAAAGTCTTCATTCCTACAAAAAAAAAATAGTTTCAGAGTGATGACTACATTTACCCAACCCAAGAGACAAATATGAGTATAAATTCTTGTGAGTAAATTAGACAAAGAAGCAAACAACATTGTTTGGTGTTAAAAATTAGGTCAGAAAAGGCCGGGTGCAGTGGCTCATGCCTGTAATCTTAGCACTTTGAGAGGTCAAGGCGAGTGAATTCCCTGAGCTCAGGAGTTTGAGACCAGCCTAACCAACACAGTGAACCCCCGTCTCTGCTAAAATACAGAAGAAATAAGCTGGACGTGGCAGCGTGCACCTGTAGTCCCAGCTACTTGAGAGGCTGAGGCAGGAGAATTGATTGAATCCTGGAGGCGGAGGTTGCACTGAGCTGAGATCGTGTCACTGCACTCCAGCCTGGGTGACAGAATAAGCCTCCACCTCTAAAATTTAAAAAAAATTAAAAAGTTTTAAAAATAGGCTAGAGAAAAAGTACATTGCTTTTCTTCTGAAGTAAACTTAATTTTAAGAAAATAGTCAGAAAGGTATTTTCATAAATGTTTGGAGCAATTACTATACCATCGGAATAAGTATCTTGCCTCCTAGCGAGACTTCCTACATTAAGCATATCTATTCTAATAATTAAATCGCAGATTTTTTTATTTAAAAAAGTAGTCTCACTTTTTGCATTCATTTTTTACAATAAATCCTCACAGTTTTCTATAATATTAAAATTACTAAAACATTGCCATATCTTGGTTAACTAGTCATAAACATCTATATTATCAGGAAAAGTGAAAACAAAAAAATCGTCGCTCGTAAATATTTATGAAATGGTGTATAGGAATAATTGTTTTGATGATATAAAAATCCCAGTTGAGGAGCTAAAGAGGGAATTCATTAATTGAGTAACATAATATCTCCCAGAACTCAAGTTCAGGAATGCAGTTCATCCTCAAGACGTGTTTGGAACCAAAAACTCAGGAACTCCTGGATGCTTGATCACCCAGCCCTGCTCATCTGTGCATGTCCTTTAATTCTCTGCAGGTGAGTTTCCTCTACTGTCGCACCACACGGTGAGAAAACGTGACTACCATGAGTGCCTGGATTCACTTGCGACCATTTGTTCTCTCTGAAGAGAATTTCATCTTTTATCTGTCTCAGCCATCGTCTTAAAGAGAATTGCTGATTAGTCCAGTCTGGGTTATATGTCCTCCCTCTCCCTGAGACCGACTCATCCATTGTAGCCAGGGGAAATTGTGCCAAGGAAGAAAAAAGAAGCCAAGAATTGACCACTTTGAAAAAGACAGGTTGTTTTTAGAGAAGAAGTGATAGGCAATTAGATTACTGTCCAGGACAGTTATCTACTCTATTCTTGGCCTTAAACGTGTTACAGGAGGAAATAAAGAGTAGCGGCCGGGCTCGGTGGTTCACGCCTGTAACTTTGGGAGGCCAAGGCAGGGGGATCACAAGGTCAGGAGATCCAGACCATCCTGGCCAACATGGTGAAACTCCGTCTCTACTAAAAACACAAAAATTAGCTGGGTGTGATGGTGCACGCCTGTAATCCCAGCTACTCGGGAGGCTGAGGCAGTAGAATCGCTTGAAACCGGGAGGCGGAGATTGAGGTAAGCCGAGATCGGGCCACTGCACTCCAGCCTGGTGACAGAGCCTGACTCCGTCTCAAAAAAAAAAAAAAAAAAAAACAGAGTAGCATATTCTTTTTAATGAAGCTTGTAATCTGATGGGGAAAGAATAACATTTGTTTAGTATGATCAGAATCCACATCTAAACAATTAGATTTTTATAAAGGGCTTTAAAAATAAACTTTTATGCAGTAATTACCTGGTATTTTATAATATGTAACAACCTCATTAGAATATTGAAATGGCAGATCTTACAATTTCCTTTATCAATAGTATTCAAGGAAACATGTACAGATTTTCTAACCATAACTTTCTAATTTTAATGGAAACTGCATAAAGAAGTAATTAGCTGTCTAATAAAATTAAATGGTTCTGATATTTGTAGCTATTAAGTTGTAGATATGTGAAAAGATATTTCTTTGATGGCCGTCATATTAAATGTACTAAAGACTGAAGTAGTATGACCACTTATTAATCAATTTCTTAGCCAATGACATAAAAATTTAGCATTATACAACCTTTAATATTTTCTTTGGTTTTGAGTAACTCTTATACAATCTTACTTTGTATTTAACCTCGACTCCAATCCAGAGCATGATAACTATCCTGAGAAAAAAAGAAAGGCAGCTGAAAATAAATTATAAAATTTCTGTCCTGAAACTGGACTATCATCTTATAGAATGGAAGTGTCTGAAGTAGTCTGGAGTAAACTCATATATATTCTCCATACACAGAACTGGTCTCTTAACACAATGAGATGTAAACATACAAAGAAAGCTAGTTTTATCATAGTACACTGGAAATAGCGTAACACTTGGATCCTTTTCTTCTATTAACCTCAGTGTCTGGCATAAGTGTTGCTCATTATTTGTTCCATAAATGATTTCTGAATTTCTAAAAAATTGGCAAGCATACATTCAATGAACATCAATAATCTCTATTGATGATTGTGTGAAATATCACCTTTGTTACCAATTGGTTCCATATTTGCTTTTCTTCTTTTTTAGTGTAAAAGTATCAAGAAGGTGTTATCAGGTATGAGGCAAAAAGACAAAGATTAACTTAGATTTTCTGAGTAAATGCATAGCCCTGCAAATCAGAAATTTATGCTAGGGAAAGGACACATTATAAAGACACTTTAAAAGCATTGATTATGGATAGTCAAAAATGTTTAGAAGCAGGGAAATACTAGTAGGTTTACATGGCTGGCAAATTGGATGGTAAAGTAACACTTAAACTGTGATTTGTGTATACTTTATTAAAAATCTCCAGAAAAAGTTTTAGTATACTTATCTACCAAATAAATGAACTAGACTATTTTTTGTTGATACACTGAAATTTGGTGAGGTACTTTAGAATTAATGGCTGTTTCATCAGTCACCTATGGTAACATAATACTTTGTATTTTCTAAAACTTTCTTCCATAAATGTTGAAACCTTATTTTTAAGAATCAGAATTTCCCAGTTATAGTAAATAGGAACCATAAACCAATCTCCAGCTTGCCAACACTGAATTGTTCCATTTCAAATTGGTTTATATTCAGTTTTCCACTATCAGTGAACTAATATTGAATTAACCAATGGCTTGATTATTTATGCCCATTAAATATAAAAATGTGATTATGATCTTAATTGTTATAAACCAGTATTCTGTGGAGCATAGCAGAAGACATAACCTAACCCTACTTAAAGAACACTATGTTGTAACTTTACTGAAGTATCAAGAAATTAATCATTTTATTAAATCAAACCTTTGTGTTTCCCAAAGACATAACAATCATTTACAATTAATAAAGTTGAAAAAGTAGGCAAATCCATTTTTCAGAGCCTGATATTCTAGTAATAAGCCAGTGATAATTTAATGAAGTTCTAGTGATGAAATATGTTGAAGTTATTGGGGGACTTTACAGGTGCAATTCCAAGCTGGCAACTTAAGAAGAGCAAAGGAAACAATCCTCTCTAGTAACTGCATCTGTTGCTAAATCTTCTTTGTTTCACTTTTAGAAAAACCAAAAAATCCCTTCCTCAATATTTTTGTTCATATTGTAATCTAGGCCATGATAATCTTCTAGTTTAAATATTAAGTAGTCTATCAGCAAAGTGAACCTTTGTGGTCAACCCGTCAAAGCAATTTTCAGTGTTATTGTAGAAAAACTTCAAATAATATGTAAGAGTATATGTCGCATTAGACACTATGGCAAGCCAAAGTTCAGATTCATGGAATTTAGTGAGAGTAGTGATACCAGCAGACCCCATTTCTATCTTAAGCATTTACTGTCACTGGTAATACTGGTGATAAAATTCAATACCCTTAGCATAGCACAGAGGGTGAGAGCCAGACTCTGACATTAGGCTTCCTGGGTTAAAATTATGGCACCTTCACATATTAACTGGTAAACTTGGGGAATCAGTTACCATCTCAGTTACTCAGTTTCTTGATTAGAGTTATATTATACACTTAATATAACTTTATTAGATTAAATAAGTTAATCCATGGAAGGCACTTAGAACAGTGCCAGCCATATGATAGGTGCTAAGTAATGAAATATTCAATAAAATAATAAGTTATTTTCCTCTAAATTTTTCATATTTGTTCTACTTTAATTTCTATAAAATAGCTGTAAAATTATTGGCTCATATGACCATGAATAATCAGTAGTAAGTATTTTAATTTGGAGTTTACATAGCCAGTATTTTATCTGTATTTTTACACATTTTTGAATTTTAACAAAATGAAATTATAATAATGACTCTGACTCACCCCTACAGAAGTGTAATTTCTTGGACTTTTATGTGAATCCAGTTGTCACTTATATTTGAATATCAGTATTCCTTACAATTTTGGGGGGTGATTCTTTACTTATTATTTCATTTATTCATTGCCAAGTTATAAACCTCAAAACCTGATGGCTCAAAACAACAATTTATTATTTCTTATGTTTTCATTTGGGTTGGCAATCTCTCCTGCTAGTCTTTTCTTGAACCTTTATGAAGCTGCAGTCATCTGACAGCTCAGCTGTGGTGGGAGGATCTCAGATGGCCTCACTCACATGTCTAGTGCTGCAGGTGTAATTGCTGAAGTTGCTCGAGACTAGTGGGTTTTCTCTTTCCCTGTTCTCTCTCTTTTTTTTTTTTTTTTATCATCCAGGTTCCTTTTTCTATGTGGCCTCTCATCTTCGCAAGGCAGTTTCAGTCACTTCTGCACATTTATTCATTAAAACAAGTCACAAGGCCAACCCAAATTCAAGAGAAGGGGAAATAGGCCCTACCTCTGAATAACAATGGTAAAGTCCTATTAGAAAGGAGCATGGGATGGTTGTTACTGCCATTTTCAAAACAATCTGTCACAGTCTGCCTGTTGTGCAAAGCAATTTGCATCCAATTCATTTGCAAGATACACTCTTTTCCTTTAGTATACAGTCTCCAGTCACTTTTTATCCAATTATGGCATTAACCTCCATGGTTAGACTCTTGTGTTCAGAATCAGGTCTGAATGAGGACGAACATCCTCAGGTACCATTCCTCCCTGTGGCTCCTCTTGATCCAGAGACTTGTGAATTTAAAATACAAGTTATCTGCCTCTCACGCACCAAACATACAATGAGAAACAAAAAGAATGTAAGCTTAATAACACTGAATTCTAAAGAAGATGTAATAAAAAGCATCGAGTAACCACTAGTTCGTAGCAATTCTCACCTCCAGACAGGCATATGTTTTCAGGTTTCTCTATTTCAAAAGCAACAGTTTACTTCCTCCAATCTAGGAAGGCTTTCTCAGCCACCAGGGCCCTATTGCAGATCCTTCTGCCTAAAGAATTCCTCCTGAAGGGCTTCATGTGAATGGCCGTTATCATTCTAGTTTTAGGTCAAATGTTACTTTTGCTTAGAGGCTGACGCTGAACCCTAACTAGAATTGATCTCCCCTTCTCATATTTCCTTCATGGAACTTACCACATTCTATAATAGCTATCTTCTATGTTGATTTATTCACTTGTATGTGAATGCTTCTTTCCAATATAGTACAGACTCACAAGGGCATAGACTTTGTTTCTTTTTTATTCATGTATTCTTCCCCAGGCTTAACACAAAGTCTAGCACTTGACAGATGATCAATAAATATCTGCTAAATAAATGAATGAATGAGCTCTTATAGCCACCCTGTAAAACAGATGCTTCCGTTTTAAATGTGAAGAAATGGAATGAAGCCCAAACAGGTAAGTAACTTGCCAAAGGTCACACATATCTAGTCAAGAGCAGAACACAGATTCATCCCAGCAATCATGTTACTCTCACAATTTCTCTTTTTTATAAATAGAAAAAAAGCACATGTCCTTCAGAAGGTTGACATCTTTTCTTCTTGCATCACTTCACCATTTCATGTAACTTCAGGTCATATTATATCAGACAACTCAAGAAGAATGCCAGTGACTTTCACCTTGTCTTCCTTTCTGTTTAAAACTTTTGCAGACACCGTGTATTCTTTAATAAGTAAGCAAATGAAAACTGGCAGATGAACCCACCCCATGATGAGGAAAAGGAGTGAACACATGTTCTCTGCCTAACTTCCAATGGATCAGAGTCAGTTCATGTTGCCCTCTTGGAAAGAGTATCTTTATTATTTCTGTTTATCCTTAGAGAATGTTTATTCATTTATGTGACATCTCTATTTTGATTTCCCAGCATATGTGGCCATAATGTATAAAGAATAAGAACAATTTTAAATGTAAAAACAAAATTTTATATTAGTTTCTCCTTACAGGGGCATTACTGTTTAAAAACTCAATACTGAAATGTTATTTATTAGTACAATTCAAGATTTTTTTTTTTGAGACAGAGTCTCGCTGTGTTGCCCAGGCTGGAGTGCAGTGGCACTATCTCGACTCACAGCAACCTCTGCCTCCCAGGATCAAGTGATTCTCCTGCCTCAGCCTCCCAAGTATCTTGGACTACAGGCACCTGCCACCAGGTCCAGCTAAGTTTTCTTGTATTTTTAGTAGAGACAGGGTTTCACTATGTTGGCCAGGCTAGTCTTGAACTCCTGACTTTGTGATCCACTCACCTCAGCCTCCCAAAGTGCTGGGATTACAGGCATGACCCACCTCACCTGGCCAAAAAATAGTTTAAAAACTAAAATTCTATCTTTCCAGGATTATCTGTTCATGTGAGGCAAATAACCTTACACACACACACACACATACACACACACACACACAGGCATGCACACACTCCTGTAGATGCATAGGAGAATCCAAATATATTCAAATATATTCTAATAATTAATAAGTATGAATGAGTACCTACTATTATACCAGCACTAATCTTGATGATTCTTATTGTTTACTTAACCTTGAAACAAATCACCCAGATAGATATTTGCAGTCCTGTTTCACAAATGAGGACTCTGTGTCTTAAGGGCTGATAAATAGTAGCTATTCCAACTCAGTTTTGTATGTTTCTGTTGTATACGTATACCAGCTCCAGTATAGGAGATTAAACCTTTGTTCTTTGCAATGTGTTTGTTTTTTTCTCCTCCTCCTCCTTCCTTCCTCTTCATTGTCCTCCCCCCCTTCCTTCTTATTATTCACTTTATTTATTATTATTATTTTTTGTCTCCCTGAAGAAAGTAGTGAGAAAGTCCACTCTCCTTAAACCATGCTAAACATGGTTACCCTAAATGTAATTATTAATTATGTAACAAAGTCATTTCACGAATGCTTGCTGGAACTATCGATAGCTAAACTTCCTTTAGATCACTGAAACACCAAACATATAATTTAACAGAAATAACAGATCTTATTGTTCTATTTAATCTAAATACTGGAAGAATTTTCACCATTGATAAAAACTGCATAGTACCAGATAGGATGGTTTTAGCAGAAATTCACAGAATTACCAACTTAAATTGCTTTTTTTAAATGAAAGGAAATATCCTATTACATACCAGAATGTCCAGAGGATGGTTTTTAATGGAGCTACAGGTATTATACAATCAGCTGCTCAAAGGTGTTACTAAGAAACATTGGAAAATTATTTTACTTTGACTTTAATTGAATGTTATAATTTAGTTTGAGTAATTTCTATGTGGAATAAGGGACCACACATTTAGGAAGGATATACATTCTTAGCTATATCACTGAGTATTTGTATGACATTGGGAAATTTGCATAAACTTTCTATCTATTACTTTCTTCATCTCTAAAAACTAAGTACCTATTATATTAGTCCATTCTCACACTGCTATGAAGAAATATCTGAGGCTGGGTAATTTATAAAGAAAAGAGGTTTCATTGATTCATAGTTCCACAAGGCTGGGGAGGCCTCAGGAAACTTTCAGTCATGGTGGAAGGGGAAGCAAACACATCCTTCTTCACATGGCGGCAGGAGAGAGATGAGTGCCAGCAGGGGAAATGGCAGATGCTTATAATACCATCAGATCTGTGAGACTCACTCTTTATCATGAGTATAGCATGGAAGTAACTGCCCCCATGATTCATTTACTTTTCACCGGGTCCCTCCCACAACACATGGGTATTACAGGAACTACAATTCAAGATGAGATTTGGGTGGGGACACAGTCAAACCATATCGCCTACCTTAGAGATTATTATGAGTAATTTATAAGATGATTCATAAAGGGTATTTATCACAGTTTCTGGGAAATTATCTACAAAAAATAGATGAGAATTATTGTCATAATGACTACCAATTCAGTTTCTAAAAACAACTTTGTTGCTGTATATTTTATACACATAAAATTTACCCATCTCAAATGATTCCATGATTTTAATAACAACATTGAGTGAGTGCAATGATCATCATAATTTATTCAGTTTTAACATTTTATCTGCAAGTTTTTATTCACTTAAAAAATCTATAAAATAAAAATGATTGCCAATATTAAATAAAATTTAATGGGTATGTATGTTTATATATAATTAAATCAATAGATAGAAAATACATAAATATTACCCAGTACATAGAACTAATTAGGTAAAGTTTAGTCTTACTCTGTTATATTTAAATTGAATTTGTGGAACAATCACTAATTTCTTCAATAATTTAGGAATTAATACTTCTTTATTTCATAACATTATAAATGTAATTTTCACACATATATTGAAAATTGTGTGTGAGTGTGTGTGCATTTGTATGTATTTGCAGCAACAGTAACCAACATTTCTTTTCAAAGTGAATTAATATATTTCACATAGAGGATGCCAGGCTTTCACTCCTTTCATGGCAGACAAGCCTCAAAATTATTATTTTCCCTTGCTCACCTGTATGTCCTTATCTATTGACAGTCAAAAACATAAAGAATTCTGAGAAGTAGGAATAGAAATAGAGAAGAAATTTACATCTTAAGTTAAATACACACATACATTATTCCTTATATATTATTATGATCATATTAATATATGCAGTATTATATGTATATATTATATGTGTGTATATATTTATATATAACCATTATTTGGAAAATTAAGAAAAAACCTGGAAAAGTATTCATTCAGGACCCCAAATTTACAAAATCCTCTTTAAAGTACAGCTGTTTACTCTGTTTTTCAAGGTTAATAATTCTTACTATTTTATAAGACATGATTGATCTTTGATATCATTATTATTGGCACAAAAACATTGAAGAAAAATATATTAAGTGTCTTGTTTCCAGTAAATAATACAACATTAAGTTCTGAAAAATATTAAATATAATAGTAAAACAAGTGGACATTTAACATACATCACTATTTTTTCCACCAGACAACATTAGAATACAAGTTTACTTCCTATTTAAAGTTTTCTTTGAGTTTTCTTTCACTTCATTTTAAATCTCCTCTGGTGCTATGGTCAGAGATCACTGGTCATATTTCAGATCATCTTGTTCTAGCAAAGATTCTAATTATAACTTCCAATATGTAAAGTAAATACTAATTACATGCTAAGGGCCAAGTTCTGCCCTTGAATTTAAACAAAGAATTTACAGTTACTTTAATTAAATCTGAACATCTAACAGATTTATTACCAAAAAATTTTAATGTAGAGGACCATACACACACAAAATGATATAATTGTCTAGGGAAATAAAACATTTAGCTAAATACAATTTGAACTAAGCAATAGATGTCACCAAAAACTATTCCATGACCATCTTTCTATTTTACACTGAGCTCTCAAAGGCAAATGGAATTTATTATAGAGGTCAAAATATCATAAATATCAACATTTTTTGTTTTGGAATTTTTTTTTTTTTTTTTTTTTTTTTTTTTTTTTTACTGTCTTGAGATTCCTTCAGAATTCCTTGAGTAAGAGATGAATCCCATGAAGAGAAAGGGTAGAAAGATTTTACCAAGGGAAATTGGTCTCTTCATTGGAAATTTTAGCCAACTATATTTTGGGGGAGATGTAACAACAAGTATCTTGCAATTCTAGCAAATAAAGTTTAAGTAACTGCCTGTTGATGGTAGTCTCTTGGAAATAAATTTATGTAAGAAAACAGGTTTTTGGTTTTTGTCATTCATGTATACAAAAGTTTCACATAGAATGCAAGATTCTCTCTTTTTCCCACAAAATTTAGTTTGAAAAGAGAATGAGTTTCAAGAGAAGTAAAAACATAAGCATACACAAAAACATGTATACTAATGCTGATAGCAGCGTTAATCACAATAGCCAAAATGTGGAAACAACCCAAATGTTTACCAACCGATGAATGAATGAACAAATGTGGCTTATCCATAGAATGGAATATTATTTGGCCATGGAAAGGAATGAAGTACTAATGCATGCTGTCTTGAAAACATTAAGTAAAAGACCTCTTTCAAAAGACTACATATAGGATTGCATTAATATGAATGTTAAGAATAGACAATCTATAGAGGCAGAAAGTACAAAGCAGGCTAGTTGATGTTTAGGGTTAGTGGATGAGGATGGGCAATAGGGGCTGGGGTTTCTTTTTAAGGTAACAAAAATAAATTTGACTGTGGTGATGATCACACATATCTGTGAATATACTAAAAAACATTAAATTAACTTTAAACAGATGAATTGCATGTTATATGAATAATATCTCAATAGAGCTGTTAAAAATGTTTTAAAAAATAAAAAAAAATAAAGTTACATAACAGCAGTATAATCCAAGTCTGATTTATAGGAACGTCTCAGAGAATTGAATGAATGTTGCACCATAGATTGTTTGTGTGTGTGTGACTGTGTGTGTGCATGTGTGTGCGTGCACACACACACATGTGTTTAATTTAGCTGTTGTTTTCCAGAAGTCCAATACTTTGATTTGCTGTTATTAATATAGAGTTTCATTTTATAGCCCTTTATTTTTAGACTACAATCCATTGAAAAATGACTTTGATGTTGAATTACATTAAAATGGCCTAAAATTGCTTTTTATCTATAAATATTATTTGTCAACATGTTCTGCATTCCATGTAATAAATTATCAGAATCTGATGCTCTGATCAGTTAGACTACACCGTGCTATTTAAAGCTTGAAGCACAATTTTTTTAATTTAGTATAATTTTAAACATCACAAAAATAGTTCTCTTGCAGCTCCCCTGCTGTGTCTCAGATTGTTGCCAAAGTTTTTTGTAATATGTTATCACTAGAGTAACATCCTTCTATAAATATTGCATCCTTGATTCTAATGTCACCCAAAATAGCAATATGGCATAAAGAATACAGAAAAAGGAAATGTAAAGAGAGAACTGTGATTTAATTTTATTTTTCTTTACTTTGTAGTCATTACTGCTTCCATATCATCATGCTTTCTCACTTATCTGCATATTTTCCAAATATGAAAGTCTCCTTTGGATCTCAGGATATTTTTTTTTCAAGCCCAGAAAAATTTTCCATATAACATTAAGCTCAGCTGAATGACTGATAGACGAAAAGAAAGGCATTGAACTTTGTGGAGTACTTTGTAAAAAACTCACTAACCAAGTCTCAAATGCTTGCAAAGTTCTCATTTCAATGACCCATAATATGAAGTAATTTCTCCACTGTGTAAGTTTTAAAGAGAGAAATAAAAATGTTGTGGGTATAGTCTGAATCTTGACATGAATTCTAAAAACAATGGAGTTGACATAGTTTGTTTTACTTTTTATTTACTCTGAAATGTTGATCTTTTATGTATTATGAGGAAAATTTATTCCATATGTGACTAATTGTCAATTGTATTTCATTCACCAAACTATATTTGAAAGAGTCTTGAGTTTATAATTCAAATATCTTTTGAAATAGACTTTGTAAATTGTTTTTCAATTAGCTATTAAAATATTGTTTTTGAAAAAGAAGAAGTCATTATTCTAAGCCAAGAGTAACAAAAGACCCAGAAGACTCAAGTTATGCTTTAAATATTAAGCCCCAAATGCTCAGTAATTCCTATATCTAATAAAACAAATTTGAGCATCTCATTCTAAGTCTGCCTGTATATGAAACAGATCTAAGCACATGTGGCTATGGTAGCTGTCAACTTTCGTATGACAAGAAGAGTTCCGCGGTGACAAAAGGCTGACTTCTAATTCCAAGAAAATAACCCACTCTTTGTATCAGCTTGATTATGGCAGATACATAGGCCAAAAATGTTGGGAGATTTTTGTAGACCCCAATAACTCATCAGCAAAATTAACTGAAGTAATACATCCAGAAATTAATTCTTAAGTGACACCATTATTCATTTGTTACCTGGTGTATTGCCTATGTAACATGGCTGAATTTCTAGCCCACCCTAACTCTGCTTATCTGTAAAAACAGGATGCTTCCTATAAAATGTTTCCTTTGTAAAATCTGATCAGCTGAGATTGGTTAGAACGAAGATATCCAACGAAAGGACTGCAAAAAGACTTCAGACTTCATTACAATCTCTTTTCCATGCTAAATGACACTCTTGCCAGTGCTGCGTTGACAATCACTATGATAATGACTGAAAGAAGTCATAAAAAGACAAAAAGAAAGGTGGCACTACTGGCTTTGGAAAGTTCACTGCCTGTCCCAGGAAACATATAAATATTCCTCCCCTCACTTCTAAGGTCCATCCCCTTCATTAGAGAAACCCTATATTTTAAACTCCTCACCCTTGGTTTGCCAGCCATGTTACTGCTTCTCAGTTCCATGGCCATCACATAAAGCCTGTACTACTTGATGCTCATTTTTGGTTTTGCATTTTGGCTTCATGTCATGGAAAAGTAAATACCCTATTTTGCCGAATCGGCTTTGTCGGTAATAAATTTATAACATTAGATTGAATCCTATGGTGAATTGTATGCTGTTTGAAGTTCTATACCAGCACACTTCTAAACCTTGTGAAGCAAAACAACAAAAGAATGACAATAATTAAAATGTAGGAATTGAAGGCATGGAGACAGGGGAGAATTAAGGGAGAGATAGGGTAGTGTTGAAAGCAAGTTTGTGATTTCAATTAAACTCAACTGTAGGCATAGAAATAATCTAGAATCACAAAGTTATAGATATATTACCCACTGGTGAATATCTGAGAATTAATAGCTTACCCATAAAAAGTAAAGAAGAATGTTTCTTGATTATGGATATAATTCATCTCTGAAGGATCAAATCTAATCTTACACATAAAAGCAGCAAATCCAGTTTCCTATATTTCCTCATACCACATTCTACTTTCTTGCTCAAATCATTATCCCCATACATCTTAAGAGTCTTAAATCTCATGACCTTAAAGTAGGGTTTTCTTTTCTTTTTGTCTTTTTTTGTTTTTTTTTTTTTTTTTGGTTGGTTGGTTTGTTCTTTCTTTTGGGACCTAGATGTTTTATATCTTCTACCATCTACTAACTTTAGCTACCTGGAACTCTCATCTCTAAATATTCCTTAGTTCCAGTAGCAGATATTTACTCTGCATTTCTGCATTCCGTAGAACCTTCCGAGAGAAGCACCCTGGCACCCCCTTGTGAGCATGGAATTGAACATGATTTCTAAAATCTACCATGACTTTCCCATATTAATATCAGTATCAAGACTTAACTTAGTTCCAATACCTACCACCAACATTTACTTCCAGAATATTTAAGTAAATGTGTAAAGTATGGGGAAAATACTAATGCTTTTTGTATTCGTCCATTTTCATGCTGCTGATAACGCCTTAACCAAGACTGGATAATTTACAAAAGAAAGAGGTTTAATGGAGAACTCACAGTTCCATGTGGCTGGGGAAGCCTCACAATACGGTGGAAGGCAAGGAGCAACAAGTCACATCTTATGTGGATAGTGGCAGGCAAAGAGAGAGAGCTTGTGCAGAGAAACTCTTGTTTTTAAAACCATCAGATCTTGTGAAACTTATTCACTATCACAAGAACAGCACAGGAAAGGCCTGCCTCATGATTCAATTACATCTCACCAGGTTTCTCCCATAACCTGTGGAAACTGTGGAAAGTACAATTCAAGATGAGATTTGGGTGGGGACACAGCCAAGTCATATCACTATTAAAATTATATTTAAGTTTTTCTTGCATGTTTTTGAAGAGTGACACTTCACAAAATTAGTTTGTATTTAGGAAAACTGCATCTTCCAGAGTTACTGTTTAGAGATGTGAAATTGTAGAAATGGCAAAATATGAATCATGGAAATTTAAGATATACATTTTTTGGATATAATTGTTTTTTTCCTCCACATTATATACAGTAGTTGTATCTTAGCCCAGTTCCCCCAAATCCTGAGGCAAAAATCAAATACTTTTATGGGGAATTTGTAACCTCAGAGAAACAAAGATGGAAGAAAAGGGAAATGAAGAAAAACAAATACAAAATGAAACATCAAGAAGCTGACCACAGCTTCCACAGAAAGCACAGTTGGCTGCTCCATTACGCTGATGTCTACAGTAAGGTGGTATGGAAAAGCTGCTGATTCTCATAATTCTCTGTTAGGCAAGAAAGAGGGAGCATGTATTTAACCCACCTTTCTATTGCTGATCTTTCACTGATGAAAGTTATCACTGGGTGTTAACTCACCACACTCCTCCATTATGTTACCTGGCTTCTTTGAGCTGTGGAGGCAACATCCACTGAGAACCACAGTACCATTTTCTTTGATGTGAGTCTTACTTCTGCAAGATGTCCCAGCAAGTGGCCATGAGCCAGAAACCCTACTAGCCTAACTGATCGAAATTTTGAAGTAATAGTAAAGTATTGTGCTAAAGGCAAGACAGTATGAGGTCATGATTTGAGAGACCTACAGCAGCTGCTGAAGCATGCCCAATACACTGAGCAGGTGAGATATGGTCTCCTCAATGAAGATAATCATGTTTTTCAATGAGCTTCTCTAACAAAGATCAACAAATACCAATACCTCTTCTCTATGTACTACAAGAAAGTGGTTTATCCCAAGTAAACTTCCTAGAAAGCCATCAGTAGAACTATGCAGAAAAACATTGCAAAAAATATGAGATTCATAGAGATCTTTTAGGAAAAATATTAGAAACAAAATATAAGGAAAAAAAATATTTACATAAATTCTTTAAATAAAAACAAGAAAAAGTTCAAATCATCAACTCATGTTTAGAATGTAAGAAAGTAGAAAAAGAAGAAAAAACTAAACCTAAAGGTAGCAGAAGGAAGAAAAAAATAAAGAATAGAAAAAATAAAGAGTAAAAAATAATAATAAAAAAAGAATAGAACAGAGATTCTTAAAAATAGAGAGTAGAAAAACAACAGAGAAAAATCAATGAACCCAAAAGTTGGTTCTTTAAAATGATTAATGAAACTGATGAACCTTTAACTAGATGAACCCCAAAAAAAGACAGAGATACAAACTGGTAAAATAAGAAATTAAACTGTGTGTGGGTGGAGCATTGCTATTGACTCTACAGAGCACTATGAAAAATTGTACAATTTGTATAGTACAAATTATATCCAAATTGGATAACTTGAATGAAATAAATTTCTAGGAAAACAAAACCTGTGAATATTAAATTATGAAGTAATAGAAAATCTGTTTAGAATTATGACTAGCAAAGAGATTAAGTCAGTAATCAAAAATCTCTCAACAAAGAAAAGCCTTGATGTAACAGCTTCACAAGCAAATTATAGCAACTATTTAAAAAACTAACACAAATTCTTCTCAAACTTTTCCAAAAAAAATTAAGAGAAAGAAATACTTTTTAAGTAATTCTATGAGGCTAGCACTACCCTGATACCAAAGCCAGAAAAAGATATTATAAGCAAAGGAAACTACAGACCAGTATCTATTAAGCACACTGATGCAAAAAAATCCTCATTAAAATACTAGCAAACCAAATTCAGCATATATATATATATATATATATGCTGAAACTTAAGAAAACTTAAATATAATTTTAATAGTGATATGACTTGGCTGTGTCCCCACCCAAATCTCATCTTGAATTGTACTTTCCACAGTTTCCACAGGTTATGGGAGAAACCTGGTGAGATGTAATTGAATCATGAGGCAGGCCTTTCCTGTGCTGTTCTTGTGATAGTGAATAAGTTTCACAAGATCTGATGGTTTTAAAAACAAGAGTTTCTCTGCACAAGCTCTCTCTCTTTGCCTGCCACTATCCACATAAGATGTGACTTGTTGCTCCTTGCCTTCCACCATATTGTGAGGCTTCCCCAGCCACATGGAACTGTGAGTTCTCCATTAAACCTCTTTCTTTTGTAAATTATCCAGTCTTGGTTAAGGCGTTATCAGCAGCATGAAAATGGACGAATACAAAAAGCATTAGTATTTTCCCCATACTTTACACATTTACTTAAATATTCTGGAAGTAAATGTTGGTGGTAGCTATTGGAATTAAGTTAAGCCTTGATATTAATATGGGAAAGTCATGGTAGATTTTAGAAATCATGTTCAATTCCATGCTCACAAGGGGGTGCTAGGGTGCCTCTCTCGGAAGGTTCTACGGAATGCAGAAATGCAGAGGAAATATCAGCATATATATATATATATATGGAGAGAGAGAGAGAGGATGGTTCAATATGTAGATATTGATCAATATAATACATAATGTTTACAAAAGGAAGAAAAAAGTCATGAGTATATTAATTGTGGTAAAAGAAGAATTTGAAAAATTCAACTATCTTCCATGATAAAAAAACACTCAGCAAACTAGGAATAGAAGACTATCTCATAGTTTATAAACTATGAGAATAAAAGGCATGTACGAAAAATACACAGTGAATAACATAATGGTGAAAGACTGCAAGCTTTTCCTCAAAGAAAAAAAAAGCAAGAATGCCCACTTTCACCACTCCTATTCAACATAGTATTGGAAGTTCTAGTCAAAGCAGTTAGGTAAGAAAAAGAAATAAAATTATCCCAAATTTAAAAGACAGTAGTGAAAGTATCTCTGTTCACAGATGACATAATCCCGTATGTTGAAAACCCTGAAGATTCCACAATAAAAACTGTTAGAACTAATAAGTGAATTTAGCAAAGTGGCAGGACATCAAATGAACTCATAAAATAAGTTGCACTTCTATACACTAACACTAAACAATCTGAAAAAGCAAATATAAAAACAATTCAATTTACCATCGCATCAAAAAAAAAAAAAACCCTAAGAACTAACTTAACCAAGAAGTGAAATATTTTATAATGAAAACTACAAAACATTGCAGAAAGAAATTAAATACATAAATTCATGACAACATTTCTCATGTTCAAGGATTGGAAGACTTAATATTATTAAGATATCCATAAAGTAATCTACAAAATAATGTAATCCCTATCAAAATCCCAATGACTTTTGTTTGTAGAAATAGAAAAACCTATCCTAAAATTCACATGGAATCCCAAGGGACTCCAAATAGCTGAAACATTCTTTAAAAAGAACAAGACTGGAGGGCTCATATTTCCTGATTTTAAAATTTGACTGCAAAGTTAACCAAACTGTGGTACTGGCATAAACACAAACATACATACCAGTGAAACAGAACAAAACTGTGGTACAAGCATAAACACAGAAATATATACCAATGAAATAGAATAGAAAGCATACAAATAAATGCTTACATATATGGTCAAATGATTTTTGACAAGAGTGACAAGATCATTCAATGGAGAAAGGAAAGACATTTCAACATATGGTGGTTAGAAAACTGGACTGCCACATGTAAAATAAGTTAGACTCTTACCTAACATCATATACAAAAAATAACTCAAACTGAATCAAAGATCTACCTTTAAGGCCTCAAACTATGCAACTCTTAGAAGAAGACATAGGACAAAAACTTTAGAACATTGGATTTTGCAATGATTTATTAGAAGTGACACCAAAGTCACAGGCAACTAAACATGAAATAGACAACGTGAACTCCATAAAAACTTTAAAAATTTGTACACTAAAAGATAATGTCAACCGAGTTAAATAAAAAAAAAAAAAGCAACCCATGGAATAAGAGGAAATATTTGAAAAGGATATATCTGATAAGGGATTAATATCCAGAATATATAGAGAACACCTAAAACTCAACAAAAAAAGAACTTGATTCAAAAATGGACAAAAAGCTTGAATAGACCTTTCTCCAAAAAAGATATGCAAATAACAAATAAGCACATGAAAAGATGCTCAACATCACTAATTATTAGGGCAATGTATATCAAAGCTTCAAAGAGATATCACCTCATATTCTCGATGACTACCATCAAAACAAACAAACAAACAAACAAAAACAGAAAATAACAAGAGTTACCAAAATGTGGAGAAACTGGAACCCTTGAGAACTGTTAGTGGGAATGTAAAGTCACTGTAGAAAACAATAGGGTCATTCCTCAAAATATTAAAAATAAAATTACTATATGATCCAGTAATTCCACTTCTAAGTACTACCCAAAATAATTGAAAGCAGGGACTTGAAGAGACATATGTAGACCCATATATTACAGTAGCTAAAATGTGAAAGTCGCCCCCAGGTATTTATTAAAAAATGAGTGGGCTGGGCATGGTGGTTCATACCTGTAATACCAGCACTTTGGGAGGCTGAGGCCGGTGGATCATAGAGTCAGGAGATTGAGACCATCCTGGCTAACATGGTGAAACCCTGTCTCTGCTAAAAATACAAAAAATAAGCCAGGTGTTGTGACGGGCGCCTGTAGTCCCAGCTACACAGGAGACTGAGGTAGGAGAATGGCAAGAACCCGGGAGGTGGAGCTTGCAGTGAACCGAGATCACGCGATTGCACTTTGGCCTGGGCAACAGAGTGAGACTCTGTCTCAAAAAAAAAAGAAAAAAAAAAGGAAGAGTGTACATACAAAATGTGGTATATACATTATATAATGGAATATAATTCTAAAATTTGAAAAAGGAAGAACATTTTGATATGCTATTACATGGATAAAACTTGAGGACATTGTGCTAAGTGAAATAAGCTAGTCAGAAAAAGACACATACTGTGTGATTTTATTTACATGATGTACATACAGCCATTAAAATTATAAAGACAGAAAGTAGAATGATGATTGCCAGGGGCTGAGAGGAGAGGAAAATGAGTTATTATAGGCATAGAGTTTCAGTTTTACCAGATGAAAAGGGTTATGGAGATGAATGGTGGTGCTGATTGCACAACATTATGAATGTATTTAATACCACTGAACTGTACATTTAACAATAGTTAAGATGTTAAATTTTATGTTACGTGTGTTTCACTACAATAAAAACTTAAAAACAACATAAGTTAGAGGTTCTCAGGGCAGAGAGTGGAGCAGAAGTGGACTACAAAAAGGCACAATGATCGATGTGTTCTAGATCTTTAATTTGATGGCACTTACAAAACTATGTGTGTTTGTCAAATTGTGCATTAAAAAGAGTGAATTTACACTTTTTTTTCTGAGAAATCCACCGCAAAAGATCATCACCAAGGCACATAGTCATCAGGTTATTTAAAATGAAAACAAAAGCAAAAAACTTAAGACCTGTAAGACAAAAGCATCAGGCAACATACAAAGGAAAATCTATCAGATTAACAGCAGATTTCAGGGCAGAAACCCTAGAAACCAGAGGGATTGGGGTCCTATCTTTAGCCTTTTCAAACAAAATAATTGCCAGTCAAGAATTTTTTTATCCAGTGAGACTAAGCTTCATAAATGAAGGAGAGATAAAGTCTTTTTCAGACAAACGCTGAGAATTTGCCACTACCAAGCCAGCACTACAAGAAGTGCTAAAGGGAGTTCTAAATATTAAAATGAAACCTCAAAACATGCTACAATAGAATCTCCTGAATGCATAAATCTCACAGGGCCTATAAAACAATAATACAATTTTAAAAAAACAAGGTATTCAGGCAACTACTAACATGATGAATGCAATGGTACCTCACATCTCAATATTACTGTTGAATGTAAATGACCTAAATGCTTCACTTAAAAGATAGAGAATAGCAGAATGAATAAAAATCCACCAGCCAAGTATCTGCTGTCTTTAGGAGACTTACCTAAAACATAAGGACTCATGTAAACGTAAGGTAAAGAGGTAGAAAAAGATATTCCATGCAAATGGAAACCAAAAGCAAGCAGGAATAGCTATTCTTATATCAGACAAAAAAGACTTTAAAGCAACAACAGTTTAAAAAGACAAAGTGGGACATTATAAAATGATAAAAGGATTAGTCCAAGTCCAACAGGGAAATAACAGAATCCTAAACATATACGCACTTAATAGTGGAGCTCTCAAATTTATAAAACAATTTCTACTAGATGTGAGGAATAAGATAGACAGCAATACAATCTTTAAATCATGTATCAATAACTCTGACTTTAGATTTTTTTTCAGAAAAACCTTCAAATGAAGAAAAATAATTACTTTGACCACTCTATAAAATGACAACCTGATAACTTGCTGCCTCCACTGTCATACAGCATTCTCAATCCACCTTCCTCAGCTTCTTGTTTTACCATGACAGGTATTATTCTCCATTTCATTAAATTATTTCTTTATGTATCATTTTTATTGTTTATTGCCTACCTTGCCCCATGTACTAAAAATCCACAAGGGAATAAAATTTTGTCTATTTTTGTTGACTGACTAATCCAAGAAACCATAATGGTGCCTTTAGCATAGTAAATATTCCAATAAATATTCATTCATTAATAAATTAATGTGCAGAAGAAAATTATGTTGGATAAAATCAGACTTATTTTCAGCTGAAAGTAACAAAATAAACAAAAAACAAATCTTATCTAGACTATTTTTAAAAATGGAGAATCATTTGTTCATACAACAAAAAAATCCACAATAGGCTCTGCTCCGTGTACAGATTAAGGAGAACTTTAAAAGCTGATACCAGGCTCTGTTTCTTCCATCAATGTTTTCATCCCCTCTTTCCTTCATTTCTCATAGTCATAAGATGGCTGCAATAACACCTCACAACTTTCCAGATCGATCCATTGTGAAAGAAAAAATGCTTCTTTCCAGATGCTCAGAAGTCCCAGGATCAGCTGTGATTTGGGCTTACTCCACTCCCCTGGGGCCTGGATCGTAGAATATGTTGAAGGACAGAGGCCTTGGCCACACACCCTGCATGACATGTAAGCAGCATTGAAAATGTAGAAGTTAAGAGTGGTGCTTTAGAGTCTTGTACATTTCAAATATTTTAAATAAAGTCATAGTTAAGAACATATGATATAAAAATCCCCTTGTTAGTTAAAACAAAGCAGATTATTTCAGAGATTGAGCAGAAATCACTTTGGAGAAGGGTATGTAAATAGGGTGTCCTCAGCCAGCCACAATCTACCATACCTGGTGGTCTCACTTTTGATCCATAATGTCATCATGTACATGTGATTACAAAGCATTATACATACATTATCAAAATGCAAAGGAAATTGTAGAACATAAAATTAACCATTGTGAAACAAATAAAAAAAATCTATCCGGCCCAGAAACCTGCTTGAATATATAAATGAGAATTTTAATAGACTATTATTTGCATTCCAAAGTATAAATATGTGTTCTCAAATATACTGGCTTATATTTATTTCCATCAAGCGCTAAGACCTTCTTATAATTGTCAATCTAGTGTTTATTAAAATAATTCTTAATTTAATCATTTAAATATGCCCTAAATACTTGGTAAAAATACGTATGTATAAATAAAACATGTTAAACTTTCCCCAATTCACATTTAGTTCATTTACTATGTTCATCTTTCCTAATAAAGACCTCAAACCATTTTTGAAATAAAGCAAGATTAAACAAATAGCATGGACAATACTAAATTTCCTGTATGATTCCCCATTCCTTTTGTCCCTTCTGAATGTTTACAAGTAAGTGTTCATGCACAGTTGGAATTTCACCTAATAGTATTCTATTTTAAGTTTATGTAATCCAAAACAGATTGCATCTAAATATATAGAACAGTTCTATTTTCTTTAGTTTATCTTTAAAACTATGAATCAAATTAGTCCTATAGATCAATTTATTTATCTTAAAGTACTATCATATGTCAGCTAAAGAGTTTTTTCCTATATAATTATCACATTATAATCAGTTAAATGAGTATTAATTATTTTGGCATTATCTCCCACAGAGTGCACACTTAAATAGAAGCCTCTGTTAAAACTTACTGCTCTTGTCAAAGTTCTCTGTATATATCAGTCATAGCATATTAGCCTTGGAAGGGACACACAGTCAAAGTTCTCTGTGTATATCAATCGTAGCACATTAGCCTTGGAAGGGACCCACAGATCATTTAATTAGAAATTATTCATTTGACAGATAAGGTATATTCACCTTTGACAGAACTACCACTAGAAATGAATGCTCGTAAACCAATGCTGTTTTCCAATTACTCATATTTTCTTCTATTCTTATGCTCTATCACTTTATAAATAAGTATAATATCTGTACAGTATACTGAAGTTCCCTGTTAAATTTGGTTAGTAATGTAAAAACAAAAGTTTCTACTTGGTTGATATATAATTTAATACAACTGAGGGTTTTTCTCAGCCTAAATCAAATGTTTTAATGGGACATTCTTCCAGGTACATAACACTGGGCATCGACTTGCCTTACAATCTCACCCAGTTATCACTGGGAGTCCCTAGGGTGTCACATAAAGGTTGTTAAGAGTTTGTATACAACAAGATGTGAATATCCCAATGTGAAGACCACTGTGCTAAATTACCCCCAAACACACACACACAAACACACACACACACACACACACACACAATATACTTCCCCACTTTGCCATACTATCAGGAAATTTAAAAATTTTGGTTAAATATTGAAAATTCCTTTTGTTATGCCTGTGTAAACATTACATACCCAAGGCAAGTAGCATATTGTGATGATACTTTCTTTTTGGTACTAATTTACTTGAGACATGATTTTTTTAAAATACTTTTTAATTGAAGAATAATAGGCTTACAAAAAGAAATGCAAATTGCATTTATCTCAGTAATTTTTTTTACTAGGTGAATGCACTTGAAAACACAGAATTTAAGTCAAGAATTATAATATTACTAGTATGCAAGAAAACACCTCAGGCTTGCTCCCAGTCATTACTACCTTGGAAGTGGTAATTGTCATCCTGAATTCTAACACCATTAATTAATTTGCCGTTTTTTTAACTTTACACAAATAGATTTATATAAGTATTATTTTGTCTCTGGCCTTTTTCACTCAACATTAGCTGTGTGAAATTCATATGCTGTATAGCATTTCATCATATGCATATACTACAATTTATTCACTCCATTGTTGATGAATATGTGAATCGTTTTCAGCTTTTGGCTATAAGCAAATAATGCTCCTTGGTTACGCACCCAGGATGAAAGTTGCTGGAGAAACAGAGTTCGTTGTATGCTTGGTTTTATAAACATTATCAAATAGATTTCCAAATGGCTGCAACAGTTTATCTATTTATCTATTTATTTACTTTAATTAATAAATAATAATTGCAAATATTTTATGGGATAAAATGTGATGTTATGATGCATGTATACATTGTAGAAGATGAAATCAAGATAATTAGCATATCCATCACCTCACCTACTTATACTTTCTAGTGAGAACATTTTAAATCAACTCTTTTAGCAATTTGGAAATATGTACTACATTATTATTAACTATAGTCATCATGCTGTGCAAATAAATCACTGGAACTTATTCCCCCCATCCAAATGAAACTTCCTACACTTTGACTAACATCTCCCCTTTCCTGTCCTTCTCCCCAGTTTTCTTCCCACACAACCCATACTCTAGTCCCTGGGCACCACCATTCTACTGTCTACTTCTAAAAGTTCCAATCTTTTTGATTCCACATGTAAGTGAAATCATGCAGTAATTGTCTTTCTAGGCCTGACTTATTTCACTTAGCATAATGTTCTCGAGATTCATACATGTTTTAAATGACAAAATTTTCTTCCTTTTAAATGCTGAGTAGTATTCCATTGTGTATATGTGCCACATTTTCTTTATCCATTCATCCATTGATGGGCACTTGTGTTGTTTCCATATCTTGGCTGCAGCAATGTAGATTTCATTTAGCAACATATGATAGTTTTAATTTTCTCCATACGCTGACCAACAATTCCTGGTATTTTCCGTGTTTTTAATTTTATTCCTTCTGGTACATTTATAGTTGTATCTAATTGTTGTGTTGGTGGTGTTCTGTTTTGTTTTATGGAGTACTATGTTTGATTCATTCAAAACAATAGAATACAGTAAATCAAAGCTAACACTTGCATGCCCCACAAAATTAAGAATTTAAATTACAAATTAAAACTGGAAAGAAATGTTACAACTACTGCAACTGTATAACTTGTCATTCAAAAGTAGACAATAGGCAGTAAGCTGCAATTAACCCAGACATTTATCACCCACAACTCCTAATTAGATCTTTTCTTACAACACCTCACAATGTAGTGCTTTGAATCTGGAAAAGTATAATATGTAAACCAACACTGGAGTTTTATAAAATTTCCTTAGAATGCATTGCAGTTAATTCTAGAAGTCATAGTTCTGAGTATTGGATCAATAGAAATAGAGAATTTATAAAAAAATACTTGTATTAGTTTTTCAGATAAATGTACTGTACTTGTAGCTTTAATGTATATTTCTCTGATGACAAATTATTTTGAGCATATTTTCTTGTTTATTGGTTATTTAGAAAACCTCTTTTATGGACTGCCAACTCTAGTGTTTTGGATTTGAACAAGCAAAATCCAAAATTGAATGCATTTTTTATATCTTTTTTTTTTTAACGGCTGATCGTAACAAACACTTCTCTTTCTTTTTAATTTTAATAGCTTTTGGGTACAAGAGTTTTTTATTACATGGATGAATTATGTAGTGGTGAATTCTGATATTTTAGTGAACTCATCACCTGGTAGTGTACATTATGCCCAATATGTATATTTTTAAATTATAGTTTAAGTTCTGGGATACATGTACAGAACGTGCAGGTTTGTTGTATAGCTATACACATGCCATGATGGTTTGCTGCACCCATCAACCCATCATCTACATTAGGTATTTCTCCTAATGCTATCCCTTCCCTAGCCCCCCACCCCCCAACAAGGTAGTGTTAGCTTGATAGGGATAGCATTGAATCTATAAATTACTTTGGGCAGTATGGTGTGTGATGTTCCCCTCCCTGTGTCCATGTGTTCTCATTGTTCAACTCCCACTTATGAGTGAGAACAGGTGGTGTTTGGTTTTCTATTACTGTGTTAGTTTGCTGAGAATGATGGTTTCCAGCTTCATCCACGTCCCTGAAAAGGACATGAGCTCATCCTTTATTCTGGCTGCATAGTATTCCATGGTGTATATGTGCTACATTTTCTTTATCCAGTCTATCATTGATGGATATTTGGGTTGGTTCCAAGTCTTTGCTATTGTGAACAGTGCTGTAATAAACATACGTGTGCATGTGTCTTTACAATAGAATGATTTATAATCCTTTGTGTAAATACCCATTAATGAGATTGCTGGGTTAAATGGTATTTCAGGTTATAGATCCTTGAGGAATCACCACACTGTCTTCCAAAATGGTTGAACTAATTTACACGACCACCAACAGTGTAAAGGAGTTCCTATTTCTCCAAATCCTCTCCAGCATCTGTTGTTTCCTGACTTTTTAATGATCACCACTCTAACTGGTGTGAGATGGTGTCTCATTGTGGTTTTAATTTCATTTCTCTAATGACCAGTGATTATGAGCTTTTTCTCATGTTTGCTGGCTGCATAAATATCTTCTATTGAGAAGTGTCTGTTCATATCCTTAGCCCACTTTTTGACGGAGTTGTTTGCTTTTTTTCTTGTAAATTTGTTTAAGTTGCTTGTAGATTCTGGATATTAGCCCTTTTGTCAGATAGATTGCAAAAATTTTCTCCCATTCTGTAGGTTGCCTGTTCACTCTGATGATAGTCTATTTTGCTGGGCAGAAGCTCTTTGGTTTAATTAGATCCAATTTGTCAATTTTGGCTTCTGTTGCCAGTGCTTTTGGTGTTTTAGTCATGAAGACTTTGCTCATGCCTATGTCCTGAATGGTATTGCTTAGGTTTTCTTCTAGGGATTTTATTGTTTTAGGTCCTATGTTTATGTCTTTAATCCATCTTGAGTTAATTTTTGTATAAAGTGTAAGGAAGGGGTCCAGTTTCAGTTTTCTGCATATGGCTAGCCAGTTTTCCCAACACCATTTATTAAATAGGGAATCCTTTCCCCTTTGCTTGTTTGTGTCAGGTTTGTCAAAGATCAGACGGTTGTAAAAGTGTGGCGTTATTTCTGAGACCTCTGTTCTGTTCCATTGGTCTATATATCTGTTTTGGTACTAGAACCATGCTGTTTTGGTTACTGTAGCCTTGTAGCATAGTTTGAAGTCAGGTGATGTGATACTTCAAGCTTTGTTCCTTTTGCTGAGGATTGTTTTGGCTATACAGGCCCTCTTTTGGTTCCATATGAAATTTAAAGTAGTTTTTTCTTATTATGTGATGAAGGTCAATGGTAGCTTGGTGGGCATAGCATTGATTGTATAAATTACTTTGGGCAATATGGCCATTTTCACAATATTGATTCTTCCTATCCAAGAGCATGGAGTGTTCTTCCATTTGTTTGTTTCCTCTCTTATTTCCTTGAGCAGTGGTTTGTAGTTCTCCTTGAAGAGGGCCTTCACATCCCTTGTAAGTTATATTCCTAGGTATTTTATTCTCTTTGTAGAAATTCTGAATAGGAGTTCACTCATGATTTGGCTCTCTGTCTATTATTGGTGCATAAGAATGCTTGTGATTTTTGCACACTGATTTTGTATTATGAGATTTGCTGAAGTTGCTTATCAGCTTAAGGAGATTTGGGGCAGAGATGATGGGGTTTTCTAAATGTACAATCATATCATCTGCAAACAGAGACAATTTGGCTTCCTCTCTTCCTATTTGAATGCCCTTTATTCTTTTCTCTCACCTGATTGCCCTGGCCAAACTTACAATATTATGTTGAATAGGAGAGGTAAGAGAGAGCATCCTTGTCTTGTGCTGGTTTTCAAAGGGAATGCTTCCAGCTTTTACCCATTCAGTATGATATTGACTGTGGGTTTGTCATAAATAGCTCTTCTTGAGCTACATTCCATCAATACCTAGTTTATTCAGAGTTTTTAACATGAAGGGGTGTTGAATTTTATCAGAGGCCTTTTCTGCATCTATTGAGATAATCATGTGATTCTTGTCATTGGTTCTGTTTATGTGATGGATTGTGGTTATTGATTTGTGTATATTGAACCAGCCTTGCCTCACAGGGATGAAGCCAACTTGATTGTGGTGGATAAGCTTTTTGCTATGCTGCTGGATTCAGTTTGCCAGTATTTTATTGAGGATTTTCACATCGATGTTCATCATGATATTGGCCTGAAATTGTCTCTATTTGTTGTGTCTCTGTCAGGTTTTGATATCAGCTTGATGCTGACTTCATAAAATGAGTTAGGGAGGATTCCCTCTTTTTCTGTTGTTTGGAATAGTTTCAGAAGGAATGATACCAGCTCCCCTTTGTACCTCTGGTAGAATTTGGCTGTGAATCTGTCTTGTCTTGGACTTTTGATGGCTAGTAGGCTATTAATTACTGCCTCAATTTCAGAACTTGTTATTGGTCTATTCATGGATTCAAATTCTTCCTGGTTTAGTCTTGAGAAGGTTTATTCGTCCAGGAATTTATCAATTTCTTTCATATTTTCCATTTTACTTGTGTAGAAGTGTTTATAGTATTTTCTGATGGTAGTATGTATTTCTTTAGGATCAGGGGTGATATCTCCTTTATCATTTTTTATTGTTTCTATTTGATTCTTCTCTCTTTTCTTCTTTATTAGCATGGATAGTGGTCTATTTTGTTTATCTTTTAAAAAAACAGCTCCTGGATTCATTAATTTTTTGAAGGGTTTTTCATGTCTTCAGTTCTGCTCTGATTTTAGTTATTTCTTGTCTTCTGCTAGCTGTTGAATTTGTTTGCTGTAGCTTCTCTAATTCTTTTAGTTGTGATGTTAGGGTGTCAGTTTTACATCTTTCCCCCTTTCTCCTCTCGGTATTTAATGCTATAAATTTCCCTGTAAACACTACTTCAGCTGTGTCCCAGAGATTCTTGTACATTGTGTCTTTGTTCCCATTGGTTTCAGATAACTTATTTATTTCTTCCTTAATTTCATTATTAACTCAGTAGTCATTTAGGAGCAGATTTTTCAGTTTCCATGCAGTTGTGCGGTTTTGAGTGAGTTTCATAATCGTGAGTTCTAATTTGATTGCACTGTGGTCTGAGAGACTATTGTGATTTTCATTCTTTTGCATTTGTTGAAGAGCGCTTTACTTCCAATTATGTGGTCAATTTTAGATTAAGTGTGATGTAGTGTTGAGAAGAATGTATATTCTGTTGATTTGGGGTGGCGAGTTCTGTAGATGTCTAGTAGGTCCACTTGGTCCAGAGCTGAGTTCAAGTCCTGAATATCCTTGTTAATTTTTCTGTCTCATTGATCTGTCTAATGTTGACAGTGTGGTGTTAAAGTCTCCCATTATTACTGTGTGGGAGTCTAAATCTCTTTGTAGGTCTCTAAGAACTTGCTTTATGAATCTGAGTGCTCCTGTATTGGTTGCATATATATTTAGGAGAGTTAGCTCTTCTTGTTGCATTGATCACTTTGCCATTATGTAATGCCTTTTTTGTCTTTTTTGATCTTTGTTTGTTTAAAGTCTGTTTTATCAGAGACTATGATTGCAACCCCTGCTTTTTTTTTCTGCTTTCCATTTTCTTGGAAAATGTTCCTTAGCCTATGTGTGTCTTTGCAAGTGAGATGGGTCTCCTGAATACAGCAAACTAATGGGTCTTAACACTTTATCCAATTTGCCAGTCTGTGTCTTTTAACTGGAGCATTTAGCCCATTTACATTTAAGGTTAATTTTATTATGTGTGAATTTGATCCTGTCGTTTTGATGCTAGCTGGTTATTTTGCCCATTAGTTGATGCAGTTCCTTCATAGCATTGATGGTCTTTACAATTTGGTATGTTTGTACAGTATCTGATACTGGTTTTTCCTTTCCATATTTAGGGTCAGGAGCTCTTGTAAGGCAGGTCTGGTGGTGACAAAAATCTCTCAGCATTTGCTCGTTTGTAAATGATTTTATTTCTCCTTCGTTTATCAAGCTTGAAAATTCTTTTATTTAAGAATGTTGAATATTAGCCCCCACTCTCTTCTGGCTTGTAGGGTTTCTGCAGACAGATCTGCTATTAGTCTGATGGGCTTCCCTTTGTAGGTAACCTGACCTTTCTCTCTGGCTGTACTTAACATTTTTTTCCTTCATTTCAACCTTGGTGAATCTGATGATTATGTGTCTTGGCATTGCTCTTCTCAAGGAGTATCTTTGTGGTGTTCTCTGTATTTTCTGAATTTGAATGTTGGCCTGTCTTGCTAGGTTGGGGAAGTTCTCCTTGATAATATCCTGAAGAGTATTTTCCAATTGGTTCTATTCTCCCTGTCACTTTCAGATACAATAATCAAACATAGGTTTGGTCTTTTCACCTAGTCCTGTATTTCTTGGAGGCTTTGATAGTTCCTTTTCATTCTTTTTTCTCTAATCTTGTCTTCACACTCTATTTCATTAAATTGATCTTCAATCTCTGATATCCTTTCTTCCACTTGATCAATTCGGCTATTGATTCTTGTGTATTCATCACGAAGTTCTCGTGCTGTGTTTTTCAGCTCCATCAGGTCATTTATGTTCTTCTCTACACTGGTTATTCTAGTTAGCAATTCCTCTAACCTTTTTTCAAGGTTCTTAGCTTCCTTGTATTTGGTTAGAACATGCTCCTTTAGCTTGGAGGAGTTTGTTATTACCCACCTTCTGAAGCCTACTTCTGTCAATTCATCAAACTCATTCTCCATCCAGTTTTGTTCCCTTGCTGGAGAGGAGTTGTGATCCTTTGGAGGAGAAGAGATGTTCTGGTTTTTGGAATTTTCAGCCTTTTTGTACTGGTTTTTCCTCATCTTTATAGATTTATCTACCTTTAGTATTTGATGTTGGTGACCTTTGGATGGGGTTTTTGTGTGGATGTCCTTTTTGTTTATGTTGATGCTATTCCTTTCCATTTGTTAGTTTTCCTTCTAACAGTCAGGCCTCTCTGCTGCAGGTCTGTTGGAGTTTGCTGGAGGTCCACTCCAGACCTCGTTTGCCTGGGTATCACCAGCAGAGGCTGCAGAACAGCAAAGATTGCTGCCTGCTCATTCCTCTGGAAGTTTCTTCCCAGAGGGGCACTCACCAGATGCCAGCCAGAGCTCTCCTGTATGAGGTGTCTGTCGACCCCTGCCAGGAGGTGTCTCCCAATCAGGAGGTACAGTGGTCAGGGAGCCACTTGAGGAGGAAGTCTGTCCCTTAGCAGAGCTCAAGCACTGTGATGTGAGATCCACTGCTCTCTTCAGAGCTGGCAGGCAGGAACATTTAAGTCTGCTGAAGCTGTGCCCACAGCCACCCCTTCCCCCAGGTGCTCTATCCCAGGGAGATAGGAGTTTTATCTGTAAGCCCCTGACTGGGGCTGCTGCCTTTCTTTCAGAGATGCCTTGCCCAGACATCAGGAATCTAGAGAGGCAGTCTGGCTACAGCAACTTTGCTGAGCTGTGGTGGGCCCCGCCCAGTTCAAACATCCTGGCAGCTTTGTTTACACTGTGAGGGGAATACCACCTACTCAAGCCTCAGTAATGGTGGATGCTCCTCCCCCCACCAAGCTCGAGCATCCCAGGTGGGCTTCACACTGCTGTGCTGGTAGCAAGAATTTCAAGTCAGTGGATCTTAGCTTGCTGGACTCCATGGGGGTGGGTTCTACTGAGCTAGACCACTTGACCGCCTGGCTTCAGTCCCCTTTCCACAGGAGCGAACAGTTTTGTCTCACTGGCATTCCAGGTGCCACTGGGGTATGAAAAAAAAACTCCTACAGCTAGCTTGGTGTCTGCTCAAATGTCTGCCCAGTTTTTTGCTTGAAACCCAGATCCCTGGTGGTGTATACACCTAAGGGAATCTCCTGGTCTGTGGGTTGCAAAGACCATGGGGAATGCTTAGTATCTGGGCTAGAATGCACCATCCCTCATAGCACAGTCCCTCACAGCTTCCTTTGACTGGGGAGGGAGTTGCCTGACCCCTTGAACTTCCCGGTGATGCAACACCCCACCTGCTTCAGCTTGCCGTCTGTGGGCTGCACCCACTGTCTAACCAGTCCCAATGAGATGAGCCAGGTACCTCAGTTGGAAATACAGAAATCACCTACCTTCTGTGTTGATCTCACTGGGAGTTGCAGACCAGAGCTGTTCCTATTCAGTCATCCCCCTTATAAGGGAGAATGTACAGTTTTTGGTTTTCCATTCCTGAGTTACTTCAATTAGAATAATGGTCTCCAGCTATCAAAATTGCTGCAAAAGAATATAATTTTGTTTCTTTTTCAGGCTGAGTAATATTCCATGGTGCATATGTGCCACATTTTCTTTATCCATTCATGGGTCAATGGGCAATTAGGTTGGTTCCATATCTTTGCAATCATGAATCATGCTGCTATAAACATATATGTCCATGTATCTTTTTTCATATAACACCTTCTTTTCCTTTGGGTAGATACCTAGTAATGAGATTACTGGATTGAATTGTAGGTCTCCTTTTAGTTCCTAAAAAAATCTTCATACTGTTTCCCACACAGGTGGCACTAATTTACATTCCAACTAGCAGTGTATAAGTATTCTTTTTCACTACATCCATGCCAACATCTATTATTTTTTGACTTTTTAATAATGGTCATTCTTGTCGGAGTAAGATGATGGTGTCTCATTGTGGTTTTAATTTGCATTTCCCTGATGATTAGTGATGTTTTGATGATTTTTAAATGTCTCTTGGCCATTTGTGTATCTTCTTTTGTGAAATGTCTATTCATGTCCTTTGCCCATTTTTTGAAGAAGTTGTTTGTTTATTTCTGGCTGAGTTTATTGAGTTCCTTGTAGATTCTGGATACTAGTCCTTTATTAAATGCATAGTTTGCAAATATATTTAACTAAGGAGGTAAAAGATCTCTACTAGGGTAACTACAAAATGCTACTAAAAGATATTACAGATGACACAAACAAATGGAAATACATCCCACGCTCATGGATTAGAAGAATCAATATTGTGAAAATGAGCATACATCCAGGAACACATGAAAAAGGAAATATCCCAAAACCAATGTACAGATTCAAAACAATTCCAATCAAAATACAAACATCATTTTTTACAGAATTAGAAAAAACAATTTTAAATTTCATATAGAACCAGAAAAGAGCCCAAATAGCCAAACCAATCCTAAGCACAAAGAACAAATATGGTGGCATCACATTACCAGAATTCGAATTATAGTACAAGGCTATAGTTGCCAAAACAGCATGGTACTGGTATAAAAGTAGGCACATAGACCAACAGAAGAGAATAGAGAACTCAGAAATAAAGCCAAATACAACCAACTGATCTTTGACAAAGCATACAAAAACATAAACTGGGGAAAGGACACTCTATTTAATAAATGATGCTGGGAAAACCAGCAAGCCACATGTAGAAGAATGAAACTGAATCCCTATATCTCACCTTATACGAAAATCAACTCAAGATGGATCAAAGACTGAAATCTTAATACCTGAAACCACAAAAATTTGAGAAGATAACCTTAGACATTCTTCTCAATATTTGCATAAGCAAAGATTTCATGACTAAGACTGCAAAGCAAATGCAACAAAAGCAAAAATAAACAAACGGAACCTAATTAAACTAAAAAGAAGAAATCATCAGATTAAACAGACAACCTAATAGAATTTTTTTAAACTTGTTGTTATTTATTTACAGGAATTCTTCATATTTTTAAGAGTTATCAACTATATGTATTTACCATATTTTCTTCCACAATGTGGTGTGTTGTTTCACTCTTTAAAAGTATCTTGATAACAAAAGTTTATATCTTAATACAGTCCAATTTGTCCATTTTTTCTTTACGATTAATGCTATTTGTTTCTGATTCTAAAACATCTTTCCATATTCAAAGGTCAGTTATCTTTTTTTTATTCTAAAATCTCTATTGTTTTACCTTGCAGCTTTAGACTGTAACCCATCTAAAACTGATTTCGTTTATGGGATGAGAGAAGAATCAAGATTTTGTTTTTGTCATATGTGTATCCAGTTGACATTGCACCATTTATTAAACAGACCATCTGTACCCTCACTGCATTACGGTGCCAGCTTTATTCTAAATAAGAGAGAGTGTAAATACAGATCTACTTCTCTTTCATTGGTTTATTAGTATAGTCAGTGCTGTGTCACACTTTCTTCGTCATTGTAGTTTTATAAGTTTAATAAATGGCCATGCGTGTCCTCCCCCTTTCTTTATCTTCTTGATGATTTCACTTGTGCTTTTCATTTCCATATACATTTTAGAATCAACTTGTTAACTTCAAAAAGAAAGCTTTCTAATATTTTTATTAGGATTTTGCTGAACCTAAGAACCAATTTAAACAGTACTGACATCTTTTCAAAACTGACTTTCAATCTGTGATAATGGTATATTCCTCCATTTATTTGGATAATCATCAATTTTTCTCAATATGTTTTATAGAAATCTTGTGAGTCTTCTAAATTTTATTCAAAATAATATTTTTAACATTATTAAAAATGCTGTCATCTAAAAATATTATTTTCAACCTATTTATAGCAAGAAATGTAAATATAAAAGTGATTTTTGTATGTTAACCTGATAAATTTGCTTCGAATGAATATATATAGATATAACATATATAGATATATATATATAAAACATATATATATATGTATATATAGGTTTTTCTGGACTTTCTACTTACACAATCACATTCATCTGAATAATGATGGTTATATTCCTTCCTTTCTACGTTTATACTTTTTATTTACTTTCTTGCCTAGTACCAGCTACAAGCACCACTACAATGTTGAATATAAGTGACAAGAGAGGTCATCCTTGTATTGTTCCTAGTCCAAGGGAAACTTTTCAAATTTTCATTACTTAAGTAGGGTGTTTTCTGTGGTACTTTTGTAGATACTTTTTCAGATTAAAGATGTTCCCCTCATTCCCTAGAATTTTTATTTGATGAAAGTTGAACTTTACATTTACATTTACCATATGATTTTTCTCCTTTATTCTGTAAGTAGAGTGAATTACATTGATTTATTTTCAAATGTAAAACAAACTTTACATTTCTGGGAAAGACCGAACTGGTGATGTGTTGCTATTTCCCTTTCCATGTGTTACTGGATCCACTTAGTTATTTTGGATTGAGTGGAGGGAATCATGAGAGAAATTGGCCTGCAGTTTTTATAACCAGCTAACCAAACAGTAGCTGCATTTAAAAAAATAAAAATAAAACTTTCCTTGATTCTGTAAGAAGCCCTATCAGTCACCTGATAGGGTTCATTCTCTGATAAGAATGCCATCTTAAAAAAACAAAAAATACAAAAGACTTTTAGCAACCCCAATCTTATTCTGCAAGCAAAACAGAATTATAAAAATGGAAATTCTCATCAGCTTCTTAAAAAAATTAACTCTTCCTCCAAGCACCATAATAGTTATTTTAATTCTTGGACAAACATCTACTTTCATCTGTATTACAGAACATTAAAATATTGAGGAATTCTGTTCTTCTTAATAATGCCTGCCCCCAGAAGAACCTATTTTACCAGAGCCTAACCTCCTGGGGTTTTATCAGAGCATGGCACACAAGAGGGAAGGAAAATACTCACTTCAGTCCAATCTAGCCATCCTGTCCCACCTCAGGGTGGAGGGAAGTGGTGAGAAGCACTTGTGAAGTTCACAGTCCAGAGGCATAGCCTCACTAAAGACTGAGACCTAATCATAGGTCTATAGAATGCTTCACCTCAGGCTACAATCTACTATCACATTACTAAAGTCCATTAACATTATGTCTTGCTACCAAAAAAAAAAAAAAATGTACAAGGCACATTAAATGGCAAAAACAAAAACAAAACCTACAGTATGAAGAGGCAGAATAAGCAGCAAAACCAGACATGGCAGAAATGCTGAAATTATCAGACTAGGAATTTAAAACAACTATGCCAAAGGATCTAAATGATAAAGCAGATAGCATGCAAATAACAGTTGGGCAATGCAAGCAGAAAGAGGATAATCCTAAGAAAGAACTCCCCTCTGGAAAAAAAAAAAAAAGTTGCTAGAAATAAAAATCACTGTAACAAAAATGAAGAATGCTTATCAGTAGACTGAACATGGCTGAGGATCTCTGAGCTTGAGGATATATCAATAGAGATCTCCCAAACTGGAAAACAAGGAAAACGAAGACTGAAGAAAAAAAAAATGCCAGGAACAACTACAAAAGGTGTAACATATGCATAATGGGGATGAATAAAGAAGAAGAGAGAAAGACACAGAAGAAATAATTTGAAACAATCATCAATGAGAATTTTCCCAAATCAATATCAGACACCAAACCACAGATCTAGGAAGCACAGAGAATACCAAACAGAATAAATGACAGAAACCCAGAAATGTTACACCTAGAAATATCATATTCCAGCTACAGAAAATTAAAAATAAAGAAAAAATCCTGAAACAGCCTGGAGGGTGGGATGGGTGGAGAAACTTATTTACAGAGGAGCAAAGATAAGAATTATGTACAACTTTTTTTCAGAAACCATGGTAGCCAAGAGAGAGTGGATTAAAATATTTAAAGTGTTCAGAGAAATAAAAAGTGACTGGAATTCTATACCCTATGAAATTATCTTCCATAAGTAAAGGGAAAGTAAAGACTTTCTCAAACAAACAAAAATAGAGGAAATTTTTTGCCAGTAGACCCACCTGGCGAAAAATGTTAAAAGAAGTTCTTTAGAGAAGAGGAAAATACTATAGGTAAAGAACTTGGATCTATATAAAAATAAATAGAGAGCATTAAAGAAAAAATAAGTGAAGGTAAAAAAACATTTTTCTTATTCTTAATTGATGTAACAGATAACAGTTTGTTCAAAATCATAGCCACAATGTATTTGATTGTGTATGCTTAAGTATATATTATATGTATATGGTATCCTTATGTACGCTTATGAAATGAATGACAGCAATAATACAAAGAGCCAGAGGGAGGAATTAGGATTGTTTTATTATTACAAGAACCTCACACTATGTGTGAAGCAATTTAGTGTTATCTGAAAGTAGATTTGGATTAGTTGTAAATGTATATTGCAAACTCTAGGGCAACCACTAAAGCAAGAAAATATATATATATATATACATACACACATATGTGTTAACTGATACGCTAAGAAAAGAGAGAAAACAGAACAATATAAAATGATCAGTTGAAACCACAAAGGAAAAAAAAGGATTGAAAAACAAAAATAGGTAAAAACAAGGGCATCAAATAGAACACAGAAACAAATATGGTAGCTATTAATCCAACTACATCAATATGCACTTTGAACATCGATGGTCTAAAAACACCAATTAAAAAGCAGAGATTAATAGAGTTCATCAAAAAACAAGACTCTGCAACATATTTTCTAGAAGAAACCAACTTTAAATATAAAGCTAGTGGGAATACAAAAATGTGATAGTCACTTAGGAAAATACTTTGGCAGTTTCTAATAAAATTAACATACTCTTACTATACAATGCAGCAATCATGCCCTTTGGTAGAAACCCAAATGGTTGAATATTTATATTCACACAAAAACCTATAAATGGATATTTATTGCAGCTTTATTCATAATTACCAAGATGTTTTTCAGTACATGAAGAGATAAATAAACAGTAGTATATCCAGACAATGAAATAATATTCAGCACTAAAAACAATTAGCTATCAAGTTATTATATAAAAAGACATGGAGGAACCTTCAATGCATATTATTAAGTCAAAGAACCTGATATGGTTTGGCTCTGTCCCCATCCAAACCTCATCTTGAATTGTAGTTCCCATAATTACCACTTGTCATGGGAGGGACCTGATGGGAGGTGCGGTTACCCCCATGATGCTGTTCCTGTGAAAGTGAATGAGTTCTCACGAGATCTGTTGATTTTATAAGGGGCATTTCCCTCTTTGCTCAGCACTTCCCCTTCCTGCCATCCTGTGAAGAAGGGCAGGTTTCTTTCCCCTTATGCCATGATTCTAAGTTTCTTGAGGCCTCCCCAGCCATGTGGAAAAGGACTTTAATGGATCAATTAAACCTCTTTCCTTTATAAATCACCCAGTCTTGGGCAGTTCATTACAGCAGCGTAGGAATGGACTAATACAGAAACCAATCAGAAAAGGCTACCTACTGGATGATTTCTACTATTTAACATTCTGGAAAAGGCAAAATTTCAAAGATAATAAAAATAACAATGATTTCAAGACTTAAGGAGAAGTTTCTAAATAGGTAGAGCACAGAGGATTTTTAGAAAAGTGAAACTACTCTGTAAGATACCAGAATGGTAGATGCATGTCATTACATGTTTGTCCAAACCCATAGAATGTTCAGCACCAAGGATGAATCTTAATGTAAACTATGGACTGGGTGATAATGAAGTCTCAATGTAAGTTCATCAGTTGAAACAAATGTACCACTCTGATGGGGGATGTTGATAATGGGGGAGGCTATGCATCTGTGGAGGCAGGAGGTATATGAAAAATCTTTGTACCTTCCTTTCAATTATGCTATGGACCAGAAACTGCTCTAAAAAGTTATCCTTAATTTTTCAAAATGTATTATGGAAATATTCTTATATCAGGAAATTTTTAACATGTAAAAAATGTAAGGTACAATTTTTGTTAAGTATTTTGTTATAAATTCAGTATGAATTTTTGTTTAATAATTAGGAATTAAAAGATCTCCAAAAGCAAAAATTGTATAGGAAAGACTGATAAACATTTTTTCACTACGAGTTGTTTAAAATGTTCTTATAGTTAAATCTTTTTTAAAAAGAATAAATGTCAAAGGCAAATGACACACTGACAGAAAATATTGTCAACATATGTTACGGTGAAAAAGTAAATATTACTTCTAAATGGTTTTTTAAATTAATCATATGAATAAAAAAAGTAAAATGAATCAGTAAGACACAAAATAAGAAATACAAATAATTAATAGATGTACGTAATATACTTTTAGTCATCAAACAAATATAAGCCAAGAAAATGAAATATCATTTTTCAGCTGAGCAAAAAAAAATTGTAATTTGTGCAGTTGACAAATAGAAAAGAAAAATGAGCATGTTTAAATTATTCTGATATAGATATTAATGTAAGTACATTTTTTAAGCAATTGTGGCAATTTGAATAGAAAACCTTAAAATTTTTATGGATACATTTCTACTCAAGTAATTTCATTTGTAGAAATTGTTCATTAAAAGAAATTTCATTGAGACTTACAAAGGATGATATGAAACTTTTAACAATAATGTAGCAGAGGTATAAAGTAGAAAACTAGAAATTATTGCATTAAAAACAATATACTATATTAGTTTTCTATAACTTTGTAACAAATATCACAAATTTAGCAACTTAAAACAATGTCCATTTGTTGACTCAGGATTTTATAGGTCAGAAATCTGGCAGAGTGTCACTGGATTAGCCTGATATCAGAGTGTTGGCTGGAGGCTCTAAGGAACTACTTATTATATTTCCAAACTCATTCTTGTTAGTAGCAGAATTCAGTTTTTTGTGACTGCAGCACTGAGTCCTCTGTTTTGCTGGGGACACTCTCAGCTCCTGGAAGGAGCCCTTCAATCTTCCAGCAATGTTTTGAATCTCTGACTTCTCCCATCTCTGACTTCTAGATTCAGATTTAAAGGGATATGATTAGGATAAATTCCCTACCTTAAGATCAAATGATTTGGGACCTTACTTACATCTACAAAACCCCTTCACAGCAGTAGCTAAATGAGTATTTTACTGAATATCTGAGAGGCATATGTACCAGTGGCAAAAATTTTGAGGGTTATCCTAGAATTATAACTACCACAGAGCCAAAACAGAATGTATTATGGCCTCCAATTATATAGAGATGAAGGAATACATATAAATTTATACATATATGCATGTTTCTGTAAAGACAGATACAACATAACAGTATACAGATGATAGGTAGAGATAGTTATATATCATATATATTATGTATGCATATGTATATGTATGTATGTGGGTGGGGAGTAATTTCATATGTGATTTTAATGTTCACCTTCTATTTACCAGCCTTGGAATTTTTATACAACGTATGTTTTGTTTTTTGTTTTTTTTGAGACGAAGTCTGTCACCCAGGCTGGGGTGCAATAGCACAGTTTTGGCTCACTGCAACCTCTCCCTCCTGGGTTCAAGCAATTCTCCTGCCTCAGCCTCCCAAGTAACTAGGACTACAGTCATGTGCCACCACACTCGGCTAATTTTTGTATTTTTATTAGAGACAGGGTTTCGCTATGTTGGCCAGGCTGGTCTTGAACTCCTGAGCTCATGATCCGCCTACCTTGGCCTCCCAAAGTGCTGGGATTACAGGTGTGAGCCACCGTGCCCAGCCCAATGTATGTTTTTATAATTTTTAAAGAAATAAACATATTTTGGAGCCTGTCAAGAAGATCATATTTTCAGAAAAAAAGAGAACCTCTGATTTTAACATATTTACCTATCAAACGGTGTTACCAATGTTAGGCTTCTAAGTCAAAGACCACAGTTACAGGACCCGAGGGAGCTTATACAGAGACATGAAAATACACTTAGAAATTTTGCAGTTACTTTGAGCAGCTAAAATACCCTTTTGATGCATGCTCAATTGAGAATTAAAAGTTCAAATATTGATTTGCATAGGAAATTAGTAATTAAGTACCCATAAAATTAACTCGCACCTGCCAATTGATGTACCAATTAACTTTGCAGATACCTTAAAAGAAACTTCTTGAAAATAAAGTTTCTGATATTATTTAACAATAATCTGTTGTAGATGTTTAAAAATACACAATTCTGCAGAAAGGTACATATGGTGGCCATGAGAATGTATGCTGCAGATAGCCAATTACAGAGAACATAATTTACCAAGGGTCCAGCTGCCATGCTCTGAAATTCATCACCAGGTTAGCACAGAGGCCAGACTTCCCACAGGCTGCTCACTGGCCAGAGACTGAATGCAGTAGGGACTCTCACGGACATCTGTGCTTGGAAGAACCAGGATCTCAGCTGCTGGATTCGGCTCAAGAATTACTCAGTGACTACCTTGCCACTTCTCTTTGTTTGGATTGCATCCCCCCAAAAGATATGTTGAGTTTCTATCCTTGGATACCTGTTAATGTGACCTTATTCGGAAATAGATTTTATGCTGATGCATCAAGTTAAGATGAGGTAATGCTCATTACAGTGTACCATAACTGCAATTAGTGGTGTCCTTATAAAGAGAGACAGATTTTTGGACACACTGACACACACAAGGGAAAGACAATCATGTGACGATGGAGACAGAAATTAGAGTGCTGTAGCTACAAACCAAGGACTTTCAAAGATTGCCAACAACCACCCAAAGCTAGGAAGAGCTGTACCTACAGCCTTCAGAGAGAGCCTGGCCCTGCTGATACCTTTGTTCTGGACTTCAAGCCCCCAGAACTGGAAGATAATATATTTTTGCTGTTTTAAGACACTCAGTTTGTGATAATTTGTCATGACAGTCCTAGGAAACTAGTATACCATCTAACCTTGCTTTCTTCCCTATGTGATTCAGAGTCAGACATGTATAGTGGTTTGACAACACTCGCAACCTTACTCAGAGACTGCCCTTTTTTTTCCACACACAAATATTTTCCCTAATATAACCTTTATGTGTTTAATCTTATTATGACCTCTGCTTCTCAGAGATCCTAGACTAACACTGTACACTATATAGAAAATGAAGCAAAGCATATTTAAGTGTGCATTTTAACACATATATTAATAACATGGATGTGGGATAACTGAACTGGATTTGAAATATTTTATTTGAGGTTTCCTGCCTGTTACTGAGGTTGAGTTTATCTCCCTATGTTGATGGCCCATCAACGTATCTGGTAGCAGTACAGTAGTCCCCCATTTCCTGCTATTTCCCTTTCTGTGGTTTCAGTTACCTGTAGTCAACCATGGTCCAAAAATATTAAGTGGAAAACTCCAGAAATAAACAATTGGTAAGTTTCAAATTGTTCACTGTTCTGAGTAGCATGAGGATATCTCATACCAACCAAATCCTGAATACTTCTCTTGTCCAGTGTATCTACACTGTAGAGGCTCCTCCCTGCCCGTTAGTCACTTAGTAGCTGGGAAGCTTAACAGATCACCAAAAAACATGGTATTTATAGGGTTCAGTACTACCCATGGTTTCAGGCATCCTCCAGGGGTCTTAGAATGCATCCCCAATGCATTATGGGAGACTACTATATACAGAAGCCAGGGCTATCTATCAGCAGCTTCAATCAAGATGTAAGCTACCTCTCAGGAGAAGTGGAGATGCACCTTTTAATGGAAAACACTAAAGAAGGAGGAATATCTGAAGCCTTCATCTCTTCTCATCATCAATCTTCTATCAGTGCCCTGGATTAGCCAACGTACCTATATATTATCCTGATATAAGGGAGCATAGGAAGCATAGTTTGCAGCAGAAAGACAAGGAATGAATCTGGCACAAACAAGAAATAACCAGACCCTTTGCCTATTTTTATATGGAATCATTAGCCTTTTTGCTCTAATATTTTGCATAAAATATTTACATGTTCCACGAATTGTATGTTATAAAATTCAGATGTCCATGTCTGTCTTTTCATAAATATTTTCATGGAATCCAATTTTTTTTTACCTGAAAGTCTTCAGAGTTCATATTTTACTTAAGAATGTTGTCCTGACATCAAAATTCTGAAAATATTCTCCTTTGTTTACATATATAGTCATGTGCCACATAATGATGGTTCTGGTCAGTGAGGGACCACACACCAGATAGTGGTTCCCTAAGATTTAGACGCAGCTGAAAAATTCCTATCACCCAATATTTAGTATACTATAACTTTAACCACTATTTTAGAGTATGTAGCATCTACTTATTTTTTTAAAATGTATTAACTATAAAACAGCCTCAGGTAAGTCCATAAGTACACTCTACAATGTTCACAGAATGATGTAATTGCCTAGTGATGCATTTCTCAGATTGTATCCCCATTATTAAGTGACATCTGACTGTAGTCACTTTAATAATTGATCATTTTTAGTTCACCAGGATTTTAGAACACACACACATACATATATGCATGCACACACAAGCATGAGGATATTTCTTTGAAGAAAGGAAATAAGTTTGATAAATTCAGCTTAGCCTAAGTGTACAGTGTTTACAAAGTCTACAGTAGTGTGCAGTAATGTCCTAGGCCTGCACGTTCACTCACCACTCACTCACTGACTCACCCAGAGCAACTTCCAATCCTGCAAGCGCTATTAATCGTAAGTGCCCTATACAGGTATACCATTTTTTATCTTATTTTAACTTTACCTTTCCCATGTTTAGATATACAAATGCTTACTGTAGTGTTACAGTTACCTACAGTATATTATACAGTATAGTAACACGCTGTCTAGGTTTGTAGCCAAGAAGCAATTGGCCCTACCACATAGACTAGATGTGTGTGTTTCTGTAAGTACACTCTACAGTGTTCGCACAATGATGGAATTGCCTAATGACACATTTCTCAGATTGTATCCCCATTGTTAAGTGACATCTGACTGTAATTACTTTAATAATTGATAACTTTTTAGTTCACCAGGATTTTAGAACACACACACATGCATGTATGCATGCACATGTGCACACACACAAAGTTTTAACTTACTTTTTAAAAAGGACTGCTATGGCAGAGACAGTGGGACTTAAATATTTTCTGTCCTGTGCTGTACTTTCCAGTCTCTATGCATTCAGTTTTGGTCAATAGACAATGAGAAGAAATGGTATGTTATTTAGTCCTGTTACTTAGAGCTAGTAAGTGGAGGTCCTCTCTGCACTCCTGTTTGTTTTTTTCTCTCCAATACAGGGACTTATAAGTCATGTTATGACTTAATGTTAGTCAGTTAAGATAGTGTTGTCACAGATTGGTGGAAACCTGAATTCCGGAGGCACCAAATAGAAATGAGCCTCTGTCAAATCACATTTGGCATTTTATAAGTGAGAAATAACCTCTCACTAGATTAGGCCATTTTAGGTCAGGTTCTTGAGAATCAGAGCCTTTAGTGAGGATGCTTGTAGAAGAGATTACTGAGTGAGTGCCTTGGAGTGAAAACTCTAAGAGAGGGAAGGAAGGATAGCATAGAGAAGTCACCTGAGGAAAGATGCAGTTAATTTACATATACCCTCAGCTTGATATGGTGAATGGAAACATCCAAGGTGCCTCCTATCTGCTGAGAAGGTGCAGTTGAGAGCCGTTAAGCAGCCAACATTCACAGCATCAGGGGACGAGCACATTATTGGAAAGGATATCTAAGCTGGCCCCAACAGAGTTGATTAGAATACCTAAGATATTAGGGATAATTTTCTACCACAGTGTGTCCTGAACTATCCTATCTTGTCTAACAATATTGCTAGATGCCCTCAATGAAGTAATTGAATAGCCCTTTCTATCCACCGTGACTTGAAAAGCCACCATTAGTATACACTAAATTTCACTTACAAGGGGCTGTTTCTGGGCTATTTTTGGTTATTAATAGATCCTCTTTGCCTTCTTTTGCCAAAAACATATTGCCTTAATTGGTGTGTCTTTAAAGTAAGTTTTACTTACCTAGTGAGGAATTATACAGTAATCTATCTTTTTAACAAAATATTGGCTATTATGCATTTTAACTTATATGAACTTTAAACTCAAACTGTCAAGTTATACCCAAACCCATATATGTTGTATTGAATTTATAAATTAATATGTGCAAAAGGAACATTCTTAAAACACTTAGTAACCCTACCCAAAAATATATTCTATTTAGTAAATTAATCTGTGCAAAAGTAACATTCTTACAACACTTAGTAATCCTTCCCCAAAATATATTCTATTTTGTGACTTTGTGTTGTGGTGTTTTATTGTTACTTTATTTGTTTTTATATGGTTGTTTCAATTTCCATTGACTTTCTAGCCCTCAATACTATCTCATATGCAACATTTTTCCCCTCTATATTTTTAATTTGTTATTGTCAGATGATGGCTGTTCTGACACTTGTACATATACTTTCTCCAGCACTTTCTGAACTCTCGTAAGAAACGGAATAATTTTACCATTGACCTTTTTTAGTTCTAGGTCATATGGTAACATGTACAACAAATTGTATTCTTCAAAAAAATTCAAATTAATGAGTTCATCATTTACTGTAAACCTTTGGGAAAATGAACAGAGGGCTAGACAGAGTTGGAATGCCTAGGGTACATAAAGAATAGAAAAGCTGTTCAAGTGAGATACCACTAAGTAATGGGTGAGTAAAATACTTAGAAGGAAAACAGTGATAAGAAAAAATTTCAGTGTTACCACTGCAAATATGTATATGTTTACATATCTGCTTGGTGTCAGTGTTCAGAGGAGGGAGGAAATAGAATATCTTTTACAAATATTAACAATACTTACTAATTTTGAGAAGTTATCTGTGTGTAGTTGATCCAGTGAAATACTGTTGAATTGAATACATGACTGAACAATTTTCTCATCTATTTAAGCATGATTTTGGGGTCCTCCTTGATACTCTACACTCGGTACAGAGTTGACAATGTCAGTGTTGGGCAGCCCCTAATGCTTGTTTAGAATTTTACAATCTGCAAAGCTCTAGTGCAATCAGCTTCACATTGCTCTCCATCCCACCTCCATCCTCTTCCCAGGAGATTTTTTAAAAGGCAAATCTAACATTTTCACTTTCTATTTTAAAACTTATTCATTCTTCATTGCCCTCAAGATAAAATGTAACCTTTTTATGATAGCATAAAAGAGCCTTCGAAACTTAGCCCCAAATGATATTTACAGCTTCATTTCCCACTATAAACTTCCCTTCTGTATACATTATATTCCAAGTTTTCTGAAGGAACTGTACATTTTAACACCTCAGGCTTTTTAATTTGACTGATCTGTATGCCTAAAA